>NC_066579.1:208159774-208833684 GCF_024323335.1 Lathyrus oleraceus | reverse complement strand
TGCAGGATTTTTGAACAGGATTCCAAAGCCAGAGCGGAGAGCTATCAGCAGAGGGTTGATAGAAGAGGCAAGAATCAGAATGATCGTGGGAAACCGTATGCAGCTGGCAGAGGATTCCAGAGTCAGAGTGGGATGAAGAGGCCTAGTGGGGGAGACTCTAGTGCTCCTGCTAAGTGTTACAGATGTGGTCAGGCTGGAAATCGTGTCCATGAGTGTACCAGTGCTGAGAAGAAATGTTTCAAGTGTGGCAAAGGTGGTCATTTGGCTGCAGAGTGTCGGTCGAAGACTGTGACTTGTTTCAACTGTGGAGAGGTGGGTCATATCAGTCCACAGTGTCCTAAGCCGAAGAGAGAGAACCAGTCGGGAGGTAAGGTCTTTGCTTTATCGGGTTCTGAGACTTTTGCAGATGATCGTTTGATCCGAGGTACGTGTTATATTAATGGCTTTCCTCTTGTAGCTATTATTGACACCGGTACTACTCATTCCTTTATATCTTTGGATTGTGCTGTGAAACTTAAGTTAGAGATATCTGAGATGCATGGTAGTATGGTAATTGATACTCCTGCAAAGGGTTCAGTGACTACTACTTCAGTTTGTTTGAATTGTCCTTTGAGTATTTTTGGTAGAGACTTTGGGATAGACCTTGTGTGTCTTCCACTAGTGCAGATTGATGTTATTCTGGGTATGAACTGGTTGGTGTCTAACCGAGTTTATATCAACTGTTTTGATAAGACTGTGAGTTTTCCTGAGATTGAGGAAGGAAAGAGTTTGTTTCTATCTGCAAGGCAGGTGAATGAGGCAGTAGTAGATGGGGCAGAGTTGTTTATGCTGTTAGCGACTTTGGAGGCTAAAGATAAACTGGTGATTTGCGATCTAGCTGTGGTGTGTGATTTTCCTGATGTGTTTCCTGAAGAAGTGAACGAATTACCGCCAGAGCGTGAAGTCGAGTTCTCGATTGATTTGGTACCTGGTACTAGACCGATATCGATGGCTCCGTACCGTATGTCTGCTGTTGAGTTAACTGAATTGAAGAGTCAGTTGGAAGATCTGTTGGATAAGAAATTTATTCGTCCGAGTGTGTCACCGTGGGGTGCACCAGTGTTATTGGTTAAGAAGAAAGAAGGTACTATGAGGTTGTGTGTGGACTACAGGCAACTGAATAAAGTGACGATCAATAATCGGTATCCTTTACCGAGAATTGATGATTTGATGGACCAGTTGGTTGGTGCGAGTGTGTTCAGCAAGATAGATTTGAGATCTGGATATCATCAGATACGTGTGAAGACTGAGGATATTCAGAAGACTGCTTTCAGAACAAGGTATGGACATTATGAGTATTCTGTAATGCCTTTTGGTGTGACTAATGCGCCTGGAGTATTTATGGAGTATATGAATAGGATTTTCCATCCGTACCTAGATAAGTTTGTTGTGGTGTTTATTGATGACATTTTGGTGTATTCAAAATCTGAAGAAGAGCATGCTGAGCATTTGAGAGTGGTTTTAGAAGTTCTACGCGAAAAGAAGTTATTTGCTAAACTGTCTAAGTGTGAATTTTGGTTAGAGGAGGTTAGTTTTCTTGGTCATGTGATTTCAAGAGGTGGTGTTGCTGTTGATCCTTCTAAGATAGAAGCGGTGTCTAAGTGGGAAGCTCCGAAGTCTGTTGCTGAGATTCGAAGTTTCCTTGGTTTGGCTGGTTATTATAGGAAGTTCATTGAGGGATTTTCTAAGTTGGCGTTACCGTTGACGATGTTGACTAGAAAGGGGCAAGCGTTTGTTTGGGACTCAAAATGTGAAGAAGGTTTCCAAGAGTTAAAGAGAAGGTTGACTACTGCTCCTATTCTGATATTGCCGAGTCCGTCGGAATCATTTGAAGTTTACTGTGATGCTTCGTTGTTGGGTTTGGGTGGTGTGTTGATGCAGAATAAGCAGGTTATAGCTTATGCTTCGAGACAACTGAGGGTTCATGAGAGGAACTATCCGACACACGATTTAGAGTTGGCAGCTGTGGTATTTGTTCTGAAGTTATGGAGGCATTACTTGTACGGGTCAAGATTTGAGGTTTTTAGTGACCATAAAAGTTTAAAGTATTTGTTTGATCAGAAAGAGCTGAATATGAGACAGAGGAGATGGTTAGAATTTCTGAAGGATTATGACTTTGGTTTGAATTACCATCCGGGTAAAGCAAACGTAGTGGCTGATGCATTGAGTAGGAAAGCATTACATATGTCTATGTTAATGGTTAAGGAATTGGATTTGATTGAGCAGTTTAGAGACTTGAGTTTGGTGTGTGAGAGTACTCACAATAGTGTTAAATTGGGAATGTTGAAGTTAACGAGTGGTATTCTGGATGAGATTAGAGAGGGTCAGAAATCCGATGTGTTTTTGGTTGATAAGTTGACTTTAGTGAATCAAGGTCAAGGTGGTGAATTCAGAGTTGATGAGAATGGTGTTTTGAAATTTGGTAATCGGGTGTGTATTCCGGATGTTATCGAACTTAAAAAGAGTATTCTTGAGGAAGGACATCGTAGTGGCTTGAGTATTCATCCTGGAGCTACGAAGATGTATCATGATTTGAAGAGATTATTTTGGTGGCCGGGAATGAAAAGAGAAATTGCAAGTTTTGTTTATTCCTGTTTGACTTGTCAGAAGTCAAAGATTGAGCATCAGAAGCCGTCTGGGCTAATGCAACCGTTGGCTATTCCAGAGTGGAAGTGGGATAGTATCAGTATGGATTTTGTTTCTGGTTTACCGAGGACAAGTAAGAATTTTGAAGCTATTTGGGTGATTGTGGATAGATTGACGAAGTCAGCTCATTTCATTCCGATCAGAATGGATTATCCGTTAGAGAGATTAGCTGAGTTGTATATTGAGAAGATTGTAAGTTTGCATGGTATTCCGTCTAGTATTGTTTCGGACAGAGATCCTAGATTTACATCGAAGTTCTGGGAAGGTTTGTAGAGGGCTTTGGGAACTAAGCTGAGATTGAGTTCTGCATATCATCCGCAGACTGATGGTCAGACTGAGAGGACGATTCAGTCATTGGAAGATCTTTTGAGAGCTTGTGTTTTGGAAAAGGGAGGTGCTTGGGATTGTTATTTACCTTTGATTGAGTTTACCTACAACAATAGTTTTCATTCGAGCATTGGTATGGCACCGTTTGAAGCTTTGTATGGTAGGAGATGTCGGACACCTTTATGTTGGTATGAGTCCGGTGAGAGTGTTGTGGTTGGACCGGAGATTGTTCAACAAACTACGGAAAAGATTAAGATGATTCAAGAGAAGATGAGAATTGCTCAGAGTCGTCAGAAGAGTTATCACGACAAGAGGAGAAAGTCACTTGAGTTTCAAGAGGGAGATCATGTGTTTCTTCGTGTCACTCCGATAACTGGTGTTGGTCGAGCTTTGAAGTCGAAGAAGTTGACACCTCGATTCATTGGTCCTTATCAGATTTTGGAGAGGATAGGGGAGGTAGCCTATCGTATCGCTTTACCGCCGTCGCTTGCGAATTTGCATGAGGTTTTTCATGTGTCTCAGTTGAGGAGGTACATTCATGATCCGTCGCATGTAGTCCAAGTAGATGATGTACAGGTGAGAGATAACCTGACTGTTGAAACATCGCCTATGAGGATCGAGGATCGAGAGTTGAAGCAGTTGCGGGGTAAAGAGATTGCCTTGGTGAAGGTAGCTTGGGGAGGACCAGCAGGTGGCAATGTGACTTGGGAACTGGAGAGTCAGATGAAGGAGTTTTATCCGGAGTTATTCGATTGAGGTATGTTTTCGAGGACGAAAACTCTTTTAGTGGGGGAGAGTTGTAACACCCCGATAATAATATGGTAATTATTTAAATTAAGTTAATAATATATTTATTAATTTAATTAGATAATTGGATTATTATTATTATTATTTTGGAATTATTGAATTATTATTATTATTCGGATAATAAAATAAAGTGGAAAATATATAAGTGTGAAATAAGGAAAAAGAGTCTCATTTGGAAAAGAAAGTTTTCACGTGAAACAGAGAAGCGATTGAGAAAGTGGAGAAAGGGCAAAGAGGCAGAGCAAGAGGAAGAAGGTTGAAGAAGGAAGAGCGGGAAGCTTAAAGATTCGCCGATTAACTCAGGTAAGGGGGTTTATCGTCGTTTAATGGGTATTATGGGTTAGCATGTGATGGGTAGTGATAAACCGTTGAATTGACCCTAATTGGGATTGTTGAATGCTGAAAATTGTGATGGATATGTTGTGTAAAAAAAAACTGGAATTGAACCTGTAATTGAGTGTGTTGTAATTTCCCTAACGTATAGCTTGTTACGGAATTGGAATCGGAGGTCCGGAAGTCCTCCAACGGCGGAAAATGCGGAGAATTCTGCATTCTGCTTTGTGTTAGCGCAGGAACTGCTGTTTTGTCTGCGTTAACCGGTTAACCCAGGGTGTTAACCGGTTAACACTGTTGCGAATTGTGAAATTAGTGCTGTTTTGCCTGCGTTAACCGGTTAACCCAGGGCGTTAACCGGTTAACACTATTGCGTTTTGCCAGAAAGTGTGTTGTGTTGCGTTAACCGGTTAACCCAGGGCGTTAACCGGTTAACACTATTGAAAAGTGGGAAAATTGACATTTTAATGTTGTGTACATAATTGATGTTTGGCCTATGGTAGCGTATGATGTGATAGGGATTAATTCCCGCTATTTTGAGCAGTATAGGTATTAGTAGAGGGTGCTAATACTGTAGTTAATTTTTTTGACATAATATGATGTTTTGATACATGTGTTGATGATGTTTGATAGTATGCATAATGTTGTGAATGTACATGTTATGTATGCAATTGTGAATGGACTGTTGTATGGCTTAGAGTGTGAGCATATGTCCATCGTGGATTTTGTTGTTGATGTTGCACTGCTGGATGATTAGCATGTATATTGTGGCCTTTAGGGTGGTAGCTAATTCCCACGGTGAGGAATTAGTGAGTTAGTCATTTTGGACTGTTGTTGATGTTTGCATGCTAGGTGATTAGCTTGCATAGCATGGCCTAATTGGGGTGGTAGCTAATTCCCATGGTGAGGAATTAGTGAGTGAGTCACTAGGTCTCAAATGAGTGGGACTAGTGGGCTTGGTAGCCGTGCCTGGATTTGGACGGTGAGGTGAACTATATGTTCACAAAGAGTCGGTACCGCATGCATGGAGTCTCATTGCATAATTGATGTATGGTGTATAATATGAATGGATGTATTCCAGTATTATACGTGTGTTGTGTGTTGTGTGTTGTGTTGATGTTGAGTATGATTGAGTTGATATTGCTGTTACTGAACGTGTAATCTGATTTGGGTGATGAAATGTGTTAAATTACTTAGCATTACATGATATTTTATAATGCTTATTATATCGATTGAGGAACTCACCCTTACAACTATTTTTCAGGTAACGAGCAATGAGTTGAGTAGAAGTTAATGCTTGGAGTCTAGTGTAGTTTCCTTAGTGGGTCGTGCTCTGATAGATGTAACATCGGGATGGGATGTTTTAACTTGTTTTAAATGTTTTATTGTTGGTTGTGAACCATTTTACATGTAATGTCTTACATGATTGATGAGATTTATATCCGCTGCGTTTTATGCAAATGTTTATGTTTTGAATTAATAAAGGAGCATGACCGTTATATTGTTGAATGGTGTGGAATATTGTGTGACACCCTTAAATGGCATATTTACTCTGATTGATATATGTTGTTATTTTAATTAAATATTTGGGGTATTTTAGAAGGGTGTTACAGGACCCGAGTTGATTCAAGAGACTATGGATAAGATTAAGATGTTTCAAGAGAAGATGAAGGCTTCTCAGAGTCGTCAAAAGAGTTATCATGATAAGAGGAGGAAAGCTCTTGAGTTTGAGAAAGATGAGCATGTGTTTCTTCGAGTTACGCCAATAACGGGTGTTGGTAGAGCTTTGAAGTCGCGTAAGTTGACGCCGCGTTTCATTGGTCCTTATCAGATTTCCGAGAGGGTAGGTGAAGTGGCATATCGGATTGCATTACCACCGTCACTTTCTAATCTTCATGATGTGTTCCATGTGTCTCAATTGAGGAGGTACATCGCGGATCCATCGCATGTTGTTCCATTAGATGATGTTCAAGTGCGGGATAATTTGACGATCGATACATCACCTATGCGAATTGAAGATCGAGAAGTGAAGAAGCTTCGTGTCCGGAGTTGTTCGTTTGAGGTAAATTTTCGAGGCCGGAAATCTTTTAAGTGGGGGAGAGTTGTAACAACCCAATTTTTAGTAATTATTTCTTATGTTAGTATTACTATATTTTATTTTATTTATTTTGAGTGTTAATTAATTAATTGGTTGATATGAGATATAATGAATAATTGAATTAATTAACTTGGTGTGCATATTGAGTGGCTTAACTTATTTGAATTAAATAGAGATATTTAAATATTAGGTCTTATTGGGACTATTAATTAAATTAGATGTATTATGCTTTAAGCCCAAATAGAATACTAATATAAATAGTAAGAGGAGAGGGAGAGTAGGATTCATTTGATCATTTGACAAAAATAGAGAAAGAGAAGAGGAAAAGTAAGGAGAAGAGGGGAAGAACAAAAGAGAAAATAGGGTTTCCATCAAATTGAAGAGGTAAGGGGGGAATCCTTATTATTATGGGTTAGTATGATGGGGTCAATGGATAGAAACATGTTTAGGTTGAAATCCCTAATTTTCATGGTTTTGGAATTGTTAGGCTTTAATGAGTATTATTGATTGTGGTGATTTAATTGTGTTAAAACTGCAAATTAATGTTATATACTTAGAGTATTGTATGAGTTATAATTTTCGGAACGTGTAACTTTTTACGGAATCGAAATCGGAGGTCCAGAAGTCCTCCAACGATGAAAAACGCAGAAAATTCTGCATTCTGTTTTTATGGTAACCGATTACCCACCGAGCGTTAACCGGTTACTTGCTTAAAAATCTGTGATTCTGTTTTTATGGTAACCGGTTACCCACCGAGCGTTAACCGGTTACTTGCTTGAAAATCTGCGCAGGAAATTAGTTCTGTTTTATGTTAACCGGTTACCCACCGAGCGTTAACCGGTTACTTGCTGTAAAAAATGAAAAATTGAGATTTTAAAAGTTGTAATCATCTTGGAATGAAATCTAATTGTGCGTAATTGATAATTAGTTATATATGGTGATATGTGGAATGTTAAGATAGTAGAGATGATCTTAATTGCATATTTATGAATGATATATATTGTTATGAATGTGTACATGTACCATTGGTGGATAATTCGTAGAGTTGAATTATGATTACATGTGGAATGATTAAGTTGGTAGAGATGATCTTAATTGCATATTATGTGAATGGTGTATTTGTTATGAATGTGTATATGTACCATTGGTGGATAATTCATAGAGTTGAATTATGGTGATATGTGGAATGTTAAGATGGTAGAGATGATCTTAATTGCATATGTATTGGTATTTGCACATCCATTCATGGCATGGTCGGCTTCACAGTGGAAGCGGTGGAACGTTGGATCCATATAGACGTTGATCCTTAATTGGAAATAGGCGTAGCACACGTTGATCCTTAATTGGAAATAGGCGTGGTAGTAGACGGTGATCCTTAATTGGAAATAGACGTAGCACACGTTGATCCTTAATTGGAAATAGGCGTGGTAGTAGACGGTGATCCTTAATTGGAAATAGACGTAGCACACGTTGATCCTAAATTGGAAATATGTGTGGTAGTGGCTTTGATCTTGTCCGGATCGGAAGCGTGGCTTGGATTCTAGATATTGAATCGGAAAGCGGTGAAACGTTGGGTTCACATTGAGGTACCGCATGCATAGATTCACATGCCTTGCATGGAGTCACATTAGAGTTATGTGATGATTGAGTGTATGTATTGGTGTGATTGTGATGTGTGTATGAGACATGGTAACTGAATTTGGTGATGTTTGAGTATATAACTTGGTAAAATATGTGATTATGTGATCATTGTAGTTATGTGTATTTTTGGGAATATAGTATTGGATGTTAATATTGTACTCCTTGAGTTTTGATGGATGTTTGAAACATGTGAAATAAATGTTGACGAATATTATTTACAAGGTTATACGAAGTGTGATGAATTCCTTTAATTGTTGATTTAATCATTGTGCCTTATTATACTTCTTCATAATGATTTGAATTCTCACCCTTTCTGTTTGAATGTTACCTTTACATGGGTATCGTGCAGATACTCCAAAGTAGTATTGCTGAAGTAAGTGGACGGTAGCTCGCTCGAGATTAGCCGGAGAGTTTCCGTATTTTAGTTTGAAGACTAAGTAGTGAGTCAATGCTCTGGTCATGTAACACTGGGTAGATTAGTAGTATTGAACTCATATCTCATTTGGTTATGCATTATGTTATTGCTTGTTTGATTTCATCCTGAGGTGATTGTTGAGAGATGATCATGGTATGGGACATGGATCATTTTATGAAATACATGAGTATTCATTATTTTCCGCTACGAACGCATATTCTTGAATATTCATAATAACTGAGATGTGTTATTTTAAATGACCAGGTGTATTGTATGTTGATGATGAATGATATTGGTTTTTGAAAGCTTTTAGTTTTTGAAAACGTCGATGTGACACCCTTTTGTTTATATGCGTGCTTATTTACTCTGATTATATGTTAAGTATTTTGGGGTAGAAAAAGGGGTGTTACAGAAACAATCCCCATGTAATTTATATCTCCCTTTGGCCGAACATCTCTAGGAGGCATTTTTATTTGAATGATGGAAAAATAAATAAGTAGGAAGAGAATGTTATGGTATTTGGAGAAGAGAAGAGTGAATGGAAAGGATTGTGAGGTAGTTGTGAATTTATAGCGACTGGGAAGAAGTTGAGTGGTTGAGAGATGAAAAGTTTGAGTTAATAGTATGTAGAGTAGGAAGTTCAAGGGTGTAAAATTAAAAGGGGTTTGAAAAACACGCAGAATGGAGAAGAAAAGGGAGGAAAATGCTCTATTTTCCTGATATGGCGATTGTCATTAGGCTTATGGTGAACATCATTTGCCTAAAATGCTGGGACTTTTAAATTCGAAGCGAATGGCGAATGGCATTAGCTTAATGGCGAACGCCATTAACCTAAATTTTGTAATTTTTGTAATTTTCAGGGAAATCATATTAAGGCTACAAAACAGTTAATGAAAATTATCAGCTATAATTAAGAAGTAATTAAATATGTAAGAATGAACATAATAAGCGATTAAATAAAACAATTGACTGAAATGCAAAGTACATTAATTAAACGTAGGTGTAACACAAGTTCATGTCGATATACCGACTGTAAAGTAGGCAAATACTGAAAAATAACAACAAGGGAAACAAATTTTGATGATATTTAAAATACTAAACATAGAAAATACTAAAACTCTAGTACAATCAGTTAATACTAGCTATCACTTTGGTCCACGAGAATGCTCCAAAGAATGAATTTGCTGGAAAACATTATCGAACTGTTCATTAAAGACATCCATAAATCCTAGGAGATCCACACGGGGAGAAGTCACTTCTCCTCTGATGAAAATAATGAAAATGAAAACAACTAAAAAGAAAAGAAAAAGATTAAAGGTCGTAGATTTCCTTCCACTCAGCGCTTCGTTTAACGCCGGGAGCTCGACTATCGAACTTGTAAATTTGTTACATCATTAGTTTTCCAAGGACATTTATCGAGCCGTCTTTCATATCCATCACTCTTCCTTTTCTTTCCATTATAGAGAGGTTTGTACCTTAGGTAAGGTGGGGATGATCTCGGCTCTTTTTTAGGCATTGGTTGTTCTAACTTATCATTGGTTTTTCTCTTCGACTCAGGATCCTCGAACACATGTGTATTGGTGTGGATATTTTCCAATAGATCCTTATACCCTTCGGATTTGGAAGTGTACCTTAACTTCCACAGACCTTCGTGGGAAAGGAATCAGTGATTTATATGGATGAGGAACAACACAAAGTGCTTCCTTCTCTACCTCTTCGACAACCTCCCTTTCGGGTGGTGTCGGTGAATCTTTCTCAATCTTTACTCTTTTCACACCTGAACCCTCCTCATTGTCACTCTCCTTAGGATTTTCGATAGACTTTTTGCTAGTGGTTATCACAACATCCACATGTTTCTCAGGGAAGGGTCCTACAGGTGTTTGTGCAAGCAAGGAGATTTGAGTCTCCAATGCCTCGCTATGAGTGGCGATGGACTCGACCACAGTGTTCAATTGCCTAAGGGTTTCATTGATATAGAGACTTTGTTTTATAAACTCTTCATTCTAAAGAGTTTGTGTAGCCACAAAGCGTGCCATAATAGATTCTATCCTAGAGAAAGTTTGTATCTCAATGAAATCCTCCATTAATATTTCAAGGTCGGATTTATGGAAATCTTGCGGTTCCTCAAAATACTGGGAGTGGTAATCATAGAGAAAATTTGGGTGATACATAGTAATAAAGAATAGATTGCCTTAGTCTATATGGTGCAACAACAGAGTCACAATATTGACTAAATTAGTCCCCGGCAACGACGCCAAAAACCTGATGAGTGACGGGCATGTCTTTCGGATTATGACTGCAAGCGCACAATCTATCGTGTAGTTTTAAAAGATTATCGAACCCATAGATACTAATGATCAAGCTAATGTTATATATTATTTCATTGCAAAGCTAAGACTAAAGATTATAATGGTAGGAATGGAAATGAGAATACTAAATTCTAACGGTTTAAAAGTTATAATAACAAATGAGTTCGGGATATGGATTATGTGTACCTAAGGGATTAGGTAGAATTGGGCACTACATATGATTCTATTTCATCATGTAAAAATATCAACTTAAAGATCTCGTCTCACACTCTCGCGCATTTAACAAAGATCACACCTCCTAACCACATGATTTTTCTCTCGCTCGCCCATTCTAATTAGAAGGCGTATTTTGAAAGTAAATGAGATCGTAAACGATGCCCAAAGATCTCTCGGTGTTTTTAGGATCGATGCCTAGTTTCCACTATCTGGTTCCTTCCTCACACTCTTGTGCTATAAGATTGATCCTTAACTTGTCTCACACTCTCGTGCCAAAAGAGTAAACATACAATTGGAAAGTAAAGCCATAACAAAGTTAAATCATAAATTCGCACCTATTATTCCTACTGAGTCCCGTCAGTAACGACGGTCCTCATACGCCAGACTCAGAATAATTTAGCAAGACATGATATTATTTAGAAACAACATAATTAAAACATTTAAAATTAAGAGCAGCATGGCATACAAATAATCAATATAGTAAAACATACAAATATCAAATGCAGTAAAAAGAACCTGAAATTGCGTAAAATAAAACTGGAATTAACTTGAACTTGCACTTGAATTAACTTGAAAATAAAATAACGGTGGGCTTGTTCTTTGATCCAAGAGTACAATGAAGATGAAAACAAAATAAAAATAGAACATGTGTGACAATCCCTCGATGTGAGTTATTGTCACTTTTACAGGTAATTTATGCTTAATTCTAAAATGCAATTTTGGCAGCGCTTCCACACAACTTGAATACCTTCAAAAGTCTTCCACAATCCTATTTATAGAGGTTTTGAGACCTGAGAACTCCCTTGGATGGTGCATGGAGAGTGGAGGGAAAATAGAGGATAAAAAATGGTCCAGAACTGCCCACTAGCGCAGTTCTGTTACTGCGTGATAATGGCGAACGCCATTAGGGGAATGGCAAACGCCATTCCTTCCATGTTTTAAATGACATGGCAGCAAAGTGAATGGAGAATGTCATCTTTTAGATAGAGAACGTCATCTAGACAGAATGCATGAAATTGACTATTTCGCTCCTTTTTAGCTCCTATTTCGTTCCTTTTCCGTGAGGCTTCCAAAACTTCAATGAAATCGGATAATAACTACAAAATAAATAAAACGGAAGTAAAATACGATAAAATGCATAAAAACGTAAACGGATATTATGTGAAATGATCCTAAAAACACGATACAATTTCTCGTTATCAAAGATTTTCATGACATCTTGGTAGAAGCGATTGGAACCGGGGAGCATCCTAGGCATGTTCGTGGTCTTGGAAGAGACGTTGGCTTCAAGTCACATTTTGGATCATCTAAATCATACAGAGAAGTAAACTGTATGAGAGACATTGAAGAAATAGTTGTTGTAAAGGTGGGGGAGGTACGGGAGAAGTGGATTTATAAGGACATTGAGAGTTTGTTGCAACATGCGCGGGAGGATGTCTAAAAGGAGCAAGAGGAGCAATAGAGGTTGGTCGAGGAAGAGAGAAAGAAGTAAAATGAGGAAGGGCTTAAGGAGATGTCTGAGAAGTGTATCCACGATGTGCTTGAGGTATAAGTATAAGTTAAAAAAATTGTGTTATATGTTGTGTCGCATCTCAAAATATATGATTCCTCAGAATGGTCGCGGAAAAAATAGTTCGAGCAGAGTCGCCACCGAAGTTTATTTATCCCAATCAAGGAATAGGAAAATATTGACAAAACCTCTAAAAATAGAATAATGGTCGTCGTAACCATATTCGGGTTCGATAGTCGATTACGCAAGGGGGAAGTATTAGCACCCCTCACGTCCATTGTATTTTACGGGAACCTTTTAGTCTGATTTGCGATTTGAATGTTAGTTGATGTTATTTGTTTTCTTCGAGTGATAAAGAGATGAAAAGAGAAGTGAATGGAAACCTCAGAAGGGGGGAAGTGGGAGGTTTTTTATTAGTGTGCTCGCCAAGATCTCGCAATCTCGTGGCTACGTATCCTTATGGTGTAATAAGAAAATCAGAGCATATGTAGTTCGGGGAACTACGACTTGTTGTTGTCTTTTAATGAACAATTGTTTAGATCGCATTCTAAAGGATTAATGTTGGCTTGTCTACTCTCGACGGAGGCTTAAGCACTAGTTTGTTATGTGCATTAGAAGGGATTGAACAACGTTCTTTCTGAAAAGAGTTTTGGTCACACGGGGGTGATAATTTGGATTAATATGTTGAGTGTTTGATTGGTTTTGATCGCACGGGGGCGAGAAAAAGATATATTTGATGTGTTGAGAGATTTTTTTGGATGACAATTACTCGGATAGTTGAGTAAGGCAACCCGTATCCAAATAGTCGAGGAGAGGAATCGAAGGCTCTAGACCATCTCCCTTTTCATCCTTAATTATAAACGGGTTTGACAATAGTTAAGGTATTTTAGGTGGATGACAAATACTCGGATAATCGAGTAAGGAAAATAGTATCTAAGTAATCGGGAAAGGGAATATAAAGCTCTAGACCACTTTATTTTTCATCTAAGATATTATGAAAATAGGTTTGTGTATGGTTGATACGTTTGGATAAAAGACAAATATTCAAATGACTGAGTAAGAGAACTCATATTCAACCATTTGAGAAGAGGAATCGAAGGCTCTAGACAATCTCCTTTTTTGTTTAGTTTATTATGAAAATGATGTTTGATTTAATCGGGTTTAGAAGGTTTAAAAGAAATGACAATTGTTTGACTAATCGAGTAAGGGAACTCGTATTCAAACAATCGAGGAGAGGAGTTGAAGGCTCAAAACCATCCCCCTTTTCATCTCTTATGAAATGATGTTTAATCGTAATTAGGTATTTTAATTTAGTTTGAATAAGAATACTCGATGTTGGATCACGGTTTGAATGTGTGTTTGCGGATAAATTGAATTATATTTGGTGAATCAATCATCTACTCGGTTAGTTAAAATCGAATAGGCCTGATTGTAAGAAAGCCCAAGAGTAAGCTATGTGAGGTTGATGGCGATGATAAAAGCAATTGTCTTACAAAGGTATTTTGAAAATGGGCTCGACATTGAATCGAGAAATATTTGGTTTTTTATGATTTAAAATGGTTTTGAATCGATGATGAAATTGAATGGGTTTAGCTTGGAAATGATGTGAAGTCGAAGTGATTATAAAATCAAGTTGGAAATTTGAAAATGATTATCGAGACAATGGTGAAATAAATCGATCAATATTTGATTATAAAAAATAATTAATCAAAATTCGGTTAAATTGATTAATTAAGGTAATTAAGGTTAATTATCGAAATTATTTAATTAAATCAAATAATTAAGTTAATTAAAGGTAATTGATCAATTATAATTTAAACAAAATTTAATTAATTTATTTATTTAAAATAAAGAGAGAAACGAATGACAAAGTCGGGACGAAATGATGAAAGCGAATTATTCACAATATGCTCAAAACCGGTCTATACATAGCGACAACGGAATTGAAGTGTCGTACGTAAATTTCATAACACGGCGAAATCATATCAATGTATTGAAACAAAACATTGGTGGCATAATGACATGCAATTGTCAAATCCAAGGATTTGATCCAACTTACACAATGTAACGTAATGAACACAACATTAACATTAAAAACTCATAATTATCTACATAACTTACAAAGTTAATACATCAAATTGGAGGTTCAAATAAGAGAAACAAACCCACACCAAAAAAAGAAGTCTATTAACCAAGTATCTCTAATTTCTTTTAACAAAGTAGGAAGAGACAAACAATCAGTATTTGACTTTTCCCACCCATACTAAATTATTAATAATAAAAAGTAAAGAAATATAGAAAAAAATGCAACAAGGAAATGATTCTTCTCAAAAAGCAAATTGTTTATCCCCTCTAAACTCAATCTCTTGCCAATGTTTTTTTTATTTTCAAACATAATCAACAATAAACTTTCTTTCTCAAAACCCAATTACAATAATAACTCAAGCATATGCAGAAAATAAAACCATATATAATGAAACAAAAGTAACAGATCATAAGGGAACAAGAAGAGGAGGAACCTCTGGTGGTGTGCGCTGCAGATCCGGAAATAAATTGAAGATAGATACGTGATGTATGGAGATACATCGACGGAATCGAGCATGAGGGTGAGGCTGTGAAAATTGCAGTTGAGCAGTAAGTCGGAGAAGAAGATCAAGTTGAGCAGTAAGACGGAAAGGTACTTCACTATAGAGTGACGTCGTCAAAGGGTTGACGGAAAGGATTAGGGAATGTCATCACCAAAGAGTTGGTGGAAAAGAACCTGTCATCGTCAAAGAGTTGACGAAAAGAACTAAGGAATTCCATCACGAAAGGGTTGGTGGAAAATAATTTGTCATCATCAGAGGGTTGACAGAAAGATTGTCATCATCAAAGGGTTGTTGGAAAAGAAAAAATCAGGTTATGTCATCATCAAAGGGTTGATGGGAAGGAAATACTATGTTATGTATGCATATGGTGCATGTTAATGAGAACTTATCATTTTTTGCGAGAGAGCTTTTTGATATGCAACTTCCTGATTTGACGGAAAAGTTATGCATGTTTATTTTATGCAATACATGTGGTAATGCAAGAGGGTTATTGGTTGTTTTTGGCTTGGTCTCCCTTTTTCTAAGGTGAGACTTTATGGGTACCAATGTTAATTGGGTTCGAGTTTATGAAGATGCCAACAAAGTGGACTTTCAGTGGTTGCCAATATGGATTAGACTTTGGTTTTGGAGATGCCAAGAGAGATTAGACTTTTTTTTTGTAATTGCTGATATGGATTGGACTTTTGGTTGGAAAAAGGTTTTGACTTCTCAACACTCGATCTTTTGATAATGTGATGATTGGGAAGCAAACGTGGATGCTTTTGGTGCCCCAAGTTTAATCCCTTGCAGATAGGCCTTGTGTTTGTTCCTGAGGGAATCTCAACTTCTTTTCTTGATAGGCCATGAAGGCTTGCAAATGACTTACGGAGCGTAGCAACATAATCTATGCATGATGATTGTGCTTTTTCTCTGCCCCAAGTCTCTTTCCAGGATATGATGCTATATTAGCGTGACAATTGAGACTTGTTAAACTCAATAATTATTAGCATCCGACACAATCTGCTTGACCAAAGTTATAATCATTTAGGGAAATTTCCCTTTTTGGCAACTTGTCTGCCCCAATCTGTAGGGTCTTTGAAGCAATTTTCCTATGAAAGGAAACCATGGGAATGATTGTACCATGGCCTGAACCAAATTTGCCCCAGTGTCTGAATCTTTCAGTAGTTTTGCCCTGATGGAGCTTTTGAAGGACTTTCCCCAGATGGATTGAATATTTTGAAATGATTTACCTCCCTGATCAATTGATGCTTGAAGATTTGTTTCAGCCTGACCAATTCTTAGGTCCACATAGTCATCAGATGCCATGCCCCTGATCCATAGGGTTAGGAGGTAGTCTTGATTCGGGTCAGCACCAACGAATGTTCAAGTTCCTCTTATTGGTCCTTATTGTTGGAATTTCCTTGATGTCTACTGACTTGTAGTTAAAATTATTCATTCAGAAATGGTAATATTAATGCGATGTTCATTCAGGTTTTGAAAAAAATCATTTGTTGGAATGATGTGGTAGAGTGTGACGAATGGACCATGAGTCCAAATGTGGTGCTTATTTAGCTAGTGTGAATGATACAACAATAATATTATACCAAAGTAGAAGATCATAAAATCTTTAGGAGTCAGTTTATGCAACCTTGTTGTAGTATGCTTTCAGAATAACTTTACTTCAGTTAGGTCTTTTGAGGGTTGTAGTGTGGTATGGTTCATGTTTTATTTGAAATAATAGGATATATGGCTCAAAATTTGATTTAACCCACCCCTTCTTCATGATGATCTCCAGTTCTACGTTCAGTTGATTTAACACACACATTCGTATTCCAAGAGATCTCGGCGGTGCAAAAGTGAAGATGTTTCAAGGTTCTCTTGAAATGGCAGTCACCTTATTTTGTTTTTGTCGTGGATATCGGTGACCCTTTGATTCTTGATATGGTGGTCATTGAATCTTGTTTTTCATTTTACTGGGGATTTAATAACCTCTCTTTATTAAATTTTTATTTTGATCCCTAATTTTTGCTTGGACCGCTTTTTCAAAGCTTTATCCACTGAGATTGTCCTAATTTTTTCCTAAGCCATTTCTTGAGGTGTTCGACTTAGCGGGCTTTCTTTTTATTTTTGTTTTGCTTAAGGTTTGTGATTTCCAAGTCATTGGTTGTTGAAGAACAACTATCATAACTTTTAGATTTTGCAAGGTTCCTTTTGAAACTTCAGATGTGTACGAAGAATATCATGTGGTTGATCCTCATACGAGATGTTTTACCTTGTAGTTTGAGTGCGTAGTCAGATCAACTGAACACTACCCTGTCCCGGGTTTGATGCAAGGGTTTGTGGATCCAAAACAAACACCCACTTCTAGGCTTGAAGTGGTTGACTATGGATTAACTCCTTATCTCTCCAGTGTTTGGGGATTTGAAATAATGCATGTCCATCATCAGCAAAATTTTATCCGAAAGCATACAATCAACAATTATGGGTGTTTTGTTTTTGTTATCCTCCCTTCGATCTTTGCTAAAACGAAAATTTGATAAGTGAATGGGAGAAATATTTTTTTTATAAATGGAAAAGATGAGTGAATACGAAAGGATTCATTCAAACATGCATGATCATTTCATTAATATTACCATTAAAGGAAAACAACAATACTTAAAAGCAAATAAGTGTTCAACATGCAAATAAAATACAAATGAAATGCTAGAAACAGCCAAATGGTTGTCAGTGTAGAGGAAGCTCTGTCGTGCTTGGTTCACTGCTTTTGAGGGTGCACTCAGTGTGTTCTCCAATTAACACCAAGTGAGCAAAGTCTAACAAAACACTACTTATCATCCTTTCGAAGTAAGGACTTTGTAAGGTATCCCGGAATACGTCCATTAATTCTTTATTTAAGAGTGATGGTTCAACACGAGCAGTCAACTCTATCCATCTTTGGGCATACCCTATGAAGGATTTGTTGCTTCCCTGAGATAAGGCCCTAAACTGCATGCGATTGGGAGCCATGTCCAAATTGTATTTGTACTACTTCAAAAAGGCGTTAGCTAGGTCCAACCATGACTGAATGTGATTCCTTTCTAACTTCATATACCAACCCAATGATGCCCCAATCAAACTGTCTTGAAAATAGTGAATTATTAGCTTATCATTGTGAGCATGAGAGGTCATTTTTCGATAAAACATCACCAAATGGTGCTTTGGACAAATATCCCCTTTGTACTTCTCAAATTATGGTACTTTTAACTTCACAGGTATAACCAAGCCAGGTACCAAACATATGTTTAAAGCATTCAGTTCAACAATATCTCGCCCTTCTATGGCTTTAAGTCTTTTCTCTAGTACATGACATCTTTCAGCAATCTCATCATCTTATGGTCATTCAGTATTGACCACCAGGCTTGTCTCATGGGAATCTGCACAGAGAATGCAAAACTATGATACTCAACATCATCCTGATATGAGGAACACCCATCTCGAACAATATGACGCTCTTGTACAACAGAGTTATCAACTGGGATTCATACAGGCTGAGGCGGGGTATGATCATTTACTGGAGGTGGAATGACATTCTCAATAACTGCAGTCTGCTGAATATTGTCCTCTCTCTTTGCTAAAGCTATCATAGCCTCCACAAGTTGGTCTATCTGGTTTTTCATCGAGTCAACATCTCCTCTCAATGCAATGTGGCTTTGCTCCAATGGATCCATGGTCTTTCAAGAGCTGCTTCAAATCCGATACAAGTGTTTGGAAATCAATTGAAGGTTATGGACAAAGGATGTATGAGTTTTTTTGTATTTTGTATGGAAAATGATATGCAATGTTGATGAATGCAAATGCAATGATATGTAAATGAATTTAGTGCCATGTTAAAGATCACAGGTTTAACGTGTTCTCGGGTCAATCAAAATAACGGGTAAATGACAGGTATATATGATTATTGGAACCCCATGGGTAGGCTCTACAATTTGTAGGTTCATAGAGTCATGGATCCTTCTTGAGAACATCATTGTCGTGATGAAGGCTCATCGGATAGTAATACCCTTAGATGATCTCGTATAGGTGAGGTCTTCGTATCGTTCCAACAAGGAAGGCTCCTTGTGGGCTTCTACTACACAACTCTCGAGTCCAAGGTTCTAACAAGGTTCTCAGAGTCATAGATCGAGGTTGTAAATATTAATGTAAGGTAATAATATGTCCAAGGGATCTAGTCTGATTAGGGCTTTCGTATTAACCCCACAAGTTTGAAGTCTTGTAGGTTAATACTACACAACCACCATGGATGGAACGGGTTAAAAGGTCCCTAGAGTCATTGATCCAACTTGAAAATACCATAGTCATGACGAAGGCTTGTCGGACAATAATATCTCAAGAGAATCTACTCTAGGCGGGATCTTCGTATCGCCCCAACAAGGAAGTCTCCTTGTGGGCCTCTACTACACAACCACCATCTTAATCCTATGGTTTTTTTCAGACTCGGGTAGAGAGTCTATCTCACAAAGTGCTAATAATCAGAGATCCCCAAATAGAAACATGGGAATAAATTAAGAAATCACAAAATAGGAATTACAAGGAGATAAAGAAAATAAGATATAAGAAAGAAAGTGAACAAATCTAACATTCATCGAAAATTAGACTAAGATAGGCTTGACTCTCTCTTGCATGGAGCAGATCCCCAGCAGAGTTGCCATCTGTCGCATCTCAAGAAATACGATTCCTCGCCATGGTCACGGAAAAAATAGTTTGACTAGAGTCACCATCGAACTTTATTTATCCCAATCAAGGAATAGGAAAATATCGATAAAACCTCTAAAAATAGAATAATGGCCGTCACAACCATATTCGGGTTCGGGAGTCGATTACGTAAGGAGGTGGTATTAGCACCCCTCACGTCTGTTGTACTCAACGAGAAACTTTTAGTCTAATTTGTGATTTCAATGTTAGCTGATGTTATTTGTTTTCTTCGAGTGATAAAGAGATTGGAAAGAGAAGTGAATAGAAACCTCTGAAGGGGGAAAAGGGGGGGGGGGGGGTTATTAGTGTGTTCGCCAAGATCTCGCAATCTCGTGCCCACGTATCCTTATGGTGCAATAAGGAAATCAGAGCATTCATAGTTCGAAGAAATATAGCTTGTTGGTGTCTTTTAATGAACAACTATTTAGATCGCGTTCTAAAGGCTAAACATTGGCTTGTCTACTCTCGGCGGAGGCTTAAGCACTAGTTTGTTATGCGCGTTAGAAGGGATTGAACAACTTTCTTTCTGAAAAGAGTTTTGGCCACACGGGGGTGATAAGTTGGATTAATATGTTGAGTGTTTGATAGGTTTCGATCGCACGGGGGCCAGAAAAAGATAGATTTGATGTGTTGAGATATTTTGTTGGATGACAATTACTCGGATAGTCGAGTAAGGCAACTTGTATCAAAATAGTCAAGGAGAGGAATAGAAGGCTCTAGACCATCTCCCTTTTCATCCTTAATTATTAAAGAGTTTGATAATAGTTAAGGTATTTTAGGTGGATGACGAATACTCGGATAATCGAGTAAGGTAACTCGTATCCAAGTAGTCGGGAGGGAATAGAAGGATCTAGACCACTTTCTTTTTCATCTAAGTTATTATAAAAATAGGTTTGTGTATGATTGATATGTTTGGATAAACGACAAATGTTCAAATGGATGAGTAAGGGAACTCATATCCAAACATTTGAGGAGAGGAATCGAAGACTCTAGATCATCTCCCTTTTTGTTTAGTTTATTATGAAAATGACGTTTGATTTAATCGGGTTTAGAAGGTTTAAAAGAAATGACAATTGTTTGACTAACTTAATAAGGGAACTCATATTCAAACAATCGAGGAGAGGAGTTGAAGGCTCAAAACCATCCCCCTTTTCATCTCTTATGAAATGGTATTTAATCGTAATTAGGCATTTTAATTTGGTTTGAATAAGAATACTTGATTTTGGATCGAGGTTTGAATGTGTGTTTGCGGATAAATTGAATTATATTTGGTGAATCAATCATCAACTCGATTAGTTAAAATCGAATAGGTCTCATTGTAAGAAAGTCCAAGAGTAAGCTATGTGAGGTTGATGGCGATGCTAAAAGAAATCGTCTTACAAAGTTATTTTGAAAATGGGCTCGACATTGAATCGAGAAATATTTGGTTTTTTATGATTTAAAATGGTTTCGAGTAGATGACGAAATTTAATGGGTTTAGCTTGGAAATGATGTGAAGTCGAAGTGATTATAAAATCGAGTTGGTAATTTGAAAATGATTATCGAGACAATGGTGAAATAAATCGATCAATATTTGATTATAAAAAATAATTGATCAAAATTCGGGTAAATTGATTAATTAAGGTAATTAAGATTAATTATCGGAATTATTTAATTAAATCAAATGGTTAAGTTAATTAAAGTTAATTAATTAAATTTTACAATTTAAACAAAAGTTAATTAATTAATTAATTTAAAACAAAGATAGAAACGAACGACAAAGTCGGGACGAAATGATGAAAGTGAATTATTCACAATATGCCCAAAGCCGGTTTATACATAGCGACAACGGAATTGAAGTATCGTATGTAAAGTTCATAATGCAGTGAAATCAGATCAATGTATTGAAACGAAACATTGGTGGCATAACGACATGCAATTGTCAAATCCACGGATTTAATCCAACTTACACAATGTAACGTAACGAACACAACATTAACATTAGAAACTCATAATTATCTATATAATTTAAAAATTTAATACATCAAATTGAAGGTTCAAATAAGAGAAACAAACCCACACCAAAAAAAGAAGTCTACTAACCAAGTATCTCTAATTTCTTTTAACAAAGTAGGAAGAGACAAGCAATAAGTATTTGACTTTTCCCACCCACACTAAATTATTAATAATAAAAAGAAAAGAAATATAGAAAAAATAACGCAACTAGGCAATGATTCTTCTCAAAAAGCAAATCTCTTATCCCCTCTAAACTCAATCTCTTGCCAATGTTTTGTTTTTCAAACAGAATCAACAGTAAACTTTCTTTCTCAAAACCCAATTACAATAAAAACTCAAGCATATGCAGAAATTAACAACCATATATAATGAAACAAAAGTAAGAGATCATAAGGGAACAAGAAAAGGAGGAACCTCTGGTGGTGTGCGTTGCAGATCCGGAAATAAATTGATGATAGATACATGATGTATGGAGATACGTCGACAAAATCAAGCGTAAGGGTGAGGCTGTGAAAATCATAGTTGAGCACTAAGTCGGAGAAGAAGGTCAAGTTGTCGGTATGATGAGAGGCATTGAGATTTGATGGAGGTTCCATGATGGTGATTTTACTTGGGATGGCGAAGATGAGCAATTTTGACGGTATTGATGTGGGGGTCAGATGGTTTGGTCGCCGGTGTTTGTTGCGAGGGTGGGTGAGAGCAGTCGGAAGTTACTGTGGGGTTCCACATCGGTGGAAATGTGATGTATGAGGAAGATGAGGGTGTGGGTGGCGACGATTTTTAATGAGAGGGTCGTGATGAGCTGCGGAGGAAGCAATGTGTGAGAAAATTCTTTACTTTGAATAAATTTTGAATGATAGCAAATTGTGTGATCATCATCCAAATGTTGGCTATGCATTACCTTACATGATACATTTGTGTTTTTATTGTGTTTTTATTCCATTCTATTGTTGCGTGACTGTACATAAAGACCTACATTGATACATCTCTTAAAAGAACTCATAAAATCCATTTTGTGTCAGTATGCATCAACACATAATCCTATGCATCGATCCATACAATATGTTGTAAATCACAAAATTCTTTTGTTCAGTATGCATCGATGCATACGAGTCATGTATCGATACATGGACAGACAAAATGCTCTATGGATCGATCCATACGAGCCTTGCATCGATCCATGATTAGTTGAAATGTCCTATGTATCAATGCATGCAAATTATGCATCGATACATGTTAGTGGAAATGTCATATGCATCAATACATACGAATTATGCATCGATCCATGCTCACTTAAATTCACCAAAAACTCATTTATCTTACAGTATGCATCGATGTATACCCTCATGTATCAATGCATAAGTCTGTTTTATGTTCTAACAGCTTCTGTTTTTGCATATATAAGAAATGTCGTGACAGCAGGGGCAGATACGAATTCTGAGAAGAAAAACAGTTGAACACAAGGTCAAAAGAGTGTAGCAGCAATTGTTTTTGGGAGCAATCAGAAACCTGAAAGAGACTTCATCTTCTTCATCTTCTCAATCACTTTTCTTCAAGAACATCAACACATAATCATTCTTGTTCTTTGGATTAAAGGATCAACGAGATAACGTTCAGTGGTACGATCAAGGATCTAGCTGAGTTTTTCAGTGGAACGATCGAGGATCTAGCTGAGTTGAAGATTGAAGGGGGTTTCGAGGAAAAACCAATTGGTTTGTCCTTCAAGAACTGGAGTGTTCTTGAGGGTTTGTTAGTCACGTTTGCAGAACAGATTCAGCCGCAGCGTTGCGTTTGGAGATCGGGGGATTTCGCAAACAGGTCGTGGAACCGGTGAATTGTTTGCAATTTCGTGCAGGAAATTCTTGATCGTGCTCAGATCAAGTGGAGGTTTCATACAAGAAGAAGTTCTTGGAATTTAGAATTCTGTCTTTGTATCGCAACCTTGTATCTACGAATTAGGCGTAATTGATAATCAAAGTTCTCAATTTCATTTGAAATTGAGAGGGAGACGTACCCACACGCGAGGACGACGTGGGGAACTTCCTTACCAAATCTCTGCGTATCGTATTCTTTCCTTACTTTTCTTTACGTTTTCATCAGTTTTGCAATATCAGTTTGTGTGTTGTGACTGAACTCTTTGCGATACAATAGTGGCAAGAAAACTTTCAAACTAAAGTCCACCATTGTTCATCATTAAGCACACACACACCAACTGTTTGACAAAATTGTTAGCCAGGTTTTATTCATTGGAAATAGACTTTAATGATAAGTGCATTCAACTAGCAAAGATTCTGGTGTTAATAATTTCTGTCATTCTTATCCAAATCCAGCATTAAACTCGCGTGTCCGGTTTTCTAGTAGCGGTTCAGAATAGACGGAAGTCGATTCGGGACTGAAATTTTCCGCCAAGTTTAAAAACTCTGATAAAATTTTAAATCCGTTCAATTTTAAAAAGGTGATCTATTCACCCCCCCCCCCTCTCGATCACTAGCCACACCGTCTAACACAATGGTGGTAAGAGTTAAAACCGTGTTGGTTCAGATACACTGGAGGTGGAGTGAGTTCACGTGGTGATTTGTCGAGTGGTGATAATGGCCATGTTTCTTAGTGGTTTTGTGAGGTGTGATTTTAAGAGTTTTGCTGCATTTTTGGTTGGGTTGTTTCATGATGGTTGCAGTTGTTGTTAAGGTGAAGGGGTGTTGGAATTGGTGATGGATTTTTTGTGTACTGAAGATTGATTGCTTTTCTTATTTTTTCGTCAGTACCAGAGGGAGTATTGAAAAATGAAATGCTGAGTTTTATAACCATATTGTTGTTTGTAGTGAGTGTGAGATTTGTGTTAGGAAAAATGAGAAATAGTATGGAGAAGAAGATGATATGTGTTGTAGGTGGAAGAATCTTTTTGGTTCCCGTGGAAAAGAAAGAGATATATCTAGATTTTTTTCTATTGCAGCTATCACCATAATGAATTAAAATTGTCTCCCCTATGAGAGAGAGGGAGAGAGAGAGAGAGAGAATTTTGATTTTTTTGAAATTCCTCCCCTCATTGATCCACGTGGCCAAGCCTCTTTGGAGAAGGAAAAAGAGTATATGGGTATCATATTTTGTGTTGTCATTGATTTTTAGTGTGTGTCCTAAATAAAACACTTCTCATTTCGTACATTCCTCGTGAGAGGGTTGTATGGCCACCTCTTTATTCTGTCCTTCCTAAACCGTTTTTTAAAACTTATTCACATCCTCTTCTCACGCGTGGCAGGTGCTAATTGGAAGGGTTATGGTATTCCTTATAACAATATCCTATTGACCGGTTTTAAAAAGATATGAAAGATATCCAATAGTAGAGTGTCAAGTGTCACCCATATGCGGGAAACTTAATTCATTTGATTTTTTTCACACTCCTATTATTATTTTTTGAATTATAAAAATCAGTTTTGATAATTACATTAAAAACAAACAACATAAAATGAAATCAAATTAACCACATAGTTAATTCTAATTAATTTAAACGATTATTTTGACTAAAGAACAAAAATAAAAGGATAAAAAATGAATAAAAATTGGACGTAAAAAATAAAATTAAATCGAATGCACTAAAATGATCAGTGCGAAATAAACCTCTCGAAAAAATACACTTTTTGATTAGACTTTGAAATAAATTTTGACCGGTTAAACAGGCATAGGATGATCAAAATGCGACTGAAAAAGTATTCGAAAAAATAAGGCGGACACACCAGATTAAACTAAGTGAATCGTAGATTAATAATATTAACGTTTGCAAGCTCGATTTCGAAAAAAAATTACCCGCTGATTTTATATTTATTTGAGAAATGATTCAATCGGTGTGTCTGTGTGTCCAAAACTTTATTCTGGTCAACATTTTAGATATTATTCATGATGAAATGCATGATATACTATACAGGTGATGCAAACTAAAAAGAAGGTCGAATGTATGAAAATTTTAAATATGCCCAGACAAAATTGAGGTATGACATGTTGTTGTTATTATTGTTTGCATATTTTTAATTTTTGTATTGTATTTCTACTATTTTTATGATGCGGGAATTAAATTCATTGGGTCTACTCAACCAAACAATTTCAAATGATCACTTGTACATTCATGATAAAGTTATGGGAGATACAAGCATGGAAGAAAGTTGATCTACCCAGAAGGACAATATTGAAACCACACCATCACAACTAGATAACACTAAGAGGCTTTCAATGTTATAAATAGTATTCCAGACATCTACGGGAATATTAAATAAGTCATGATCCAAATTAGTTTTACGTACTTCATAAGACTTGTATTATGGAAATTTTTAAGGCGGATGAATTACTAAAAAAATATCATATTACAGTTATGGTGCTCGTAAGTATAATTTTTTTGTTGATTTCTATTTATATTCATACGTTCTCAAACTTTAACATAAAAATTTGACTCTTGAAAGTTCTTTCCGGAGACGTGAGTTGAAAGGAATTTAAGAAATTATTTTTTTCATAGATCCAGAGCATATTAGCCTTCATGGTGATTCGGTAGCAAACAATATCACGGTTATGTATAAGAGAAGTTTTTGAAAGATGACAAAGAATGTTATTTGACCCCATTTTACCACGCGTAAGTATATATTTATGTTTTCATTTATAAATCAATTTTATACATATAATTAATTATTCTGAATGTTTTTACAGTAATCATGGGCGACTAATTATTATATGTACGAAGCAAAATATTGTAGTTATGTTTTACTCGTTGCACAGGAACCTTTGAGTGAGTAAGTGATATTATTTTTAATACTCAAACTTTACCTTTATTTTTGAATAACTTTTACTCATATTTAATTTTAACTACATATGTAGAGCGATTGAGGGATACAATGCAATCAAATGTAATGTACTTGATAGAAAGCCAAAGTTCTATTATCCAAAAGTAAGTATATTACTTGTGTTTTTTAACATTATTTTATTTGTGTGTATTAGTGATATAAATATATGAAAATTATTTGTAGTCACGAAAACAACCCGACAGTTATTCTTGTGAATACTTTGTTATGAGATAAATGTTTATATTCTCTCCTAAGACATGACAAATGGATGGACTAAGCTTAAGATATTAGCTTTATATATATATATATATATATATATATATATATATATATATATATATATATATATATATATATATATATATATATATATATATATATATATATATATATATATATATATATATATATATATATATGTGTGTGTGTGTGTGTGTGTGTGTTTATGTATATTTGTTAAGTTAATATTGTTATTGTTGTTGTTGTTTTTGTTAGCTTATCATAATTTAAATTTTGTTCTAAATATAGGAGTTTAGCGACAGGTCGCCATTCTCACAAGAAGATATATATGACACCCGATCAAGTTGGGCCGGTGTCTTCTTATCTTGTTATGAAACTCAACAACAATAGTTTTTCTTGGTTCTAATAAGCTTAATTTGTATATATACAGAGATTTTGTCATTTTTATGTGCAAATATGTAAATTTTGTATTCTGTGTTGATGAGAACAATGTAAATTTGTACATTTGGTTTTGAAAACAACTTAAATCATGTATTCTATATTTACAAGATTTAAAATGATATGATTTTGTAGTTTTTGTGTAAAAAATAATGTAGGTCAGTCAAAAAGAGATTTAAAACAAATTATATATGACAATAGATAAGATCTAACCCCTTCGGTTATTAATTAAAACTGGCGTACCAACATAACTTATTAACTAAAATATTAAATAAAATTGAGAGGTAAAGTGACATTTATGACATTCCTCACTCTCTCTCTAAAAATTATTTGTCTCTATCTCTCACATAAATTAATCCATGGTGCCTTAGGAATGGGTCTTGTGTTTAAGTGAGGAATTTTATTCTAGAAAGGGTAAATTTGTAAATTCACAAAGAGTTCATTTTCCTCTTGAGTGAAATTTTCTTCCTACGGAAGCTTTTGTTTGGTTTCAAAGCTAAATCAGTTAAAATCTTTGGATGAGGGATTTAGTATTAAGTCTTTGTTTGGTTTGTGAGTCGATCCACCTAAGGAACAACTCTCTTCCGGTGTTCTTGAAGATATCTAGTGAAAAAGCTCAACTTGGTTTGAGATCAGCCTAGTTTAAAATATTGGTTTAGTTTGTTAGAACAAAATTTGCTTATACCATATCTCTTAAAGAACAATTGGGTCTACCAATATTTGTTTAAGTGTGCAGGACCATAAACTAAAATTTCAGGAATAAACTAAGTTTTGGTTTTGTTTATGAACATCTAAAGATAAGCTTAAAGATTAGAAGCTAAAGACCAGACTCCGAAGAAGTATACTTCTAAAGATTAGACTCTGAAGAGGTCAATGTCTAAAGACTAGACTCTGAAGAAGTCTACTTCTGAAGATCAAACTCTGAAGAGGTCAACGTCTGAAGACCAGACTCTGAAGAAGTTAGCCTCTAAAGACTAGACTTTGAAGAAGTATAATTCTGAACATCAAAACTTGAAGCCGTTCAAAGTGCAAATATCAAGGTGACTCAGATAGGTCATTGTCAGACTTTATGGCTATTTTGTCTTCTTCTGATCACGTGAAGACCTAAGCTATTTTTCATGTAGACAGCTGGGATGTAACTGATAATTCCTTTTGAAGAAAAGGAATTTCAAATGACCTTTAAATGACATTAACCATATCAAGAAACTTCTCAAGTCTCTAAATCAAGCTTATCAAAGACTCCCTTGTGTGAACTCTCCAATGGCTCTTTTCCTTCTCTATATAAGGAGTTGAAGACTTGAAGAACAATAGGGAACCACTGACATTAAATGATTTGTTACTCTATCAAAACATAATTACAAGTTTAACTTAGGATTTCTTATATTTGTATATCTTAGAAATCCTTAAGTCTTAAAGAGTATTCTTTTATTGTATTTTGTCTACACTTCTAATTGGATATCAAGTGTATTAGCATAAACAATCTTTTATCTATTAAGTATATTGTTAGAAGTCTCTTAATTTGTGTTTGAGCATTGGAAGTATCTTACTTGTGTGCTTGAGCATTAGAAGTCTCTAACTTTGTGTTTGAGAATTGGAAGTATCTTGCTCGTGTACTTGAGAAAATTGTAATCTTGTGTAATTATAGTGAAATCTCTTGGAAGTGCAAAGGGACTGGACTACTCTCGGTTTGTGAGAGGACCTAGGATAACTTCATGTGTTTCCTTATTTATTTCATTCCTTATTTGATGCTTATCACTCACCTCTAATTCAGTATTTAGACTTTGTGTTTAGAATCTAACTAGTGTTTTAAAAAGAAAGAAAAAGTAAAACACAATTCAACCCTCATTCTTGTGTTTTTCGCACCTTCATGGTTTGTTGTCAGCCTGTGTAAAACCCCAGTTTGGTTTAGAGGATAGATAATTCAAAACTCCACATTGTTTCGAGATAAGTCTGTATAAAATCTAGGTTTAGCTTCGGGAGCAACTACTAAAAGCTTTGTTCGTGTTCGCAAGGAAGACTAACTGCTTCAGTTCGTTGTCTATTGTTTGGTTGAAAGTAAACTTGCAATTTCATTTTTCCTTGTATAAGGGGGTTAGTAAGCTTAACCTACTAAAATCTCATAAGCATTATTGGATACTCTCAAGATCAATTCTTGGTGAGAGGAGTAGGTGACTTCATTTAGAAAGAACCTCTACAAATCTCAGAGTTATCTCTTTTTCCTTGTCTTTCCTTTTTGCATATTTTCTTTACTCTAATTTTCTATTGCTATATTAAACACTTTCTTGATCAGCCAGTTATGGACAATGTTTGATCAGCAATAAGGCACTCGACTCTACATCTAGGGTCTATAGTGGTTTCAGGTCGAAGGGTGGTATACACCATTATCACCATGAGAATAACTTATGACACTTTGCATAACATTCTATATAGTATTCTCATAGCGGGTCAATCCAGTATAAATATTACTCTTAATATTCATACCTATGTTTAAGACTTGATAACTCCTTATCCATGATCCATGAGATGTGATCATCAGTCTATAAACATAATAGTCTTCATGCTTTAATGTTATCCCACTTCACAATAAAGCTCGACTACGGATACTTTAAGAATAGTGTCCTTATGTTTAATGTGATCTCATGATTAAGTCATACTTGATACATTAAACGGACTAGCTATTCTAGGAACTTTATTAAACAAACATAATAAAGAAAAAGCCTTTTATTATTAATAAATAATTCGATACAAGTACCAAAAGTATTGGCCTCTAGGGCTTACACCAACAATCTCCCACTAGCACTAGAGCCAATCAGGCATTCCCCTAATGCCCATAGATCTAGTATGGCCATCATGCTTCTGCTGCGCAAGAGGCTTTGTCAGTGGGTCAGCAATATTGTCAAGTGTAGGTACTCTGCATATTTTCACATCTCCTTTATCTATTATCTCTCGAATGAGGTGATAACGCCTAAGTATGTGTTTGGATCGTTGGTGAGATCTATGCACCTTAGCTTGTGCGATAGCACCATTGTTATCACAATAGAGACCAATGGGATCCACAATGCTAGGAACTATGCCAATTTCACTAATAAAAGTTTTGATCCAAACAACTTCCTTTGTTGTACTTGAGGCAGCAATATACTCGGCCTCGATTGTAGAATCAGCAACTGTATCTTACTTTGAACTTTTCCAGCTCACAGCGCCACCGTTTAAGCAAAACACATAACCAAATTGTGATCTAAAGTCATCCTTATCTGTCTGGAAGCTAGCATCGGTGTATCCAATTACAGCCAACTCTTCCTGACCTCCATATATCAAGAATGAGTCCTTAGTCCTTCTCAAATACTTAAGGATATTCTTAACAATTACCTAATGAGCATCACCAAGATCAGATTGGTACCTACTCGTTGCACTTAAAGCATACGAGACATCTGGTCGAGTACATAACATGGCATACATGATAGATCCTATTGCAGATGCATATGGAATCTTATTCATGCGATCCCTTTCTTCCTTAGTTGAAGGGGATTGTGTTTTTGATAGACACAGACCATGTTGCATAGGTATGAATCCTTTCTTGGAATCATGCATATTAAAGCATCTCAGCACTTTGTCTATGTACGTACTCTGACTTAGGCCAAGCAGTTTTTGTGATCTATCTCTATAGATTCTAATTCCTAATATATAGGCTGCTTCACCTAGGTCCTTCATAGAAAAGCATTTCCCCAACCAAGACTTTACTTGTTGCAGGGTAGGGACATCGTTTCCAATGAGTAATATGTCATCTACATATAATACCAGGAAAACGATCATGCTGCCACTAACCTTCTTGTAGACACAAGGCTCATCTTTGTTCTTGATGAATCCATATTGTTTTACCGTTTCATCAAAACGAAAATTCCAGCTTCTTGAAGCTTGCTTCAATCCATAGATTGATCTTTGTAACTTACATATCTTTTGAGATTCTTATGGTATGCCAAATCCTTAAGTTTGTGTCATGTACACATCCTCAAGAAGATTCCCATTAAGGAAAGCAGTTTTGACATCCATCTGCCATATTTCATAATCATGATATGCAGCGATAACAAGTAAAATCCGAACAGATTTAAGCATTGCAATTGGTGAAAAGGTTTCATCATAGTCAACCCCATGAATTTGTTTATATCCTTTTGCAACCAGTCTTGCCTTATAGGTATGTACCTTACCATCCATGTCAGTCTTCTTTTTAAAGACCCACTTGCATCCTATAGGGTTAACTCCTACAGGAGGCTCTACCAAGGTCCAAACTTGGTTTGTGTACATGGAATCCATTTCAGATTTCATGGCTTCTAGCCACTTCTCAGACTCGGGACCAGTTATGGCCTCTTGGTAGGTCACAGGCTCATCTTGATCCATGAGTAATACATCACCTTGATCAGTTATGAGATATCCATATCTCTCAGGTATGTGACGTATCCTGCTTGACCTACGCTAGTCTTGTTCTACTTGATCAGGTTGCTCTTCCACAACTACTTGTGTTTCCTGCTCTAATTCCTCCATAGGTGTATCAATGCTTTGTGATTCTTGAATTTCTTCAAGCTCTACTTTCCTCCCACTGATTCCTTTGAAAATAAAATCCTTTTCTAGGAAAACTCCAGTTCGAGCGACAGACACTTTGCCCTCAGAAGGATTGTAGAAGTAATACCTTCTTGTTTCTTTAGGATACCCCACAAATAAGTGTAAGACCTCAATTTTGTCCCTAAGATCCCTCATGGCATCATATCATAACATTTCATTGCCTCAAGGATCATTGGACACCTTGCTTCCTTCTCTGTGGGTGGGTTATCTTTCTTGAGTGGTTCGTGATCACCAAGCATTCATTGCATTTGTATATCATTGCTTTTCTTTTTATCACTAACCAAAAGTACAAAAATATGTCATCTAACCTTTGTCTTGCAGATGAAGCATTAACAAGTCAAGGCAATCAAAGGCATTCATTGAGCAATAGATGGTGGTCATTATTGAGATTTGGACCCCACAATCATTCACAAGAGTTCATATGAGCTATGATGTCATTTTGAAGCAAAATCCCAAGTGGTAGAGGCTTGAATCTCATCAGAACATGTGCAAATCATCTGAGGCCCATAGAAGTCAACAGAAGTCAACTGCAAAGTCAACTGTGGATTTGGAGGTGGGAAGTGATTAGAAATACTTCATTCATGTTCAAACAAGTCTCATTTGGCATTTCAAACACTCACATTGAAGAATTTGAAGTCAGGTCAAGAATTTCCAAAAATAGCAAGTGACCTATAATTTGAACTTTCCAAAAATGGAAAGATTTTGGACCAACTTCAACTTAATATTACATCATCAATAAAGCATCAAATGAAATTTTGTTGAACATGAAAGTTGTAGATCTTTCTCTCCCATTTCCAAAAAATCCAAGATCATAAATTTCTAGTTTGTGGTTGAAGAGATATGATCAAATCATCGCAAAGTGTGCATGGGACTTCAAATGAGCATAACTTTTCAACCAAAGCCCCAAAATGAGTGGTTCTTTTTGCAATATTCTCCTCTTGACCTCTAATTTCCAAATCATGCATCACATTACATGAATTCTCATCACATGATCATTTGTTAATCCATGGTTTTTTTGGAGGGAAATTACAAAATTCAAAATTGGTGCATTGTATGGACTTTTTGCCATTGCCATTGGTTTTAGAAAATGATTTTAAGTGAAAATAATGGAGCAAGTGGTACTGTTCACGTGTAAATGATACATGCACATGCAAATTTGGATTTTTGTAATTTTGCCTTATTATCATTAACCAAACTAATTAGGGATTAACAAGTTGATTAGTAAACCATATAAATACCTAAACCCTAACAGAATTGAGGGGATTAATCATTTTTCACATTGTTTAGATCTAAATTTCTCTCTCACTCAAAGTTTTTGTCTCATTCACAATTCAATTTTCTTCCAAATACCATGGCATTTTAACTTCAGATTCTTGTTCCTGAGCTTGGATTTAGTAGAGATCAAGGTTTGTGGTGCTGAATTCGTGGAAGAAAAGTGCAGTTCATGTCCATGAAGATGCAAATGGAGTTTCTATTTTGAGCTAGATCTAGAGCCATTCGAGTTTCCATTGATTCATCAAACTTCATTTCAAGTATAGTGGAGTAGATTGGAACACTTCCAGGCTGCAGATCGTGTGAATTCAAAGGCTCTGCACTTCAAGAGGTCACAATTCGAATCTCTTAATTTTAAAATCCATTGCAATGTTGTTGTAGATCTTTTTGTCCTGATGATTCTGAGCTTTGAATCGTGAATTTTCATGCACTATTGACTGAGTTAGGTTAGTTTAAAGTTTCATGAATGATTTTTCCATTGCTCGATTCTCCTTGATTTGGTTGATTCATGCTTAGTTATTGTTTGTTCCACAATCTATGTTGAAAATGTTGCATGATAATGTGCTTGATTTGATTTTCTGGAATAATTTTTCTTGATGCATGAAGAACACGTGCACTGTTCATCTTCTTCGTGAGGAAGAAGATGAAGATCAAGCAATGGCAACGGTTTTGCTGTTAGAAACGCTTTTCCTGGTTATTTGCACGCGTGTCCTAGGGTTTGTTCATGATTGGTCCATGTATTCGCCATGCTTGCAAAATAATTGGCTCACGTTGCTTTGACTTGCATACATCAGCGCTGACCATGCCACATGTTTAAATGAAACGATGCGTTTTGCACCTTGGCGCGCTTCAGTTCAAATGTTAACCTGATTCGATTCCTGGCCGGTGCAATAATTTCAAATGCTATTTCATTCATTCATTTTCCCTCCACATTTCCAATGCTATGCTTCACATGTTTTCTTCAACTTAGAAAAATCACAACAAATTGAAAAATGCATCAATTTCACTCCAATTTTTTGCACAATGCTCCTTGGTTTGTCTACTTTTTTTATCATCATAATTTACAAAGTTGTGCTTGGCTGGATATTATTTTGTGCTAGAATGATTGATCATATGTCTTATTTTGATCTTGCCTTGCTTATCCTATCATGAAATGCTTATTTCTTATCCAATGAACTTGAAATTTTGCATGATGAAACTAGACACATTGCTTGACATTTTGGTTTTAGTTTGGTATTTTTCCTATGCTCCATTGCTGTTTTATGCTTGTGCTAACTTGGTGTGACAATTTGTGTCACACCTTTGAATGTTCAACTTGTACAATGTGATTTCCATGCCAAATGATCTCCAATGCTTCTGATTTTTTGTATGTTGATCATGTTAGATGTCTCAATTATGCATGAATTTTTCCAGATTTATTTGAATCATTTCTGTTTTGATTTGATTTTTTCATTCATGTTGATCACATATGAGCTTTAAAATTTCCTTGAACTTCTTTTGATCATGAAATGCTTTTGGTGATTGATTTTGATGTGAGACCTTTTGGAATATGTCAATATGTGCTTGAAGTTGCTTTGTGTTAAATTTGAGCTCCTGTTTTAAATTTTTCTCCATCTTTGACCCTAGGCTTTGACCTAGTGGTTTGTTGCTTACATTTGAGCTTTGATTTCAGGTTGAACATCCAAGTTCCATAGTTGATGATGCTTCATCATGTGATTGTTGATGTTTGCTTTTGATTACTAACACTTGTGTGTTTTGTAGGTTGATGCTAACTCATTTGAGTTTGCCTTTTGGCTTACACATTTTGTACATTGGGATTGTCTGTTGCTTATTGATTGCTGTTTGTTTGTCTGTCTGAGTATTATACTGATTTGTTTAGTGTTTCCACAGGTACTTAAGTTGCTCTAAGTTTATTATGAACTTTGCTTTGCTTGGTTGCTTAACCACTTAGGTAGGTACTCTTAACTTCATGTAGTTTGGAAGACCTACTGTTATTGGTAGGCACCTGTCTGAAGCCCTCCTTAAGAGGCAATGTTTGTGCTTGTTTAGTTTTGTGCCAAGCAGGTAAAGTCCTCTTATGAGGCAATTGGCGGAAGATAGAGACGTGTAATCCATCTCCTGCTACTCAGTGTGTCATTCACTTTGCTCACACCATGTGTTGATGCATTGAGATCCAAGCCCAAGATCCTATAGAGTCTCTGAGTATAGAAGGTTCTCCCATTCTGGACCCATGCTTTCCATTTGTCAGAAGCTCTCCCTGGTTAGGGATAAGAGCTGTGAGGTCTGATCCTCACTTCACCTCTCATCTGCTTCACCTTAGCCTCGTAATGGCAAGGTTAAGAGCAAACCCAGCCCGTACAGACGACTCGCTTCGGCAGTCAAACCTATTGTGTGAGCCACTTGTTTGGTTATAGTGCGTGCTATATCTGATTGAGATGCTTGTTCTCATTTGATGTATGCTTGAATTATTTTGTATGCTTGTGTGCTGGCTTCTTTGCATCATTACATCTTGCATTAATTGCATCTAACACATGTTTATCCATATGCATTATTGATATCCTGGTTGAGAGACTTTCTTTGCTCAGAGATGAGGACCGGTCTGAAAGACAACATTGCCTACAGTTTCTTCGATCCAGAGATTGGTGTGCTGAAGGAGATGATAGCATTGATTGGCCATCTGGGGGACCCTCATCCAGTTAGATCTTTCATTTGTGTTGGAGACACGTAATGGTCCATTGTTGGTTCACATCCCATCTAACAGCCACGTGCGAACCTATATTCAAGATGTTGAAAAAAAAAAGATCAAACGGTCAGGTGAAATAATGATTGCCAAGGGTGTGAAACAATACATTCACATGCATTCATCATGAAAAAATAACATGGCATATTGCATAGAAAAATAAATAATCGCGTAGCATTTCCATAATTATGGAGCATTACGCAGAGAAAAATCAATCATTCAAAAATGAAAAAATAGAGAAAATTTCGGGGTTCAAGAAAAGCAAAAAAAAAACAAAAACATCCTGATCATCCGAAAGCCGAGGCTATTTCGTATCGACAGGTTCACAGTGGATTGAATAGAGGCAGCTGTAACACCTTAAAATTTGCCCTCCTCTCTTGGGACTAAGCTTAACATTGTGCATGCATTTTTAGGTCATTAGGCATTGCATATTGCATATCATGTGGTTACATTGTGCAAGCTATTCTCCCAAGTCTTGATCAGGAGATGAGGAAGACAAAAGTGCAAGCCTAGGGTTTATTGACTGATCATGGGCCATCTGAGGATTGGGCTGTGAATTAGGGTTTCATGATTCTCAATGGATGTTGGTCTTCATCTTGATTGCAATGATACATCATCATCATCATGGTTGGATGTCATTAGAAGATTGAAGAAGATTCCTTGAGATTAGGGTTTTGACCACTAGTCAACCCTAATCAGTTGTATTGGGCCAATCAGGGCATAATCAGGAGATGGGGTTTATGATGGTTATGGGGTTCATTCTATGATTATTTTGAGCTAATTGAGGCTAGGGTTTCACCCTTGAGCCATTTCATCTGAAGATTGGAGCTCAGTTGGATCTATGCATTGCCAAATTCATCTATCAGCTGAAAAAGTCAACTGTGGTCAACTGTACATGATCTGATGGATTGGGAGGTGGAAATGAGTTGGATACACTTCATTCATGTTGGAACAAGTGTTAAATGACATTGCAAAGCTTAAAAATAAAGAAAATCAAGTCAGGACAAAAACTGCCAAAAATAGAAAGTGTCTTGTAATTGAAGTTTCCAAAAATGGAAAGTTTTTGACCTCAAAGCCACGTGTCCAAGGAAGCTTCAAATGAAAATTTGTTCAACATGAAAGTTGTAGATCTTGTTCTCACCTTTCCAAAAAGTCCAAGAACTTGAAATTCCCATGTATGGTTGGAAAATTATGGCTCAGTGAATTTCAGAAATGACCCATAATCAGGAGGCCATAATTCCCACATGGATTGTCCAAATTGCAAGTTCTTTATATGCACAAACTCCATTTGACATGTACTTTCATGGTGCATAATTGGATTTTTTCAAAAGTGGTCAATGCAAAAAGTCAATTTTCAACTGGATAGTTAAATTGGACTAGGGGCAAAATTGTCCAACTTTCAAAATATTTGGAATTTTGAGATGGGACTTTTTGCAACACTTTCCAAATGGTATTTTAAGCTTGTTTGAATCATTATTTCATGACTAGGCTTCATAATTTGGGATTTGGCTTGAAAAATGGAAGTTGTAAAATGGACAAAATGCAAACACAAGGTGAAAATGAGAATGGCCTAACCAATGAGCATGAGACAAGTTTCAACAGCTCACACATGACATTTGGAAGTTGTGTGAGCTGTCAAAACAGGTGGCAATGAGCTGGCATTTGAAATTCCAATTATGCCCTTACTTGAAAAAATTGCATTTTCATTAACAATTCCAATTTGGCTAATTACATGATTAAGGGATGATTAAGCTCACATATATAAACCTAAACACATTCTAATCATAACAGAAAATCACATTTACCAAGATTGGATCTCAAACTTTCCAAATTCTCTCAAAATCTCAAGAACACCATAAACACAAAACTTCATCAAACTTCATCAAATCTCAACCAATTCTCGAATTTCTTGTTGCATCAATCTCCTTTCATCATCCTCATCAACTGTTTTTGGTTATTGGAGCTTATGGAGTGGTGAATCTCGACTGTTCCAAGAAGCAACATCAATGGTGAATCCGAATTTTGAGCAATAGAAGCCATGGCAATTGATCTTGAGCACATCATTCATCTTCATGGAGCTTATGTGGCATCTGTTTCACATCAAAACGGTTTGAAAGTCTCGATTCCAGCACTGCCATAGAAGGTATGTCGAATTTTCGAATGTCACGTTTCACTCGATTGGCATGTGCTTTGTGTAGTTCATTTCACGTAGGTTGTAGTGATACCTTTAGTTTTGATTATAGTGAACTATATAGGAAGAAATCTGGAAACGAATTTTCGTGTCCAAACCCTAACCTCTTCGATTTGCAAAAGTTAGGAACAATTAGGAGAAATCAAGTTGATATTCGTATTCCTCATGTTCATACGGTTCTAACGAGTATCCATTTGCTAATTTCCATGAAGATTTTGTGTTCTTCGATTTTGTGAGAATTCTGGAAAATTGTTGGTTGAAGACGATGATAAACGCATGCTAGATCTTGTTTTCTGTTTAAATTTTTGAATATCATGTTTCCCGCTCCCGCCACCGTTAATTACAAGTTTGCCATTGTGTAATTCTAATTATTTTAATTAATTCTTAAAAATTACCATGACCTTAAAAATTCATAAAAAATTGTAGAAAATTCAGAAAAATGTGGAAATTTTTGTGTTGACTTTGTTGTTGACTTAGATTATTTTTGACCTATTGGTCAAAGTTGTGCATGGTAGAATTATTGTTTGATTTAGGCTTGTTTCACATGTACTCATTTTTGATACCTTTGGCCAATTCCATTGTGAAATGCTCATAGTGTAAAAGAAATTCTTGAAAATTTTTGTGATGATTGTGGACTGGATGATGTTTATTTCCATGTAAATTTCATGAGTTTTTGATGCCTGATCATTGAGTTATGAATTTTGGAACTTAGGTGTGACAATTTGTGTCACACCTCTTGATGTCAACTTGCTGGATTTAATTGAGTGGTCTATACTTGTTAGAATGAAATGAAATTTTGCATGGTGAATCATTAACATGTTGAGATGTTGTATGAATTTTTGTGGAATTTTACATTGCATTTTCAAATTGATTGTGATTTTTCATCTCTGTTGGTCAAATATGCAAGTCCATGTTATACATGTTTGTAATTTTGATGTGAAATGCTCATATGGTATTGGATAATCATGAAATTTGGCATGCTTGTAATAGACACATTGTGTGACATCCCTGTTTTGGTCCTACTCATTTCTTTATTGTTTTCATTGAGTTATGAATTTTTGAAGTGGATGTATGTGTTGATGTTGTGATTTGGAGCATATAGTTGTGTCTGTTTTTGTTGATTTTCATTGACATGGTTCCATTTGCCCAATTAAGCTCAAATTTGGTGTGCCATACCTGGATTAGGCCCTGTTTAGGTGTAATTTATTTGAGAATTTTTAGAAGTGTTTTGATGTGGATTTGAATGCAATAGTTCTGTTTGGATGTTTGATGCTTCATTTGAATTAGTTTGGATTGTTTTGTGCATAACATGAACATGATGAATGATATAAACATGAGACTAATTGTGTTTGCTCTTGTTTGACATTAATTTGACTTTGGTTGGTGAATACCTTGCTGTTTAGGAATTTTTCTTGCCTTTGGACCCTAGGCTTAGCCTAGTGGTCTTGTTGCTAATATTTGCTTGATTTTTCAGGATCAAAAGCATAATGCACATGGAGAATGAACCAAGTTAAATGCAATTGATGTTGTTTGATGTTTGTACACTAACATAACATTGTTTTGTAGGTTGTGAAGCTTGGGATTGAGCTTTGAGCTTGCTTTGTTGTGCATTGATCTGTATAGATTAACTGATTAAACTTTTGCTGTTTAGTTTTGTCTGTCTGAGTACTAACTGTGTTTGACTGTTTCCAGGTACTTTTAGTTGCTCAGTTCCTCGTGAACTTTTGCTTTGCTTTGCTTAAGCAACTTGCATTGAGGTAGGTCCTCTTGACTTCATGTAGTCTGGAGACCCGGCTGTTACCGGGCCGGGCAAATAAATGTCTGAAGTCCTCCTTAAGAGGCGATGATTGTGATTGTTTAATTTTGTGCCTAAGCAGGTAAAGTCCTTAATCAAGGCAATTGGTGGAAGGTAGGGATAAGCAATCTATCCCCCACTATTCAGTTGAGTCTTCTCCTTGCTCCCATTACATGGTTGTAGCATTGAGATCCAAGCCCAAGATCCTGTGCAGTGCACATTGTGTCAGAGTCTCTGAGTATAGAAGGGTTCTCCCATTCTGGACCCATGCTCATTTGTCAGAAGCTCTCCCTGGTTAGGGATAAGAGCTGTGAGGTCTGATCCTCACTTCACCTCTCATCTGCTTCACCTTAGCCTCGTAATGGCAAGGTTAAGAGCAAACCCAGCCCGTACAGACGACTCGCTTCGGCAGTCAAACCTATTGTGTGAGCCACTTGTTTGGTTATAGTGCGTGCTGTGTGGATATCTGATTGAGATGCTTGTTCTCATTTGATGTATGCTTGAATTATTTTGTATGCTTGTGTGCTGGCTTCTTTCCTGGTTAGGATAGGCTTGCTTATGCAAGTAGGATAGAAAACCGAACTTAGGGTAAACGATGCATGACAACTCTAGGCTCGAGTCCAGCTCCCTAGTAGTGTGTCTTTCCCCGGTTTCTGGTTAGCAATTCAGTCCCTTTCAGGGGAACTACATCGCCCTGATCCTCGTTCCAAACGAGGTATGTAGGCAGGTGGTCGTGCGAGACCACTCCGGGCAACCTTTTTCTTTTTTGCGTGCGTTTACTTGTTATCTGACTGTGTGTTTGGTTCGGATGCCGACGTAAGCCCAGTAATTGGCTGTCGGGCTCCACGTTTGCCGTTTTGAGTGTGTTTTGGGTTCGGATGCCGACGTAAGCCCAGTGATTGGCTGTCGGGCTCCACGTTTGCCCTTTTGAGTGTGTTTTGGTTCGGATGCCGACGTAATTCCATCCAGTGGTTGTCGGGCTCCATGTTTGCCACCCTTGCTTGTTTGTATGTTTTGTGTTGTTTGGCGTGCGTAAGCCGAACTACAGAGGCTCTGATTCTTGTTCCAGACAAGATATGTAGGCATAAGGTGCGATACCTTATCGAGCTCGTTCTTCTAACCCCACCTGCGTTCCCCGTGTGTGTGTGTGATGTTTAACAACCTTTTCTTTTCTTAGAACGTGGATCCCGTCGAGTACGACGGACGTGAGGGGTGCTAATACCTTCCCCTTGCGTAACCGACTCCCTTACCCTTTCTCTCTGGTCGCGAGACCATGTTCTTTCCAGGTTTCTCTGAGCGTTTCCTTTCCCTATTTTGGGATAAATAACGCGCAGTGGCGGCTCTGTGTGTGTTTTATTTTCGAGCCTCGCCGGTTGATTTTTCGCAGGATGCGATAGCTGGCGACTCTGCTGGGGATATTCGATGTAGACCTATGCTGGTCCATCGTCCCTGAGCGAGTCCTTCCTAGCGTTCTAGGATTGGTTTGGGTTGCTTGTTGTGTGTTATTTATTGCATTTATTATTCTAACCAGTGCGTATCTATATTTGCATTAATGTCTGCATGCATCATACTATCATGTTGTTGCCGTCCTCTATGCAGGTGGTTCCTCTGTGTGGGGTGGGTGTTCTGAGTGGGGCTAAAACCCAGGCCCGAGTATACACCTAGGACTAGTGTGGTCTCATGTCGCCTCTTTCATGTTAAGTCAACATGTGCCTGGCGGCGTGATGTACCACAAGCCGGACGAGGCTCATTTGGTAGTGCTCATCTCTGTGGATATTCCGCTTTGTTTGAGTTACTCCATCTGGGTTATTGACTCTGGTGACCGATCATTTCCCGGATCTTTGGTTTAGACGGTCTTAAGGGAGCTACAATGGCACACCCGAAAGGGCAAACCCATTGAGTATCTCTGCCCGATTGTCAAGACTATTATCCGCCTTAGGATAACCTGTTTAGAATTTACCTGTGAGGGGAGGGTGATTCTTTCAGATGCATGTTCAGATGGTGACTCAGATGGTGACTTTTTGTTCCGTGGGTCTTATTCATGAGTCAGATTTATGGCCATTTATTGCCGAGACGCCGGAGTGCTGTCCGTGGACATTTATCAGTGGGGATCCGTTTATTTCAGGATTCCCCGGGCCGAGATATTTATCAGTGGGGATCCGTTTATTTCAGGATTCCCCGGGCCGATTCAGATGTTTGTGAGTGTCTGCTCAGAGGCTGATGATGATGATGATGTATCTGTCTTCCGTTTATTTCGGAACCCGTGGGTCTGATTGATGATTGTACACTCCTCAGATGGTTATGATCAGTTCAGAGACCAGATTCAGTGCAGATTATCAGATGGCTTGGAGGATGGCAACGCATTGCATTCATTCATCAGCATCATTACATCTTGCATTAATTGCATCTAACACATGTTTATCCATATGCAGGGACATTTTTTATTGATATCCTGGTTGAGAGACTTTCTTTGCTCAGAGATGAGGACCGGTCTGAAAGACAACATTGCCTACAGTTTCTTCGATCCAGAGATTGGTGTGCTGAAGGAGATGATAGCATTGATTACACCCGACCATATGGGGATGTTCAGAGAGTCATACGGTAGTATCCTGAAGATAGTGTTCAGACTCACTGACAGTGATAGGAGTGCCATTCATACTCTTCTCCAGTTCTATGACCCGGGGCTGAGGTGCTTTGTGTTTCCAGACTATCTATTGGGACCTCTGATGGAGGATTATGTTAGCATCCTGGGTATTCAGATCCGAGATCAGATTCCTTTTCATGTCACCAGAGCAGAGCCAGATGTCCTTGGAATTTCACGTGCTCTTTATTTGAGTCCGGAAATGGTCAAGGAAGGGTTGAAGGAAAAGGGAAAGCTACCCGGGTTTCATTTGAGTTTCTTGGAGGCTAATGCCAAGGAGCATGCTGCTATGGGTAACTGGAAGACGGTTTGTGCTCTGATTGCTGTGAGCATTTATGGGATTGTTCTGTTTCCTAATCAGAAGAATTTTGTGGACCATAATGCTATCAGATTGTTCATACAGAGAAACCCTATTCCTACTCTGATCGGAGATGTTTACTACTTAGTGCATAACAGGAATGAGAAGAGGCGTGGTGGCTTGATCAGATGCTGTTCTCAGTTGCTCTTCCGATGGTTTATGGGGTATTTGCCTTCTCGAGGTGCCTTTGTTCAGATTGATCCCAGTGTCAAGTGGTCCTTCAGGTTGATGGGTCTGCGGGCTGATGATATTGCTTGGACTCATAATGGTTTGGCTGGAAGAGATTTTATATGCAGTTGTGGGAGTTTACCTAATGTGCCTTTGGTGGGAGTTCAGGGTTGCATTAATTACAACCCAACGCTTCTCAGGAGACAGATGGGGTTTGCTGTAGAGGGTCCTCCTCTCGGGCGAGAGATTCAGGAGTCCTTCTATTTCCCGATTGATGGTAATCAGACCAAGCTGAGGCAGGTATTGGATGAGTGGCGAAATATCCAGAGGAAGGGTAAGGTCCCTTATGGTAAAGTCAACAGTCGGTATTTTCCACTATTCGAAGATTGGTTGCGGAAAAGAATTGAGGTTACACATTTACCATTTCCTGGAGGTGATCCTGTGTGTCCTAGGATCGAGGGACCAAGTTCTTCTGTCAGTATGGAAGAATTCCTTGAGATGAAGAGGGCCAGAGATCAGCTACTTGCAGAGAAAGTTGAGTTGGAGAGAAGTGTTACTCGGTTTCAGGCAGCTAATCAAGAGATCAAAGTGAAGATGGAAGATCAAGACAAGCGACATGCCTTGGAAGCCAAACGCTTTGAGATGGATACGGCCTACTATGGGAAGATCAGCCAAGCTTTAGCATCATCCAATAGGGAGCACGACATCACCAAGGAGAAGCTGTTCAGAGCGTCACAGGTCATGGAGGATGAGAAGAGGAGGCAACTCCTTGTCAGAGATCAGAGGGATGCTAGAGCTCGAGTTCTGGCTGCAGAGTGGGAAGCGGAGAAAGCAAAGATCAGGGCTGAGAGAGATCACTACATGGCTGAGAGAGATCACTACTTCAGGCAAATGAAGATTCATCAGAAGGAAGTTGGAAGACTGCAGCAGGAGAACACCGAGCTCAGGTTCGCCGCAGAGTTCGCGAAGATGGTTGATGATATAGGGCCATCTGGGGGACCCTCATCCAGTTAGATCTTTCATTTGTGTTGGATTACCGTCAGGCTTGTTGACGGAATTCACTTGCTTGTATTTCTTTCCCTGATTCTGGAGGATTGTATCTGATTTTTATCTGATTGGATGTATGACTATGGCACTGTTTGTGCACTATTGGCTATGTGATGGTTATTTTTTCATTCAGTGATTGATCTTCACGCTTTATTTGCTTTACCGTATGTACTCGCACAAGCACACACATGGTTGGGGGTATCATGCTAGATCACCTATCTCCGATCTGCACGATGAAATCAAAACACTGCAAATCAAAATATTGCTGCCGGGTTATTATATGTCTCCATGAAGCCAGGATCGAGAGACAAAGTGTTCCTCATGTGGATAGACACTGCATTCATGCATAATAACTTGTTTTCTGTTTTGCAGGTGTCAGTTTCTAACCTGTTTGATTGACACAGGAATGATGAATCCGTCCAACGCTGACGTTCTCGAGCTGAAAGAGAAGATGAGAGAGCTGATTGATGTCATGCGAGAGTTCGCCTTGGGGCAGAAAGTAATTGCCGAAAAAATCGGAAGATTAGAAGATTGGCTGAAAATGGGGAGCATGCAAGGAAACGCTTCGTCATCTGGACCGAAGAAATTCTTTGGTAATGACCAGCACAAGAAAAATGAGGGTAATACCAGTGCGGTCTACGCTCAGAGAGGACCCAGTAGGGGTCGTTACTTCCAGCACACCGCTGCGGTAACTATTCCTGCTGACAATCAGCCTGCACAACAGCAACAGCAGCGTCAGCCATTTCAGCAGAGGTCTCAGAGGGCAGGATATCCAGTCAGGAGGAGGATGAGTGATCGGCATTTTGACAGGCCGCCTGTGACATACTCTGTCCTATTGAAAAAGCTGAAAGATATGGGGCTGGTACAGTTGAGGACTTTGGCACCTATTGGACCTGATCAAAGGCCAGCCAATTTTGATGAAAATGTCAAATGTGAATTCCATTCGGGTGCTCCCGGGCACAGTGTAGAGGACTGCAAAGCTTTTAAGCACGTAGTCCAAGACCTGGTGGATTCCAAGGCCCTCATTTTTACATTGTCATTGAATGCTGATGCCAATCCCATGCCGGCACATGGTCAGGCGATGGTGAGTGCAATTGCTGAGGATTCAGATCGCGTCTGTGCGGTGGGTGGACAGCCTGACAGTGACTGCGAGTTTGATGGTTGGATAAGATCGTGCGTACCAGAAAGCTGGAAGGCTTAACAAGATCATCACTGACACTCGTCCGGAAGAGTAATATTTCTTGTTTTCAGTTTATTTGCATGAAAGCCTTGCGTGTTGCCCGACACGTAATGGTCCATTGTAAGGGCCACCTCATGTTTAAATTTGCATTTTCTGCATCATTAATAAATGGATGTTTTTCAGTCAAAAAGCGGTGTTCCCTGTTTTTCATTTATTTTTGCAGTTTAAAAACAAATAAAAATGGCAATGTTTGTTTTCATTTTTCTCTTTTTGATTTGTCTCGTTCCGAATTCAAAGATAATTCTCCGGATCTCGTTGATAACAATTTGGTTACACCTCATATGACTTCGACAAACCGATCTATCATGCCGAAGAAGAAGGCGAAGAAGATTCTGATCTGCTGGAATTAGCCAGGTTGTCAAAACAAAAGGAGAAGGTGATTCAGCCGCACGAGGAGCGGGTTGAGGTTGTTATTCCAAGCAGCACCGAGGTCAGAAAGGAAGTGAAAATAAGGCCGCTTCAGGGGCAAGTCGAGAGCAGAATGGTAGCCTTGTTGAAAGAGCACGTGGATACCTTCGCCTGGTCATGTCAGGATATGCCAAGGCCGGATACTGGTGTCGTTGTGCACAGGCTACCATGGAAAGGAGACTGTCCTATAGAGAAGCAGAACGCCAATGCCTGTATCAGAGAGCCATGGTGACTTTGTTTCATGAGATGATTCATCATGAAATTGAATGCTATGCTTTGACATGATAGCAAAGTCCCAAACAGGAGTGGGGCATCTGGTTGAGACAATTCAAACTGAGGTTGAATTCAGATAAGTGCACTATCAGAATGCGGTCCGGTAAGATGCTGGGGTTCATTGTAAGGGAGGAATCGAGGTTGATCCTGCTAAAAAAAAAAAAAAAAAAAAGAAAAAAAAGAACAATAAGAGAAACGCCTGAACCGAGAAAAAAAAAAGAGAGGTTCGTGGTCTCTTAGGTAGATTGAACCACCTGTCATGGTTCACATCCCATCTAACAGCCACGTGCGAACCTATATTCAAGATGTTGAAAAAAAAAAGATCAAACGGTCAGGTGAAATAATGATTGCCAAGGGGCATTGAAGAATAAAAAAGAAAAGTTGCAGGAACCTCTGATTCTGATACTTTCTGTGGAAAGAGTGTTTGTCAAATCTGTACTTGACAGTCTTCAAGGGGTCTACGAGGTGTATGGGGTCAGCATGACGCGTCTTGTCGAAAAGAGCATGCAATTTACCTAAGCAAAAAGTTTACCGACTGTGAAACAATACATTCACTGTTCGAGAAAACTTGCTGTACTTTGGCATAGGCTGCTCGCCGACTGAGACAGTATATGCTGATTCATGCCACTTTGTGGATTTCCGAGATGGGTCCGATCGAGTATGGGTTTGAGAATCCAGCATCGGCCGGACAGGTTACGAGAGTGCAAAAGAATGTTGACTGATTTGTGATGCTCTCGGAAAGAAATCAAGGGGTGTATTGTCTGATTATATCGCCCAGCAACCCATTGAGGTTATCAACCGATGAAGTTTGAGTTCCCTGATGAGGACATCTCGAGGCGCTCTAATCGAAAGATTGAGAGTGACCGATCCCGGAGGAGGGGCCTGACCCTGAATCCGAACGGATTCTGATGTCTGATGGGGAGGTTAAGGTGAATGAGCTTTCGTTGCCCGGATAACGTTTGAATACACCGATGGTGTGACTGAGTAGGAAGTTTGTATCCTGGGTATCGATCTCCAGTACGTACATCTACTGGGGCAACTCCTTTCTCATTGGTATATGGGATGGAGGCGGTATTACCCGTTGAGGTTCAGATTCCCTCTTTGAGAGTCCTGATGGACGTGAAATTGCAAGAGGCTGAATGGGTAAGGACCCGGTACGAAGAGTTGAGCCTGGTAGAGGAAAAGAGGCTAGCTGCCATCTGTCATGGGCAGTTATACCAGCAACGGATGAAGCGTGCTTTTGACAAAAAGGTACGACCTCGGGTGTATCACGTAGGTGATATGGTGCTGAAAAGGATCCTTCCTCCTCAAAACGATCGAAGGGGCAAATGGACACCGAATTATGAGGGTCCATTCGTGGTCAAGAAGGTTTTCTCTGGTGGAGCCTTGTTGCTGACGACCATGGATGGCGAGGATTTTCCATCCCCTGTGAATGCGGACGCAGTTAAAAAATACTTCGTATAAAAGAGACCCGCTGGACGAAAAGAACAAAATAGTCCAGGCAAAAATGGGCATCCCGGCGAACCAAAAACAGAAAAAGGTTCGGGCAAAAATTAGGGATAAAGATGAGAAAATCGTACACCCGGCAAGTCGAAAACCTGAAAAGGCGACTTGGGCAAAAAAGGGTATCCCGGTGGACTGAAAACCCGAAAGGGAGGTCCAGGCAAAAGGGGGATTGAAACGAACAACTGCGTCTGGCATGATCGTTTGCGCTTTGGTTAAAGCATCATGGATAATACCCGGTAAGGATCAGTCAGAATCGTCTTGTTCAGAAGGCAGAAAGCATGGAGAGTCTGAGGACATATGGGGTGTAACCGAGTTGGAACTCGATGAGATCACGGGTTTCACATTGCCATTAGGATAGATTTTTCCTTTTGTGCGCAATTACCTCTTTTCAGGAATTGCTTCTTTTGTATTACTCATTTGAGCCACACACTTTTCAAATCAATAAAATGCAAATTCAGTCAAATAATTTTGTTTTTGTTTTTCATAACCGCTTTGATTGCAAAAACATCCAGATGTTTTTGATAAAGAATCTTGCATTTTAAGACATACAGGTTCCTTCCAATGCATGTTTATAAGATTGAAGGCTTGAAATCTTATTTGGAAGGTTGAGTGACCCAAGTGTTGAAGTCTTGACACGCCTGGGGCACGGTTTTATCTGACGATCTGTTTTGCAGGAACTGTTGGATATTTTCACTCACTTGCAGGTTGTGATGTGGAAGCTGTTGATGAAACAGATCCCCAGAGAGTTCGCTCAGGGACAAATGAATGTGAAAGAATGAAGAAAGGACGGAGAGACGTCGAGACGTCCGACGACCTTTGGAATTAGCCAAGAAGACTCTTCAAAGTCGGAAGGTTGAAATTTCTGTAAATCCCAGGAGTACGTTCTCGTCGAGCGCGGAATGATTTGGAATACAAGATGATGGAGCAGAAAAGGTCCAGACGAGTCTGGGAATTCTCAAAAGTGGAAAGTCGATACGAGATTGGGAGGTGGATACCGTGGTTCGACGAGTCGACGGGTGTTCTGTACCAATTTTTCTCATTTCCCAGCGAGGTCCCCTAGCAGAATTAGAAGACCAACTCCCTAGCGGATCCAAGGTCTGTGGTTCCCAGCCGAGTCAAGATGGTTATCCCCGGCAGGTTTAAAACGATGCTTCCTCAGCAGCCAGGCCAGAAGGTTGCTATTCCCCGAGTGGAGCGGGTTCAAAGAAATATATCTCCAGCTGTTCCCCGAGTGGAGCGGGTCTTTTTCAAAGAAATATATCTCCAACAGTGTTCATCCTACCAGTGGATCGAACAAATTCCCGTAGCGGGCGGATTTTGCATCCCCAGCTGAGGGGATTCTACATATGGATTGCATGGGTTGTCCCCAGCGGAGTAGTATGCAGTTCCTTAGCAGGGCAGGATGGTTATCCCCAGCAGGTGATAGAGTGATGCATCCCCAGGTGAGTCTGGAGATTGCTATTCCCTTAGCAGAGTCTCTGTGGGGGTTTCCCCAGTGAAGTCAACAGGTATCTGTGAGGGTTTTCCCGAAGCGGAGTCAGGATTGATATCCTCAGCAAGTCAAAGATTGGTGTATCCCCACAGAGGGTTGGTGGTGCTTATCCCCAGCAGTTCCTCGAGTGGATTGGGTGCAAAGGAGGTTCTTCCCCAGCAAGGGTTGCCTTTCCCCAGCAGCAGTATTACTCCCCAGCAGGGTGGAGTTGGAGCAGTGACGAGTTCCTCAGCAGAGAGTCTCGTATTCCCCATAGGAGTCCCTTGAGGGGGATGTTTTTATTTTTATGCATTCATCATGAAAAAATAACATGGCATATTGCATAGAAAAATAAATAATCGCGTAGCATTTCCATAATTATGGAGCATTACGCAGAGAAAAATCAATCATTCATCATTGCAAGCATAAGCTAGTCTCAGACCGTGGTTATTGTTTGAGAGGTGGTTTGCCCAGAGGTGAAGATGTTACTCCGAGGAGTTCAGCATCGTGATTGAATCGAAGATATTCCCCAGTAATGCGATACTGGAGTAATTGTTTTCCGTCAAGCCGAGATGGGAAATGTTTGGCGTTCAGCGCAATTCAAGCCGTGGTTACCGCTTGGAGTCTTTATTTCGCCTGAGGGTGAAGGTGTTACTCTAAGGAGTCTAGCATCATGACGTCAGATCAGCAGGGTTCCCCAGTAGTGCGATATTGGAGGAAATGTTTCCGTCAGACGGAGATGGAAATAAAACCAGAGGACGTTACGCGATCAACGCGTTTCCGGGGTTCAAGTGGAGAAAAGGAAATGTGGATACATTTTCTGGAGATCGGGGTTCAATCGGAGAAAAGAAATGCTGAGGCATTTTCTGGGGTTCAAATGGAGATGGAGTTGAAGATTATATCCGGGATGAGGTCCTTAGGATTATCTTCTGTTCATGTGTCACCTTAGACTCTGGCCGAGGCCAATGGAGGTCGTTACAGGTGTCTTCTGAGGAAGAGATACACATGCTACCTTCTTTATGAAGGTTTACCCTCTGACATGTCGCCCTCAGAGTGGTTTGGTGTTACTTCCGTCTTTGCCAGCGGAATTATCACGAGAGATTGGAGAAAAGGATGTGCTGAGGCATTTTCCTGGGTTTCAAATGGAGAAAAGAAATGCTGAGGCATGTTCTGGGGTTCAAACGGAGAAAAGGAGATGTTGCGGCATTTTCTGGAGAACGGGGTTCATATTGGCGATTGCGAGTCATCGTCAGGCGACTGGGGTTCAAATCGGAGAATGGGGTTCATTATTTTGGCAAACAGGAGAGCGGGGTTCAAATGCGGAGATCCGAGGATCGTTTGCGCAAAGGAAAATTGCGGGGTTCAAGAAAATGAAAAAATAGAGAAAATTTCGGGGTTCAAGAAAAGCAAAAAAAAAAACAAAAAGAAGAGAGAATAATAGTCCCGAGTGGATGTGTGGTGTTCAGGCCATGGTTATCCCTGCGTTACCATTTATTTTGGTATCCAGGTCGACGTCTTTTCGTTTTCGAGTTTGTTTCTTCGCCGATGCTGACAGGCGTTGTTAATTATTATCCCATCAGAGTGCAAATTGTTCGTCTGTTTCTTGGTATTCAATCACTCTTCATCCTGATCATCCGAAAGCCGAGGCTATTTCGTATCGACAGGTTCACAGTGGATTGAATAGAGGCAGCTGTAACACCTTAAAATTTGCCCTCCTCTCTTGGGACTAAGCTTAACATTGTGCATGCATTTTTAGGTCATTAGGCATTGCATATTGCATATCATGTGGTTACATTGTGCAAGCTATTCTCCCAAGTCTTGATCAGGAGATGAGGAAGACAAAAGTGCAAGCCTAGGGTTTATTGACTGATCATGGGCCATCTGAGGATTGGGCTGTGAATTAGGGTTTCATGATTCTCAATGGATGTTGGTCTTCATCTTGATTGCAATGATACATCATCATCATCATGGTTGGATGTCATTAGAAGATTGAAGAAGATTCCTTGAGATTAGGGTTTTGACCACTAGTCAACCCTAATCAGTTGTATTGGGCCAATCAGGGCATAATCAGGAGATGGGGTTTATGATGGTTATGGGGTTCATTCTATGATTATTTTGAGCTAATTGAGGCTAGGGTTTCACCCTTGAGCCATTTCATCTGAAGATTGGAGCTCAGTTGGATCTATGCATTGCCAAATTCATCTATCAACTGAAAAAGTCAACTGTGGTCAACTGTACATGATCTGATGGATTGGGAGGTGGAAATGAGTTGGATACACTTCATTCATGTTGGAACAAGTGTTAAATGACATTGCAAAGCTTAAAAATAAAGAAAATCAAGTCAGGACAAAAACTGCCAAAAATAGAAAGTGTCTTGTAATTGAAGTTTCCAAAAATGGAAAGTTTTTGACCTCAAAGCCACGTGTCCAAGGAAGCTTCAAATGAAAATTTGTTCAACATGAAAGTTGTAGATCTTGTTCTCACCTTTCCAAAAAGTCCAAGAACTTGAAATTCCCATGTATGGTTGGAAAATTATGGCTCAGTGAGTTTCAGAAATGACCCATAATCAGGAGGCCATAATTCCCACATGGATTGTCCAAATTGCAAGTTCTTTATATGCACAAACTCCATTTGACATGTACTTTCATGGTGCATAATTGGATTTTTTCAAAAGTGGTCAATGCAAAAAGTCAATTTTCAACTGGACAGTTAAATTGGACTAGGGGCAAAATTGTCCAACTTTCAAAATATTTGGAATTTTGAGATGGGACTTTTTGCAACACTTTCCAAATGGTATTTTAAGCTTGTTTGAATCATTATTTCATGACTAGGCTTCATAATTTGGGATTTGGCTTGAAAAATGGAAGTTGTAAAATGGACAAAATGCAAACACAAGGTGAAAATGAGAATGGCCTAACCAATGAGCATGAGACAAGTTTCAACAGCTCACACATGACATTTGGAAGTTGTGTGAGCTGTCAAAACAGGTGGCAATGAGCTGGCATTTGAAATTCCAATTATGCCCTTACTTGAAAAAATTGCATTTTCATTAACAATTCCAATTTGGCTAATTACATGATTAAGGGATGATTAAGCTCACATATATAAACCTAAACACATTCTAATCATAACAGAAAATCACATTTACCAAGATTGGATCTCAAACTTTCCAAATTCTCTCAAAATCTCAAGAACACCATAAACACAAAACTTCATCAAACTTCATCAAATCTCAACCAATTCTCGAATTTCTTGTTGCATCAATCTCCTTTCATCATCCTCATCAACTGTTTTTGGTTATTGGAGCTTATGGAGTGGTGAATCTCGACTGTTCCAAGAAGCAACATCAATGGTGAATCCGAATTTTGAGCAATAGAAGCCATGGCAATTGATCTTGAGCACATCATTCATCTTCATGGAGCTTATGTGGCATCTGTTTCACATCAAAACGGTTTGAAAGTCTCGATTCCAGCACTGCCATAGAAGGTATGTCGAATTTTCGAATGTCACGTTTCACTCGATTGGCATGTGCTTTGTGTAGTTCATTTCACGTAGGTTGTAGTGATACCTTTAGTTTTGATTATAGTGAACTATATAGGAAGAAATCTGGAAACGAATTTTCGTGTCCAAACCCTAACCTCTTCGATTTGCAAAAGTTAGGAACAATTAGGAGAAATCAAGTTGATATTCGTATTCCTCATGTTCATACGGTTCTAACGAGTATCCATTTGCTAATTTCCATGAAGATTTTGTGTTCTTCGATTTTGTGAGAATTCTGGAAAATTGTTGGTTGAAGACGATGATAAACGCATGCTAGATCTTGTTTTCTGTTTAAATTTTTGAATATCATGTTTCCCGCTCCCGCCACCGTTAATTACAAGTTTGCCATTGTGTAATTCTAATTATTTTAATTAATTCTTAAAAATTACCATGACCTTAAAAAATTCATAAAAAATTGTAGAAAATTCAGAAAAATGTGGAAATTTTTGTGTTGACTTTGTTGTTGACTGTAGATTATTTTTGACCTATTGGTCAAAGTTGTGCATGGTAGAATTATTGTTTGATTTAGGCTTGTTTCACATGTACTCATTTTTGATACCTTTGGCCAATTCCATTGTGAAATGCTCATAGTGTAAAAGAAATTCTTGAAAATTTTTGTGATGATTGTGGACTGGATGATGTTTATTTCCATGTAAATTTCATGAGTTTTTGATGCCTGATCATTGAGTTATGAATTTTGGAACTTAGGTGTGACAATTTGTGTCACACCTCTTGATGTCAACTTGCTGGATTTAATTGAGTGGTCTATACTTGTTAGAATGAAATGAAATTTTGCATGGTGAATCATTAACATGTTGAGATGTTGTATGAATTTTTGTGGAATTTTACATTGCATTTTCAAATTGATTGTGATTTTTCATCTCTGTTGGTCAAATATGCAAGTCCATGTTATACATGTTTGTAATTTTGATGTGAAATGCTCATATGGTATTGGATAATCATGAAATTTGGCATGCTTGTAATAGACACATTGTGTGACATCCCTGTTTTGGTCCTACTCATTTCTTTATTGTTTTCATTGAGTTATGAATTTTTGAAGTGGATGTATGTGTTGATGTTGTGATTTGGAGCATATAGTTGTGTCTGTTTTTGTTGATTTTCATTGACATGGTTCCATTTGCCCAATTAAGCTCAAATTTGGTGTGCCATACCTGGATTAGGCCCTGTTTAGGTGTAATTTATTTGAGAATTTTTAGAAGTGTTTTGATGTGGATTTGAATGCAATAGTTCTGTTTGGATGTTTGATGCTTCATTTGAATTAGTTTGGATTGTTTTGTGCATAACATGAACATGATGAATGATATAAACATGAGACTAATTGTGTTTGCTCTTGTTTGACATTAATTTGACTTTGGTTGGTGAATACCTTGCTGTTTAGGAATTTTTCTTGCCTTTGGACCCTAGGCTTAGCCTAGTGGTCTTGTTGCTAATATTTGCTTGATTTTTCAGGATCAAAAGCATAATGCACATGGAGAATGAACCAAGTTAAATGCAATTGATGTTGTTTGATGTTTGTACACTAACATAACATTGTTTTGTAGGTTGTGAAGCTTGGGATTGAGCTTTGAGCTTGCTTTGTTGTGCATTGATCTGTATAGATTAACTGATTAAACTTTTGCTGTTTAGTTTTGTCTGTCTGAGTACTAACTGTGTTTGACTGTTTCCAGGTACTTTTAGTTGCTCAGTTCCTCGTGAACTTTTGCTTTGCTTTTCTTAAGCAACTTGCATTGAGGTAGGTCCTCTTGACTTCATGTAGTCTGGAGACCCGGCTGTTACCGGGCCGGGCAAATAAATGTCTGAAGTCCTCCTTAAGAGGCGATGATTGTGATTGTTTAATTTTGTGCCTAAGCAGGTAAAGTCCTTAATCAAGGCAATTGGTGGAAGGTAGGGATAAGCAATCTATCCCCCACTATTCAGTTGAGTCTTCTCCTTGCTCCCATTACATGGTTGTAGCATTGAGATCCAAGCCCAAGATCCTGTGCAGTGCACATTGTGTCAGAGTCTCTGAGTATAGAAGGGTTCTCCCATTCTGGACCCATGCTCATTTGTCAGAAGCTCTCCCTGGTTAGGGATAAGAGCTGTGAGGTCTGATCCTCACTTCACCTCTCATCTGCTTCACCTTAGCCTCGTAATGGCAAGGTTAAGAGCAAACCCAGCCCGTACAGACGACTCGCTTCGGCAGTCAAACCTATTGTGTGAGCCACTTGTTTGGTTATAGTGCGTGCTGTGTGGATATCTGGTTGAGATGCTTGTTCTCATTTGATGTATGCTTGAATTATTTTGTATGCTTGTGTGCTGGCTTCTTTCCTGGTTAGGATAGGCTTGCTTATGCAAGTAGGATAGAAAACCGAACTTAGGGTAAACGATGCATGACAACACTAGGCTCGAGTCCAGCTCCCTAGTAGTGTGTCTTTCCCCGGTTTCTGGTTAGCAATTCAGTCCCTTTCAGGGGAACTACATCGCCCTGATCCTCGTTCCAAACGAGGTATGTAGGCAGGTGGTCGTGCGAGACCACTCCGGGCAACCTTTTTCTTTTTTGCGTGCGTTTACTTGTTATCTGACTGTGTGTTTGGTTCGGATGCCGACGTAAGCCCAGTAATTGGCTGTCGGGCTCCACGTTTGCCGTTTTGAGTGTGTTTTGGGTTCGGATGCCGACGTAAGCCCAGTGATTGGCTGTCGGGCTCCACGTTTGCCCTTTTGAGTGTGTTTTGGTTCGGATGCCGACGTAATTCCATCCAGTGGTTGTCGGGCTCCATGTTTGCCACCCTTGCTTGTTTGTATGTTTTGTGTTGTTTGGCGTGCGTAAGCCGAACTACAGAGGCTCTGATTCTTGTTCCAGACAAGATATGTAGGCATAAGGTGCGATACCTTATCGAGCTCATTCTTCTAACCCCACCTGCGTTCCCCGTGTGTGTGTGTGATGTTTAACAACCTTTTCTTTTCTTAGAACGTGGATCCCGTCGAGTACGACGGACGTGAGGGGTGCTAATACCTTCCCCTTGCGTAACCGACTCCCTTACCCTTTCTCTCTGGTCGCGAGACCATGTTCTTTCCAGGTTTCTCTGAGCGTTTCCTATCAAACCTCTGCTGATAGCTCTCCGCTCTGGCCTTGGTATCTTGTTCAAAAATCCTACAACAGTCAACCAAGTCAGAAAACACTCTGATCCGCTGATACCCAATAGCCTGCTTGATCTCGGGACGTAACCCGTTCTCAAACTTCACACATTTTGAAAATTCCCCAGTAGCCTCATCATAGGGAGTGTAATACTTCGACAGCTCTGTGAACTTAGCAGCATACTCAGTAACAGACCGGTTGCCCTGCTTCAATTCTAAGAACTCTATCTCTTTCTTTCCTCTGACATCCTCTGGAAAGTACTTCCTCAGGAATCTCTCTCTGAACACCGCCCAAGTGATCTCAGCACTCCCAGCAGCTTCCAACTCAGCGCGGGCAGCAACCCACCAATCATCTGCTTCCTCAGACAGCATATGCGTACCGAACCTGACCTTCTGGTTATCGGCACACTCAGTCACTCGGAAGATCCTCTCGATCTCCTTCAACCACTTCTGAGCACCATCTGGATCGTATGCTCCCTTGAACATTGGAGGATTGTTCTTCTGGAACTCACTCAGTTGACGAGCAGCTCCCGTTCCCACAACATTCGGATTTCCTCCAAGTACTCCAGCTAGCATACCCAGAGCCTCAGCAATTGCAGCATCATCTCTACCTCTTCCAGCCATCTCTATTCTGAAAACCCAACAAGCTAAAACAATAAGTACTGATAGGGTTACACAACACCTATCACGTACAGGGAAACAGAATAATTACGACTCGACTCGACCGACTATGCTCTGATACCACTAATGTAACACCCTTCTAAAATACCCCAAAAGTTTAATTTAAAAAACAACAAATATCAATCAGAGTAAATATGCAATTAAGGGTGTCACACAATTACTTCACACCATTCACCATGATAACTGTCATGCTCTTTTATTAATTCAAAACATAAAGCATTTGCACAATACGCAGCGGATAGAGATTAAATCAATCATGCAAAACATGTAGCATATTACATGTAAACTGGTTCACAACCAACAATAAAACATTTAAAACATTCCATCCCGATGTTACATCTACCAGAGCATGACCCACTAAGGAACTACACTAGACTTCAAGCACTAGCTCCTACTCAATCACTGCTCGTTACCTGAAAAATAGTTGTAAGGGTGAGTTCCTCAATCGATATAATAAGCATTATAAAATATCATGCAATGTTAAGTAATTTAACACATTTCATCACCCTAATCATAACACACATTCAGTAACGGCACATCAACTCAAACATCATACTCAACACCAACATAAAGCACACGTATAATCTCAATTCATACTCAACACCAACACAAAACACACGTATAATATTGGAATACATCCATTCATATTATACGCCATACATACATTATGCAATGAGACTCCATGCATGCGGTACCGACTATTCGTGAACATATAGTTCAACTTCACCGACCAAATCCAGGTACGGCTACCAAGCTCACTAGTCCCACTCATTTGAGACCTAGTGACTCACATCACTAATTCCTCACCATGGGAATTAGCTACCACCCCAAGGGCCATGCTATGCACGCTAATCACCTAGCATGCAAACATCAACAACAGTCCAAAATGACTAACATCACTAATTCCTCACCATGGGAATTAGCTACCACCATAAAGGCCACATTATGCTATGCCAAATCACCTAGCATGCAACATCAACAACAATCCACAATGGACATATGCTCACACTCTAAGCCATAAAACAGTCCATCCACAATTACATACATAATATATACATTCACAACATTATGCATATTTTCACACATCATCAGCATATTTATCACATAATCATATTATGTCATGCCAAATAATTCAGTCACAGTATTAGCACACTCTACTAATACCTATCCTACTCAAAACAACGGGAAATAATCCCTACTATATCACACACCGATATAGGCCAATCACCAATTATGTTCACAACATTAAAATATCAATTTTTCCAATTTCCAACCGTGTTAACCCATAATACCCATTAAACGACGATAAACCCCCCTTACCTGAGTTAATCCGGCGAATCTTTAAGCTTCAAGCTTTTCTCTTCTCCAATCTTCTTCCTCTTGCTCTGTCTCTTTGCCCTTTTCCTCTTTTCAGCCGCTTCTCTGCTTTTCACTTGAAATCCTTTCTTTACCAAATGGGACTCTTTTTCTTATTTCCAACTTATATATATTTTCCAATAATTATTATTCCAATAATAATAATAATAATAATCCAATAATTCCAATTATTTAATTAAATTAATAAATATAGTATTAACTTAAATTAAATAATTATCTTATTTTTATCGGGGTGTTACAACTCTCCCCCACTAAAAGAGTTTTCGTCCTCGAAAACATACCTCAAGCGAATAACTCCGGATAAGACTCCTTCATCTGACTCTCAAGTTCCCAAGTCACATTGCCACCTGCTGGTCCTCCCCAAGCTACCTTTACCAAAGCAATCTCTTTACCCCGCAACTGCTTCAACTCTCGATCCTCGATCCTCATAGGTGATGTTTCAACAGTCAGGTTATCTCTCACCTGTACATCATCTATTTGGACTACATGCGACGGATCAGGAATGTACCTCCTCAACTGAGACACATGAAAAACCTCATGCAAATTCGCAAGTGACGGCGGTAAAGCGATACGATAGGCTACCTCCCCTATCCTCTCCAAAATCTGATAAGGACCAATAAATCGAGGTGTCAACTTCTTCGACTTCAAAGCTCGACCAACTCCAGTTATCGGAGTAACACGGAGAAACACATGATCCCCCTCTTGAAACTCAAGTGACTTCCTTCTCTTATCGTGATAACTCTTCTGACGACTCTGAGCAATTCTCATCTTCTCCTGAATCATCTTAATCTTTTCCGTAGTCTGTTGAACAATCTCCGGTCCAACCACAGCACTCTCACCGGACTCATACCAACATAAAGGCGTCCGATATCTCCTACCATACAAAGCTTCAAACGGTGCCATACCAATGCTCGAATGAAAACTATTGTTGTAGGTAAACTCAATCAAAGGTAAGTAACAATCCCAAGCACCTCCCTTTTCCAAAACACAAGCCCTTAAAAGATCCTCTAGTGACTGAATCGTCCTCTCAGTCTGACCATCAGTCTGCGGATGATATGCAGAACTCAATCTCAGCTTAGTTCCCAAAGCCCTCTGCAAACCTTCCCAGAACTTCGATGTAAATCTAGGATCTCTGTCCGAAACAATACTCGACGGAATACCATGCAAACTTACAATCTTCTCAATATACAACTCGGCTAATCTCTCTAACGGATAATCCATTCTGATCGGAATGAAATGAGCCGATTTTGTCAATCTGTCGACAATCACCCAAATAGCTTCAAAATTCTTAATTGTCCTCGGTAAACCAGAAACAAAATCCATACTGATACTATCCCACTTCCACTCTGGAATAGCCAACGGTTGCATTAGCCCAGACGGCTTCTGATGCTCAATCTTTGACTTCTGACAAGTCAAACAGGAATAAACAAAACTCGCAATTTCTCTTTTCATTCCCGGCCACCAAAATAACTTTTTCAAATCATGATACATCTTCGTAGCTCCAGGATGAATACTCAGGCCACTACGATGTCCTTCCTCAAGAATACTCTTCTTAAGTTCGGTAACATCCGGAATGCACACCCGATTACCAAATTTCAAAACACCATTCTCATCAACTCTGAATTCACCACCTTGACCTTGATTCACTAGAGTCAACTTATCAACCAAAAGCACATCGGATTTCTGACCCTCTCTAATCTCATCCAGAATACCACTCGTTAACTTCAACATTCCCAATTTAACACTATTGTGAGTATTCTCACACACCAAACTCAAGTCTCTAAACTGCTCAATTAAATCCAATTCCTTAACCATTAACATAGACATATGCAATGATTTCCGACTCAATGCATCAGCCACTACGTTTGCTTTACCCGGATGGTAATTCAAACCAAAGTCATAATCCTTCAGAAACTCTAACCATCTCCTCTGTCTCATATTCAACTCTTTCTGATCAAACAAATACTTTAAACTTTTATGGTCACTGAAAACCTCAAATCTTGATTCGTACAAGTAATGCCTCCATAACTTCAGAACAAATACCACAGCTGCCAACTCTAAATCATGTGTCGGATAGTTCCTCTCATGAATCTTCAGTTGTCTCGAAGCATAAGCTACAACCTGCTTATTCTGCATCAAAACACCACCCAAACCCAACAAGGAAGCATCACAGTAAACCTCAAAATGGTTCCGATGGACTCGGTAATATCAGAATAGGAGCAGTAGTCAACCTTCTCTTTAACTCTTGGAAACCTTCTTCACACTTTGAGTCCCAAACAAACGCTTGCCCCTTTCTAGTCAACATCGTCAACGGTAACGCCAACTTAGAAAATCCCTCAATGAATTTCCTATAATAACCTGCAAGTCCAAGAAAACTCCTTATCTCAGAAACTGACTTCGGAGCTTCCCACTTAGATACCGCTTCTATCTTAGAAGGATCAACAGCAACACCACCTCTTGAAATCACATGACCAAGAAAACTAACCTCTTCTAACCAAAATTCACACTTAGACAGTTTAGCAAATAACTTCTTTTCTCGTAGAACTCCTAAAACCACTCTCAAATGTTCAGCATGCTCTTCTTCAGATTTCGAATACACCAAAATATCGTCTATAAACACCACAATAAACTTGTCTAGGTACGGATGGAAAATCCTATTCATATACTCCATAAATACTCTAGGCGCATTAGTCACACCAAAAGGCATTACAGAATACTCATAATGTCCATACCTTGTTCTGAAAGCAGTCTTCTGAATATCCTCAGTTTTCACACGTATCTGATGATACCCTGATCTCAAATCTATTTTGCTGAACACACTCGCACCAACCAACTGATCCATCAAATCATCAATCCTCGGCAAAGGATACCGATTCTTGATCGTCACTTTATTCAGTTGCCTGTAGTCCACACACAACCTCATAGTACCTTCTTTCTTCTTAACCAATAACACTGGTGCACCCCACGGTGACACACTCGGACGAATAAATTTCTTATCCAACATATCTTCCAGCTGACTCTTCAATTCAGTTAACTCAACAGCAGACATACGGTACGGAGCCATCGACATCGGCCTAGTACCAGGTACCAAATCAATCGAGAACTCAACTTCACGCTCTGGCGGTAATTCATTCACTTCTTCAGGAAACACATCAGGAAAATCACACACCACGGCTAGATCGCAAATCACCAGTTTATCTTTAGCCTCCAAAGTTGCTAACAGCATAAACAACTCTGCCCCATCTGCTACTGCCTCATTCACCTGCCTTGCTGATAGAAACAAACTCTTTCCTTCCTCAATCTCAGGAAAGATCACAGTCTTATCAAAACAGTTGATATAAACTCAGTTAAACACCAACCAGTTCATACCCAAGATAACATCAATCTGCACTAGTGGAAGACACACGAGGTCCATTCCAAAGTCTCTACCAAAAATACTCAAAGGACAATCTAAACAAACTGAAGTAGTAGTCACTGAACCCTTCGCAGGAGTATCAATCACCATACTCCCATGCATCTCAGATATCTCTAATTTAAGTTTCACAGCACAATCCAAAGATATAAAGGAATGAGTCGCACCTGTGTCAATAATAACTACAAGAGGAAAGCCATTAATATAACACGTACCTCGGATCAAACGATCATCTGCAGAAGTCTCAGAACCCGATAAAGCAAAGACCTTGCCTCCCGACTGGTTCTCTTTCTTCGGCTTAGGACACTGTGGACTGATATGACCCACCTCTCCACAGTTGAAACAAGTCACAGTCTTCAACCGGCACTCTGCAGCCAAGTGACCACCTTTTCCACACTTGAAACACTTCTTCTCATTACTGGTACACTCATGGAAACGATGTCCAGCCTGACCATATCTATAACACTTAGCAGGGGCACTGGAGTCTCCCCCACTAGGCCTCTTCATCCCACTCTGTCTCTGGAAACCTTTGCCAGCTGCATACGGTTTCCCACGATCATTCTGATTCTTGCCTTTCCTATCAAACCTCTGCTGATAGCTCTCCGCTCTGGCCTTGGTATCCTGTTCAAAAATCCTACAACAGTCAACCAAGTCAGAAAACACTCTGATCCGCTGATACCCAATAGCCTGCTTGATCTCGGGACGTAACCCGTTCTCAAACTTCACACATTTTGAAAATTCCCCAGTAGCCTCATCATAGGGAGTGTAATACTTCGACAGCTCTGTGAACTTAGCAGCATACTCAGTAACAGACCGGTTGCCCTGCTTCAATTCTAAGAACTCTATCTCTTTCTTTCCTCTGACATCCTCTGGAAAGTACTTCCTCAGGAATCTCTCTCTGAACACCGCCCAAGTGATCTCAGCACTCCCAGCAGCTTCCAACTCAGCGCGGGCAGCAACCCACCAATCATCTGCTTCCTCAGACAGCATATGCGTACCGAACCTGACCTTCTGGTTATCGGCACACTCAGTCACTCGGAAGATCCTCTCGATCTCCTTCAACCACTTCTGAGCACCATCTGGATCGTATGCTCCCTTGAACATTGGAGGATTGTTCTTCTGGAACTCACTCAGTTGACGAGCAGCTCCCGTTCCCACAACATTCGGATTTCCTCCAAGTACTCCAGCTAGCATACCCAGAGCCTCAGCAATTGCAGCATCATCTCTACCTCTTCCAGCCATCTCTATTCTGAAAACCCAACAAGCTAAAACAATAAGTACTGATAGGGTTACACAACACCTATCACGTACAGGGAAACAGAATAATTACGACTCGACTCGACCGACTATGCTCTGATACCACTAATGTAACACCCTTCTAAAATACCCCAAAAGTTTAATTTAAAAAACAACAAATATCAATCAGAGTAAATATGCAATTAAGGGTGTCACACAATTACTTCACACCATTCACCATGATAACTGTCATGCTCTTTTATTAATTCAAAACATAAAGCATTTGCACAATACGCAGCGGATAGAGATTAAATCAATCATGCAAAACATGTAGCATATTACATGTAAACTGGTTCACAACCAACAATAAAACATTTAAAACATTCCATCCCGATGTTACATCTACCAGAGCATGACCCACTAAGGAACTACACTAGACTTCAAGCACTAGCTCCTACTCAATCACTGCTCGTTACCTGAAAAATAGTTGTAAGGGTGAGTTCCTCAATCGATATAATAAGCATTATAAAATATCATGCAATGTTAAGTAATTTAACACATTTCATCACCCTAATCATAACACACATTCAGTAACGGCACATCAACTCAAACATCATACTCAACACCAACATAAAGCACACGTATAATCTCAATTCATACTCAACACCAACACAAAACACACGTATAATATTGGAATACATCCATTCATATTATACGCCATACATACATTATGCAATGAGACTCCATGCATGCGGTACCGACTATTCGTGAACATATAGTTCAACTTCACCGACCAAATCCAGGTACGGCTACCAAGCTCACTAGTCCCACTCATTTGAGACCTAGTGACTCACATCACTAATTCCTCACCATGGGAATTAGCTACCACCCCAAGGGCCATGCTATGCACGCTAATCACCTAGCATGCAAACATCAACAACAGTCCAAAATGACTAACATCACTAATTCCTCACCATGGGAATTAGCTACCACCATAAAGGCCACATTATGCTATGCCAAATCACCTAGCATGCAACATCAACAACAATCCACAATGGACATATGCTCACACTCTAAGCCATAAAACAGTCCATCCACAATTACATACATAATATATACATTCACAACATTATGCATATTTTCACACATCATCAGCATATTTATCACATAATCATATTATGTCATGCCAAATAATTCAGTCACAGTATTAGCACACTCTACTAATACCTATCCTACTCAAAACAACGGGAAATAATCCCTACTATATCACACACCGATATAGGCCAATCACCAATTATGTTCACAACATTAAAATATCAATTTTTCCAATTTCCAACAGTGTTAACCCATAATACCCATTAAACGACGATAAACCCCCCTTACCTGAGTTAATCCGGCGAATCTTTAAGCTTCAAGCTTTTCTCTTCTCCAATCTTCTTCCTCTTGCTCTGTCTCTTTGCCCTTTTCCTCTTTTCAGCCGCTTCTCTGCTTTTCACGTGAAATCCTTTCTTTACCAAATGGGACTCTTTTTCTTATTTCCAACTTATATATATTTTCCAATAATTATTATTCCAATAATAATAATAATAATAATAATCCAATAATTCCAATTATTTAATTAAATTAATAAATATAGTATTAACTTAAATTAAATAATTATCTTATTTTTATCGGGGTGTTACAACTCTCCCCCACTAAAAGAGTTTTCGTCCTCGAAAACATACCTCAAGCGAATAACTCCGGATAAGACTCCTTCATCTGACTCTCAAGTTCCCAAGTCACATTGCCACCTGCTGGTCCTCCCCAAGCTACCTTTACCAAAGCAATCTCTTTACCCCGCAACTGCTTCAACTCTCGATCCTCGATCCTCATAGGTGATGTTTCAACAGTCAGGTTATCTCTCACCTGTACATCATCTATTTGGACTACATGCGACGGATCAGGAATGTACCTCCTCAACTGAGACACATGAAAAACCTCATGCAAATTCGCAAGTGACGGCGGTAAAGCGATACGATAGGCTACCTCCCCTATCCTCTCCAAAATCTGATAAGGACCAATAAATCGAGGTGTCAACTTCTTCGACTTCAAAGCTCGACCAACTCCAGTTATCGGAGTAACACGGAGAAACACATGATCCCCCTCTTGAAACTCAAGTGACTTCCTTCTCTTGTCGTGATAACTCTTCTGACGACTCTGAGCAATTCTCATCTTCTCCTGAATCATCTTAATCTTTTCCGTAGTCTGTTGAACAATCTCCGGTCCAACCACAGCACTCTCACCGGACTCATACCAACATAAAGGCGTCCGATATCTCCTACCATACAAAGCTTCAAACGGTGCCATACCAATGCTCGAATGAAAACTATTGTTGTAGGTAAACTCAATCAAAGGTAAGTAACAATCCCAAGCACCTCCCTTTTCCAAAACACAAGCCCTTAAAAGATCCTCTAGTGACTGAATCGTCCTCTCAGTCTGACCATCAGTCTGCGGATGATATGCAGAACTCAATCTCAGCTTAGTTCCCAAAGCCCTCTGCAAACCTTCCCAGAACTTCGATGTAAATCTAGGATCTCTGTCCGAAACAATACTCGACGGAATACCATGCAAACTTACAATCTTCTCAATATACAACTCGGCTAATCTCTCTAACGGATAATCCATTCTGATCGGAATAAAATGAGCCGATTTTGTCAATCTGTCGACAATCACCCAAATAGCTTCAAAATTCTTAATTGTCCTCGGTAAACCAGAAACAAAATCCATACTGATACTATCCCACTTCCACTCTGGAATAGCCAACGGTTGCATTAGCCCAGACGGCTTCTGATGCTCAATCTTTGACTTCTGACAAGTCAAACAGGAATAAACAAAACTCGCAATTTCTCTTTTCATTCCCGGCCACCAAAATAACTTTTTCAAATCATGATACATCTTCGTAGCTCCAGGATGAATACTCAGGCCACTACGATGTCCTTCCTCAAGAATACTCTTCTTAAGTTCGGTAACATCCGGAATGCACACCCGATTACCAAATTTCAAAACACCATTCTCATCAACTCTGAATTCACCACCTTGACCTTGATTCACTAGAGTCAACTTATCAACCAAAAGCACATCGGATTTCTGACCCTCTCTAATCTCATCCAGAATACCACTCGTTAACTTCAACATTCCCAATTTAACACTATTGTGAGTATTCTCACACACCAAACTCAAGTCTCTAAACTGCTCAATTAAATCCAATTCCTTAACCATTAACATAGACATATGCAATGATTTCCGACTCAATGCATCAGCCACTACGTTTGCTTTACCCGGATGGTAATTCAAACCAAAGTCATAATCCTTCAGAAACTCTAACCATCTCCTCTGTCTCATATTCAGCTCTTTCTGATCAAACAAATACTTTAAACTTTTATGGTCACTGAAAACCTCAAATCTTGATCCGTACAAGTAATGCCTCCATAACTTCAGAACAAATACCACAACTGCCAACTCTAAATCATGTGTCGGATAGTTCCTCTCATGAATCTTCAGTTGTCTCGAAGCATAAGCTACAACCTGCTTATTCTGCATCAAAACACCACCCAAACCCAACAAGGAAGCATCATAGTAAACCTCAAATGGTTCCGATGGACTCGGTAATATCAGAATAGGAGCAGTAGTCAACCTTCTCTTTAACTCTTGGAAACCTTCTTCACACTTTGAGTCCCAAACAAACGCTTGCCCCTTTTTAGTCAACATCGTCAACGGTAACGCCAACTTAGAAAATCCCTCAATGAATTTCCTATAATAACCTGCAAGTCCAAGAAAACTCCTTATCTCAGAAACTGACTTCGGAGCTTCCCACTTAGATACCGCTTCTATCTTAGAAGGATCAACAGCAACACCACCTCTTGAAATCACATGACCAAGAAAACTAACCTCTTCTAACCAAAATTCACACTTAGACAGTTTAGCAAATAACTTCTTTTCTCGTAGAACTCCTAAAACCACTCTCAAATGTTCAGCATGCTCTTCTTCAGATTTCGAATACACCAAAATATCGTCTATAAACACCACAACAAACTTGTCTAGGTACGGATGGAAAATCCTATTCATATACTCCATAAATACTCTAGGCGCATTAGTCACACCAAAAGGCATTACAGAATACTCATAATGTCCATACCTTGTTCTGAAAGCAATCTTCTGAATATCCTCAGTTTTCACACGTATCTGATGATACCCTGATCTCAAATCTATTTTGCTGAACACACTCGCACCAACCAACTGATCCATCAAATCATCAATCCTCGGCAAAGGATACCGATTCTTGATCGTCACTTTATTCAGTTGCCTGTAGTCCACACACAACCTCATAGTACCTTCTTTCTTCTTAACCAATAACACTGGTGCACCCCACGGTGACACACTCGGACGAATAAATTTCTTATCCAACATATCTTCCAGCTGACTCTTCAATTCAGTTAACTCAACAGCAGACATACGGTACGGAGCCATCGACATCGGCCTAGTACCAGGTACCAAATCAATCGAGAACTCAACTTCACGCTCTGGCGGTAATTCATTCACTTCTTCAGGAAACACATCAGGAAAATCACACACCACGGCTAGATCGCAAATCACCAGTTTATCTTTAGCCTCCAAAGTTGCTAACAGCATAAACAACTCTGCCCCATCTGCTACTGCCTCATTCACCTGCCTTGCTGATAGAAACAAACTCTTTCCTTCCTCAATCTCAGGAAAGATCACAGTCTTATCAAAACAGTTGATATAAACTCAGTTAAACACCAACCAGTTCATACCCAAGATAACATCAATCTGCACTAGTGGAAGACACACGAGGTCCATTCTAAAGTCTCTACCAAAAATACTCAAAGGACAATCTAAACAAACTGAAGTAGTAGTCAGTGAACCCTTCGCAGGAGTATCAATCACCATACTCCCATGCATCTCAGATATCTCTAATTTAAGTTTCACAGCACAATCCAAAGATATAAAGGAATGAGTCGCACCTGTGTCAATAATAGCTACAAGAGGAAAGCCATTAATATAACACGTACCTCTGATCAAACGATCATCTGCAGAAGTCTCAGAACCCGATAAAGCAAAGACCTTGCCTCCCGACTGGTTCTCTTTCTTCGGCTTAGGACACTGTGGACTGATATGACCCACCTCTCCACAGTTGAAACAAGTCACAGTCTTCAACCGGCACTCTGCAGCCAAGTGACCACCTTTTCCACACTTGAAACACTTCTTCTCATTACTGGTACACTCATGGAAACGATGTCCAGCCTGACCACATCTATAACACTTAGCAGGGGCACTGGAGTCTCCCCCACTAGGCCTCTTCATCCCACTCTGTCTCTGGAAACCTTTGCCAGCTGCATACGGTTTCCCACGATCATTCTGATTCTTGCCTTTCCTATCAAACCTCTGCTGATAGCTCTCCGCTCTGGCCTTGGTATCCTGTTCAAAAATCCTACAACAGTCAACCAAGTCAGAGGGTTAACCCCTCACTAGCAAGTTGAGGCTTTTCTCACATGGTGGACTTGTTGTTTGTATAGGTTGAGTTTTCTCCCGTGGATAAAGAAAGACCTTAGGGCTTTTGTTTTAAAATCAATTCACTTACTTTTGGAAATCTTTTAGCCGAACTACAGCGTTTTGATCCTTACCTTCCATGGAAAGGTACGTAGGCAACGGGTTCATCCGTTCAAACACAAAAATAATAACTTGTATATTCTTTCTCTCATCCCTTCAATCCATGTTTGCACACTAAATATTTCATAAACAAATAACATTTCATACAACAAGTTGTGAAAAGGGCTCCCTAGGAGTACCTAGGACGTTTTGGGTGCCTAACACCTTCCCATTGCGTAATTAACCCCTTACCCAGATCTCTGATCTTTTCATTAGTTTTCTATGTGTAAAACTTCTTAGGCTTTTGTTCGCTTTTTAGCCATTCCTTTGGATAAATAAAAGTGCGGTGGCGACTCGATTCTTTGTATGCTTTGCTTTTGATTTAATCAATAAATCATAAAGTGACGAATACACCGCTACAGAAAAGTGGCGACTCTGCTGGGGAAAAATCCTTGGTGGTTTTGCCTACTTTTCACCCTTGTTGTGTGATATTGTTTATTTGTTATATGACATATTTTTGTATAATTTGGGATTACTGTATTGATTGTAATGATTGAATTGCTTGATATACAATTGCTGTTTGCTTGGTGATCTCTGTGAGATGAGTTCTATACCCGAACTCGAGTGCACCTTAGGATAGGAGAATGGCATAGTCTCGTCGACTTGTGTGGAGTATTCCTTAGCAAGTTGACTTGCGAGTCCATTCACTTGGTGGAGGTCATGTTGGATTAATAATGTCACACAAGTCATTTGTGGTTAGGAATTATTCTTTCAATCATGTGCCTTAGAAGCCAAGGACCTTAGTTTACCAAGCCCATCTTGGCCTATTTTTAGGACGTAGTGCGGAGGTCGTTCAGATGTAAGATCTGATGCGATTGTTACGCGATACTACACTCATAAGAGTCTCTCTTGAGAATATTTTTGGAATACGAGTATTCGTTCCTCCGATAATATTCGAAAGATGGGATGATGACTATGGGAACCTCTGGTAGAACATGTTCGGCAGGTTTAAACCCTAGTACACTCCCTTTGGGTGGTTCTTAACCGAGACTCCATGCTCGTGACTCTCAACAAACCCGTGATTCGTGGTTGAGTCGTTCAGACATCCTTAATATCAATGGAACTTGGGTGTCGATAAGGTGAAAACCATAATCCACCAAAATGGATGATTGATATTAAGGATGATTGAGCCGGTTCATGTACCGTTAATATCAATGGAACTTGGGTGTCGATAAGGTGAAAACCATAATCCACCAAAATGGATGATTGATATTAAGGATGCTATGAGCTTTCCCATGACCTTTGTCTGGTGTGATTTGCTTGATCCTTGAGTGTGATTGCTGCATTCATACATTCATGCATTCATCTGCATTCATGTCATCAGAAAAATCAGAAAATTTTCAAGGAACTTAAAGAGTTTATTTGCAAAATTTTCAGACATGGAAAGACCAAAAAGGCATACAAAGAAGTACAGCTTTAGACAGCCCGATCTGAAAGAGTTAAGGAATCTGACATCTTATGTATTAGATCCCTTGGGTTTCAAAGCTCGTTATGGGAAGCTTCTGCCTCTGTTGACCACTCAGGTTGATGAAGGGTTGATGAGTACTTTGGCGCAGTTCTATGATCCTCTGTATCATTGCTTCTCTTTTCCGGACTTTCAGCTGTTGCCTACGCTTGAGGAGTATGCTCATCTTGTGGGTATTCCTATTCTGGATCAGGTGCCGTTCAGTGGCTTAGAGAGTATTCCGACTTCTCGAGAGATCGCAGACTTGTTGCACATAGATGAATCCCTGATTGAAGCGCATATGACCACCAAAGGTGGAATTCAGGGTCTTCCTTCTTATTTCCTCATCGCTCAAGCTACCGTTTATGGGAAGGCCATGAGTGAGGATGCCTTTGAGGCCATATTCGTGCTGCTCATCTATGGTTTGGTATTGTTCCCCAACATCGACAAATTTATGGATGTAAACGCCATTAGGATCTTTTCAGTTCTTAATCCCGTTCCTACTCTGTTGGGTGATACCTACTCCTCTTTGCATTTGAGGAATGCAAAGGGTGGAGGAGTTATTGTGTGCTGTTTGCCTCTGTTGTATAAGTGGTTTATTTCTCACTTACCGCAGACGGTCGCTTTCAAGGAGAACAATGGATGTCTACGGTGGTCTACGAGATTTATGTCTCTCACTAATGACGATATCTCTTGGTATGATCGCGTGTATGATACAGTTCAGATCATTGATTATTGTGGTGAATTCCCTAACGTGCCTCTTCTTGGTACATGTGGTGGGATCAGCTACAACCCTATCTTAGCACGTCGTCAGCTTGGGTTCCCCCTAAAGGATAAACCTCATAACATTCTGTTAGAAGGTGTGTTCTTTCAGGAGGGTAAAGATCCCCAAGGCCTGAAAGCCAGGATGGTCCGCGCTTGGCGCAAGATTCACAAGAAGGGTAGAAATGAGTTGTGTAACACCCCGATGAAATAAGGATAATTTCTTAATTTAAATTAATATAACATTTATTAATTTAATTAATTAATTGGAATATTATTATTGGAATTATTATTATTGAGTTATTATATTATTGGATTATTTTATTATTATTATTATTGGAATAAAAGTTGGAATTAGAAAAGGTCTCATTTGGTAAAAGGGTTATTTTCACGTGAAAAAGGAAAAGGAGACAGAAAAGTGGAAAAGGGCAAAGAGAGCCAGAGAACAAGGGTTGAAGAGAGGAACAACTTGAAGCTGCAGGATTGCCGGATTAACTCAGGTAAGGGGGGTTTATCAGCGTTTAATGGGTATTATGGGATAATATGTACTGGGTAGTGATAAACCATTGATTTACCTCTGATTGGAATGATGTATGATGAAATTGTGAAATATTGGATGAACGAAAAATTGGATTATAAATGAAGGAAATTCGTAGGAATTAGATGTAATAATGTTAGATTTTGTGAAATCGAATAGGGTATGAATTATGTTAGAGGATATGAACGGATAATGTGTAAAATTGGACTGTGGAAGGTTGAATTGGATAGATCTCGTAGCAGAGAAAGCCATAGCAGATCTGGAAGTCTGGTTTCTGGTCATACGCGTATGGCACTAGGCAATACGCGTATGAGATGGTCTAGTACGCGTATGGCACTAGGCAATACGCGTATGGATGAAGAAGATGATGATTTTAACGTAGTTTTGTCTCTGTTGGTACGCGTATGAGGATGTGGTACGCGTAGCATACGCGTATGAGATGGTGTTACGCGTATGGGATTTGGCTTAGAAATGGGCCATACGCGTATGGGACTAGGCAGTACGCGTATGGGCAGGATTGTGATTTTTCTGTGCTGTTGTTGTGCAGTTTTTGGTTGTTCAGCTGAGTAATGTGATTTAGCTGATGTACGATATATTAGGGATCATTTCCCGTCGTTTTGAGTAGTATAGGTATTAGTAGAGTGTGCTAATACTGTGGTTGTTCTTTGGCATGATCTGATATGCTTATGTGATAAAATACTGATGATGTGTGATGGTATGCATGATCTTGTGAAAGTATCAGTTATGTGTGCATTTGTGAATAGACTGTTTTATGGCTTAGAGTGTGAGCATATGTCTATTCCTGAATTGTGGTTGATGATTTAGCATTGCTAGGTGATTAGCATGCATATTGTGGCATTTATGGTGGTAGCTAATTCCCATGGTGAGGAATTAGTGAGTTAGTCATTTTGGACTGTTGTTGATGTTTGCATGCTAGGTGAATTAGCGTGCATAGCATGGCCCTTGGGGTGGTAGCTAATTCCCATGGTGAGGAATTAGTGAGTGAGTCACTAAGTCTCAAATGAGTGGGACTAGTGGGCTTGGTAGCCATGCCTGGATTTGGACGGTGAGGTGAACTATATGTTCACAAATAGTCGGTACCGCATGCATGGAGTCTCATTGCATAATATGTGTATGGCGTATAATATGAATGGATGTATTCCAATATTATACGTGTGTTTGTGTTGATAGTGAGTATGAACATGGATTGTATTGGTATTGAGTATGATATTTGAATTGATGTGCCGTTACCGAATATGTGATGTGATTAGGGTGATTAATGTGTTAAATTACTTAACATGACATGATATTTTATAATGCTCATTATATTGATTGAAGAACTCACCCTTACAACTATTTTTCAGGTAACGAGCAGTGATTGAGTAGAAGCTAGTGCTTGGAGTCTAGTGTAGTCTCCTTAGTGGGTCATGCTCTGATAGATGTAACATCGGGATGGGATGTTTTACCTTGTTGAATAATTTTACATGTAATTGTGTTACATGTTCTGCATGGTTGATTTGATTTCTATCCGCTGCGTACTATGCAAACGTTCTATTTGATAAATAAATGAGCATGACAATCTACTTTGATGAATGGTGTGAAGTGTTTGTGTGACACCCTTAACTGCATAATTACTCTGATTTATATGTTCCTATTTTAATTAAATATTTGGGGTATTTTAGAAGGGTGTTACATTAGTGGGTCCGAAGAACTGCATAGCTTTGGAGCTGTATACTTCTTGGGTCAGACAGAGAGATTTTGAGTATCTTATGCCATATGATTATCCGAGACCTACACCGTTGGATGTGGCTGGGCTTTCAACCCTCCCTAACCAAGGCGTAGAGGAGTTGAGAGACGAAGACCTTTCACGTGCTTGGATCCGTGAAAGAGAAGAGTTGCTTCAGCAAATCAAGGAGAAAGACGCTCTGATCGAATTCCTCGAGCACCAGGTGATAGACGATCTGAATGATACCTGGACTTCTCTGCTTCCTCAGTCTTCCAAATTCTGGAAGAGGAAGTATGATCGACTTGCTAAAGAGAAAGCGGATATGGAAGCAGCATATGAGAGAGAGATCAAGAGGCTTTGTGTATCTCGTCTTCCGGCATCTCGAGCTTCTAGGGATCCATAGGATGTTTATTTTCCTTTTCCCTTATAATATGATCAACAATGCTGTACTTCTTTGTCTCGAATATATTTGATGAGATATTTTCCATATGCGATTTAATGTTTTAAAATTTCAAAATTGGCAAATAGAACCCTAAAAGTTCCTTGAAATAAAAATAAAGCATATGCACAAGCATTGCATGCATCATCTCGCATAATCAGGTGTTGTTCTGGTCTTCTTGTCTGTGGCCTAACTCTGTGCTCTTCATTTATTTTGAAGACAAGCTGACTCATCGGTACTACACCCGAGCTAATTCTGCAAGAGTGATGGATCAACTTGAACAAGAGAACTGTGAGCTGAAAGAAGAGGTCGCTAGACTGAGTGCTCTGTTGGAGCAGTTTCTAGCTGCTCAGAATCAACCATATCCACCGCCTGCAACTCCTCCCCAGAGGACTGTTATATCTGAAGTAGTTGCGTCAACTGTGCCAGCTGCCAGTGCTCACTTCGTGCCAGCCATGCCAGCCGGGTTTCCGTGGGGTATGCCTCTAGGTTTTATGCCTGATATTCCAGCTCCTACATTTGCTTCCATGCCGGCATCTAGCCCGGTCCTTGCAATGCCTCCTCCTGTCGTGCATACCACTCCCAGGGTAGACGACACCATCTATCATTCTGAGCCGTCTGAGGGCCCAGATGTTAATGAAAAGATGGAAGCTATGAATGACCAATTCCTTGAGCTCCGCAAGGAATTGAAGTCCCTTAGAGGAAAAGATTTATTCGGCAAATCTGCAGCTGAACTCTGCTTGGTTCCCGGTGTTAGGATACCCGTCAAATTCAAAGTCCCAGACTTTGAGAAGTATAAGGGGAACACCTGCCCTCTCAACCACCTGGTTATGTATGCTAGGAAAATATCTACTCAGACAGATAATGATCAGTTGCTGATTCATTATTTCCAGGATAGTTTGTCTGGTGCAGCTCTTCGTTGGTATATGAGCCTTGATAGCGCAAACATCCGTTCCTTCAACGATCTTGGCGAAGCCTTCGTCAAGAAGTATAAATATAATGTTGATATGGCTCCTGACCGTGATCAACTCAGAGCCATGTCCCAGAAGGACAAGGAGACATTTAAGGAATACGCCCAGAGGTGGCGAGAGCTGGCAGCTCAGATTACTCCTCCACTGGAAGAGAAGGAGATGCCTAAGATCTTTCTAAAAACTCTTAGTTCATTTTATTACGAGCGGATGGTCGCTAGTGCTCCCTCTGATTTCACCGAAATGGTGAACATGGGGATGCGATTGGAGGAAGGAGTCCGGGAAGGACGGTTGACTAAGGATGAAGGCTCTTCTAAACGATATGGGGCGTTTAAGAAGAAAGATGGGGAGGCACATGCTGTGAAATCCCATGCTAAACCTAGAAGACCCTCTGCCAAGAGGAAGCCTGTGCGTCATGCCAGCAACCAACATCAGGTGGCTCATATAGCACCTGTCTTCCGTGACAACAATCAGCATAATCAGCAACAACCTCAGTATCAACAACAACATCGCCCACAGCAACAGGCTTACCAGCCTCGTGGCATCAGTAATCAGGCTAATTTGAATTATGAGAGGAAGAAGATCGCTTTTGATCCTATTCCTATGTCATATGCTGAGCTATATCCCTCTTTAATAGAGCGGAAACTGATTACCCCGAGGGATCCTCCGGCTGTGCCTGCTAACCCGCAGTGGTGGTACAAGCCCGACCAGCATTGTGTTTATCATTCCGGTGCTCCCGGTCACAATATAGAGAACTGCTATCCATTAAAGACCAAGGTTCAAGACCTTATGAGATGCGGCATTCTGAGCTTTGAGGACTCAGGCCCCAATGTTACGAAGAACCCATTGCCCGAGCATGGGAAGTCGGTTAACATGGTCCAGGGTTGCCCTGGCAAATATAAGGTCAAATATGTAAGCCATATTCGACAGTCATTGGTTGAGTTGCATCGTCTGCTGTGTGATTACAGTCATATGGAGCACGACCATGACAAATGCCATATCTGCTTTGTTAATAGACTGGGTTGTCGCCAAGTGCGCAGAGAGCTTCAAGAGCTGTTGGATGAGGGGACTATTGAGATTCTGCAAAATAGAATTGTTGATGAAGATGAACCAGAAGTAAATGTGATTTCTCCTGTGTTCAAGATTCTCGAGCCTGTTGTCATCCGTTATGATGGTAGCAAGCCTAAGGTCTCTCCTTCTTTGGTCATCAAGCCTGTAGGCCCCGTGCCTTATGCTTCAGATAGAGCAATTCCCTTCCGATATAATCCAGTTGCTGTTGAAGATGGGAAAGAAGTGCCTTTGCCTTCAACCTCTGTGGTAAATATTGCTGATGTGAGCGGGTTGACCCGGAGTAGTCGTGTATTTTCTGCACCCCCGAAGCCTCATGTTGTTTCTGATTCTGCTGAGCGTCCGGTTGGGACTGCGGCGAACGTTCCGAATCCGGCACCTGTTGCCAAACCCTCCTCTGTACAAATGACTCCTACTTCTTATGTTGGCCCTAGTGGCATTGTGAATGAAGACTGTGATGAGATGCTGAGGCTCATCAAGAAGAGTGAGTACAACGTTGTAGACCAGCTTCTACAAACGCCATACAAGATCTTCGTGCTATCTCTGCTTCTGAATTCGGAACCTCATAGGGAGGCTCTGCAGAAAGTATTGGACCTGGCCTATGTTGATCATTACGTCACTACAGAACAGTTTGACAGTATAGTTGCGAACATCACTGCTTGCAACACTTTGAGTTTCTGTGACGCTGATCTCCCTGAGGAGGGAAGAGACCACAACATGGCTTTACATATTTCTATGAATTGCAAGACCGACGCCATGTCCAACGTGCTGGTGGACACTGGGTCATCTTTAAATGTATTTCCGAAGACCACTCTTTCTAGATTGTCATATCAGGGGCCTCCCATGAGGCAGAGTGGTGTTGTTGTGAAAGCTTTCGATGGGTCGCGTAAGACCGTGATTGGGGAAGTTGATCTCCCAATCAAGATTGAACCAAGTGATTTCCAAGTTACCTTTCAGGTTATGGATATCCACCCATCTTATAGCTGTCTCCTTGGTAGACCATGGATTCACGAGGCTGGCGCCGTGACATCCACCCTACACCAGAAGCTGAAATTCGTCAAGAATAAGAAACTGGTTGTAGTAGGGGGAGAAAAGGCTCTTCTGGTTAGCCACCTGTCTTCTTTCTCATATATTGATGCTGAGGATGAAGTTGGAACGCTTTTCCAAGCTTTATCTATTGCTGAGCCGATTGAGAAGAAGTCTCCTTCATTTGCTTCCTATCGTGATGCGAAACTGGCCATTGAATGTGGTGCAGTTGCTGGATTAGGGAAGATGATCGAGCTTGAAGACAATAAGTCTCGGGCTGGCATTGGCTATTCTTCTGGGGCATTCAATGAGAAAGGACTATTCAAGAGTGGAGGTTTCATCCATGCTGATCAAGTTGAGGAAACTGCTGCTATTCTGGAAGAGGATGCAGAGGATCTGAGCAACTTTGTTATCCCTGGTGGTGTCTACCACAATTGGGTCGCTGTGGATGTTCCTACGGTCATTCATAAGTCAGCGTAATTTGTTCACTTTGTTCAAAAACCCTTCTCCCATGCCAAAAGGAGAATTGATGACATTGTCGGCAGCATTTATACAATGATATTTCATTCAATTAATGCATTGTTAAACATTTGTTTTTCCTTTTGTTTTCACTTTTTGCTTTTGCATGAAATTGGTGATCACAAAAAACCCTAAAAACAAGAATAAAAGCAATCTTTTCATCTGCATAATGGTTTGCTTGTTTAAATTCTAAAGTTTTTATTATCCAAAATCATTATGCAGGTTGATTCTAAAACCCATTGAACATAATGATCCAACGCCATCTCCCAATTTTGAATTCCCTGTATTTGAGGCAGAGGAAGATGATGTTGAAGGGATTCCTGATGAGATTACCCGTCTCCTTGAGCACGAGAAGAAGATCATTCAGCCGCATCTCGAAGATCTGGAAACAGTCAACTTGGGGTCTGAAGATTGTGTTCGTATGGTGAAGATTGGGGCACTTCTTGAAGAGTCTGTCAAGAAGGGGTTGATCAGTTTGCTACGAGAATATTCCGATATCTTTGCTTGGTCGTATGAAGACATGCCAGGTCTAGATACAGATATTGTGCAACATTTCTTGCCTTTGAAGCCTGAGTGCGTGCCTGTGAAACAGAAGCTCAGAAGAACTCATCCAGATATGGCAGTGAAGATCAAAGAGGAAGTTCAGAAGCAAATTGATGCGGGGTTTCTGGTGACTTCTACATATCCTCAATGGGTGGCCAATATTGTGCCTGTGCCTAAGAAAGACGGAAAAGTCCGTATGTGTGTTGATTATAGAGATTTGAATAAAGCTAGTCCGAAAGATGATTTTCCTCTACCACACATTGACATGTTGGTAGACAATACAGCTAAATTCAAAGTCTTCTCATTTATGGACGGATTTTCCGGTTATAACCAAATCAAGATGGCACCCGAGGATATGGAGAAGACAACATTCATCACACCTTGGGGAACATTCTGTTATCGAGTGATGCCCTTCGGTTTGAAGAACGCCGGAGCCACGTATCAACGAGCTATGACTACCCTGTTTCATGATATGATGCACAAGGAGATAGAGGTCTATGTTGATGATATGATTGCTAAGTCTAGAACAGAAGTTGAACATGTTGAACATTTGTTGAAGCTTTTTCAGCGTTTGAGGAAGTACAAGCTTCGTCTGAATCCGAACAAATGTACATTTGGAGTCCGTTCTGGCAAGTTGTTGGGTTTTATTGTCAGCGAGAGAGGTATTGAGGTTGATCCTGCAAAGGTCAAAGCAATACAAGAGATGCCTGCGCCCAAAACTGAGAAGCAAGTCCGAGGTTTTCTTGGCCGCTTGAACTATATTTCCAGATTTATATCCCACATGACTGCCACATGTGCGCCGATATTCAAGCTCCTCCGGAAAGATCAATCTCATGATTGGACCGATGATTGCCAAAAAGCTTTCGATAGTATCAAAGAGTATCTGTCTGAACCTCCGATCTTGTCTCCGCCTGTAGAAGGAAGACCTCTGATCATGTATCTGACTGTTCTTGAAGACTCGATGGGTTGTGTACTCGGTCAGCAAGATGAATTGGGAAAGAAAGAATCTGTTATCTACTACCTCAGTAAGAAGTTTACTGATTGTGAGTCTCGATACTCAATGCTAGAGAAGACATGTTGTGCTTTGGCTTGGGCTGCTAAGCGTTTGCGTCAGTACATGATAAATCATACAACTTGGTTGATATCCAGAATGGATCCAATCAAGTATATTTTTGAGAAGCCTGCTTTAACTGGGAGGATTGCCCATTGGCAGATGTTGTTGTCTGAGTATGATATCGAGTATCGAGCTCAGAAAGCTATCAAAGGTAGTATCTTGGCTGACCATTTAGCGCATCAGCCGATTGAAGATCATCAGTCTGTTCAGTACGACTTCCCAGACGAGGAGATTCTGTATTTGAAAATGAAAGATTGTGATGAGCCTACACTTGATGAAGGTCCGGAACCTGGTTCCAGATGGACAATGGTGTTTGATGGCGCTGTAAATCAGTATGGAAATGGAATTGGGGCAGTAATCATTACTCCTCATGGCACGCATATTCCGTTTATAGCAAGGCTAACTTTCAAATGCACGAATAATATGGCTGAGTATGAGGCCTGTATTATGGGATTAGAAGAATGTATTGATTTGAGACTCAAGCATCTTGATGTGTATGGTGATTCGGCCCTGGTTGTCAATCAGATCAAGGGTGAATGGGAGACGAATCAACCAGGTCTCATTCCGTATAGAGATTATGCGAGGAGGATTTCAACGTTCTTTACTGAAGTTGACTTTCATCATATTCCTCGAGAAGATAATCGAATGGCAGATGCTCTTGCTACGCTTGCTTCAATGATTATAGTCAAGTATTGGAATGAAGTTCCCAATATTACCGTGATGCGCTTGGATAGACCTGCTCACGTATTTGCAGTTGAAGAAATGAATGATGACAAACCTTGGTATTTTGATATAAGAATTTCCTTCAGAACCAGGTCTACCCGCCTGGGGCATCTGTGAAAGACAGGAAAACTTTGAGAAGGTTGTTAGGCAGTTTCTACCTCAGTGGTGAAGTGCTGTATAAGAGGAATTTTGACATGGTTTTTCTCAGATGCGTGGATAGACACGAAGCAAACCTGTTGATGACTGAGGTCCATGAGGGTTCATTTGGTACTCATTCCAATGGACATGCCATGGCTAGAAAGATGCTGAGAGCAGGCTACTATTCGCTGACAATGGAGTCTGACTGCTGCAAATATGTGAAGAAATGCCACAAGTGTCAGATTTATGCGGATAAGATTCATATTCCTCTGACACTTCTGAATGTGATTTCATCACCATGGCCTTTCTCTATGTGGGGAATCGACATGATCGGCATGATTGAACCGAAAGCGTCCAACGGACACAGGTTTATTCTCGTAGCATTTGATTACTTCACCAAATGGGTTGAAGTCGCTTCGTATGCGAATGTGACCAGGCAGGTGGTCGTGAAGTTTATCAAGAATCAGCTTATTTGCCGTTATGGTGTTCCAGATAAGATCATTACTGATAATGGATCTAACTTGAACAATAAGATGATGGAAGAGTTGTGCGTTGAATTCAAGATTGCACACCATAATTCCTCTCCCTACAGACCAAAGATGAATGGGGCTGTTGAAGCTGCTAATAAGAACATCAAGAGGATTATCCAGAAGATGACAGTTACGTACAAAGATTGGCATGAGATGCTGCCATTTGCTTTGCATGGGTATCGTACATCTGTCCGCACTTCAACAGGGGCAACCCCTTTCTCTCTTGTTTACGGCATGGAGGTTGTTCTCCCAGTAGAGGTGGAGATCCCATCAATGAGAGTCTTGATGGAAGCCAAGTTGACTGATGCTGAATAGATTCAGAGTCGTTACGACCAGTTGAATTTGATTGAAGAGAAGCGATTGGTTGCCATGTGCCATGGTCAGTTATATCAGCAGAGAATGAAGAAAGCATTCGATAAGAAGGTCAAGCCTCGTGTGTTCCGAGAAGGTGACCTCGTGCTCAAGAAAGTCTTGTCTTTCGCGCCCGATTCCAGGGGCAGGTGGACTCCAAACTACGAAGGTCCATATGTTGTTAAGAGAGCCTTTTCAGACGGAGCTTTGATGCTTACAACAATGGATGGGGAGGATTTCACTCGTCCTGTGAATTCAGATGCAGTCAAGAAATACTTTGCCTAAAAAAAAGTATAAAAGAAAAACAGACTAGCTCGCTAAGTTGAAAACCCGAAAGGGCGGCTTAGGCAAAAATGAGCGTCTCGGTGGAGAACCCGAAAGGGCGATCCAGGCAAAAGTTAGAGACATAAAAAAATGAATTTTGCATCCCGCTAGATTGAGTACCTCACCTTGGGGCAATCTAGGCAAAAATTAGGGATTTGGCAAGTAACTGCATCCTGACAAGACTTTCTGTTCCGCAGCTGTCTTTTCGTCAGAAATTCTCGATTCATCGTCAACTGAAGCTTCGAATACATCGAGATTCAAATTGGTAGAGAAAGGATCATTATGTTCAATGTAGCCCTCTTCCAATATATATCACTGATTTCAAATTTGTACAGATCTATGGAGTCTTGTCATTTGCAGACTACCATTCCATCAAATCAATTTGAGCTTTTATCCAATGGTTTGCACTCTTATTTGTTTCAATTCAACAAATGTTTTGCATGTTTTAATTGATAAAATGTCATTGTTTTAAACAAATAAATTTTTCAAATTATTGTTTTAAACAAAGTGAACATTCACAATGATGAAAGGATACTTAAGAATTTCTCAGTGCTCTCCCAAGGGTGGCATGATTTCCAACAGGGTAAGACATTTGATCATATTCCTGGCATTGGTTGTATCCTCTTTCTCCAGATTGTTGTTAGGATTGTTCCCTAAGCAGAGCTTCTGTTGAGATTTTATTCCCTAAGCAGAGTGTTTGTTGAGAACTTCACGATCCTCTCTAATATTTTCTCCTCAGCATGGTTGCTTTCCTTTTGGAAGATTCGGTAGTTGGTGGATTGACATCCCGATACTTCGTCTGTTTCCTCAGTAAAGTCGCCAGCGGAGTTGTTGGCATGACATACTTCATCTATGCTATATCTCCCCATCAGAGTTCTTGTTGAGGTTTTCATCTCTTATCCCTTCAGCAGAGCAGTGATTATTTCCTCCTCAGCAGTGGGTAGTTTCTTCTTGGAAGGTTCAGCATTTGGTGGTTGATCACCAGTTCTCCTTCTCTTCCTCAGATAAATTCCACAGTAGATTTATTGTACGGTGGATTGTATCTGTGATTGTTTTCCTGCAGAAGTTTTGTATTTTCCCTGCAGTATCCCCAACAGAGTTGGTATCCTCAACAGAGTTGCTTTTGTGGCAGTTTCTGTCTGTTGTGAACTTCTGTTCCCTAGTTAGGTTGGTTGGTGAGATCTATCATCCATAGATTTGGTTGATTTCCTGATGCTTTTTGTAACACCCCGATGAAATTAAGATAATTGTTTAAATTAAGTTAATATTTATTTATTAATTTAATTAAATAATTAGAAAAATTATTGGATTATTAATATTATTATTGGGATAATATTATTGGGTTTTATTATTGGAGTATATAAGTTGGAATAATAAAAAGTCCTAATTTTTGGAAAAGGGTTTTCACGTGAAAAAGGAAAAGAGAAGCGGCTGAAAGAGAAAGGGCAAAGAGGCAGAGCAAGAGAAGAGGAAAAGCTTGAAGCTAACGGAATTGCCGGATTTACTCAGGTAAGGGGGGTTTATCATCGTTTGATGGGTCTTATGGGATAGCATGTAATGGGTAGTGATGAACCTCTGAATTTGACTCTGATTGAAATGATATGTGATGAAACTGTGAAATATTGATGAACGAAATTGGATGATAATTGATGAAATTCGTAGGAATTAGGTGTAGTAAGGTTAGCGATTTGAGAAGTTGAATGTATCTGAGTTGTAATTGATAAAACAAACGAACGTGTATGAAAATTGGACTGTGAGAGGTTGGATCTGAAGGATCTCGTAGCAGAGAAAACCCATAGCAGATCTGGAAAACTGGATTCTGGTCATACGCGTATGGCACTAGGCAATACGCGTATGGGATGGCTTGAAAATGGGGGTTTTGGCGCTGGTACGCGCCATACGCGTGTGATACGCGTATCCCTGGAGTGGTACGCGTATGGTGTATGCTATACGCGTATGAGTGGAAGAGATGATGTTTTGAACGTGAAAGCGTCTCTGTTGGTACGCGTATGAGGATGTGGTACGCGTAGCATACGCGTATGGGCGTGGGCATTACGCGTATGGACTTGGTCAGGTTTGGGCAATACGCGTATGGGTATAGGCATTACGCGTATGGGCAGACTTGTGGTTTTCTGCACTGTGGTTGTGCAGTTTTTGGTTGTTTAGGCTGAGTGATGTAACTTAGCTGATGTATGATGTTGTAGGGATCATTTCCCGTTGTTTTGAATAGTATAGGTATTAGTAGAGTGTGCTAATACTATGATTGATTATGTGGCATGATATTATATGCTTTTGTTGATGATATGTGATGGTATACATGATGATGTGAATGTATGCATTTGCGAATAGACTGTTTTATGGCTTAGAGTGTGAGCATACGTCTATTCTTGTGTTGTTGTTGTTGTTGCATTGCTAGGTGATTAGCATGCATATTGTGGCCCATTTGGGGTGGTAGCTAATTCCCATGGTGTGGAATTAGTGAGTAAATCATTTTGATTGTTGTTGATGTTTGCATGCTAGGTGATTAGCGTGCATAGCATGGCCCATTTGGGGTGGTAGCTAATTCCCATGGTGAGGAATTAGTGAGTGAGTCACTATGTCTCAAATGAGTGGGACTAGTGAGCTTGGTAGCCGTGCCTGGATTTGGACGGTGAGGTTGAACTATATGTTCACAAAATAGTCGGTACCGCATGCATGGAGTCTCATTGCATATTATATGTATGGCGTGTAATATGAATGGATGTATTCCAATATTACACGTGTATTTGTGTTGGTATTGTTGTGTTGATATTGGGTATGATGTTGAATTAATATGCTGTTCCTGAATGTGTGTTTTGATTAGAGTGATGAAGTGTGTTGAATCACTTAACATAACATGATATTTTATAATACTCATTATATTGATTGAGGAACTCACCCTTACAATTATTTTTCAGGTAACGAGAAATGAGTTGAGTAGAAGCAAATTATTGGAGTATAGTGTAGTCTCCGTAGTGGGTCGTGCTCTGATAGATGTAACATCGGGATGGGTTGTCTTAACTTGTTTTTAATGTTTTATTGTTGGTTGAGAACCATTTTCCATGTAATGTTGTACATGATTGATGAAATTATATCCGCTGTGTTTTATGCAATTGTTTAAGTTTTAAATTAATAAAAGAGCATGACCGTTATATTGTCGAAAAGTGTGAATATTCTGTGTGACACCCTTGAAGGGCATAATTACTCTGATGTTATATGTTGATATTTAATTAAATTATTGGGGTATTTTAGAAGGGTGTTACATTAGTGGTATCAGAGCATAGTCGGTCGAGTCGAGTCGTAATTATTCTGTTTCCCTGTACGAGATAGGTGTTGTGTAACCCTATCAGTACTTATTGTTTTAGTTTGTTGGGTTTTCAGAATAGAGATGGCTGGAAGAGGTAGAGATGATGCTGCGATTGCTGAGGCTCTGGGTATGCTAGCTGGAGTACTTGGAGGAAATCCGAATGTTGTGGGAATGGGAGCTGCTCGTCAACTGAGTGAGTTCCAGAAGAACAATCCTCCAATGTTCAAGGGAGCATACGATCCAGATGGCGCTCAGAAGTGGTTGAAGGAGATAGAGAGAATCTTCCGAGTGACTGAGTGTGCCGAGAACCAGAAGGTCAGGTTCGGTACGCATATGCTGTCAGAGGAAGCAGATGATTGGTGGGTTGCTACCCGCACTGAGTTGGAATCTGCTGGGAATGCTGAGATCACTTGGGCTGTGTTCAGAGAGAGATTCCTGAGGAAGTATTTTCCAGAGGATGTTAGAGGGAAGAAAGAGATAGAGTTCTTGGAATTGAAGCAGGGCAATCGGTCTGTTACTGAGTATGCTGCTAAGTTCACAGAGCTGTCGAAGTATTACACTCCCTATAGTGAGGCTGCTGGAGAATTTTCAAAGTGTGTGAAGTTTGAGAACGGGCTGCGTCCCGAGATCAAACAGGCTATTGGATATCAGCGGATCAGAGTGTTTTCTGACTTGGTTGACTGTTGCAGGATTTTTGAACAGGATTCCAAAGCCAGAGCGGAGAGCTATCAGCAGAGGGTTGATAGAAGAGGCAAGAGTCAGAATGATCGTGGAAAACCGTATGCAGCTGGCAAGGGTTTTCAGAGACAGAGTGGGATGAAGAGGCCTAGTGGGGGAGACTCTAGTGCTCCTGCTAAGTGTTATAAATGTGGTCAGGCTGGGCATCGTATCCATGAGTGTACCAGTAATGAGAAGAAATGTTTCAAGTGTGGAAAAGGTGGTCACTTGGCTGCAGACTGCCGGTTGAAGACTGTGACTTGTTTTAACTGTGGAGAGTTGGGTCATATCAGTCCACAGTGTCCTAAGCCGAAGAAAGAAAATCAGTCAGGAGGCAAGGTCTTTGCTTTATCAGGTTCTGAGACTTCTGCAGATGATCGTTTGATCCGAGGTACGTGTTATATTAATGGCTTTCCTCTTGTAGCTATTATTGACACAGGTGCTACTCATTCCTTTATATCCTTGGATTGTGCTGTGAAACTTAAGTTAGAGATATCTGAGATGCTTGGAAGTATGGTGATTGATACTCCTGCAAAGGGTTCAGTGACTACTACTTCAGTTTGCTTGAGTTGTCCTTTGAGTATTTTTGGTAGAGATTTTGGGATAGACCTTGTATGTCTTCCACTAGTACAGGTTGATGTTATCCTGGGTATGAACTGGTTGGTGCGAGTGTGTTCAGCAAGATAGATTTGAGGTCGGGATATCATCAGATACGTGTGAAAATTGAGGATATTCAGAAGACTGCTTTCAGAACAAGGTATGGACATTATGAGTATTCTGTAATGCCTTTTGGTGTGACTAATGCGCCTGGAGTATTTATGGAGTATATGAATAGGATTTTCCATCCGTACCTAGACAAGTTTGTGGTGGTGTTTATTGATGACATTTTGGTGTATTCGAAATCCGAAGAAGAGCATGCTGAGCATTTGAGGGTGGTTTTAGGAGTTCTACGAGAAAAGAAGTTATTTGCTAAACTGTCTAAGTGTGAATTTTGGTTAGAAGAGGTCAGTTTTCTTGGTCATGTGATTTCCAGAGGTGGTGTTGCTGTTGATCCTTCTAAGATAGAAGCGGTATCTAAGTGGGAAGCTCCGAAGTCAGTTTCTGAGATAAGGAGTTTTCTTGGACTTGCAGGGTATTATAGGAAGTTCATTGAGGGATTTTCTAAGTTGGCGTTACCGTTGACGATGTTGACTAGAAAGGGGCAAACATTTGTTTGGGACTCAAAATGTGAAGAAGGTTTCCAAGAGTTAAAGAGAAGGTTGACTACTGCTCCTATTCTGATATTACCGAGTTCGTCGGAATCATTTGAGGTTTACTGTGATGCTTCATTGTTGGGTTTGGGTGGTGTGTTGATGCAGAATAAGCAGGTTATAGCTTATGCTTCGAGACAGCTGAGGGTTCATGAGAGGAACTATCCGACACACGATTTAGAGTTGGCAGCTGTGGTATTTGTTCTGAAATTATGGAGGCATTACTTGTATGGGTCGAGATTTGAGGTTTTCAGTGACCATAAAAGTTTAAAGTATTTGTTTGATCAGAAAGAGCTGAATATGAGACAGAGAAGATGGTTAGAGTTTCTGAAGGATTATGACTTTGGTTTGAATTACCATCCGGGTAAAGCAAACGTAGTAGCTGATGCATTGAGTCGGAAATCATTGCATATGTCTATGTTAATGGTTAAAGAATTGGATTTAATTGAGCAGTTTAGAGATTTGAGTTTGGTGTGTGAGAGTACTCACAATAGTGTTAAATTGGGAATGTTGAAGTTAACGAGTAATATTTTGGATGAGATCGGAGAGGGTCAGAAATCCGATATGCTTTTGGTTGATAAGTTGACTTTAGTGAATCAAGGTCAAGGTGGTGAATTCAGAGTTGATGAGAATGGTGTTTTGAAATTTGGTAATCGGGTGTGTATTCCGGATGTTACCGAACTTAAGAAGAGTATTCTGGAGGAAGGACATCGTAGTGGCTTGAGTATTCATCCTGGAGCTACGAAGATGTATCATGATTTGAAAAAGTTATTTTGGTGGCCGGGGATGAAAAGAGAAATTGCGAGTTTTGTTTATTCCTGTTTGACTTGTCAGAAGTCGAAGATTGAGCATCAGAAGCCGTCTGGGCTAATGCAACCGTTGGCTATTCCAGAGTGGAAGTGGGATAGTATCAGTATGGATTTTGTTTCTGGGTTACCGAGGGCAAGTAGGAATTTTGAGGCTATTTGGGTGATTGTTGATAGATTGACGAAGTCGGCTCATTTCATTCCGATCAGAATGGATTATCCGTTAGAAAGATTAGCCGAGTTGTATATTGAGAAGGTTGTAAGTTTGCATGGTATTCCGTCTAGTATTGTTTCGGACAGAGATCCTAGATTTACATCGAAGTTCTGGGAAGGTTTGCAGAGGGCTTTGGGAACTAAGCTGAGGTTGAGTTCTGCATATCATCCGCAGACTGATGGTCAGACTGAGAGGACGATTCAGTCGCTAGAGGATCTTTTGAGGGCTTGTGTTTTGGAAAAGGGAGGTGCTTGGGATTGTTATTTGCCTTTGATTGAGTTTACCTACAACAATAGTTTTCGTTCGAGCATTGGTATGGCACCGTTTGAAGCTTTGTATGGTAGGAGATGTCGGACACCTTTATGTTGGTATGAGTCCGGTGAGAGTGCTGTGGTTGGACCTGAAATTGTTCAACAAACTACGGAAAAGATTAAGATGATTCAGGAGAAGATGAGAATTGCTCAGAGTCGTCAGAAGAGTTATCATGACAAGAGGAGGAAGTCACTTGAGTTCCAAGAGGGAGATCATGTGTTTCTTCGTGTTACTCCGATAACTGGAGTTGGTCGAGCTTTGAAGTCGAAGAAGTTGACACCTCGATTTATTGGTCCTTATCAGATTTTGGAGAGGATAGGGGAGGTAGCCTATCGTATCGCTTTACCGCCGTCACTTGCGAATTTACATGAGGTTTTTCATGTATCTCAGTTGAGGAGGTACATTCATGATCCGTCGCATGTGGTCCAAGTAGATGATGTCCAGGTGAGAGATAACCTGACTGTTGAAACATCACCTATGAGGATTGAGGATCGAGAGTTGAAGCAGTTGCGGGGTAAAGAGATTGCTTTGGTAAAGGTAGCTTGGGGCGGACCAGCAGGTGGCAATGTGACTTGGGAACTTGAGAGTCAGATGAAGGAGTCTTATCCTGAGTTGTTCACTTGAGGTATGTTTTCGAGGACGAAAACTCTTTTAGTGGGGGAGAGTTGTAACACCCCGATGAAATTAAGATAATTGTTTAAATTAAGTTAATATTTATTTATTAATTTAATTAAATAATTAGAAAAATTATTGGATTATTAATATTATTATTGGGATAATATTATTGGGTTTTATTATTGGAGTATATAAGTTGGAATAATAAAAAGTCCTAATTTTTGGAAAAGGGTTTTCACGTGAAAAAGGAAAAGAGAAGCGGCTGAAAGAGAAAGGGCAAAGAGGCAGAGCAAGAGAAGAGGAAAAGCTTGAAGCTAACGGAATTGCCGGATTTACTCAGGTAAGGGGGGTTTATCATCGTTTGATGGGTCTTATGGGATAGCATGTAATGGGTAGTGATGAACCTCTGAATTTGACTCTGATTGAAATGATATGTGATGAAACTGTGAAATATTGATGAACGAAATTGGATGATAATTGATGAAATTCGTAGGAATTAGGTGTAGTAAGGTTAGCGATTTGAGAAGTTGAATGTATCTGAGTTGTAATTGATAAAACGAACGAACGTGTATGAAAATTGGACTGTGAGAGGTTGGATCTGAAGGATCTCGTAGCAGAGAAAACCCATAGCAGATCTGGAAAACTGGATTCTGGTCATACGCGTATGGCACTAGGCAATACGCGTATGGGATGGCTTGAAAATTGGGGTTTTGGCGCTGGTACGCGCCATACGCGTGTGATACGCGTATCCCTGGAGTGGTACGCGTATGGTGTATGCTATACGCGTATGAGTGGAAGAGATGATGTTTTGAACGTGAAAGCGTCTCTGTTGGTACGCGTATGAGGATGTGGTACGCGTAGCATACGCGTATGGGCGTGGGCATTACGCGTATGGACTTGGTCAGGTTTGGGCAATACGCGTATGGGTATAGGCATTACGCGTATGGGCAGACTTGTGGTTTTCTGCACTGTGGTTGTGCAGTTTTTGGTTGTTTAGGCTGAGTGATGTAACTTAGCTGATGTATGATGTTGTAGGGATCATTTCCCGTTGTTTTGAATAGTATAGGTATTAGTAGAGTGTGCTAATACTATGATTGATTATGTGGCATGATATTATATGCTTTTGTTGATGATATGTGATGGTATACATGATGATGTGAATGTATGCATTTGCGAATAGACTGTTTTATGGCTTAGAGTGTGAGCATACGTCTATTCTTGTGTTGTTGTTGTTGTTGCATTGCTAGGTGATTAGCATGCATATTGTGGCCCATTTGGGGTGGTAGCTAATTCCCATGGTGTGGAATTAGTGAGTAAATCATTTTGATTGTTGTTGATGTTTGCATGCTAGGTGATTAGCGTGCATAGCATGGCCCATTTGGGGTGGTAGCTAATTCCCATGGTGAGGAATTAGTGAGTGAGTCACTATGTCTCAAATGAGTGGGACTAGTGAGCTTGGTAGCCGTGCCTGGATTTGGACGGTGAGGTTGAACTATATGTTCACAAAATAGTCGGTACCGCATGCATGGAGTCTCATTGCATATTATATGTATGGCGTGTAATATGAATGGATGTATTCCAATATTACACGTGTATTTGTGTTGGTATTGTTGTGTTGATATTGGGTATGATGTTGAATTAATATGCTGTTCCTGAATGTGTGTTTTGATTAGAGTGATGAAGTGTGTTGAATCACTTAACATAACATGATATTTTATAATACTCATTATATTGATTGAGGAACTCACCCTTACAATTATTTTTCAGGTAACGAGAAATGAGTTGAGTAGAAGCAAATTATTGGAGTATAGTGTAGTCTCCGTAGTGGGTCGTGCTCTGATAGATGTAACATCGGGATGGGTTGTCTTAACTTGTTTTTAATGTTTTATTGTTGGTTGAGAACCATTTTCCATGTAATGTTGTACATGATTGATGAAATTATATCCGCTGTGTTTTATGCAATTGTTTAAGTTTTAAATTAATAAAAGAGCATGACCGTTATATTGTCGAAAAGTGTGAATATTCTGTGTGACACCCTTGAAGGGCATAATTACTCTGATGTTATATGTTGATATTTAATTAAATTATTGGGGTATTTTAGAAGGGTGTTACACTTTTGATCCCCAATAGAGTGGCTTGTGGCAGAATCTACTTGTGTGATCTATTTTCCCTTAGTGGGTTTATCCCCAATGGAGTGGCTGACAGTATCCCCAGTAGAGTTGCTTGTGCGGACATATTCTATTTGTGTGTTCTGTTCTCTTCAGCAGTTCTTGCTTGTGCAGTGAACTCTTGTTTCCCAGTTGATACTGAGAATCCCCATGCAGAAATCTCGGGATTTCTCCATTTCCCCAACAGATTTGTCTTTGTGGCAGTTTCTGCCTGTTGTGAACTTCTGTTTCCCAGTTGGGTTTGATTGATGATCCATCACTCAGAGATTTTGTGATTTCTTTGATATCTCTGATCTCTTGCTTCCCCGCAGATCTTTGCTTTTTAGCATTCAGATCCCTAGTAGATTGGCTTTCCAGTTGGATTTCTTTGGATTTTTCCTCTAGAAGTGTAGTACCGGGCGTTTGATTCCTGGGTTTGTTTGTGTTAGATATGTCTGTTTTGTCAGCATTCATCAAACATAAATTACGCATATTCATGCATACTTTCAACATTTAGATATTCATGTTGCATTTTTTGCCATATATCTTTTGTTTGTTGTCTCCTGCTAACGGTGATATAGATCTCTCCAGTAGATCTTCCCAAGCAGATGTCGGGTGTCTAATCTCTCAACATAGAGTCAGCCCCATAAGCAGAAAGTGTCTGTCTTTCCTTCTGCAATTCCCCACTGAGATATATCCTCGTGGATGACGGTTGTTTCCGTTTCCTCCCAACACATATATTGGGATGGGTCTTCCTATTGAGTTATATCCTCATTAGGACGAGTCTTGATTCAGTTTGCCTTTTTGGTTCGATCCTGAATTGGCATTTTTCAACTGTCTCTTGTGCTTCCCTGTGGAATAAATGAATGAATTGCCCAGTAACCGGCAATAGTTCTTTTTATCCCCAACGGAGTTTGGGCCTCTACCCAATATCCAGTAGTTGTAAGTCCTATGTTCCTTTTCCCTCTTGGCAGAATTTGTGGTTATATACCTTTTATTCCTCAGCAAGAGTCGATGGTTTTCTACCCAGTATTCGGTAGTCGTAAATCCTATTTATTTTTTCTTGCTCCTCAGCAGTTGGTGGTTTGTTATAAACCCTATTTTGTTTCCCGTGCGGAGTTGTGATTCTTTCATTCCCCACGTAGAGAGTGGGTGGTTTTCTACCATGTATTTGGTAGTTACAAACCCTACTTTTATCCCCTAGCAGAGGTAACCTTTGTGGTTCATTCTGGTTGGTGGTGGATTTTGTTGTCTTCTACCCAGTATTCGGTAGTTGTAAATCCTAATTTCTCCCTTTTGCAGAGTTAACCTGGTTGTTCATCCTAACCGATAGTGGTTACTCTTTGTGGTTGTCTTCATCCGGTATTCGATGTTGATATTTCCTCTCTCTTCTGGGTAATTGCCGTATGCTAGCAATTGTATCCCCAGCAGATCTTTCCTTGTGGAAAATTGCCGGATGCTAGCAATTTTATCCTCAGCGGGTCCTTTCACCGTATGCCAGTGATTTGTTCCCCGGATCTTTGATGTTTATCAATGCATCCCCAGTGAGTCATCTTTCATTTACCCTTTTGCTTGGTAATGATTGTTGCTCCCTTTGATCGGTCATCTTTATATACCTAGTTTTGGTATCCCGATGCCTTTCTTTTCGGTTGATTTATCCTTTATTAACCCAGTAACCGGTTGTGGATAATCTTCCATGCGAGTATGTTATCCACGTTCTGACGGTAATGGATAATATATCCCATGCACTCTTCGGTCGAAGCCTTTTGTGTTTCCCCAGTCGAGTAAGATTCGTATTCCTTTGTGGAATCGAATGTTCATTTGTTCTTCCTTTTTGAGTGTATCTCCCAGTAGCTGGTGATATGTCTCCTGGATAATTGCCGGATGCTTGCAATTTATCCCCTGTGAGTTATATTTTGTTTACCCTGTTGTTGTTGGTATCGATTGTCTCTCTATTTTCGGTTGGCCACCTATTATATACCCAGTAACCGATATCCCTGGTGTTCCTTCCATGCGAGTATATTAACTACGTTCTGACGGTAATAGATAATATATCTCATGCGAGTATATTATCCATGTTCTGACGGTAATGGATATTATATCTCATGCGCTCTTTGGGTTTTTTCCCCAGCTGAGTAAGATTCGTTTTCCCGTTGCGGAGTCGAATGTCCATCCCGTAAGTCGATTTGCTTTTTCAAGCCCTCCTTTTGGATGATGAGTGTCTTGGCATATATACCAATTCACGCTTTGGTCGGTCACCTATTATATACCAAGTAACCGGTATCCATGGTGCTCCTTCCTTTCTACTCCCTATTATGACCTTGGTCCCCTGTGGAGTCAGATTTTCCTGAGTTGATGTAACTTTTTCAGGTCTTTCTCAGCTATTTGGTTGATTGATATCTCTCACCCTTATACCGGTCTTAGATATTCATTCTTCCTGAGCTTGTGGTTCTTTCACCCAGTAACCGGTGTTTAGACCACATGTCTCTTTGAGTTTGTTACCCAGTAGCCGGTAACACCTCATCTTGCAGTTTTTTCTCCAGGAGAGTCTCTTTGTTAGACATTCCCCAGTGGAGTTTCCGTTGTGATTTTGCCCTTTTGCTGTATTGGCGTTTGTCCCAATATATGCAGTTTTCCCCGGCAGGGAGGTTCTGTGTGGATCTTTCCCCAGTCCGAGTCCGGATTTTCATCCGAAGTATCCTTTGTGGATAGTTTGAGTCAGCTTGAGTCTTTCCAATGGATGTTGTCTTCCTTTGGAACTTTTTTCCCCCAGTTTGAGTCCTTTACTCCCCAGTAAGGTCTCTAGTCCAGTCGTGTCCTGTTCGCGCCGCGTCAGTTTCCCCTAATTCAGAGTCGTGTCCTGCTCACGCATTCTTTTTCCTTTTCTTATCCCCATGAGAGTCCTGTTAGAGTCTCTGTTCCTGATGAGTGTATTACTCCGATGGATCGTCTTTCCTTGGTGGACCAGTATTCCCCACAGAGTTTGTTTCTTTTGCATGCATACATTTGCATCATGAGATATCTTAGGGACCAAAATTTGTTTCATTACTGTTATTTAAGCCCATTCTACCGCGCCGAGATGAAGATTTTAACCTTCACTTCTCCGGCTAGAATGACCTTAAATAGGGGCATCTGTAAGACCCCAATTTTGTCCCTAAGATCCCTCATGGCATCATATCATAACATTTCATTGCCTCAAGGATCATTGGACACCTTGCTTCCTTCTCTGTGGGTGGGTTATCTTTCTTGAGTGGTTCTTGATCACCAAGCATTCATTGCATTTCTATATCATTGCTTTTCTTTTTATCACTAACCAAAAGTACAAAAATATGTCATCTAACCTTTGTCTTGCAGATGAAGCATTAACAAGTCAAGACAATCAAAGGCATTCATTGAGCAATAGATGGTGGTCATTCTTGAGATTTGGACCCCACAATCATTCACAAGAGTTCATATGAGCTATGATGTCATTTTGAAGCAAAATCCCAAGTGGTAGAGGCTTGAATCTCATCAGAACATGTGCAAATCATCTGAGGCCCATAGAAGTCAACAGAAGTCAACTGCAAAGTCAACTATGGATTTGGAGGTGTGAAGTGATTAGAAATACTTCATTCATGTTCAAACAAGTCTCATTTGGCATTTCAAACATTCACATTGAAGAATTTGAAGTCAGGTCAAGAATTTCCAAAAATAGCAAGTGACCTATAATTTGAACTTTCCAAAAATGGAAAGATTTTGGACCAACTTCAACTCAATATTACATCATCAAGAAAGCTTCAAATGAAATTTTGTTGAACATGAAAGTTATAGATCTTTCTCTCCCATTTCCAAAAAGTCCAAGATCATGAATTTCTAGTGTGTGGTTGAAGAGATATGATCAAATCATGGCAAAGTGTGCATGGGACTTCAAATGAGCATAACTTTTCAACCAAAGCTCCAAAATGAGTGGTTCTTTTTGCAATATTCTCCTCTTGACCTCTAATTTCCAAATCATGCATCACATTACATGAATTCTCATCACATGATCATTTGTTAATCCCTGGTTTTTTTGGAGGGAAATTACAAAATTCAAAATTGGTGCATTGTATGGACTTTTTGCCATTGCCATTGGTTTTAGAAAATGATTTTAAGTGAAAATAATGGAGCAAGTGGTATTGTTCACGTGTAAATGATACATGCACATGCAAATTTGGATTTTTGTAATTTTGCCTTATTATCATTAACCAAACTAATTAGGGATTAACAAGTTGATTAGTAAACCATATAAATACCTAAACCCTAACAGAATTGAGGGGATTAATCATTTTTCACATTGTTTAGATCTAAATTTCTCTCTCACTCAAAGTTTTTCTCTCATTCACAATTCAATTTTCTTCCAAATACCATGGCATTTTAACTTCAGATTCTTGTTCCTGAGCTTGGATTTAGTAGAGATCAAGGTTTGTTGTGCTGAATTCGTGGAAGAAAAGTGCAGTTCATGTCCATGAAAATGCAAATGGAGTTTCTGTTTTGAGCTAGATCTAGAGCCATTCGAGTTTCCATTGATTCATCAAACTTCATTTCAAGTATAGTGGAGTAGATTGGAACACTTCCAGGCTGCAGATCGTGTGAGTTCAAAGGCTCTGCACTTCAAGAGGTCACAATTCGAATCTCTTAATTTTAAAATCCATTGCAATGTTGTTGTAGATCTTTTTGTCCTGATGATTCTGAGCTTTGAATCTTGAATTTTCATGCACTATTGACTGAGTTAGGTTAGTTTAAAGTTTCATGAATGATTTTTCCATTGCTCGATTCTCCTTGATTTGGTTGATTCATGCTTAGTTAATGTTTGATCCACAATCTATGTTGAAAATGCTGCATGATGATGTGCTTGATTTGATTTTCTGGAATAATTTTTCTTGATGCATGAAGAACACGTGCACTGTTCATCTTCTTCGTGAGGAAGAAGATGAAGATCAAGCAATGGCAACGGTTTTGCTGTTAGAAACGCTTTTCCTGGTTATTTGCACGCGTGTCCTAGGGTTTGTTCATGATTGGTCCACGTATTCGCCATGCTTGCAAAATAATTGGCTCACGTTGCTTTGACTTGCATACATCAGCGCTGACCATGCCACATGTTTAAATGAAACGGTGCGTTTTGCACCTTGGCGCGCTTCAGTTCAAATGTTAACCTGATTCGATTCCTGGCCGGTGCAATAATTTCAAATGCTATTTCATTCATTCATTTTCCCTCCACATTTCCAATGTTATGCTTCACATGTTTTCTTCAACTTAGAAAAATCACAACAAATTTAAAAATGCATCAATTTCACTCCAATTTTTTGCACAATGCTCCTTGGTTTGTCTACTTTTTAATCATCATAATTTACAAAGTTGTGCTTGGCTGGATATTATTTTGTGCTAGAATGATTGATCATATGTCTTATTTTGATCTTGCCTTGCTTATCCTATCATGAAATGCTTATTTCTTATCCAATGAACTTGAAATTTTGCATGATGAAACTAGACACATCGCTTGACATTTTGGTTTTGGTTTGGTATTTTTCCTATGCTCCATTGCTGTTTTATGCTTGTGCTAACTTGGTGTGACAATTTATGTCACACCTTTGAATGTTCAACTTGTACAATGTGATTTCCATGCCAAATGATCTCCAATGCTTCTGATTTTTTGTATGTTGATCATGTTAGATGTCTCAATTATGCATGAATTTTTCCAGATTTATTTGAATCATTTCTGTTTTGATTTGAATTTTTCATTCATGTTGATCACATATGAGCTTTAAAATTGCCTTGAACTTCTTTTGATCATGAAATGCTTTTGGTGATTGATTTTGATGTGAGACCTTTTGGAATATGTCAATATGTGCTTGAAGTTGCTTTGTGTTAAATTTGAGCTCCTGTTTTAAATTTTTCTCCATCTTTGACCCTAGGCTTTGACCTAGTGGTTTGTTGCTTACATTTGAGCTTTGATTTCAGGTTGAACATCCAAGTTCCATAGTTGATGATGCTTCATCATGTGATTGTTGATGTTTGCTTTTGATTACTAACACTTGTGTGTTTTGTAGGTTGATGATAACTCATTTGAGTTTGCCTTTTGGCTTACACATTTTGTACATTGGGATTGTCTGTTGCTTATTGATTGTTGTCTGTTTGTCTGAGTATTGTACTGATTTGTTTAGTGTTTCCACAGGTACTTAAGTTGCTTTAAGTTCATTGTGAACTTTGCTTTGCTTGGTTGCTTAACCACTTAGGTATAATCTCTAATCTTCATGTAGTCTGGAAGACCTACTGTTATTGGTAGGTACCTGTCTGAAGCCCTCCTTAAGAGGCAATGTTTGTGCTTGTTTAGTTTTGTGCCAAGCAGGTAAAGTCCTCTTATGAGGCAATTGGCAGATAAAAGAGATGTGTAATCCATCTCCTGCTACTCAGTGTGTCATTCACTTTGCTCACACCATGTGTTGATGCATTGTGAATAATAACCCAAGATCTTATAGAGTCTATTGGTGGAGAAGAGTTCCAACTTTCTGAACTCCCACACTTTCCATTGATCAAAGCTCTCCCTGACCAGGGATAAGAGCTATGAGGCACACCCCTCATCTCCATTTCATCTGCTTCACCCTAACTCTCAATGTTAGGGTTAAGAGCTCAAAATACCCTATTCCAGTTGGCTGTAAAGCCTAACCTTGCTTGAGCCTAATTAATTGTATATAGTGTGTGCTAATTGACTTGCTTGTTTGCTTACTTGATTCATCTGTGCATATTTGCTTATGTGTGCCTTTGTGCATTTATCTTCATCACTTGTATCTCATTTCATAATCATTGTTCATATCTTTGTGACACTTTGTTTGTCCATTGAGGAGTCAATTGTAAGTCCAGTTATTGGCAGTTGTTTCCTGTGATATGGTAGGAGACTAGTATAAGTCCATTGATTGGCATCTGGTATCCATGTTTCTTTTTGTTTTAGGAGACTAGTATAAGTCCATTGATTGGCATCTGGTATCCTTGTTATTTTGTTTTGTGAGACTAGTATAAGTCCATTGATTGGCATCTGGTATCCATGTTTCTTTTTGCTTTAGGAGATTGGTATAAGTCCATTGATTGGCATCCGGTATCCATTTTGTTTTGTGAGATTGGAATAAGTCCATTGATTGGCATCCGGTATCCATTTACTTTGTGTATTTATTATCATTTGTTGCTTATTCCAAAGGAATCACTTGAATCATCTACATATGATTTCAAGAGGTGAACATCTAAGAAGTTTTACTTCCTCATCCTCCCACCTTTTGTTTCTTTAAACCTCCATTTGCATGTTAACCCAAAACCTGAAAACTATTGTGCAATCATTTTCATTTTGTTCTTTTCAAATTAGAAACCTAGGCCTTAAGCCTCTGATTTTTTAAACTTCATTTCATAATACTTCTTTTGAATTGAATTCTAATCATATCTTGACCACTTTTGTGAATAATCCTAATTGGTTAATTTCACTCATTCAATTGTTTTGTGGCTTTGTCCATTCTTGATAAGTTTTCATACATTAGCCATAGGTTTGATTTATCCTAGTTGGTTGATGTTAATCTCACCTTTTGTCCTTAGTGATTGAATTGTAAGACTTCCTTGCTTATTATAGGGTTAACCCCTCACTAGCAAGTTGAGGCTTTTCTCACATGGTGGACTTGTTGTTTGTATAGGTTGAGTTTTCTCCCGTGGATAAAGAAAGACCTTAGGGCTTTTGTTTTAAAATCAATTCACTTACTTTTGGAAATCTTTTAGCCGAACTACGGCGTTTTGATCCTTACCTTCCATGGAAAGGTACGTAGGCAACGGGTTCATCCGTTCAAACACAAAAATAATAACTTGTATATTCTTTCTCTCATCCCTTCAATCCATGTTTGCACAATAAATATTTCATAAACAAATAACATTTCATACAACAAGTTGTGAAAAGGGCTCCCTAGAAGTACCTAGGACGTTTTGGGTGCCTAACACCTTCCCATTGCGTAATTAACCCCTTACCCAGATCTCTGATCTTTTCATTAGTTTTCTATGTGTAAAACTTCTTAGGCTTTTGTTCGCTTTTTAGCCATTCCTTTGGATAAATAAAAGTGCGGTGGCGACTCGATTCTTTGTATGCTTTGCTTTTGATTTAATCAATAAATCATAAAGTGACGAATACACCGCTACAATAAGCATTTGTCAGATTTGGGCTCAAGCTTAGTTGAAATTTGTCGTTTCACATAAACTTCGCAACCCCAAATCTTCATGTAAGACATATGTGGTTTCTTACCACTCCATATCTCATATGGTGTCTTCTCAACCTTTTTGGATGGAACACGGTTAAGTGTGTAATTTGCTGTTGATAGTGCATGTCCCCAAAAGGAGTTTGGAAGATCGGCGTGACTCATCATGGATCGGACCATGTCTAACAGGGTTCGATTTCTTCTCTCAGATACACCATTCCATTGGGGTTTTCCAGGAAGAGTAAGTTGGGATAGGATCCCATACTCTTTCTGATGGTCATCAAACTCTAGGCTTAAATACTCACCACCTCGATCTGATCGAAGAGTTTTAATATTCTTTCCTAGTTGGTTTTGTACTTCATTATTGAATTCCTTGAACTTTTCAAAGGACTCTGATTTGTGTTTCATTAAATACACATAACCATATCTACTAAAATCATCAGTAAATGTGATGAAGTATTGAAAACCTCCTCTGGCTGGTATGTTCAGTGGTCCACATACATCAGTATGTATGAGGGCCAAAAGATCATTGGCTCTTTCACCTTTTCTTGTGAATGGAGACTTTGTCATCTTTCCAATTAAACAAGATCTGCATGTCTCATATGATTCATAATCAAAAGAGTCCAAGAGTCCAAGAGTCCATATTTATGGATTTTGGAAATGCGTTTCTCATTTATGTGGCTTAATCGACAATGCCAAAGGTAAGTTGGATTTAACTCATTAGGTTTCATCCTTTTAGTATTAATGTTATAAATAGGCATTTCAAGATCAAGGACATATAGTCCATTGTTCATTTCTGCAGTAGCATAGAATATATCATTCAAATAAATTGAGCAACAATTGTTCTTTATTATAAATGAAAAACCAAACTTGTCCAACACAAGAAACGAAAATAATATTCCTGCTAATTGCAGGTACATAATAACAGTTCTCTAACTGAATTATTAAACCACTAGGTAGAGTCAATACATAAGTTCCTACGGCTAAAGCAGCAACCTTTGCTTCATTGTCAACTCGTAGGTCAACTTTACCTTTTGCCAAATCTCTACTCCTTTTTAGTCCCTGCACATTGGTACAAATGTGAGAACCGCAACCAGTATCTAATACCCATGATGCAGAAGTAGATAAATTAATTTCAATAACAAAAATACCTGAAGTTGAAGTCTCTACTCCATTCTTCTTATCTTCCAGGTACTTTGGGCAGTTTCTCTTCCAGTGTCCGGTCTTACCGCAATGGAAGCAGGTGCCTTCTTTTGTTATGCCTTCACTAGGCTTCAAAGCAGCAATAGTGGGTTTGGGTTTGGCAACTTCCTTGCCTTTCCATTTATCACCCTGCTTGGTGGGCCTTTTGTTCTGTCTCTTTCCATTTCTGATCATCAGAATGGACTTCCCTTTTGACTTCAGATTCTGTTCAGCAGTTCTTAACATGGCTAGCAGTTCAGAAAGAGATTTATCCATATCATAGTTACGATTCAACTAGCTTGTATGGAAACACATTATAATATTATGACTGTGATGGAATAACATGGTATTTATAATATCAACCCACGATGATGTGATATGATTACATGGTGTTTGATGATATAATCACGTGGTGATTAATGAACCAATAGTGTATTCGAGAATAACCCCTATTTATATGTATCCCAGGTTCGAGACTCATATAGAGTAGTAACCAGGAAGACGAATGATTATTTGGTGGATACTGTGACTCGTGCCTATAAGTTTCGTGGATTAGGATGGCAAGGAAAACAAGTATTCATTGCTATGGGAAAGTCTTTAAACCATGACTAAAATATGTGGATTCAGATCGTGCAGGGAGACAATCCTTGTTCTGCATAAAATCGTGATCCGTGTCCATATGTGTGGAGTCATATGATTCTGGGCAAAAATATTCTGAGGAAGCAGAGATCCATGACCCGTGTCCATACTCCTATATGTTGGATCGGGTAGGAAAAGATACTTTGTTGTACATTCTTGAATAGCGATTCATTGAGTTTATGTGAACTCATGTTATGTGTTTTCCATATGAAGCATAATTTCCATTAGATGCTCAAGTCCTTGTTCTACTGTGTAATTATGCACAAGTAAGATGATGTGAAATGGCTTAAGAAAGAATCAATAAGAAATCCCTTTAGAGCCGAGTGAACTCGTAATATAATGGAACTCACTGAGATTATTGTCTCACCCCACTATCATTGTTGTTGTTTCATGTATTTTGATGTAGGGTAAAGGCAAGGATAAGCTTGCTTGATAATGTTTTGATTGTTAGACGATAGTGCCGATCTAGAAGGGGGTTGAATAGATCAACTTTGAAATTTAGCACTTTTTAAAAATGTTTTCAACGGTTGTGGAAGCACCCTAGATTTTAATCGTCTAAACGATCCGTTAATGAAAAGATCAGATATGTGTGAATCTGAATGAAATTACTTAAGATAGAGATAATCAACCACTGTCTAAATCAATCAATTAACCACTATGATCCTTGATATTGTTACCTCTAATAATTCTTAACACAATAAGAGATCAAGTAAAATATTACTAAGTTTGTGTGAGATTAATTTTATCGAACACTTGGTGTACACTCCACAGCAAGTTTCAATTTCACTCAAATTGAATGTGCAGAATTTTACTCAGTTGCAATCAAAGAGATTGCAGCAATTTATCAAACAGTTACTATGCACATCAATCAAGCGATATTGATTTTACGATTAATTTCACACAAATCATAATTGATGCCGAATTTAAAGAGTTAAGAGATAAAGAGAATAAGACTAGATTTGTTGAGGCAGTTCCTCTATCGTCCTCGCTTAGGGTACGTCTGCCCTCAATTCTAAATCTAGATTTGAGATATTCTTTCTAACACGTTGCAAAGTCAATACAAGAGAACAAATGATCACCACCAATCAACCCATAGAGTTGTTGTAGATCCTATTCTATTCTCTCCCCTTGATTCGAGTTGAACTAAGTTCTTCAAGCGCTTCGAACAAACCTCCAATTACCCCTACCTTATTGCAAGAACGCCATGTTCTCCAAAACTTCAGCACGGCTGATTTCGAACGCAAGTCGCTTGAATCCTAAGCTTTCTTCACAATCCTCCGATTACCGCTACTTGTTTGAACGAACCTTCCGTTCTTCAAACTTTTCACTTGACTGAATCTGCGAAGTAAAGGTTAGTGCAAAAAAAAAACCAATTCTTGGAGGACGACACCACAATGGTTTTATTCAAGAAAAACCAACACAAAGTCTCAACCCAAACTAAGATAATCCAATCTTATTTGGACGTTATCACAACAACAGTGCACAATGCTCAACAAATATTATTATGTGTGATTATTGAGAAATGCAATGAATAATGAAGATGATGAGCACTTTGGTGTATATCTTTCACTTTTCTTGTTATTTTGCTGAAGAAGAGACACATGAATATTATATGATGCATGAACCAAATAACAAACATAACATAAATATTTTGCAAAGTTACACAACAGAAAATTAAGTAAAACAGGCGATGAGTCGACTCAAACAGAGTTTATTTCAGGGTTGAGTCGACCTATGACTCGACCTGTTCGGACCCGTGACTACATGGTTCAAATGAAAATAGGCAATGAGTCGACGTAAGAAGTGGATGAGTCGACTCATTCAGGTTTCCGAGGATTGAGTCGACCTGTGACTCGACCTGTTCGGACCCGTGGCTACATGGTTCAAATAAAAATAGGCAATGAGTCAACGTGAGAAGTGGATGAGTCGACTCATTCAGGTTTTTCCAGGATTGAGTCGACCTGTGACTCGACCTGTTCAGACTCAAGAGTTTTTCTCTGAGTCATGAGTCGACTCATAGTACTTAAACTCCCAAACATGAGTTTTGAGATGTATTTTGACCAATTTAAACCGATCTCCTATGAACCTAGGATATTTACTATGATTAAGTGCATGATTCACATCTATGATATGCTCATATATGCTCGGACACATTGAACCTATATTTTGAACACGGTAGAGGATGAATTCATTTTATACTATGATGATATTGTCCAAAGACACATTGTGGGCGATTAGAAAGGTTTGACATCATTAAAATAAGGATTAGGCATATTTGCCCTTACATACTCCCCCTTTTTGATGATGGCAAACCGTGGCACAAACGCGTACTTTGATAGACATCCTCCCCCTGATTTTATGTATGCCTTCAAACATTCTGCTATTATCCATCTGCTAAATCAGCTATTGTGTTTGTTTCCATTACTTCTCCCCCTTTGTCAACATAAAAAAGAAACAATGAAAAGGTCAACATGAAGTAAAGATATTCAAAATCACTTAGTCAGCGACTTTGCAACATATAGACATCAACAACCATGCACATAACATGTAGTCAATGGAAGAAGTATATGCATAAATATTACACAGAGTAAAGAAAAATAACTAAATAACATTGCCATATTTGTTTAGCATAAACTTTAGGACAAATGACTAAATACTGTAAATATGATACCTAAGCAAGTTCAAGTATAATTCAAACATAGTAGTTTATCAAACTTAGATCAAGCCATCGAATGACATCAAGAGTTACATAGATCAAGTATATACATACAATATAGGTCAAATGGATAGGAAATATATTACCTCCAATGGTGATAGACGACGAGTGACCTCACATAGCCGCACTTATAAATCAAGGAATAGACACGCATAAATATGTATTTAAACGCGATCTGAGATATCGAGAACACCAAGTTCCCTACGGATGTGGAAGAAAGGCTATGTCGCAAGTGGCTTTGTGAAGATATCGACAAGTTGATTTTTGCTATCAACATGCTCGAAGACAACATCACCTTTCTCAACATGATCCCTAAGAAAGTGATGCCTAATTTCAATATGTTTAGTGTGCGAGTGTAGTATAGGATTTTTGGTTAAATTGATGGCACTTGTGTTGTCACAAAAAATGGGCATACGTTCAAGCTGAGCATTGAAGTTGAGTAATTGTTGTTTGAGCCATAGAATTTAAGCGCAACAATTACCCGTAACAACGTATTCTGCCTCGACTATTGACAAAGAAACTGAAACTTGATCTTTGTTGTGCCAACTCACTAAGGAATTTGAATAAAAATGACAAGTGCCGCTAGTGCTTTTCCTATCCGATTTGCAACCGGCAAAGTTGGAATCGGAGTATCCAACCAAAGAGCAACCATTTCCCCTAGAAAACCAAAGTCCATACTTTGACGTACCATAGAGGTATCTAAGTATGCGCTTGACGGCTTTTAAATGTGTTCCTTCTTCAAGTTGCTTGATTTGAAGTCTGAGGAAGTAATTTAGCTCCCCCATCATGCTCATTTCAAATTCTCCCTACATCAACTTAGAGAATTCCTTGACCAAATTTATGTTAGTAGATCCAAAAATAATGTCATCTACATAGACTTGAACTAAAATAGAGTGTTTTCTTTGATGCTTAATAAAAAGGGTTGTATCAACCTTACCTCTTGAGAATCCTTGTTCTAATAGAAATTTGCTAAGACGCTCATACCATGCCTTAGAGGCTTGTTTGAGACCGTATAAAGCACGTTTAAGCTTATAAACATAGTTAGGATGCTCATGGTTTTCAAAATCGGGAGGTTGAGGTGCATAGACCTCTTCACTAATGTGACCGTTTAGGAAAGCACTCTTAACATCCATTTGAAATAATTTGAAATTTGGAGAACATGCATAGGCAAGCAAAAGGCGTATAGCCTAGAGTTGGGCAACTTGAGCATAAGTTTCCTCATAGTCGATGTCTTCCTCTTGGTTATACCCTTGAGCAACAAGGCGCGCTGTCGCACCTCGAAAAAATGAGAACACGACTTAGCGAAGCGCAATCGCACGCTCGCATGATGGACTAAACAGAGTCACCACCGAACTTTATTTATTCCTAAAAAAGAAAGGGGAAAGATCGATAAAACCAAAGAAAGAACGACAATGATTATGGTCGTCGCAACCAAATCAGGGTTTGGGAGTCGATTACGCAAGGGGAAGGTATTAGCACCCCTCACGTCCGTTGTACTCAACGGGAACCATTAGGTTAATTGTGCGCGTTAGTGTTAGCTTGAAATTTTAGGCTTCTCAAGATATTAGGTGGGGAAGAAAGATAGGATCAAAAGAAAAGAGAAGATGTTTTTGGATTTTTGCAACGAATGGGACTAAACCTAAGTTTTTATTAATGGGCCTGACAAGACTTCGCAATCCTGCTCCTACGTATCTCAATAGAGAACTCAAGACTTACGTAATTCTAGGTAGAAAATGTTTGTTTGTTGGTCGATTTTAGCGAAAGCTATATTATATTAATCGACAAAAACATTGTTTTACCCAAAACAGATGAGGAGCGGACGTATACCACACATCAAATGGACTTACAAATCAACATTAGGAAAAATATCACTTATCTCAACTCAACAATTGTGGTCGAAGCATTGCTTTACATCACCTTAAAACAAGATGTCTTTCGTTTTGAAAAGGTTTTTCTGATCAATCGCATGGCGACGAAGAAAAGAGTTTGATTGGTTGGATGTATTTTTGGGCTTGAAAGACGAGTATTTATGACTTGCAAGCTCTTACAACTTGTGTCTAATACTCGGGACTACATCTGGACCTTTCACCCAGGTAATCTTTTTCTTTCAATTTTATTGAGAAAAGACGTTTGAATATTTACAAATATTTTAAAGAGAAGACGAATACATAGGGCTTACAAGCTCTTACAACTTGGGTCTAATATTCGGGATTACGACTGGATATTCCATGCAGAATAATCTTTTTCTTCAGATTTTATTGAGAAAAATATGTTTGAATATTTAGAAATATTTTGAAGAGAAGATGAATACATAGGGCTTACAAGCTCTTACAACTTGGGCCTAATATTCAAGATTATGACTGGATATTCCATCCAGAGTAATCTTTTTCTTCAGATTTTATTGAGAAAAATACGTTTGAATATTTACAAATATTTTGAAGAGAAGACGAATACATAGGGCTTACAAGCTCTTACAACTTGGGCCTAATATTCGGGATTACGACTGGATATTCCATCCAGAGTAATCTTTTTCTTCAGATTTTATTGAGAAAAATACGTTTGAATATTTACAAATATTTTGAAGAGAAGACGAATACATAGGGCTTACAAGCTCTTACAACTTGGGCCTAATATTCGGGATTACGACTGGATATTCCATCCAGGGTAATCTTTTTCTTCATATTTTATTGAGAAAATATTTAAAAGAAAAGGTTAATATGAACGTTTGAGATTAAATGATCAAAGTATGGAAGTTTGAAATCAAAGGAATTTGAATGGATACCCTCACCAAGACTTGACATAAAAGGACTCATAATAAGTCGACTTTAAATAAATAAATAAATATATAAATAAATAAATAAGTTTCCCCTTTTTTTTATATATTTTAAAATCAAAGTCAAAATAAACGAAAATAGAATAAAACATCAATATTTTTTAGATTAAATAGGGGATACAAAAAAAATTAATAAAAATCAAATAGTTACGAAAGGAAAATAAAATAAAGAATGACTATTCTAAAAAATAAATTAATGAAACCAAAAACTACAAAGCCAAGGATTGAACTAAGAACCTAGTGGGAAACAGAAGAAATCTAAACCACCTCCCACAAGGCTAGGAGCGGTTAATTGTAAGATAATTCACACAGCGATATAAAATATGATTCAAATGGAATTTCTAAATAAAATAATAATGATTGGGTCGTGGATAAAAAAAAGGCCCAAAGGGGAGTCTCAGTTGGGCTTCAGACACGGGTCAGGAGATCCGGGTCAGACCTCAACTGACCCAGCCGACCAAGATAATAAAATAAAAAAAGTTTCACTTGGGACGAAACCCTAGCCTCCTGAACGCTTCTTCTTCTTCTTCTTCTGTCAAATGAGACAAAAACAAAACACCATGATCAAACCCATCTCTCTGTCCAATGATGAACCCTCTCCTGCCGTGACCGTTCAAACAAACTCGGTTCTACCCTAAGGATTTTGAAACGGCCACACTCTCACAATTTCGAAATGGCCAAACACTCACGATTTCGAAACCAGCGGCCAAAACCTCCACGGCGGCCGACCCTAGCTCAACGGGATCAAGCTCTCACGGTTTCGAAACGTGGTTTCAAAATGAGCTATAGAGCAACAGTCAGGCCATCAACAAGAAATACGGGAACAAAAAAAGTACAGCAACCAGAGCATACATATTGAGGAGAATAAGCTATGTATTGAGCAGAATAAGCAATGGAGTTCATAAAATATGAGTAAAAAAATATGATAAGAAACAAGGATGGTCAGGAAGGGGTACCAATCTCAGATACATGTCTCTGATTTTTGCTCTTGTGATAATAAGAAATTTTTGAAGATGTTGTTATTGATCTCTTTGATGCTGTTTTTAATCCTCTCCTTTGGTGTTGTTTTTTTTCTTCATTTTATATTGGGAATTTAGGGTTTCAAATAGATGTTTATTGATCGGAAAGGGAAGGAATCAAAAATGTTTTAACTTGCTGCAAAATAGCTTGTCTATTTTTGTGAAACAATTGTTTTTTACTATTGAGATTTTTATGGATACATTGATATGTCTAAACTCTTTTTTTTTCTCTTTGCTTTGTATCACTCTATAGCATGCTAGTTCTGCACATACAGACATACATGTGTATACAGGACAAAACTTATCAAAGGTGTTACTACTATGGTCTTACATACATGTGTATATAGGACAAAACTTATCAAAGGTGTTACTACTATGGTCTTACATACATGTGTATACAGGACAAAACTTATCAAAGGTGTTACTACTATGGTCTTACATACATGTGTATATAGGACAAAACTCTACTATGGTCTTACATACATGTGTATATAGGACAAAACTTATCAAAGGTGTTACTGCTATGGTCTTATGTGTACAAGCAAACAAAATGGTCAATGGTCAATAACAATAACCTGCAAGGGTCCCCACTTGGAAATAACTTTGTATAATATTATTGTAAAAAATGTACAACTTTATCTTAACTTTGTTGTAAAAAATGTCTAACTAAAAGACTTTTTTTTTCTGCTTAATTATTTTGTTTTTCTCTTATGATGTAGACAAAAAGTAATATAAAAACTATTTTTTAATTTTTTTTAAAATAACATATAATAAAGATAATCTAATTATAAATGTTACAAAATATTTAAATAAACTCAAATTAAGTGAATAAATTGGAAATTTAAATAAAAATTGTGAAACAAAATGTAAAATAAATTGTAAAACAAATTGTAGAAAGAAAAGAAAAGAAAAAGAATTAACATTATCATTTTTTTTTAAATTTATATCTTAATTTGTGAAACAAAAGTTAATTTGTCAATACTTATTTAAACACAACATAAAAAACTTTTCTGTTAGAATTTTAAAAATAATAGCAAGGCAAACCAAAAAGAACTTAATTTTTGAGAATGCAAAGATATAAATGTATGAATGACATGGTAAATGAAGATCTTATCATGATTATGAATGAAGATCCTATTTTTTATGTCAATTGTGTAAAATAGAAAAAATTCTAATGAAAATTAAATAAATGTCATTAAAATGAAATTAAAAAATGGAATAATTTATGAATATGAATGTTTATGAATAAAGATCATGTTTTTTATGTGAATTATAAATAGAAAAAAAATTCTAATGAAAATTAAATAAATGTCATTGAAATAAAATATAAAAAAATGGAATAATTTATGAATATGAATGCTTATAAATAAAGATCATGTTTTTTATGTGAATTGATAAATAGAAGAAAAAAAATTAATGAAAATTAAATAAATGCCATTGAAATGAAATTAAAAAAAATGGAATAATTTATGAATATGAATGCTTAAGAATAAAGATCATGTTTTTTATGTGAATTGGTAAAAGAATTTTTTTTTTAATGAAAATTAAATAAATGCCATTAAAATGAAATTAAAAAATGGAATGACTTATGTCAATGAGTGGATGCAAATTGATAAATACAAATGCTTGAAATGTAAATGAATGTCTTTAGGCGGGGCAAAATTAAGGGTATGGCAGTTGCCCCTATTTAAATATCTTTACCAGATGACATGAGTGATGATAATCCTCATGGTATCAAAAGTGAAAGGTATTTAAATACAAAAGACTCAAATTTTGCTCCTATATGTGACATGCCATGCTATGAGTTGAAAGACCTCTTTTTGGTTTGCTGGGGATATGATAGACCCTAGCGTGATTTTTATGATGGATGATGGACAAACCTGTGGGGAATGATGGGAATACGGTGGCGGTATTTCATAGGAAATGTCAAAGGCAAAGGGTGGAGACTCATTGGGGATGACAATTTGCTGGGGAAAAGACACTAGGGAACATCCAAAGTACAATTTATCAATAGGTCCAGACATGACCTGACACTTTAGAATGTATTTTACAGTTCTTAAGATTTCTTATAAGAAATATCCACAATATATTTTATCAAATAAGTTCAGACATGACCTAACCCTTTAGAAAACTTTTGACAATTATGGGGATCTCCTATAAGAAATATATCCAATCAAAGACTTTGGAGATTTCTAACATAAAATTTACCCAAAACAACAAAATAGACGGGAGTCTTCTTACGAGAAGATTATCCATATAACACACTGGAGTTTTCTTACTAGAAAATCGTCCACACAAACTAGATTAGGAGTCTTCTTACGAGAAGATCATCGATGCAAAAAGGGTACGATGATTCTTTACAAAGAAATCAATCAAAACCAAACATCATTGGAGTTTTTCAACAAGAATAACATCCAAGCTTTTGGGAATTCCTTAAAATGAAGAGTCACTTGTGACTTTCTAGGAACCATCAGGAAAAACAGGGTAATCGAATTCTCTGTATATGCCAACAATTGGACTCGGACCGTAAGCAATGGATTACAACCAGCTTCTAACGGATTGGTGACAACTTCAACTGGACTTTAAATGATGTTGGCAAAAACCAAACTTCAGGTACCAATTACGATCGAATTTTCAAATGGAGTGCTAGTTATAGCTGGACTTTTTAGAGAACACCAACAATAATTGGTTTTTTAAGACCAAAGTGCCAGTTACTACTGGACTCTAGATAAACTCCAATGACCATGGGATTTTGAAAAGATACTAGTAACCACTAGATTTTTGATGATAATGCCAGTAACAACTAAATTTTGGAGATGCCAATGACAATTGAACTCTTGAAATGATACTAGTGACAACTAGGTTTTAAGGGTACCAAATAACAATTGGATTTCTGATAAGATATCAGTGACAACTGAACTTGACATACCAATGTCAATCGGATTGGAGATAAACCAGTGACAACTGGACCTTACGGGATGCCAATGATGATTGGACTTTGGATGGAGTGCTAGCGACAAATGGTCTTTGGGTCAAGGGATAACAATCAACGACGAGACCGAAGGGGAAACACAAATGAGTTCAAAGTATATTTTGAACCATGCATGATTTAATTTTTGTTTTATGCATGATATATGAATGATCATGATATGCCATGCTGACAATAGGCAGACTGGGAGTTTGTAGGGACTGTTTATAGAGATTCTGATTCCATAACACTAATAACTCAAACCCGTACAAGTAATAGGCGTATCCAGAGGAGAATCTATCAAGATTGACAATTATAAATAACCAAAGGGCCATCCTTCCAGAGGATTAATAAATTGTGTTCCATGGAGATTTTTGTTGGTGATCCATGAGCATTTATGCAATCTTAAGACCTTCAGAAAAACAAATGATTTTCTCTTGATTTTCACATATATCAAAGTAATTTTGTTCCTTTCACTAAATTTCAAATTCTTTTCAAGTTTCAAAATTTCATTATTAACAAATAAATGACACTTTGCATAACAAAGAAAAACATAGAAGAACACAATTAACAATGATTGATAGGAAAAAGCTTGTATTTTATTCAAGAATGGTAGCACACAAATGGCGTAGCTCCATGGAATGTTACAATTTTGAAAATGGAAATAAGGAAAGGTTTACGTTGAATTCAGTGGCCATTAATATCTCTAATAGATATGATTCCCCAAAAACTTGCTTCTAAGGGGAGTAACTGGATTGATCTTCCGCCTCGGATTCTTCTGTGTCAATCAATAACAACTAATGTAGTTTATGCCTTTTGCCCCTAACTTTTGCCTGGATCGCCCTTTCGGGTTTTCAATCCACCGGGACGCTCTTTTTTTTGCCTAAGTTGCCCTTTCAGGTTTTCAACTTAGCGAGCTATCATTTTTTATTCATCCCTAACGTCTGCCTAGATCACCCCTTCGGGTTTTTGATCAACCGGGATACCCTTTTTTTGTCTAAATCGCCCTTTCAGGTTTTTGACTTAGCGGGTTTTTATTAGGCATAATATTTTTTAACTGCATCAGAGTTCACGGGGTGTGAGAGCTCTTCATCATCCATAGTTGTGAGAATCAAGACACCTCCGGAGAAGGCTTTCTTCACAACATATGGGCCTTCATAATTAGGAGTCCACTTCCCACGCGAGTCCTTGTGTAGTGGCAAGATCTTCTTGAGCACGAGGTCTCCTTCTCTGAATTCCCGAACGTGTACTTTCTTGTCAAAAGCCCTCTTGAGCCGTTTCTGGTATAATTGTCCATGGCACAAAGAAGTCATTCGCTTCTCATTTATGAGGTTTAATTGATCAAATCTATTTTGAATCCATTCAGCCTCTTCTTGTTTGGTCTCCATCAAGATTCTCATTGAAGGTATCTCCACTTCAATTGGGAGAACCGCTTCCATCCCATATACCAAAGAGAATGGGGTTGCCCCTGTTGAAGTGCGGACGGAAGTTCGATATCCATGCAGTGCAAAGGGTAGCATTTCATGCCAATCCTTATAGGTTTTCACCATTTTCTGCAGGATCTTCTTGATGTTTTTATTAGCGGCTTCAACAGTGCCATTCATCTTTGGACGATATGGTGAAGAGTTTTGGTGCTCAATCTTGAAGCTTTCGCATAGTTCTTTATTGGTCTTATTATTCAGATTCGTCCCATTATCTGTAATGATCCGGCTTGGAACTCCATAACGGCAAATAATCTCTTTCTTGAGGAACCGTACAACCACTTGTTTTGTCACATTAGCATAAGAGGCGGCTTCTACCCATTTGGTAAAGTAATCAATGGCAACCAGGATGAAGCGGTGACCATTGGAAGCTTTAAGCTCGATGGCGCCAATCATGTCGATGCCCCACATTGAGAAAGGCCAAGGTGACGTCAAAACATTTAGTAGGGTCGGAGGCACGTGTACCTTATCGGCATAGATTTAGAATTTATGACATTTTCTAGCATAATTGAAGCAATCAGATTCCATGGTCAACCAGTAATAACCTACTCTCAAAATCTTCTTTGCCATGGCATGCCCATTGGCATGAGTTCCAAAGGATCCTTCATGAATCTCCTTGATCAACAGGCCTGCTTCATGTCCATCTACGCATCTGAGCAGAATCATGTCGTGATTTCTCTTGTATAACACACCATTGCTTAAGAAGAATTTAGATGCTAACTTCCTCAATGTTTTCTTGTCAAGGGTTGTTGCATCTGTTGGATATTCTTGGTTTTGCAAAAAGAATCTGATGTCGTGAAACCAAGGTTTACCATCGGCTTCCTCTTCAATCAACTGACAATAGGCTGGCTCAACCTTCCGCTCTATCTGAATGAGAGGCGTTTCATTATGGAATCTAACTTGGTACATTGAAGCCAACATAGCTAAAGCATCGACAATTTGATTCTCAGTTCTCGGGATATGATAGAAAGTGATTTCGTCAAAGTATTTTATTAGTTCCATGACATAGGCACGATATGGGATTAACTTGGTATCACGGGTTTCCCATTCTCCTTTGACTTGATATATCACCAAGGCTGAGTCTCCACATACTTCAAGGATTTTGATTCGGAGGTCAATTGTTTCTTCAATGCCTAGGATGCATGCCTCATATTCTGCTATATTGTTTGTGCAATCAAAACACAACCTTGTTGTGAAAGGAGTGTATCCACCATTCGGATTCAATAGAATATCTCCTACGTCATGCCCCATGTAATTGGAGGAACCATCGAACATGAGCTTCCACCGAGATCCGAGTTCAGGTCCTTCATCAAGTCCTGGGATTTCACAATCTTTTACTACCATAATGTCTTCATCAGGGAAGTCAAATTTCAACGGCTGGTAGTCTTCAAGAAGCTGGTTTTCCAGGTAATCAGATAACGCACTTCCTTTAATGGCTTTCTGGGATACATATTAGATGTCATACTCAGACAGTAACATCTGCCAATGGGCGAGTCTTCCAGTTAAAGCAGGCTTTTCAAAGATATATTTAATTGGATCCATTTTGAGATCAATAAAGTAGTGTGACAAATCATGTATTGTCTTAGACGGCGAGCGGCCCATGCTAAAGCACAATAAGTTTTCTCCAAGAGTGAATACCGGGTTTCACAATCGGTAAACTTCTTGCTCAGATAGTAGATGGCATGTTCTTTTCGGCCGGTTTCATCATGTTGTCCTAGCACACATCCCATTGACTTTTCAAGCACAGTTAAGTACATGAAGAGTGGTTTCCTCTGAACATGTGGAATTAGAATAGGGGGCTCTTGCAGGTATTGTCCGATCTTCTCAAAAGCCCTTTGGCAGTCACAGTTCCATTCAACTGCTTGATCTTTTCTAAGCAACTTAAATATAGGTTCACATGTAGCAGTCATATGAGATATAAACCTAGAGATATAGTTCAAATGTCCTAGGAATCCTCTAACTTCTTTCTCTGTACGTGGAACAAGCATTTCTTGTATTGCTCTAACCTTGTATGGATCTACCTCAATTCCTTGTTGACTAACAATGAAACCAAGCAATTTTCCAGATCGGAAATCGAAGGTGCATTTAGCAGGATTCAGCCGTAGTTGAAATTTCCGAAGACGCTCAAATAACTTTTGCAAGTGATCTATATGATCCTCTTCACTTTGGGATTTTGCAATATATCATCTACATAAACCTCAATTTCCTTGTGCATCATATCATGGAAAAGAGTGACCATTGCTCTTTGGTAAGTTGCCCGACATTTTTTAGACCAAATGACATTACCTTGTAGCAAAATGTTCCCCAAGGGGTGATGAATGTGGTCTTTTCCATGTCTTCTGGATCCATCTTAGTTTGATTATAACCCGAGAATCCATCCATAAAGGAGAAGACCGCGAACTTAGCAGTGTTGTCTACTAGAGTGTCAATATGTGGCAGGGGGAAATCGTCCTTTGGACTAGCTTTATTTAGATCCATGTAATCAACACACATCCTGACCTTGCCATCCTTTTTGGGTACTGGTACAATATTAGCTATCCATTGAGGGTACTTCGCAACTGCTAGAAAACCGGCATCAAATTGGCGTTTCACCTTGTCACAAATCTTTAGAGTCATGTCGGGTCTTGCTCTTTGGAGCTTCTGCTTCACTGGCAGGTAATCTGGCTGTAGTGGTAGCTTATGGACAACAATATCAGTATCTAAACCTGGCATATCCTGATACGACCAAGAAAATACATCTACATATTCTTGTAGCAACTTGATCAATCTTCCTTTTATGCTTTCTCCAAGTGTAGTCCAAACTTTGACCTTTTTCTTGTCTTCCTCAGTGCCAAGGTTGATTGTATCCATTGGTTCTTGATGCGGCTGAAGGGCCTTTGACTCGTGCTCGAGCAGCCTTTTCAATTCTTCAGGGAAATCACAATCTTCTTCACTATCCTCTTCCGCTTGGTAGATGGGGAGTTCAACGTTATAGGAAGTAGTGGGGTCATCGAATTCAACTGGTTTATTGATTATTCTGCATGTTTTTTAAATGATGGGTTTTTTAGAAAAGTGGAAATAAAATGCAAAAGAATTAAAAATATTTTTGTTGTTTTTGAAAGGATTGCAATTTTAAGGAAAGAAAAACAAATAAATGAACGATAAGAATTTGAACAAAATGCTCTTTATTTGTCATAATGATTTTGAAATTTAAAGTGGCCCTACAAATGATCCGTTAGCCTTGGGCAGAGCTAAGGATTTTGAAAAAAAAAAAGGAAAACACAATTACTTTGACACAGGAAAAACTTCTGGAATCTCAACTGCTTCCCAATTTGTTAAGGCTGCTTCACACCGGTATATCAGATTTGATGCTTCTCCATCTTCAGTGTCATCTTCAACTGCACCAACTTGATCCCCATGGATAAATCCTATGCTTAGGAAAACTCCTTGTATGCTCCGTATGCGGTCCTTTGCAGGGACCAGGGCTCCTTCCTTAGCAGAAGGCTTGTACCCCAAACCAAATCGATCATTTTTCTCGCTGACATTGATGACTTGCCCCCAACTTGTAGGACCTCCACTTTCAACTGTTGACCTTGCACTATTCAAAGAGGCGAACGAAAAACTGGTTTTCTCAATAGGATCCTTTACTTCTGCAAGTGTGGCATTGGATATTTCAAGTGCTTGGAAAGAGGTCTCTAAGGCATCTTCATCAGCCTCGATATAACGGAAAGAGGAGAGTTGACTGATGATAAAATCTTCTTCACCCGAGACAATGACGAGCTTGTCATCGACGACAAACTTCATTTTCTGATGCAAAGTAGAAGCCACTTCCCCAGCAACATGTATCCATGGACGTCCCAAAAGGCATCTATAAGTGGGATTTATGTCCATGACTTGGAAATTAATGGGGAATACGTGCGGTCCGATTTGGATTGGTAGCTCTACCTCCCCAACTACTATCCTCCGAGAACCATCAAATGCTTTTACCACAAGTGCACTAGGTTTCATTTCTGAACCTTGGTAAGATAATTTAGCAAGCGCCCTCTTTGGTAGAACATTGAGGGACGATCCAGTGTCAACTAAGACCCTAGCCAGAGCATCCTCTTGGCACTTTATGGATACATGTAAGGCGCGGTTGTGATTCTTCCCTTCCTTGGGTAGCTCTTCATTGCTGAAACTTAGAGTGTTACAGGTTGTGATATTGGCGACCACCCCATCGAATTGCCCAACCATTATATCTTGGGTAACATGAGCTTGAGCCAGCACTTTCAATAGATCCTCCCTATGAGCGTGGGAATTCAGAAGCAAGGACAAGATAAATATTTTTTACGGTGTTTGACGTAACTGATCGACTATCTTGTAGTCGCTTTTCTTTATCATTTTTAGAAATTCAATCGCTTCATCTGATTGCACTGCCAGTTGTACCCCTCCATACTTTGGGGCAGGATTTGCAGTTGTAGCTTCCCTTGTTGGTTCTTGAGGGATTATATTGACATCGAGAGTATAAATCCGACCGTTGCGGGTCATTCTACTCGTCCCTGCGATGTTAGTGATATTGGTGTCAACATTCTCCAAGCTTTTCTCACCTTCAACATCTTTGGGTTCTTCATCTACCACTCTATCTACCACAGTTATGCCATATTTCAAAGGTACCGCTTTGGTGCTTTCAAAGGGAAAGGGGGTAGGCATACAAACTACCACGGGTGATGGATGAACAACATCTTTTCTTTGATAAGTTATCTCAACAGGTTCTGGTAGATTGAAAAAGGGTTCAATGACTGAAATTTCCTCGTTTTTTGTAGGACCACAAACTTGTAAAACACCTTAATCCATCAAGTTTTGAATATCAGTTTGTACCACTTTACATCCCCTTGGATAAACGACACATTCTTCATAGTTGTCGTGACATGTATCAATCAAACTAGCTCCCACCAATCTTGCATGGAGTGCTAACAACGGAGTTTTAACATCTTCAACACTTTTGATTATACAAACATCAGAAACATCCTCAATGGAATTAACATCACCATGCACCGGCAAAGGGTTACTTTTTACGTTGGGTCCAACATCTCGGAATGAAAGGATCTTCTTCTAAACCAGCTCTCGCACAATATGCTTCAAAGCATAACATCCCTCTAAATCATGCCCAGGGGCACCCTCATGGAAAGGATAATGGGCATCTCGATTGTACCATGGAGGTAAAGGATTTGGTGGAGGACCCAAAGGTCTGGGAGTCACCAACCCTTTCTGCAGTAACGATGGGTATAACTCAGTGTATGTCATAGGGATTGAAGAGAAAGGAGGTCTACCTCTTTGTACCCTATTTTGATTTGGAAGATTTTGTGGACGTGGAGCCTATGCCCTTGGCTGTTGATAAGCGGGTGGCATGGGTGCTTGCTGGTATACTGGTGCTTGTTGAATAGGTTGATAGACAGGAGCTTGTGATTGGTTGAAATTTGGTGTGACTGCTGCCACATACGGTTCTTGAATATACTGCACTAGATAAGTTGGTTGTTGCTGAGCAAATTGATGTTGCTTCTTCCACGAATGACTCCTTCTTTGACTGGTTGACACTGCGTTTGTTTCACCCTCTTTCTTTCTTTGAAAACTTCCGGGAAACTTTTTGACATTATTACCAGATGTTTCAGAGGTGGTTATCATTTTTCTATTCTTTAATCCAAGCTCGACCTTTATGACCACGACAACCAAGTCAGAGAAGCTTGCTGATACACTACTCACCATCCTTTCATAGAACATAGGCTTTACCGTATCCATGAACCAATATGCTAACTCCTTCTCAACAAGGGGTGATTCGACTTGCGAGGCCACTTCCCTCCATCGTTGTGCATATTCCTTAAAAGACTCGTTATCTTTCTGGGATATGCTGAGCAATTGCTTCCTATCTGGGGCCATATCCATGTTATACTTATAATGTTGGATGAAAGCATCAGATAAGTCTTGGAAACAACGAATTCTACTTTGATCAAGGCTTAAGTACCACTTAGAGGGAGCACCCCTCAAGCTGTCTTGGAAGCAATGTATCATAAGTTTATCGTCCTCTACGTGCGCAGCCATTTTTGGTTAGTATATAATAAGGTGACTTTTAGGACATGAGTGGCCCTCGTACCTATCGAAATATGGGGTCTTGAATTTCGCGGGAATCACAAGACCTGACACTAAGCACATCTCCCTAGCAGCATCACCAAAGACTTGGTCACCTTTCATAGCCCTTAACCTTTTCTCAAGAATCTAGAAATTCTCTTTCATTCCTCTTATGTCTTCATGCCTTTTGTAACAACCCAATTTTAGTAATTATTTCTTATATTATTATTACTATATTTTATTTTATTTATTTGGAGTGTTAATTAGTTAATTGGTTGTTAGGTAGTATAATAATCGATTATATTAATTAATTTGGTGTGTTAATTAATTATTTAGTTGATATGAGATATAATGAATAATTGAATTAATTAACTTGGTGTGTATATTGTGTTAGTTTAATTTAATTGAACTAATTAGAGACATTTAAATATTAGGTCTTATTGGGCCTATTAATTAAATTGGAGGTATCACTCTTTAAGCCCAAATATAATATTATATATAAGAGGTAGGAGAGTGAGAATTAGGATTCATTAGCTCATTGAAGGCAATAGAGAAAGAAAGAGGAAAAGTAAGGAGAAGAGGGGAAGAACAAGAGGGAAGCTAAGGTTTCCATAAAATTGAAGAGGTAAGGGGGGAATCCTTGTTATTATGGGTTAGTATGATTGGGTCAATGGATAGATGTATGTTTAGGTTAAAATCCCTAATTTTGTATGGTTGTTTGAAATTGTTAGGTTGATGAGTATTCTCGATTTGTGGTGATTTGATGGTGTTAAAACTGTAAATTAATGTTATATACTTAGAGTATTGTATGAGTCATAATTTTCTGAACGTTTGGCTTTTTACGGAATCGAAATCGGAGGTCCGAAAGTCCTCCAACGATGAAAAACGCAGAAAATTCTGCATTCTGTTTTTGTGTTAACCGGTTACTCACCGAGCGTTAACCGGTTACTTGCTTAAAAATCTGTTGATTCTGTTTTTGTGTTAATCGGTTACCCACCGAGCGTTAACCGGTTACTTGCTTGAAAATCTGCGCAGGAAATTAATTCTGTTTTATGTTAACCGGTTACCCACCGAGCGTTAACCGGTTACTTGCTGTAAAAAAATGAAAAATTGAGATTTTAAAAGTTGTAATCATCTTGGAATGAAATCTAATTTTGCGTAATTGATAATTAGTTATATATGGTGATATGTGGAATGTTAAAATAGTAGAGATGATCTTAATTACATATTTATGAATGATATATTGTTATGAATGTGTATATGTACCATTGGTGGATAATTCATAGAGTTGAATTATGGTGATATGTGGAATGTTAAGATGGTAGAGATGATCTTAATTGCATATGTGTTGGTATTTGTACATTCATTCATGGCATGGTCGACTTCATGGTGGAAGCGGTAAAACTGTGGGTTCACATGGTAGCATACGTTGATCCTTAATTGGAAATAGGCATAGTAGACGAGCATACGTTGATCCTTAATTGGAAATAGGCGTAGTAGACGAGCACACGTTGATCCTTAATTGGAAATAGGCGTGGTAGTAGGCTTTGATCTTGTCCGGATTGGAAGCGTGGCTTGGATTCTAGATATTAAATCGGAAAGCGGTGAAACGTTGGGTTCACATTGAGGTACCGCATGCATAGAGTCACATGTCTTGCATTGGGTCACATTAGAGTTATGTGATAATTGAGTGTATGCATTGATGTGATTGTGAGGGTGTATGATATATGGTAATTGAATTTGGTGATGTTTGAATACATAACTTGGCAAAAATATGTGATTCTGTGATAATTGTAGTTATGTGTATTTTTGGGAATATAGTATTGGATGTTAATATTGTACTCCTTGAGTTTTGGTGGATGTTTGAAACATGTGAAATAAATGTTGACGAATATTATTTACATGGTTATACGAAGTGTGATGAATTCCTTTAATTGTTGATTTAATCATTGTGCCTTATTATACTTCTTCATAATGATTTGAATTCTCACCCTTTCTGTTTGAATGTTGCCTTTACATGGGCATCGTGCAGATACTCAAGAGTAGTATTGCTGAAGTAAGTGGACGGTAGCTTACTCGAGCTTTAGCTGGAGAGTTTCCGTGTTTCAGTTTAGAGACTAAGTAGTGAGTCAATGCTCTGGTCATGTAACACTGGGTAGATTAGTAGTATTGAACTCATATCTTATTTGGATATGCATTATATTATTACTGGTGCACAAGTTTATTTGCAATTGCTGTTTGAGAGGCCATAATGCCAAATGTTCTGGATATGGTTTTATTTTATCTTGAAGAGATTATCGAGAGATGATCATGGTATGGGACATGGATCATTTTATGAAATACATGAGTATTCATTATTTTCCGCTGCGAACGCATATTCTTGAATATTCATGGTAATTGAGATGTGTTATTTTAAATGACCAGGTGTATTATATATTGATGATGAATGATGTTGGTTTTTGAAAGCTTTTAGTTTTTGAAAACGTCAATGTGACGCCCTTTTGTTTATATGCGTGCTTATTTACTCTGATTATATGCTAAGTATTTTGGGGTAGAAAAAGGGGTGTTACACCTTTCATCATCTTCGTCTGAAAAATTCAGAGCATGTTGTTGATCTTCAAAATAAGGTTGCACGTGTGCATGGACAAGGGATGGTGCGAACGTGTGGACCACTGGATGAGTTTCATTGATTGTTGGTAGAGGAACCGTCTGCTGAGTGGATTGTACAAAACCAGGGGCGCCTTCAACTGGAGGTGTGAAGCCGGGAGGTAAACCATAGACTGGCCAAGTGGTCGGCAATGTCCTTGCAGGTTGGGGTTCAATCGTAGGACCGATGATTTCTGAAACGACCATCGTTTGGGTGTCCAACTTGGCCTTAATGACTTGTAGTATCTCCATGACTTGACCCATGTTTCCTCGTAGGTCTTCAAGTTCTGAGCTTACTCTCTCCAATTCTTGTTCTTGATTTGCCATTCTTTGACGAGCGCTAGCTCTAGTGTTGTAGTGGTGTTGAGGACTCAGTGTGGAACTGAAGAAGACATAAAAATGAGTTTTTTGTTTGAAGAATGATATGAGTGTATGTTATGGGTGCATTTTGTGCAAAGCTCTTAGTTATCTTTATTATTTATTCCAGCAATGTTAGAATATATTAAATAAGAATAACACGTAATAATTGAGGCCCAAAATGACAACTTCCATTAATTAAAATCAAATTCGAATACAAAATTATTTAACTTCAAGTACAAATGATTCAAATACAAAAGATTTAAACACCAACAATTCAAATTCAAGTACAAGTAAACTTAAGTGTGAAAGTGTTTCTCCTTGGAGTTGTCATTTTCAAGTTCTCAATTCCTGAAACAAATAAGAGACAACCAAGAGTTTGCTTTTTATGATGTTGATGCAATGTATGTGGATGAATGTGATGCATTTTTTTTGTATAAGTTCAATAGGCTTAAGGCATAGATAAGTCTGATTGCTTCGTATAGAACATGGTTCTCACCAGGTATGATCTAAGGTTTCAAAAAAGGTTCCTAGAGTCATGGATCCATTAGACTGTTTGCTACCTGCGGCAACTTACTTGCCAGGCATAAACTCCATCTAAAGAATCTACTCTAAGTGAGGTTCTCGCATCGATCCAACGAGAAATTCAACTCGCAGACCCATGCTACGCAACCATCTTTCTTAGATGGAAAAAGGATTAAGGTTCTACAAATGGTTCTCAGAGTCATGGATCCTAAAGAAAATATTGAAGCTTACGGAAACTTACTTTCCGAGCAACAACATCCTCTCAAGAATCTACTCTAAGTAAGGTTCTCACACTGACCCAACGAGAAATTCATCTCGCGGACCCGCACTACTCAACCTCGTCCTATCTTATGTTTTTACTCGAGACTCGGGTAAAAAGTCTTTCTCACATGGTTTGCAATCAGAGTATCCAAGTACCAAAGCATAATGGAACCAATACAACAAATTTATATCAATATGACAATAAAGATAGCAAAAGCAAGAAAGAAAATCCACACAAGTAAACAAACAAAGGCACACAAACGACCTAACTAGGCTTGACTCACTTAGGGAGTTGTTCCTCAGCAGAGTTGTCATCTGTCGCACCTCGAAAAAATGAGAACACGACTTAGCGAAGCGCAATCGCACGCTCGCATGATGGACTAAACAGAGTTGCCACCGAACTTTATTTATTCCTAAAAAGGAAAGGGGAAATATCGATAAAACCCAAGAAAGAACAATAATGATTATGGTCGTCGCAGCCAAATCAGGGTTCGGGAGTCGATTACGCAAGGGAAAGGTATTAGCACCCCTCACGTCCGTTGTACTCAACGGGAACCATTAGGTTAATTGTGCGCGTTAGTGTTAGCTTGAAATTTTAGGCTTCTTAAGATATTAGGTGGGAAAGAAAGATATAATCAAAAGAAAAGAGAAGATGTTTTTGGATTTTTGCAACGAAGGGGACTAAACCTAAGTTTTTATTAATGGGCCTGACAAGACTTCGCAATCCTGCTCCTACGTATCTCAATAGAGAACTCAAGGCTTACGTAGTTCTAGGTAGAAAATGTTTGTTTGTTGGTCGATTTTAGCGAAAGCTATATTGTATTAATCGATGAAAACATTGTTTTACCCAAAACAGATGAGGAGCGGACGTATACCACACATCGAATGGATTTACAAATCAACATTCGGAAAAACATCACTTATCTCAACTCAACAATTGTGGCCGAAGCATTACTTTACATCACCTTAAAACAAGATGTCTTTCATTTTGAAAAGGTTTTTCTGATCAATCGCATGGCGGCGAAGAAAAGACTTTGATTGGTTGGATGTATTTTTGGGCTTGAAAGACGAGTATTTATGACTTGCAAGCTCTTACAACTTGTGTCTAATACTCGGGACTACGTCTGGACCTTTCACCCAGGTAATCATTTTCTTTCAATTTTATTGAGAAAAGACGTTTGAATATTTACAAATATTTTAAAGAGAAGACGAATACATAAGGCTTACAAGCTCTTACAACTTAGGCCTAATATTCGGGATTACGACTGGATATTCCGTCCAGAGTAATCTTTTTCTTCAGATTTTATTGAGAAAAATATGTTTGAATATTTACAAATATTTTGAAGAGAAGATGAATACATAGGGGTTACAAGCTCTTACAACTTGGGCCTAATATTCGGGATTACGACTGGATATTCCATCCAGAGTAATCTTTTTTTCCAGATTTTATTGAGAAAAATACGTTTGAATATTTACAAATATTTTGAAGAGAAGACGAATACATAGGGCTTACAAGCTCTTACAACTTGGGCCTAATATTTGGGATTACGACTAGATATTCCATCCAGAGTAATCTTTTTCTTCAGATTTTATTGAGAAAAATACGTTTGAATATTTACAAATATTTTGAAGAGAAGACGAGTACATAGGGCTTACAAGCACTTACAACTTGGGCCTAATATTCAAGATTACGACTGGATATTCCATCCAGGGTAATCTTTTTCTTCATATTTTATTGAGAAAAGATTTAAAAGAAAAGGTTAATATGAACGTTTGATATTAAATGATCGAAGGTTGGAAGTTTGAAATCAAAGGAAGTTAAATGGATACCCTCACCAAGACTTGACATAACAGGACTCATAATAAGTCGATTATAAATAAATAAATAAATATATAAATAAATAAATAAGTTTCCCCTTTTTTTATGTATTTTAAAATCAAAATCAAAATAAACGAAAATAGAATAAAGCATCAATATTTTTTAGATTAAATAGGGGATACGAAAAAAATTAATATAAATCAAATAGTTACGAAAGGAAAATAAAATAAAGAATGACTATTCTAAAAAATAAATTAATGAAACCAAAAACTCTAAAAGCTAAGGATTGAACTAAGGACCTAGTGGGAAATAGAAGAAATCTAAACCACCTCCCACCAGGCCAACAGTGGTTAATTATAAGATAATTCACCCAGCGATATAAAATATGATTCAAATGGAATTTCTAAATAAAATAATAATAATTGGGTCATGGATAAAAAAAAGGCCCAAAGGGGAGTCTCAGCTGGGCTTCAGACGCGGGTCAGGAGATCCGGGTCGGACCTCAACTGACCCGGCCGACCAAGATAATAAAATAAAAAAAGTTTCACTTGGGACGAAACCCTAGCCTCCTGAACACTTCTTCTTCTTCTTCTTCTTCTGTCAAAGGAGACAAAAACCAAACACCATGGCCAAACCCATCTCTCTGTCCAATGATGAACCCTCTCCTGTCGTTACCGTTCAAACAAACTCATACCCTAAGGATTTTGAAACGGCCACACTCTCATAATTTCGAAATGGCCAAACACTCACGATTTCGAAACCAACGGCCAAAACCTCCACGGCGGCCGACCTTAGCTCAACGGGATCAAGCTCTCACGGTTTCGAAACGCAGTTTCAAAATGAGCTATAGAGCAATAGTCATGCCATTAACAAGAAATACGAGAACAAAAAAAGTACAACAACCAGAGCATACATATTGAGCAGAATAAGAAATGGAGTTCATAAAATATGAGTAAAAAAATATGATAAGAAACAAGGATGGTTAGGAAGGGGTACCAATCTCAGATACGTGTCTCTGATTTTTGTGTCTCTGATTTTTGCTCTTGTGATAATAATAAAATTTTGAAGATGTTGTTATTGATCTCTTTGATGCTGTTTTTAATCCTCTCCTTTGGTGTTGTTTTTTTCTTCATTTTATATTGGGAATTTAGGGTCTCAAATAGATGTCTATTGATTGGAAAGGGAAGGAATCAAAAATGTTTTAACTTGCTGCAAAATAGCTTGTCTATTTTTGTGAAACAATTGTTTTTAACTATTGAGATTTTTATGGATACATTGATATGTCTAAACTCTTTTTTCTCTCTCTTTGCTTTGTATCACCCTATAGCATGCTAATTCTGCACATACATTATCAAAGTTGTTAATATTATTGTAAAAAATGTACAACTTTATCATAACTTTGCTGTAAAAAATGTCTAACTAAAAGACTTTTTTTTCTGCCTAATTATTTTGTTTTTCTCTTATGATGTAGACAAAAAGTAATATAAAAACTATTTTTTTTTAAAATAACATATAATAAAGATAATCTAATTATAAATGTTACAAAATATTTAAATAAACTCAAATGAAGTGAATAAATTGGAAAATTAAATAAAAATTGTGAAACAAAATGTAAAATAAATTGTAAAACAAATTGTAGAAAGAAAAGAAAAGAAAAAGAATTAACATTATCATTATTTTTAAATTCATATCTTAATTTGTGAAACAAAAGTTAATTTGTCAATACTTATTTAAACACAACATAAAAAACTTTTCTGTTAGAATTTTAAAAATAATAGTAAGGCAAACCAAAAAGAACTTAAGATCTTATTATGAATATGAATGCTAAATAAATGCCATTAAAATGAAATTAAAAAATGGAATAATTTATGAATATGAATGTTTATGAATAAAGATCATGTTTTTTATGTGAATTGTAAATAGAAAAAAAATTCTAATGAAAATTAAATAAATGCCATTGAAATAAAATATAAAAAAATGGAATAATTTATGAATATGAATACTTATGAATAAAGATCATGTTTTTTTATGTGAATTGGTAAATAGAATTTTTTTTTAATGAAAATTAAATAAATGTCATTGAAATGAAATTAAAAAACAAATGGAATAATTTATGAATATGAATGCTTAAGAATAAAGATCATGTTTTTTATGTGAATTGGTAAAAGAATTTTTTTTATTGAAAATTAAATAAATGCCATTAAAATGAAATTAAAAAATGGAATGATTTATGTCAATGAGTGGATGCAAATTGATAAATACAAATGCTTGAAATGTAAATTAATGCCTTTAGGCGGGGCAAAATTTAGGGTATGACACGCGCCTTGTTGTGAGTTATAACTCTGTTTTCGTCTAACTTGTTCCTAAACACTCATTTAGTGTCGATTACTCGACGGTCTTGCGGAGGGGGAACAAGATCCCACGCCTCATTTCTTTTGAATTGATTAAGTTCCTCTTGCATAGATAAAAACCAATGTTCATCGAGTAATGCGTCTTTGGAGTTTTTAGGCTCATTTTGAGAGACGAAAGCGAAATGATAACAAAAGTTACTTATTTTTGACCGTGTGGCAATTCCTTTTGAGATATCTCCAAGAATATTGTCGATGGGATGATCCTTAGAAGATTTCCATTCCAAAGGAAGATCATTATTATTAATCGAATGATCCTCCTTTTTCTTTTCATAAATTTGATTTCGCTCCTCCTCAGCTTTTTCCGGATGGGGTTTAACACGCTTTTCTTCTTGATCTTTTATTATGTCTTCCGAAGGAACACCTGCACTATCAACAATAATACCTTCTCCAACAGTTTTCGGATAACATTCATCAAAGGAAACATGCACAGATTCTTCAATAATAAGTAACCTTTTGTTGTATACTCCATATGCTTTACTAGAATGAGAGTATCCAAGAAAGATACCTTCATCGCCTTTTGAGTCAAATTTACCAAGGTTTTCTTTACCATTGTTTAATACAAAACATTTACATCTGAAGATATGAAGATGTGAAACATTAGGCTTCCTTCCCTTTAGCAATTCATAAGGGGTTTTGTTTAGAATGTGACGAATGAGTATCCTATTCAAAACATAATAAGCCATATTTATGGCGTCGGCCCAAAAGTATTTAGGAAGGTCATTTTCATTGATCATAGTTCTTCCAAGCTCTTCTAAAATTATGTTTTTACGTTCCACTACTCCATTTTGTTATGGAGTTCTTGGAGCAGAAAAAATATGATCAATGTCGTTTGTTTCACAAAATTCCTCAAAGAGGTTGTTTTCAAATTCACCTCTGTGATCACTTCGAATAGTAATTATGCTAGTGTTCAATTTGTTTTGAGACATCTTGGCAAACTTTTCAAAAGAAGAAAAAGTGTCACTTTTACTTGCTAAGAAGATAGTCCAACAAAATCTGGAGTAGTCATCTACTATAACAAAACCATAGTAGTTTCCACCTAGACTTTTAATTCTAGATGGCCCAAAAAGGTCCATATGGAGAAGTTCAAGGGATCTCATTGTGGAAACATTATTTTTAGATTTAAACGAGATCCTTGTTTGCTTACCCATTTGGCAAGCATCACATAGGTGATCTTTTGAAATTTTGATTTTGGGAAGACCAACTACTAGGTCTTTTGCGACAACTTTATTTAGCAAGTCAAAGTTGACATGCACTAATCGCATATGCCAAAGCCACGAGTCTTCACTCATGGAGACGATACATTTAGCGCTAGTCAAAGATACTTCATTTAAGTTAAGCATGTATACATTATTTTCCCTCCAGCCCTTAAGCACATCCTTCTTATTATCATTATGTTCAATCATGCAACAATCTTTTGAAAACAATACTTTATATCCTTTGTCACATAATTTGCTAATACTAATGAGATTGTGCTTAAGGCCTTTAACTAAGAGGATGTATGAGATAGTAGTAGAATAGGGATTACCTACACTACCTTTTCCGAGTATAACTCCCTTGTTATTATCACCGTAGGTTACAAACCCTTTCTTCTTAGCCACAAAGTCAAAGAACAAGGAGATGCTATCTTTCATGTGTCTTGAGCATCCACTATCGAGAACCCACGTTCTCTCCGTATTCTCAAGACATTCCACCTACAAATTTAAACAAGGGAAGGAGGTATCCAATTTTTATTAGGTCCTAGTGTGTTAGTGAAACTTTGGTTGCATTTGGGAAACCATTGGAAAATGCCTTTAGGGACTAGAAATCTCCTAAATCGACATTTAGCAATAGTATGTCCCCTTTTGCAACAATTTAGACAATTTAAGTTAGGATGAGAGTTGCTTTTTCTAACTTGATCCTTTACCACATAAGTGTATTTTTGAAAAGGATTATTCATGTTACTTCTAAAATGTGATTGATCAATAGCAAAAGTAGCTTTAGGTTGTAAAGCCTTGTCTAATTTGGCTTGAAAAGTTCTAACTTATATTTGCCAAATGTGATAGGTTTCACATCCGGACCATCCAAACCAAAATCCCTTATCATCTTCAGTTTTGCTTTTAGTAACCTCTATCATAGATTTCTTGAGAGTTTCTAATTCCTTTTCGGAATTAGAAATCTTCTTTTCTAAATAGCAGAAAATTTCTTATTTGAGGCTAGGCGTTTGAAAGCTTCCTTGGCCTCATTGTGTAGAGTACTAAAAGCATTTTACAAATTACAATAAGACATTTTATCAATATGATCATATTTAGAATGACTTACATTCTTTTTCTTCTTTTGGTGAGCTGTAAGACAAAGATTGGCGTTTTTTTCTTCATCACTTGAGTTATCATCACTTGAGGACTCACTATCGCTCTCCCATACAATATATGCTCTTCTAGATTTGCTAGATTTGTTGTGACGTTTTTATTTTCCTTTTTCTTTCTTCATCAAGGGACAACCCTACTTATAATGACCGACCATTCCGCAATTAAAGCATGATCCTTTTGACTTAGTTGTCTTACCTTCCTCTTGATTCGGGAATTTTGATTGTCTTCTATAGTTGATAAGATTTTTATCCGAATGTTGGACTTCATTCTTTCTAAGGTATCGGTTATACCTCCTTACGAACAGCCCCATACCTTCATTCAAATATTTATCATCATCACTTGATTCACTCTCACACGCTTCATTGGTGGATGACTTATATCTTGAAGTTTTTAAAGCAATAGACTTCCTTTTGGTGTCCTTAGCTTTCTCCTTCTTTTCCTTCTTTTGAATCTTCTCATGTTTCTCAAGGTTCATGAGCTCTTGCTCATGCTCTTGAAGTTTGCCAAACAATATTGTCATGTCCAATGTTCTTAGATCATTGGCTTCCTTAATCGCGGTGACCTTTGGTAGCCAATTCCTGTTAAGACATCTTAAGATTTTATTAGTAGCAACATCATTAGGGGTAGTTCTACCAAGAGAATTTAACCGATTGATTAGATGAGAAAATCGCTTTTGCATATCAGGCAATGGTTTCACCATCCTCCATATGGAAAAGGTCAAATTCTTGAGTTAAGGTGTTGATTCTAGCTAGTTTGACATCATTGGTTCCCTCATAGGTAATTTGCAATGAGTCCCACATAGCTTTAGCACTAGTACAATGGGAAACCCTATAATACTCATTAACACCTAAGGTGGCGATGAGTATGTATATGGATTTCCAATCATAGTTGTACTTTTTCTCATCTTCTTCATTCCATTGTGCTTCAGGTTTAGGTATAACAGAACTATCCGCATTGGTCATGGTTATTTCCATGGGACCATCTTGGATGATGTCATACCCCAAAAATTACCCATCATTTTTCCTAAAAAAAAAAAAAAAAAAAAAAAAAAAAAAACGAAAAAAAAAGAAAAAAAAGAAAAAAAAAATTAATTAATTAATTAATTAATTAATTAATTAAATAATTAAAATAAATAAATAAATAAAATATAACAAATTATTTTGGACTTGGGTCTCCCTCATTCCAAGCCCATTACCCACGAAATTAGTCTATAAATACTGAAGTTTCAGTAGGGGGAGTTAGACTTGGAGTTTACACTGGGAGATTCACTGGAGAAAGAAGGAAGAGAAGCAAAACACTCTGAGGTTTCCTTGGAACAAAACCTTGAGGAAAAAGAAAGAGAGAGAACAGAGAAGGACGGATAGAAACTTTGGCATAGGAACCCTGCCTACCCGGAGAATTCAGAGTAAAGAAACCCTGAAGGCAGCCCATCTGCACCGAAGCCATCGCCGTCCAATTCCCGCTGCCTAACTTATTCCGATACTACAAGTGGTCAATCCCTTCAACCTTGAATTGGCAAACAGGTTTGCGTATCTCTATTGTTTATACTTTCAATTGGCCATATCTACATATATAATGCATCATGATTAAATGTTGATATATAATTTGCTTTCGTATGGGAATTTAAATATGTCTGAATACCCTGAATGTTTGACCATGTTATTCCTGTGATAAAATGCCATAAAATTCAAAGTTCCTAACATGGGGCTGTTTTCAAATTCAAAATCCGTGGCCTTCGCTAGGCGAGGCAGAGGCGAACGAGACAGTACCTGATTCTTCTAGTCTGTTTTTTTTTATGTTTTCATCATAGCCATGCATTATTTATCCTATCCTATTTATTGTTGTGATATTTCTCCGGTGTAATCTTCGATTGCACCCTGATTTGGTGTTCTGACATGTTTCTTTTTTTTGAGTTTCGTAAAGGTTCACATATCCCAAGAAAAGGTTATTGGCTAGGTATTCCACTTTATTTGTGGGATACCCTTGTGGAGTTTCACCCTAAATTAATTTTTTAATGTATTAATTTCTAATGTATTAATTTTTTAATATATTATTTTTAATAATTTTAATGTGGAGTTTCATCCTAATTATATAATTAATTGTAAAACTTTGCCTTTGAATAAGTGATCTTGGACCTCTCTTTGTTGCCTTACGATTACGATATTACGGTCATGTCCCGCGAACGTGGGGATACCCTTAGCAAAGACCCTTCGGTTAAATCATCATAAAATAAATTATAGTCCCTCGGATGTTGCCTTCGAATATACAACTTTGTCCCTCGATGACCCTCCGATGTTGCCAACGGTTAAATGATGATAGTCCCTTCGAATGCTAAGGTATCCTCATAACTGTTGCCTTCAATGACCAATCGATGACCCTACGATGACCCTTTTACATCCAAAGGATAAAACTACTTATTTCTCAATAATAAGGACAGTTTTACCCTCATAAGGATAGGAAATGCCCGTAAAGACCTTGGGTCGGTATAACTCTTAATTGCTGGCTCACAACTTAAAACATTTTTTTTGCACCTCACACCTTTCAAAATGCCTTTAGAAAATCACCACTTGGTATACATTCATACTAGAATCATTACCGAGTTATATTTTTCTAAACAATTTTCAAAACTAAAACGGGATAACCACTTTGTATACATTCATACAAGAATCATTACAAAGTTAAATTCTCTTTTCAAAACAATTTTCCAAACAATTCACAAACACTTTTTTAGACAAAAATAATATAAGTGATCGAGCAATTAAGAGCCCATGGATAACCATGGATACAAAGGGTGCTAACACCTTCCCTTTGTATAATGTACCTCCCGAACCCAAAATCTAAATTAAGGTCTTTCCTGTTCTTTTCCACCTTTCCTTATTGGATAAAAGAAAAGTCGGTGGCGACTCTTGCTAACCGCGACATTGCGATAAAAAAACACAAAAAGTCCAGTTCACCGTATGACAGAACTGGCGACTCTGCTGGGGAGACTTTAAAAAAGAGAGGTTACCTTAAAAACAAGATCACTTATTCCAAATTGTCTGATTTACTTTTAAGGGATTGCTTGGGTATTTTTGAGTGAAAGATCCTACACCCGGATCTAGTGTACCTTAGGTAAGTAGCAATAGATCATCGCGACTATCCGGCGTATACTGGAATGGTTAAAATGATGGCTACGGTTAATGTGGCACTTTGGATGTCCTGATGTTCCTCATGTTAGTTGAGGAAATATTTGGCATTCGCGTGGTGTCATAAAAGCATTAACCAGACCTTTAGAACCCTAATTGACTCATCCTGGCCATTAGAAAGTAGTGAGATAACTGGCTTCGGTTCCGACTGGAGTTGGTTGAGACTCGATACTACACTCTTTGAGATTGGACTTTAGGGAAACTTCGGTCAACCACTTGGTGTTGCACTGAAGTGGACTTAAGGAAAGGTCAATGATTTGAGATCCTTCTAGAACCCGGTTACTATTCTAAGACAGGTTGAACCAACCAAACTTCAGTGGGGAGGGTATTTACCTATGGAACTCACGCAAGCCTTAAAACCTAGGAATGATTGTTGTGTGACTTGCTTGTGCTTGTTATTTATCTAACAACATGACATCATAACAACATAACATCATAACATCATGGCATTGTACTAACCATTTCAAGGATTTAGGGATTTAACTCTGCTAAAAAAAAAAAAACAGAAAAAACAAAAACAAAAGCAAAAACAAAAGAGAAAAGAAAACAAAAGCTCTTTTTGTTAGTTTATGCAAAGTTAAATCCCGAAAGTCCTTGAAAACATTTCATACATTGCATTGCATCGCATAACAGGTATTCTAAAGGATCAGTGTTCTCACGATTTTCCTATCAAACAGAACAGCAGATTCAAACAGATTGAACAATGGCTCTCGAACAAACTGTCAAAGATCTCCAGGCCCAGAATGCTCAATTCCAGGAAATGATGCTGAGCTTATCTAAGGGGCAGGAAGAACTGAAAGCTCTTTTGATGGAGAAGAAGAAGGACCAGAAACCTGTGGGTTACATCAACCCGGGGAGAAGGCTTAAGGGACAGGTTATAGGAGTCAAGATTAGAATTCCGAAGGATTCAGAAGAAGAGACCGAGAATGATTCGGAAGATGAGAATCCTAATCTCGTCAATTCTGAGGACGACGATGAAGATTATGAACATGAACAGTACTCTCCGAAGGATGATAAGTACAAGTTGCTGGAAGAACGTATGCTAGCTATGGAGGGGCAGAAAGTGCCCGGTCTGGATTTCGAAAACTTGGGTCTGGTCTCTGATGTGGTCATTCCCCGCAAATTCAAGGTTCCCATTTTCACTAAGTATGATGGTGCCTCTTGTCCTCAGATGCATCTAAGGGCTTATGTGAGAAAGATTCAGCCGCACACTACTGATAAGAAACTGTGGATCCATTTCTTCCAAGAGAGTCTGTCTGGCACACAGTTAGAGTGGTATTATCAGCTTGAGAGCTCTAACATCCGCACATGGACTGATTTAGCAACAGCTTTCTACAAGCACTACCAGTATAATTCTGAGTTAGCGCCTACTCGGCTACAGCTACAAAATATGACTATGGGCTCTAAAGAAAGTTTCAAAGAATATGCTCAAAAGTGGAGAGATTTGGCTGGCAGAGTCAAACCCCCTATGACTGATCGAGAGTTAGTGGACATGTTCATGGGTACACTGACTGGCCCATTCTACAGCCATCTACTGGGAAGTTCCTCGTCAGGTTTCACTGAACTTATCTTGACAGGTGAACGGGTTGAAAGCGGCATTCGAAGTGGAAAGATACAGGCAGCTACTTCTGCAAGCACCAAAAAGTCCTATCAGGGAAAGAGTGAATCAAATGCTGTGTACAGTGAGAGGAAGCATAACAAGAAGAATCGTGACCATACTGTTGGGGCAGTTACAATTGCCGCACCGCCATCTCAGAACTTCCAACACAGACAAGACAGGTCGAGAAGACAGTTTACCAAGATCAATATGACTTTAACCCAAGCACTGCAGAGTATGTTAAAGGCCAATTTGATTACCCTCAGAGGCCCTCCTGCAAATCCCAACACTACTTCTCCTCGTTATAATCCCAACGCCAGGTGTGCCTATCACTCCGATAGCCCCGGGCATGATACGAATGATTGCTGGTTGTTGAAGAACAAGATTCAGGATATGATCGACGCTGGAGAAATTGAATTTGATCCTCCGGCGACCCCCAATGTCATCACAGCACCTATGCCTAATCATGACCAGAATGTTAATGTTGTGGACGACAATTCTCACGTTACTGACGTTGCTGATTTAGCATCTCCTCTCCTGATCGTTAAGAAGAATTTATTGCAAGCTGGTTTATTTCCAGGTTGTGCTGAAGATTGCGATCTCTGTGTACTCCGACCCAATGATTGTTTGAAGTTGAAGAACGGCATTTAACGGCTGATGGATGATCGTACAATTCTATTTGAAAGGGTTCCTAAGGTGGACAACTCTATTGAAGAGGTATCTGTGATTGCTAGGTCCAAAGCTCCAGTGAAGATTACCGCTACTAGAGTGCCTGTGAAGATTACCGCTGAGCCCAAAGTGGCTCCCCTGATTATTACCGCACCTGGCCCCGTGCCATATTCCTCCAGCAAAGCTATTCCGTGGAACTATGGAGGCGACGTTTACATCCATGGCATAAAGCAGGTTGGTAGTTCTGCTAATCCTAATGATATTGTGGGGACTAGTAAAGTTACTCGAAGTGGAAGGATCTACTCCCCAGAAATCTCACCTCCCGCTCCCGAAATTCGAGGAAAAAGACCAGTCAATCCTCCTCAGTCAGAGACATCGGTCGAAGTTACTTCTGAAGATGTTGCCAAACAGGAAATGGAAGAGATGCTGAAAATCATCCGTAAGAGCGATTTTGATGTAGTGGAACAATTGGGGCATACTCCGTCTAAAATCTCAATGTTGTCCTTGTTATTATCCTCTGAATCCCATGCCAATGCATTGATGAAATTCTTGAAGACCGCTCATGTGCCTCAAGAAACATCCGTCGATCAATTCGAACATTATGTTGCTAATTTGACTGTTGACAATGGCCTAGGCTTTTCCGATGCTGACCTGACGCCAGCAGGAAAGAATCACAATAAAGCTCTGCATATCTCCATCGAGTGTGAGGGGATCACCCTGGCTCACGTGTTGATCGACAACGGCTCTTCCTTGAATGTGCTCCCGAAAGCTGTACTCGATAAATTTGACTACAAAGGCATTGAACTGAAACCTAGTGATGTTGTGGTGCGTGCTTACGATGGTGCGAAGAGTGTTGTCTATGGTGAAGTGGTTCTCCCTATCAAGATAGGACCTCAAGTCTTCAACACTACCTTTCACGTGATGGACATTCGTCCCGCCTACTCCTGCTTGTTGGGGCGCCCTTGGATCCATGGGGCAGGTGCGGTAGCTTCGTCGCTTCATCAAAAGCTGAAGTATCCAATAGCAGGCATGGTTGTCACTGTATGTGGAGAAGAAGAGTATATTGTCAGTAGTGTGCAAGCCTTCAAATACGTCGAGATGGATGGTGAATTCTTTGAGACTCCTTCTCAGTCATTTGAAGTGGTTCCTCCACCCAGTCCTGTCCTTAAGCCAACTCCCCTTGTGCCCAAGGTTGTTCGTGCTCCCCCTGTCATGATCTCTCTGAAAGATGCTCAAGCCGCGATTGAAAATGGTGATCGTGCTGGTTGGGGTCAACTGATCAATGTACCGTACAAGTCTGATAAAGCTGGCCTGGGGTTTAACTCTGGAAAGATAGTCAAAAATCAGATTAATGCTGTAGAAGATGCTGATAGCGATTGCGACTTGGATAGCTGGATTTTCCCAACAATTGGTGACGGACTCAACAATTGGAAGACTGAAGACATTATCCCGATTTCCTTTAGTCAGGAGTAATTGTTATTGTTTATTCTAGAATTGCAAATTTTAATTTTCTTTTACAATCAAACTTCTTAAAGCATTGTGTCTATGCCCGAGGCACAATAGCTAATTTGTTAAGGGTTTTGTCATTTTCATAAGCATATTCATATTCAATAGATCAATGGACTTTTTGCATTCAAATATTGCGCTCTTTATCTTTCCTGTCATTTTTCAAACAAGCTATGTTTCTTGCACACACTCACGTAACAATTTGCCGATCCATATCCACTCTGGATCCTGTTGGTAATGACTCTGCTACTGTTCATTATGACTTTGAAAATCCGATCTACCAAGCCGAGGATGGAAGCGAGGAAGATTGTGAAGTCCCTGGAGAACTTGCCCGACTACTGCAAGAAGAAAAGACTATACAGCCGCATGAGGAATCAATTGAAATTGTAAATCTGGGTACTGAAATAAACAAGAAAGAAGTCAGAGGTTTCTTGGGGCACTCGAATTACATTGCCCAATTCATTCCACACTTGACTGCTACCTGCAAACCCATCTTCAAATTACTGAGACAAAATCAAGAGATGGTATGGAATGATGAATGCCAAGAAGCTTATGACAAAATCAGGAAATATCGCCAAGAACCTCCAGTTCCGATGCCACCAGTTGAAGGAAGACCTTTAATTACGTATTTGACCGTGTTAGAAAATTCAATGAGGTGTGTTGGGGCAACATGACGAGTCTGGTCGAAAAGAGCATGCCATATACTGCCTTAGCAAAAGGTACCGACTGTGAAACAAGATACTCACAGCCCGAGAAAGCTTGCTGTGCTTTGGCCTGGGCTGCTCGCCGACTAAGACAGTATATGTTGAATCATACCACCTTATTGACTTCTAAGATGGATTCTATCAAATACCTATTTGAGAAACCTGCTGTCTCCTGAAAGAGTTATCACTGACAATGGTACTAATTTGAACAACAAGATGATTACTGAACTCTGCACGCAAATCAAAATAAAACACCATAACTCTTCTCCGTACCGGCCAAAGATGAACGGCGCCGTGGGGACTGCTAACAATATCAAGAAGGTCATGCGAGAAATGACAGTAACATACAAAGACTGGCATGAGATGTTACCATTTGCTCTTCATGGTTATCGTACTTCCGTGCGAACTTTGACAGGGGCAACTCCTTTCTCTTTAGTCTATGGAATGGAAGCCATCTTACTAGTGGAAGTTCAGATTCCCTCTCTAAGGATCATGAAAGAGGCGGGCTTAGACGAAGACGAATGGATTCAGACTCGACTCGATCAGATAAATTTGATGGATGAGAAGAGACTTGCGGCTGTATGTCACGGGCAGATATATCAGAAGCGCATGACCAGGGCATTCAACAAAAAGGTCAAGAGACAAGTGTATCAAATTGGCGACTTGGTAATCAAACGCATCATCCTACCACAAACTGACCCCAGAGGCAAATGGACTCCCACATACGAAGGGCCATTTGTAGTTAAGAAGGTATTCTCAGGTGGAGCCATGATACTCGCTACAATGGATGGTGAAGACTTCCCACATCCCGTGAACGCGGACATAGTTAAAAAATACTACGCATAAAAGAGACCCGCTAGATCGACGTATCTAGGCAAAAGTAAGGGCATCCCGGCGAACCAAAAGGGTTCGGGCAAAAATTAGGGATATATAAAAAAAAATGTACACCCGGCAAGTCGAAAACCTGAAAAGGCGGCTTGGGCAAAAAAGGGTATCCTGGTGGACTGAAAACCTGAAAAGGCGGTCCAGGCAAAAATTAGGGATTAAAGCGTATGACTATGTCCCGTTCTTAGTCAACTTCATCCAAGTTCAAGGGACTGAACAAGCCAATCACTTCTATCCGACAGCAAGGGATGAGATGCTCGAAGACATAATGACAGTAGTAGGCTTAAAATCAATAGGACTTCTTCCACATAGCTTTCTCTTTGTTTTCGACAATTTCCTCTTACTAGGATTTCTGTCTCCTTGTACACAAATTGCCTGTTTATAGGCCTCCTTTCAAAATCAATACAACCCTCTTTCAAAAAAAAGATGCTTTTGTTTTTACTTTTCTGTTTTGGTTGCGTAAATGTCCATTGATTTAATTTGAATTAATATGTGCATTTGAATATGACTGATGTTTACCAAAAATACATGCATAGAATAGCAATAGCAATTACTACCCGACTTCAGGATCAAGGAAAATGTCTAATCATGCTTCCAATGAATCCGCTACCAATTCTCTTCCCCAGCAAGCCTTTTTTTTTTCCTCAGAAAATGGCAGTATCCCCAGGCACAGCCAGTTACTCCCCAACAGAGGTCGGCGTCACCAGACAGATTGATCATCTCATCCATCCCCAGCCAGGCTCTGTTGAATATTTCCACCATCAGACAGAAATCAAGCATCCCCAGCCGAGAAAGGGTCATCGACACAAATGTCTCAAATCAGTAGATGGGGATTTATTTTCCCCAGTAGAGTCCCCAAGCAGAACTTCTCATACGCATAACTCATTCATTACATCCTTTCACAGCATACGCATGCATACAACATTCACATTTATTTTAGCATAACACGAAACATCTCATGCATCATGACATAGCATGAAGCTAACTTTTTCTTTGCAGGTTAATTATCCTCCTGATATAGTCAAAATAAAAGGTTCATTCAGACAGACACCTTTATCAATCACATTCAAGATTCAGATACATATTTCAAATACAGTTCATGGGAACATTCATTCTGACAACACTTCGATATCCTCCTAACGATGGCATCTCTAAGCCCATCCCAGACATTTATTGCAAGTACAACATATACAGGTTATCAGATACAGCCTAACGTACGGTTCATTCTGATTCAGCCCAACATATGACTTCTTCAGCAACTCCAATGCGGTCTAACGTACGACCCATTTGGACCTTCAAATCCTCAGATGCTGCCTAGCGTACGGTACATTCAGGGGTGTAGTCTAGCGTACGACTACTTTCTTTTTCAGATGCAGCCTAACGGACGGCTCAGTCTACAACTCGGATACGATCTAACGTACGATCCATTCTGAACTTCAACAACCCCAACGCGGTCTAACGTACGACCCGTTTGGATCTTACAACCCTCAGATGCTACCTAACGTACGGTACATTTCTGAAGTGTAGTCTGGCGTACGACTACCGCTTTCATCATCAGATGCGGCCTAACAGACGACTCATTCTGCGACGGTCTAACGTACGACCCGTTCGGATGTCCATCCCCTCAGATGCTACCTAACATACGGTACATTTCTGAAGTGTAGTCTAACGTACGACTACCCCTTTCATCATCAGATCCTACCTAACATACGGTACATTTCTGAAGTGTAGTCTAACGTACGACTACCCCTTTCGTCATCAGATTCAGCCTAACGTACGGCTCATTCTGCAACTCAGATACGATCTAGCGTATGGTCCATTCTGATCCTTTATCCCCAACAGCATATGACACACTCCGACTCCCCAGCGAAGTCGGCAGCCTAATGGATGACTCATTATACGGTCTAACGTACGACCCAGTGTGGCACCCATGTCTTCAAATTGGCCTAATATACGGCGCGATCTGAAGCTTTCGTCATCAAACCTCCCGGATGGCATCTTTAAGCCCATCTCCATCAAGACCAACTGTCGATTCTCAAGTGCAAATTTTTGGGGCATTCTAGTGTTCAATAATCTTCCACCTCCAGACCACGAATGGCATACACGCCATCCTAACTCTCTCGGTTCAAGAATATTGAACAGGGGCAGCTGTCATACCCCAAAAATTACCCATCATTTTTCCTAAAAAAAAAAAAAAAAAAAAAAAAAAAAAAAAAAACGAAAAAAAAAACGAAAAAAAAAAAAAAAAAAAAAAAAAAAAAAAATTAATTAATTAATTAATTAATTAATTAATTAAATAATTAAAATAAATAAATAAATAAAATATAACAAATTATTTTGGACTTGGGTCTCCCTCATTCCAAGCCCATTACCCACGAAATTAGTCTATAAATACTGAAGTTTCAGTAGGGGGAGTTAGACTTGGAGTTTACACTGGGAGATTCACTGGAGAAAGAAGGAAGAGAAGCAAAACACTCTGAGGTTTCCTTGGAACAAAACCTTGAGGAAAAAGAAAGAGAGAGAACAGAGAAGGACGGATAGAAACTTTGGCATAGGAACCCTGCCTACCCGGAGAATTCAGAGTAAAGAAACCCTGAAGGCAGCCCATCTGCACCGAAGCCATCGCCGTCCAATTCCCGCTGCCTAACTTATTCCGATACTACAAGTGGTCAATCCCTTCAACCTTGAATTGGCAAACAGGTTTGCGTATCTCTATTGTTTATACTTTCAATTGGCCATATCTACATATATAATGCATCATGATTAAATGTTGATATATAATTTGCTTTCGTATGGGAATTTAAATATGCCTGAATACCCTGAATGTTTGACCATGTTATTCCTGTGATAAAATGCCATAAAATTCAAAGTTCCTAACATGGGGCTGTTTTCAAATTCAAAATCCGTGGCCTTCGCTAGGCGAGGCAGAGGCGAACGAGACAGTACCTGATTCTTCTAGTCTGTTTTTTTTATGTTTTTATCATAGCCATGCATTATTTATCCTATCCTATTTATTGTTGTGATATTTCTCCGGTGTAATCTTCGATTGCACCCTGATTTGGTGTTCTGACATGTTTCTTTTTTTTGAGTTTCGTAAAGGTTCACATATCCCAAGAAAAGGTTATTGGCTAGGTATTCCACTTTATTTGTGGGATACCCTTGTGGAGTTTCACCCTAAATTAATTTTTTAATGTATTAATTTCTAATGTATTAATTTTTTAATATATTATTTTTAATAATTTTAATGTGGAGTTTCATCCTAATTATATAATTAATTGTAAAACTTTGCCTTTGAATAAGTGATCTTGGACCTCTCTTTGTTGCCTTACGATTACGATATTACGGTCATGTCCCGCGAACGTGGGGATACCCTTAGCAAAGACCCTTCGGTTAAATCATCATAAAATAAATTATAGTCCCTCGGATGTTGCCTTCGAATATACAACTTTGTCCCTCGATGACCCTCCGATGTTGCCAACGGTTAAATGATGATAGTCCCTTCGAATGCTAAGGTATCCTCATAACTGTTGCCTTCAATGACCAATCGATGACCCTACGATGACCCTTTTACATCCAAAGGATAAAACTACTTATTTCTCAATAATAAGGACAGTTTTACCCTCATAAGGATAGGAAATGCCCGTAAAGACCTTGGGTCGGTATAACTCTTAATTGCTGGCTCACAACTTAAAACATTTTTTTTTGCACCTCACACCTTTCAAAATGCCTTTAGAAAATCACCACTTGGTATACATTCATACTAGAATCATTACCGAGTTATATTTTTCTAAACAATTTTCAAAACTAAAACGGGATAACCACTTTGTATACATTCATACAAGAATCATTACAAAGTTAAATTCTCTTTTCAAAACAATTTTCCAAACAATTCACAAACACTTTTTTAGACAAAAATAATATAAGTGATCGAGCAATTAAGAGCCCATGGATAACCATGGATACAAAGGGTGCTAACACCTTCCCTTTGTATAATGTACCTCCCGAACCCAAAATCTAAATTAAGGTCTTTCCTGTTCTTTTCCACCTTTCCTTATTGGATAAAAGAAAAGTCGGTGGCGACTCTTGCTAACCGCGACATTGCGATAAAAAAACACAAAAAGTCCAGTTCACCGTATGACAGATGACTTTCCATATTTTCCTATCAACAGAGTTGATATGGATACGCATACAATCTTTCCAATAACTATAGTTTTTACCGGTAAAAATAGGCACCCTATTGTACGTCCCTTTAGGATCGTTACTCATTTTCTAAAAAGTTATATGTGAAGCATTAGATGAACCGACGCTCGTGATACCACTTGTTAGACGATAGTGACGATCTAGAAGGGGGATTGAACAGACCAACTTTGAAATTTAGCGCTTTTTAAAAATGTTTTCAACGATTGCGGAAGCACCTTAGATTTTAATTGTTTAAACGATCTGTTAATGGAATAATCGGATATGCGTGAAACTGAATGGAATTACTTAAGATAGAGATTATCACCACTATCTAAATCAATCAATTAACCACTATGATCATTGATATCGTTACCTCTAATAATGCTTAACACAATAAGTGATCAAGTAAAATATTACTAAGTTTGTGTGAGATTAATTTTATTGAACACTTGGTGTGCACTCCACACCAAGTTTCAATTTCACTCAAATTGAATGTGCAGAATTTTACTCAGTTGCAATCAAAGAGATTGCAACAATTTATCGAACAATTACTATGCACACCAATCAAGCGATATTGATTTTACAATTAATTTCACACAAACCGTAATTGATGTAGAATTTAAAGAGTTAAGAGATAGAGAGAACAAGATCGGATTTATTGAGGCAGTTCCCCTATCGTCCTCGCTTAGGGTACGTCTGCCCTCAATTCTAAATCTAGAATTGAGATGTTTTTATTAACACGTTACAAAGTCAATACAAGAGAACAAATAATCACCACCAACCAATCCCTAGAGTTATTGAAGATCCTATTCTATTCTCTCCCCTTGATCACCATCTCCGGTTATCGCTACCTTATTGCAAGAGCGACACGTTCTCCAAAACTTTAGCTCGGCTGACTTCAAACGCAAGTCACTTGATCCCTAAGCTTTCTTCACAATCCTCCGGTTACTGCTACTTGTTTGACCGAACCTTTCGTTCTTCAAACTTTTCACTCGGTTGAATCTGCGAAGCAAAGGTTAGTGCAAAAAACCCCAATTCTTGGAGGACAAAACCCCAATGGTTTTATTCAAGAAAAGCCCACATAAAGTCTCAACCCAAACTAAGATAATCCAATCTTATTTGAACGTTATCACAACAGCAATGGACAATGCTCACCAAAGATTATTTTGTGTGATTATTGAGAAATGCAATGAAGAATGAATATGATAAGCACTTTGGTGTATGTCTTTCACTTTTCTTGTTATTTTGCTGAAGAAGAGACACATGAATATTTATATGATGCATGGACCAAATAACAAACATCATAGAAATATTTTGCAAAGTTACACAACATAAAATTAAGTAAAACAGTGGATGAGTCGACTCAAACAGTGGATGAGTCGACTCAAACCGAGTTTATTTCAGGGTTGAGTCGACCTATGACTCGACCTGTTTGGACCTGTGGCTACATGGTTCAAATGAAAATAGGCAATAAGTCGACGTAAGAAGTGGATGAGTCGACTCATTCAGGTTTCCCAGGATTGAGTCGACCTATGACTCGACCTATTTGGACCCGTGGCTACATGGTTCAAATGAAAATAGGCAATGAGTCGACGTGAGAAGTGGATGAGTCGACTCATTCAGGTTTTTTCAGGATTGAGTCGACCTATGACTCGACCTGTTCAGACCAGAGAGTTTTGCTCCGAGTCATGAGTTGACTGACAGTACTTAAACTCCCAAAAATAAGTTTTGAGATGTATTTTGACCAATTTAAATTGATCTCCTATGAACCTAGGATATTTACTATGATTAAGTGCGTGATTCACATCTATGATATGCTCCTATATGCTCATACACATTGAACCTATATTTTGAACATGTTAGAGGATGAAAGCATTTTATACTATGATGATACTATCCAAAGACACGTTGTGGGCGATTAGAAAGGTTTGACATCATTAAAATAAGGACTGGGCATAATTTCCCTTTCATTGATGACCAGACTTTTTGGATTATGATCTTGTGTTGTAGATCATATTGACTCTATTTTATATCATAATTTTGTTTAGGCACATTTGTATATCATGTGCCATTTATGTATATTATATCTTTTGGGCAATGTATATATAAAATTGTCGATAGGCTCTTATGTGTATCAATACCAATTACATTATGTATAATGTATTTTCTAGATGTATATTATATGTGGGTGTTACAATGATCACGTCTATCACAAATGGACGAGAAATGCTTGTATATCCAACATTTCACAATAAACAAAAACTACATATACAGAATGTCTTTGATAAATAAGAACAAAATAAATAAAACATAATAAATATTCGTACCTGGAAATAGAGTCATATAACAAGAAAATTGTTTCATTTCAAACGCATCCGCCTTTCTAAGGGCAATGTATAATATCATCAAAGCAACACAACCCCATGCCCAATCGAGACATTCAAAGTCACTAACGAAGGATATGTATCTATCATCGATGTATACACGAGACTTATCTGCTAAAATAATACACCCTACGAGATGCAACAAGTATACCCTAACGACCTCCTCATACATAGAATGTGAAGGAGAAGAGCGATCCAAAACGCAGCGGAATTTAAAATTTCTCCTTTATTGATCCTTACGAATGGGCATGATCAGTGATAGAATCGTTACCTCTTGTGGCGATTGTAACCTTTAATGCAGATCTACGGAGCGATCACGAACGTTGAACGATGACAACGCCTCTACTCAGTCCACACGAACAAATTTCTTCAATCTCAATGCTAGCTGCTACGAATGAAGGCTTTGACTGAGAGAGAGAGAGAGAAACAAAATTGGAACTGCACAAATGCTTCTACACAAGAGTTCTATTTATAGAACCACTTGTATGGGTTGTAAGCTAAAAAGCCCACTCAAGTGTATGTGGCCCATATCTTATAATATGCCAAAATCACTTAAGCGCGTGGTACCTTACCATATTTCGTATTCTACTTAAGTACACCGTACCTTACGATGTTCTACAATTCACTTAAGTGCACCGTACATTACGGTATTCCTTAGTTACTCTATCTCTCATCAATCCCTCCTTTTATGTGTGACCCTGTAGGTTTTCGCGGCATTGACAATTATATTAAATCACGTATTTAACATAATAAACAGTGAGCAGTATCTAGCAACACATCACTGCTATCCAAGACACGAAAATGTCACGTGATCTGACAAATCCTTTTATGATAATACTTATGTGTACAATTACCCTTTTACCCTTATGTCTATATTGAACACAAGGCATAAACCGTGTCATCCTTGTCCAGTTCAATATGGGCCCATAGACATTTATCCTGTTACGCAGGATGGGCAAATTCCATCTAGGTCACTCATGTCCCTTAGCATGCTTCGCGGAGTACCCATCAACTGTCTTTATGGTCATCCAGTTACGGACAATGTTTGATCAACAATAAGGCACTCGACTCTACATCTAGGGTCCATAGTGGTTTCAGGTCGAAGGGTGGTATACACCATTATCACCATGAGAATAACTTATGACACTCTGCATAACATTCTATATAGTATTCTCATAGCGGGTCAATCCAGTATAAATATTACTCTTAATATTCATACATTTGTTTAAGACTTGATAATTCCTTATCCATGATCTATAAGATGTGATCATCAGTCTATATACATAATAGTCTTAATGCTTTAATGTTATCCCACTTCACAATAAAGCTCGGCTACAAATACTTTAAGAATAGTGCCCTTGTGTTTAATGTGATCTCATGATTAAGTCACACTTGATACATTAAACGGACTAACTATTCTAGGGACTTTATTAAACAAACATAATAAAGAAAAAAGCCTTTTATTATTAATAAATAATTCAATACAAGTACCAAAAGTATTGGCCTCTAGGGCTTACACCAACAATCTCCCACTAGCACTAGAGTCATCAGGCATACCCCTAATGCCCATAGATCTAGTATGGCCATCATGCTTCTGCTGTGCAGGAGGCTTTGTCAGTGGGTCAGCAATATTGCCAAGTGTAGGTGTCGCATCACGCGAAAAACCGGCGGGAAAACAAGAACAACAGAGCCGCCACCGTGCGTTATTTATCCCAAAAGAGGGAAAGGAAACGCTCAGAGTAAACCTAGGAAAGAACATGGTCTCGCGACCAAAGAGAATGGGTTCGGGAGTCGGTTATGCGAAGGGAAGGTATTAGCACCCCTACGCATCCGTAGTACTCTACGGGATCCACGCACAAAAGAAAGGAAAATTGGTTGCTAAACACTGCTCAAATACTCACACACACTGGCTGAAAGAAACGCAAGAAACTGACTGAAACTGACTCGGCAGGATGTCGCATCCTGGGCCTACTTAGTCTATCAGGCATAGACATCAGAGTCGAAGTAGTTCGGACTGGGGAAACGACACATGCTCGCTAGGATATCGCATCCTATGCATACGTATCTTCTCGGACGAGAGAAGAATCAGAGCATTCGTAGCTCGGCTGACACGCGCACAAACAAACACAGGCAAAGGCAAACGTGGAGCCCGAATGCCAATCACTGGACTTACATCAGCATCCGAACCAAAACACACACAAGAAGGCAAACATGGAGCCTGAATGCCAATCACTGGGCTTACATCAGCATCCGAACCAAGCACACGCACACTGGAACCCAAATGCCACTCGATGGACTTACATCGGCCTCCAAGCACACAACAACACAACAAGTTAATAGGGAGTCGGGGACTCGAGCCTATAACTGTCAAGCACACACTCAAACAGACAGACAACAAATTGCTAAGGAGTCAGGCACTCGAGCCTAGCAACTGTCAAACAACACACACAAAAAAGAAAAAGGGCGCCCGGAGAGATCAGCTCAATCTCCTGCCTACATACTTCATCTGGTATGAAGATCAGGGCGATGTAGTTCCCCTACAGAGGGATAAAGGACTAGCCTAACCAGATAACAGAGGGAGACACAACTAGGGAGACTACGACTCGAGCCTAGATGTTATCATGCAAATTCGTCCCTAAGTTAAGGTTTCTAGCTAACTGGCACAGGGAGCCAGCCTATCCTAATCATGACTTGCACAGGGAGCAAGCCATACACACACTTAACTTGCACAGGAAGCAAGCCAAGCAAAACCTAACTCGCACAGGAAGCAAGTCTAAACTAATCCTAACTTGCACAGGAAGCAAGTCAAACAATCCTAACTTGCACAGGAAGCAAGTCAAACAATCCTAACTTGCACAGGAAGCAAGTCAAACAATCCTACAAGCACAGATAGCACACACTATATACACACAAGTGGCTCAAACAAGGGTTAGGTTTTAGTCAAGGGGTCATATCAACCTCAACAAACAAACCTCTGGAACTGGGTGAATGTGCTCTTAACCTTGCCATTGAGAGACTAAGGTGAAGCAGATGAAAGGTGAGTGAAGATAAGACTTCACAGCTCTTATCCCTGGCCTGGGAGAGCTTAAGACAAGAATGTGTGGGTCCAGAAAGTGGGAACCCTTCTACACATTTGAAACTGACTCAACTGTGCAATTGCACAAGATCTTGGGTTTGTATCTACAATGCATCAACACGGTGGTGTGAGCAAAGCAGATGACACACTGAATAGCAGGGGATAGGTTGCATATCCCTTGGGTTATGCCAATTGCCTCTTCACTTAGGAGGACTTTGACTCTATGCAAGGACAAAATTAAACATACACAAACATTGCCTCTTAAGGAGGACTTCAGACAGTTGCCTGGCCAAGTAACAGGCCAGGTCTTCCAGACTACATGAAGATTAGAAGCATACCTCAATGCAAATTGCTTATACAAGCAAAGCAAAGCAACAAGTTCACAAGGAACTAAGCAACTAAAAGCACCTGAAACAGTCAAACAGATGTTAGTATGTAACTTCAAAACAAAGCAAATGAAACAGATATCAACAGTTAATCAGGAGCAACTGGATGTGCAAGGCACAAGGCTTAAGGCATGTGAGCCAAGCCACCTACAAAACAAACAAGTTAGGCAATGATTTTTAAGCAAGCTCAATCAAAAGAATTGGTCTCAATGGCCATTTGTTGGTCAACCTGAAAGCACAAGCTCAAAGGTGAGTAACGGGACCACTAGGACAAGCCTAGGGTCAAAAATGAATGAGAAAGTCAAAACAGCAAGGGTTAAGTATCCAAAATCATGTTCAAACAATCAAGAAACAAAAACAATTGGGTTCACATTCATATCAATCACTATCATCATTTCATGAACAAATTAGGTCAAAACATGGCATTTAGAAGCTCATAGAAGTCAACAGCAAGACTTGCATCAAAACCAATCTTAAACATCTCCAAAAATCACCAAATAAATCATGATCAATCACAACCCACAGCATGGTAAGCATGTCAAATTTCATCTCATTTGGACAAGTGGAAGGCAGTCAATGAAAATCAGAAAGTCAAAGCCATTTTAAACATGCTCATAGAAGTCAACCAAACATGCATCCACTTAGAAAAATCATAAATCAGAGATGGTGTATGATAAATGAATGGGACTAAAACCATGGCAAAGATGAGGATGTCTAGTTATCTCATGTAAAATTTCATGTCCATCTAATAAAGTATGAGAATTTCACAAATGAAATGGGAACATGTATCACACAAGGTCAACATATGACTAATCAGGGGAGAAAATCTCAAACAATTAGGAAATGCCACAAATAATTCCAAGAAAATTCACATGTAAACTAGACATACAAGAGTAGGTTCATGCAAAAAATCAGATCAATTGGAGGTCAAGAAGCATGGTAATGAAAATCATGAAGTTGGACATCAATGGTGTGACACAAATTGTCACACCCTAATTCAAAAAATCATATCTCACAAACCAGCAATGATAAATTCACAAACTCTACACCAAAATCACCATGAGTGTGTCTAGTTTAAGCACAAAAAATTTGGGAGCCATTGGATAAAGTATCATCATTTCACAAATGTTTTGGCAAAGTGTACAAAAATTGGTCACATGTCACAAACCCTAGCACCAATTAAAAACCAATCATCCAAAAATTCTGGAAAAAAATGTGATAAAAAACTAGAGATGGAGATGAACACCACACAAAAATTCCCATGAAATTTGGATTTGAAATAAATAAGTTATGATTTTTGCAAGTTTGTGGGACAAAGTGAAATAATTATTGAAATGAATTTATTTAAATGAATTAAAGTGGATTAGGAATTAAAAAGAGAAAAAAAACACAGCCACCCATTAATCCTAGGTGGCGGTGGGCTTTGCTGAAAAAACAAAACTCAGCGCTCCTTTTTAATACATATTTTATAGAAGGCGTTAAATAAATGAATTGGCATTGCGCCCCAGTGGTAAAACACTTGGTATTTGAAGCTTTGAGGCAAAGGTCTGGGGTTCGAATCCCCCTCGCCCCAGGCCTTTTGGCATTTATTTGGAAACAAGGCAAGGCAATTTATGGCAGTAAAAACAGGCAAATCAAACTCAATCCTAGGCCATCACGTGCGGCACATAAGCTGTAGCTAACACCAATGTTACGGTAACTAATGCCTGACCATACTGTAGCAATTTTTGGAAATGAATTAAGAGAAAAATTTTTGGAATTAAAAGGATAACAGTACCGCTTGCGTGGCAAAAGAAAAGGAACACATGAAGTGTTTTATGAAAACACAAGCAGGCCAACGCTTTGTTAAAATGAAAAAAAATGGTGGGCCCAGTGGCGTTTCAGCATGGGCCAGGCGCACAACCAATCATTGTGCTTCTTCATGAAACACCATGCGCAGCAAACAACAAACCCTTATGGATCTACACGGCTAGGCAACAGTAAAAAGAAAGTTTCCAGCATTCATGTTGCAGAAAAATATGCAGTATTTATACATTCAAAGCAACAAATTCCAGTAACACAAAAATTGCACCAAAGTTGACAACCAATATATCAACATGTTCATCTAAGCACACACATTAATAATCCCACAACCATTAACATCAATTCGTGCTATCAAGAGAAAACCAAGCAAAAACATATTCAAGTGTCAAACTTTAAAACCTCATAACTTCACAAATACTCAACCAAATCAAGTGACTCAAAGCTCAAAATACTCATGGCAAGGAGATCTATTTAATGTATATCATGGTTTTGGAAAATGAGAGATTCGATACCTGGCCAAATTTGGAGAACAGTCGTGATTCTGTTGCTTTTTCGTGTGTTTGGCTTGAAACAGTTACTTTAAAACCCTCCTAATGATGAATGGTGTAGGTGCTTTAACTTGCAACAGCTTGGAATGGCCTCACACTTGGACTGTCATGGATGGAAGGTGAAGAAAAACAGTCACGCAAAGGCTGTTACAGATGGAAAATGATGTTGCAAATCAGTTCAAAATGATGCTTGGATGGTGTTTTTGGCAAGGCAAGGCTTGGTCCTTTGGAAGTTTGTGACAGATTTTGATAAATGGCCAAAAATGAAGCTTGAGAGAATGAGAGAACAGAAAATTCTTGCTGTTTAATGTGGCTGCCCTTAGTGTTCTCCTTTTACAGAAAATGATGAGTAAACTCTGCTGTTTTTGTGGTACAAGGCATGGCTCATGGATATGTGGGATATGGTGGTTGCAAATTGTACTTTTCTTCCCATTTTCAAGCAATTAGGCATGGCTATGTGATGGGTGTAGGTACTTGCACGAATTTGCCTTTGTACATGCTGCAAATAACATTCCAAGCAAGTTCCAATTGGCCCCAAGTGTTAAAAATGCATAATTCAAAAAGTCAACCATTGGTCAAACTTGAATTTCACATATGCTAGGTTCAAAAATGCCATTTTGATTGGCAAGGTTTTGGTGTATGAAATTTATATTTTTGGAAAGAGGGGATCAAATGTGACTTGTAGGAAAAAACCCCACCCAAATTGGCCAAATGGTTTGAGAGATATGGCCTTTTGAAGTTCAAGATTTTCTGAAATCGATTCGATCATAACTTGCCAACCACACATGGGAATTAAGAGTTCTTGGACTTTTTGGAAATGGGAGAACAAGATCTTCAACTTTCATGTTGGGCAAAAATTCATTTGAAGCTTGTATCATGATGTAAGTTTGAGGATCAAGACTTTCCATTTTTGGTAAGTTTCAGTTATAGGTCCAGTTTCCATTTTGGGAAATTTCTGATTTGGCTTCAAATTCTTCCATGATGGTGTTTGACATGATGTATGAGGCCTATATGGACATGAATAAGCCCTCTCAAACCAATTTCCATCATCAAATTACTGATTAAATGAACAGTTGACCAACAGTTGACTTTTCTAGGGTTTTGGATGACTGAACCTCTTCTGATGAATTCCAAACCCTAATTCCTTGAGAACTTGACTTCAAATGATGTCCCAAGACATATGAACCCTTGATTAATGAGCATGGTGCCCAAATTCCACAAGAATGGCCACCATCCACTGCTTTGACTGACTGTTGACTGTCTAGGTCTTTTGCCTGACTGTGCATGAACTGATGACTTCTGAACATCCAATCCTTGACCAAAACACTTCAAATGGACCCCCAAGTCATGTGAACTTGTTGGACCAACCCTAGGGCCTTGGCTCTTTGAGAAATGCACTTGCTTGCTTGGTTGACTGATCTCCTGATCAGTTTGACCTAATTCCTTAATTGGCTTGCACTTGAGGCAAAAGGGGCAATGCAATGCTATGCAATGGACCATGATATGCTATGACCTAATATGAAAATGTATGTACAATGATAGGTGCAAATTTGAGGTGCTACAGTAGGTACCCTGCATATTTTCACATCTCCTCTATCTATTATCTCTCGAATGAGGTGATAACGCCTAAGTATGTGTTTGGATCGTTGGTGAGATCTAGGCACCTTAGCTTGTGCGATAGCACCATTGTTATCACAATAGAGAACAATGGGATCCACAATGCTAGGAACTATGCCAAGTTCACTAATAATTTTTTTGATCCAAACAGCTTGCTTTGCTGCACTTGAGGCAGCAATATACTCGGCCTCAGTTGTAGAATCATCAACTATATCTTGCTTTGAACTTTTCCAGCTCACAGCGCCACCGTTTAAGCAAAACACATAACCAGATTGCGATCTAAAGTCATCCTTATCTGTCTGGAAGCTAGCATCGGTGTATCCAGTTACAGCCAGCTCTTCCTGACCTCCATATCAAGAATGAGTCCTTAGTCCTTCTCAAATACTTAAGGATATTCTTGACAGCTACCCAATGAGCATCACCAGGATCAGATTGGTACCTACTCGTTGCACCTAAAGCATACGAGACATCTGGTCGAGTACATAACATGGCATACATGATAGATCCTATTGCAGATGCATATGGAATCTTATTCATGCGATCCCTTTCTTCCTTAGTTGAAGGGGATTGTGTTTTTGATAGACACAAGCCATGTTGCATAGGTATGAATCCTTTCTTGGAATCATGCATATTAAAGCGTCTCAACACTTTGTCTATGTACGTACTCTGATTTAGGCCAAGTAGTTTTTGTGATCTATCTCTATAGATTATGATTCCTAATATATAGGCTGCTTCACCTAGGTCCTTCATAGAAAAGCATTTCCCCAACCAAGACTTTACTTGTTGCAGGGTAGGGACATCGTTTCCAATGAGTAATATGTCATCTACATATAATACTAGGAAAACAACCATGCTCTCACTAACCTTCTTGTAGACACAAGGCTCATCTTCGTTCTTGATGAATCCATATTATTTTACTGTTTCATCAAAACGAAGATTCCAGCTTCTGGAAGCTTGCTTCAATCCATAGATTGATCTCTGTAACTTACATATCATTTGGGCTTCTTCTGGTATGTCAAATCCTTCAGGTTGTGTCATGTACACATCCTCAAGAAGATTCCCATTAAGGAAAGCAGTTTTGACATCCATCTGCCATATTTCATAATCATGATATGCAGTGATAGCAAGTAAAATCCGAACAGATTTAAGCATTGCAACTGGTGAAAAGGTTTCATCATAGTCAACCCCATGAATTTGTTTATATCCTTTTGCAACCAGTCTTGCCTTATAGGTATGTACCTTACCATCCATGTCAGTCTTCTTTTTGAAGACCCACTTGCATCCTATAGGGTTAACTCCTACAAGAGGCTCTACCAAGGTCCAAACTTGGTTTGTGTACATGGAACCCATTTCAGATTTCATGGCTTCTAGCCACTTCTCAGACTCGGGGACCAGTTATGGCCTCTTGGTAGGTCACATGCTCATCTTGATCCATGAGTAATACATCACCTTGGTCAGTTATGAGATATCCATATCTCTCAGGTAGGTGACGTATCCTGCTTGACCTACAATGGTCTTGTTCTACTTGAGTAGGTTGCTCTTCCACAACTACTTGTGTTTCCTGCTCTAATTCCTCCATAGGTGTATCAATGCTTTGTGATTCTTGAATTTCTTCAAGCTTTACTTTCCTCCCACTGATTCCTTTGGAAATAAAATCCTTTTCTAGGAAAACTCCAGTTCGAGCGACAAACACTTTGTCCTCAGATGGATTATAGAAGTAATATCCTCTTGTTTCTTTAGGATACCCCACAAATAAGCATTTGTCAGATTTGGGCTCAAGTTTAGTTGAAGTTTGTCGTTTCACATAAACTTCGCAACCCCAAATCTTCATGTAAGACATATATGGTTTCTTACCACTCCATATCTCATATGGTGTCTTCTCAACCTTTTTGGATGGAACACGGTTAAGTGTGTAAGCCGCTGTCAATAGTGCATGTCCCCAAAAGGAGTTTGGAAGATCGGCGTGACTCATCATGGATCGGACCATGTCTAACAGGGTTCGATTTCTTCTCTCAGATACACCATTCCATTGGGGTGTTCCGGGAGGAGTAAGTTGGGATAGGATCCCACACTCTTTCAGATGGTCATCAAACTCTAGGCTTAAATACTCACCACCTCGATCTGATTGAAGAGTTGTAATATTCTTACCTAGTTGGTTTTGTACTTCATTCTCGAATTCCTTGAACTTTTCAAAGGACTCTGATTTGTGTTTCATTAAATACACATAATCATATCTACTGAAATCATCAATAAATGTGATAAAGTACTGAAAATCTTCTCTGGCTGGTATGTTAAGTGGTCCACATACATCAATATGTATGAGGGCCAAAAGATCATTAGCTCTTTCACCTTATCCTTTGAATGGAGACTTTTTCATCTTTCCAATTAAACAAGACCTGCATGTCTCATATGATTCATAATCAAAAGAGTCAAAGAGTCCATCTTTATGGAGTTTGGAAATGTGTTTCTCATTTATTAATCGGCAATGTCAAAGGTAAGTTGGATTTAACTCATTAGGTTTCATCCTTTTAGTATTAATGTTATAAATAGGCATTTCAAGATCAAGGACATATAGTCCATTGTTCATTTGTGCAGTAGCATAGAATATATCATTCAAATAAATTGAGCAACAATTGTTCTTTATTATAAATGAAAAACCAAACCTGTCCAAACAAGAAACGAAAAAAATATTCCTGCTAATTGCAGGTACATAATAACAATTCTCTAACTGAATTATTAAGCCACTAGGTAAAGTCAATACATAAGTTCCTATTGCTAAAGCAGCAACCTTTGCTCCATTGCCAACTCGTAGGTCAACTTCACCTTTTGCCAAATCTCTACTCCTTTTTAGCCCCTGCACATTGGTAAAAATGTGAGAACCACATCCAGTATCTAATACCCATGATGCAGAAGTAGATAAATTAATTTCAATAACAAAAATACGTGAAGTTGAAGTCTCTACTCCATTCTTCTTATCTTCCAGGTACTTTGGCCAGTTTCTCTTCCAGTGTCCGGTCTTACCGCAATGGAAGCAGGTGGCTTCCTTTGATATGCCTCCACTAGGCTTCAAAGCAGCAACAATGGGTTTGGGTTTGGCAACTTCCTTGCCTTTCCCTTTATCACCCTGCTTGGTGGGTCTTTTGTTCTGTCTCTTTCCATTTCCGATCATCAGAATGGACTTCCCTTTTGACTTCAGATTCTGCTCAACAATTCTTAACATGGCTAGCAGTTCAGGAAGAGATTTGTCAATATCATTCATATTGAAATTAAGGACAAATTGACTGAATCTATCTGGCAACGATTGGAAGATAAACTCAGTCGCAAGTTCCTTTCTGAGGGGAAAATCCAACCTCTCAAGGTTTTCCACATACCCAATCATCTTGAGCACATGGGGACCTACAGGGGCTCCCTCAGCTAACTTACCTTGAAAAAGGGCTTTTGAAACTTCAAACCTTTCATGCCTTGCTTGCTCTTGATAAAGCATCTTCTGGTGTGTGATCATATCGAACGCTGCCATGTTCTCAAGTTGCTTTTGCAATTCTGAATTCATGGTAGCTAGCATGAGACAAGCAGTTTCATTGGCATCATCGACATGCTTCTTATAAGCATCTCTTTTTGCCTTAGGTGCAGAAGCAGGAGGTTCCTCTTCAGGAACAAGTTTCTCCAAGACATACATCTTTCTATCATGTTTGAGGACAATCCTCAGATTTCGGTGTCAATCCAGAAAATTTGTCCCAGACAATTTTTCCTTGTCAAGGATTGATCGCAAAATGTTATTAGAGGTGTTTGTTGTCATGGTAATCTACATGAAAATATAAGTATCAATAACATATTTAATTAGGCCTTTAATTAAATATTGTCATACCCTGATTTTGACCCTGAAACTTCTCTATCGATCATGCATTTTCTTTCCTCCTCATGACCATTTCATCTGGTCATGAATCTATCCACCTACTTAATAGTCAAGAGATGGAGGGTGATGGTGTAGTTTCTCCTAACATTTGTCAAATTGCTAGTTTACCTCCACATCCACTCGAAGATTTTGAAGGGGATGGAAGAAAGCGGTCAGACTAGAACTTGTACCTCCCTGAAAACGTTGTTACTCCTGTCTATGGTCATTTTCCTTGAAGAGCCAAAGAAGTCACTTTTAGAAAAGTTTATGGAAATATGTCCATCGTTGCATTTTCTAAAACCTAAGCTATTAAAGACTTTGTTAATCAGAAGGAAGCGTGAATTTATGGACAGGGATGCATTGATTTTGACTCTTGAGTATTGTTACGTGACTTGCAAGAGTCCATGCAGCTTGATACACTCTTTGGCTTGCCACTGTTGCCACTCGCAAATAGTTCCTTTACATTAGTTGATAAGGAGGGAATTGGAGAAAGATTTTACATTGCACGTGATAGCACAAATATTTATTTCCTGTCATGCCATGTGCTTGAGAAATTTCTCGTGAAAGGACTTCCTGTAGAATAGCAACATGCTTCACAATTAACACCAGATTCTAATGTGATAAAAATGACAATCAGAGATTTCGCAGCAGCCACGTTCTAGAGGTCGTATTGAGTTTGCAAGCATAAACAGAGTTCTTTATTTTTCATGATGGAATTCAAAGCAGTGCTACAAGTGCCATAAATGAAAACTGCTACACCTATTAGAATCCTTCTGTGAGAAAATGCAATTGTATATGCAAGATGCAGACTTTGTAAATAGAGAAAGCACAGAAGTATTATTGTTACAAGGGATTATCCGTTCTTGAAAAGAAAAATAAATGATATTGCAAAGTACGGTATTCTTGTGAAATTAATAAAAAAGGTGGCACAACTGTGGCGAAATGGCACTGCTATTCCCATACATCTACTGTTGTATCATTCCATCGTTGTTGATGCATCTTATGGAGGTGATATGTCAGCTTCTAGTTGTTGAATCCGTCCGCATTACCGACACGTCCAAAACAGCATGGAAAAGCGTTATAGTTGCTTCCCCAAATTCCTACAACAGACTTTGCAACGCTAGTAACCTCGGCTGAAATTCAACCCGGCATGACGTACGTCCTGCAAGTATCAACAACAGATGAAATTAACACAACAAATTTTTCCATCAAATCGGATAATGCCACAGCTCGTCATAACAGGGATAATCATGAAAATTGGAAGAGGGTGCTGGAAACTGCCCTGCCTGTCACAAACCTTTTCTCGGCAAGAGATTGGTACAATTCAATGAAAACAGGATGCTATATGCTGTTGGACATGCTAGGCATTATTTGGAGGGGATTTTCCTGTTATAAGGAAAGTGAAGTTTGACATCGTTGTTGTGACTATGCTGCTACTGCCTTGAATAACCTACAGGAAGCAAAATCGATTACTATGATAATGGATCGCCTCATAATTGACTTCTCATATAGTCCTACTGTTGTTACAATTTGAGCTGTCTGATTTCTATGCCGTCTCTTCTTCAACAACTCACTAATGTTTGGAGTCCGGATTCGCACCATTTTCTACATATAAGACAGATAAACATAATTGATAGATTAGTGAGACTCATGAGGGATAGAGAATGGAAAATTGGAAAATAAAGTGAATCTGGATTTGATAATTCACTGTCTTCAAGTTGGGTTTCTATGTACACTTTCTATTATTTTTCCATTTTTGGACAAATACAAAAAAATAATAAGTGGAAAATTTTTGGAGACTTACAGTGAAAGCCGGATGGTGCTGTTACATTTACAAGGTTTGCTGAGAAGTATCACCGTTTTGCGAATGCTTTCATTCAACAGAGTCCTGCAAAGCACAATAAGAAAATTCAAAACCATGTTACATTTTTGTTTAAAACCATGCTTTAAGTGATTAGGCAAGACAAGCTTGGAAGTTTCCATTACCAGAAAGTAATCAATCTCTATTCAATTCAAATTGCAATGGCTCGTACTAAGCAAACAGCACGCAAATCCACCGGAGGCAAAGCACCAAGGAAGCAGTTAGCAACAAAAGCTGCTCGGAAATCAGCACCGGCAACTGGAGGAGTGAAGAAGCCACACAGATTCAGGCCAGGAACTGTTGCTCTTAGAGAAATCAGGAAGTACCAGAAGAGCACTGAGCTTCTTATAAGGAAGCTTCCATTCCAGCGGCTAGTGAGGGAAATCACTCAGGATTTCAAAACTGATCTCCAATTCCAAAGCAGCGCTGTTTCTGCTCTACAAGAAGCTGTTGAAGCTTACCTTGTTGGTTTGTTCGAAGCAGCACAAACCTCAGGGGAAAAGATGCATCAGAACAGTCGAAAGTTGAAGCTTCAACCATTGATTTTTCTAATATCAAACTAGGGCTCGCTGCAGATGTGAAATTCGGAGGATCCGGTGCGTACCCAAATCTGCCTTGGGTATCAACCACAAACTCAAACAGGAGAACAATATCAGGTGTTACTTACAGAATTCCCAACTTGACAAACCTGCAGCGGAAAGAAATGAAGAAGAATGAAGTTTGTAAGAAGAGAAAGACCAAGGTAGCTTCAGAAGACAATGCCTACTTACAAGTTTTGACAATCAAAGAGAATGCTCAGACGGAGTTGGCTAAAGATTCTTCAACATCAGTAGCAACAACCAACAATCCGCAGCAACAAGTCCAAACAAAACCTGTACGCAATTGAACCCAAACGTCAATAACAGACTATTGAACCTAAACCGAAACCGCCTTTGAATCTTCAATATTTTTTCACTGCAGTAACACAAAGCAATTGGCAAGACAATTAAAATTTCAAAAATTCCAAATTGGCATTAAGACAAAAAACGAAGAAGAAAGCACGAGTTCAGGATACCATTTTCGAATTTAGCATCAAAGAGACCAATCCGATTCTGAGCACATCAAAAGTAGTTTGCAGAGATACTCTTTTGAACTCCATACCAAACTGAAAACCCTAAGCTGCAGAGATAAATAGGAGAGAGCGAATCAGTGTGAGGGGGACGGAAAACCTAGGAGGCGACCATAAACAAGAAACCCTAAAATTCATCAAAGGAAAAAACTAACCTTTCGGAAGCAAAGTTTGATTTTGTGGACGGCGGGAAGAACCTAGCAGAGAGAAGAAGATTAAGCTCACCGTCACCACCGAAGGTGAGCCGTCCTATTCGCTTCTCTACTGGAAACCATGTTTTTTATGTTTAGGTTGAGAAAGGGAGGTGCGAGGTCTAGGTTTGATAGGAGAGAGAGACGCGATTGAAAGAGGGTTCTGGTGAGAGAAATGTGAGATTGAGGGAGATTGAGGACGATGACTCTTTTGGTTTTGTGATTACAGTGTTTTTCATTTTCTCTTTTTTTGGTTTCCTTTTTTTTTCCTTTTTATTTCTTTAGTAGAACAACATTGAAACCATTAGTTTTTTTTTTACGTTTAAACTTCCTAGGTTTTCATTTAATAATGTTTTCATTTACTAGTGTATTAGTATAGTATTTTAGTATTCCCAATCAATCAGCCTCTAGAATCCAACAGCCAGGCGGCTGGGTTTGATTTCTTTTCTTTTTTTGTTTTTAGTTTTGGTAGTCCAACAGACTTGTTTTTTTTATATTAGTTTTTATCTTAATTCTAATTTTTAATCTATCTTGGTTTATTTGTCCAAATTAGCATTAAGACAACAACTAATCATAATTGGCTTAGTGGAGAAATGGTAGTTTTGTAGTCTTTAGTGGAGTGGGTTCAATACCCACATATGTAACATTTTTTTTTCTTTTAGCATTTTATTTCTTTTAGCATTTTTTTTATGTGTATGTTTTTATTATACTCATAGTTTCATTATTGTTTAATAACACCTGTTTGCTTTCTTTTAATTTCATCATCCATTCAAAACCATTTTAGACTATTAAAATCACACTTTTCTCGATTCAATGTCGAGCCCATTTTCATACCCTTGTAAGTCGATTGCTTTTAAGCATCGCCATCAACCTCACATAGCTTACTCTTGGGCTTTCTTACAATGAGTCAGTTCTCTTGCACTTACACTCATACTTTTGCATTATTTGTTGTTTGGGCCCGATTTAATTATTTCATGATTTTGAATCCCCATTTGACAAAATGTACCCCATTCCCCTGATGTGTAATAATCTTGTACTGTTTTATTTCTTTATTTGTTTGACTATTTAGTTAAATACTAACACAAGAATAAAATCAACCACTTCCAAAAATCCAAAAATATGACTCGATCCAACGTCGAGTATTTTCTCAATAAACAAGTCAATTCATTTCTCCCTCCAATTCTATTCCACTTATTTTTCAAACTTTCATCAAACGCTTGATTTAATGTCAAGCCATTTTTCCTGATAAAAACTCAAAAAATATTAATTCATAGTCAAGACTTTTTCAATAAAGATGGAAGTGGAACGTGGTGTATACCACGCACTCCTGAGACTAGGATTCGAGATGTATATCTCGCCAATCCTAGCTCTCGCCATCACCTAAATTTATCCACTTTGCTCTCTCAAACACTCATTCAAATTTCTCTTAAACGTCCATCAATACTCGATCTAGGGTCAAGTCATTTTCACAACAAAACTCAAAACTCAAAATACCTAATTCTTATTTAACACTTTTTTTAATAAAGGTGGAAATGGAACATGGTGTATACCGTGCACTCCTGAGGCTAGGATTCAAGATGTATATCTCGCTCATCCAAGTTCTCGCCATCGTCTAAAATTGTCAATGTGGTTTCTTCAAACCTTTTCTCAATCAAATTCCAAAATACCTAATTTCTATCTTAACCTTTTTCAATAAAGATGGAAATGGAACATGGTGTATACCGTGCACTCCTGAGGCTAGGATTCGAGATGTATATCTCGCTCATCCAAGTTCTCGCCATCACTCAAAATAAATCCAATCAATCAAACTCTTTTCTCGCCGCCGTGCGATTAATCGAAAACCTTTTTCTTAAACGAAAGGTATCTTGTCTTAAGTGATACAAAACAATGTTTCGGCCACGATTGTTGAGTAGAGATAAATGAGCTTTTCCGAATGTAGATTTATAAATCCGTTCGATGTGTGGTATGCATCCACTCCTCATCTGTTTTGGGTAAAACAATGTTTTCGTCGATTAATACAGTATAGCTTTCGCTAAAATTGACCAACAAACAAACATTTTTCTACCCAAAACTACGTAAGCCTTGATTTCTCTATTGAGATACGTAGGAGCAGGATTTGTAAATCTTGTCAGGCCCACTAATAAAAAAACTTAGGTTTAGTCCTTCGTCAAAAATCCAAAAACATTTTCCTTTTTTTTTTATTCTTTCTTTCCCACCTAATAATTCGAAAAGTCTAACATTTCAAACTAACACTAACGCACACAACTGACCTAATGGTTCCCGTTGAGTACAACGGACGTGAGGGGTGCTAATACCTTTCCCTTGCATAACCGACTCCCGAACCCTGATATCGGTTGCGATGACCATATCTTATCCTTTCTTTGTCTTGGGTTTTATCGATATTTCCCCTTTCCTTCTTAGGAATAAATAAAGTTCGGTGGCGACTTTGTTCAGTCCATCATTGCGAGCGTGCGATCGCGCTTCGCTTTGAAGTCGTATCCCCATTTTTTTCGAGGTGCGACAAAGATGCTCCCACTATTTTACTCAAAACAAATGACCCTCACCATTTGATTCGGAAAATCCCGTTGGAAGATTTTCTAGTGGGTCGAGATCCACATTTCACTTTGTTTTAAGTCCACGTAGGCGGATTATAAAAAACTAGGTTATTTAGGTAGGAACTCCTTCCAAATGTATCTAATACAACTCTCGAATATTTTAGTTGGGTGAATAACTCCTTATTCCAATCCATCACATGAATCATTTCCAACTCTTGCTTCTAAACATATATAATCTTATTATAATTTGTTTAGTTAAGTTTGACCCATTGTTTTAGCAATTGGATATTACAATTATCCCATGGCACCTTACTAATATAGAACATGCACCTCGCGTAGGCGAAACCTACATTATCCGATACTAGTCTTGACGAGTGCTAAAACTTGGAAAGCATAAACTTAATATTTAATTTGAGGGAATTTGCAATTATTCTGATCTCACCGGCTTATTTATCATATAAATCGTCTCTCACATGCATCAACATACATTCATATGCATCAACATACATAATGAAACAGTTATGACCCCTAGCGCAATTGTTCTCCCAAGCCAATGAAAGAGAACCTAAGCTAACCTAATAACGATCTAAGCTTCTCCAAGCAAGATCTTCAAGGTTGTCCTCCTTTGATATTGAATTCTTCTCTTTCTTCATAACATTACATTACATAAAAGAAACTTGTTTTACATACGAGGGAGTGAGACGAGAAAAGAAGTTACATTAAGAGATTAAAAGAGAGGCACGACACGCAGGTCATATTTTAAAAACCCAAAACAAAATAAAGGAAAACTAAGGCCATAACCGATCACCACAAGACAATAATAATAAACACATTATTATTATTATTAATTTTAATTCTTTTAATTAATTAAAACCGAATTAAATTTCGGCGATCGATCATACTACGCAGAGTTAGCTAGGGGTCCGCTGTCCGGTCAACGGGGACGGAAATTTTAATGAACAATTCATTTGAAATCGGCGTCGTTTTTCGCATCAACACTTGATACTTTAAAGTACAACTCTTGCGCAGTCACACCGCTAATCACATAACTCTTTGACAAAAAAACCCTTATGCCGTCATTAACCCTAATGCGCCAATTTCAGACCGTGAAACACATCTCGATTGTTGATTCCGTATGATTGATCAACACGTCATTGCTTCACCATACTAATGTCAGATCAAGAAGCGAACAACCATTGATCGCTCAAAGGAAAACAACCATTAAGTGTTTGAATGAACGAAACAGAAACAGTATATCATATATACCGTATTTTGCATCAGGATTACTTATATCATATATATAACTTGATCGATCTCAATTGCATAACCTATGGACGATCGATGTATCGTTGCTTCACCATACTAATGTCGGATTCCGAAGCATAGTCAACATCAATCATCCAAATCGTACACACATGATGCCAAATTTAATTACTCGTTTATTCTTTGATTCATTCTGTCTTTTAATCGTATTAATACAGAAAATAAACAACTATCAGATGCATGGTTTCGTAAGTGGCTCTGATACCACTGAAGGAGAAGAGCTATCCAAAACGCAGCGAAATTTAAAATTTCTCCTTTAGTGATCCTTACGAATGAGCATGATTAGTGATAGAATCGTTACCTATTGTGGCGATTGTAACCTTTAATGCAAATCTACAAAGCGATCACGAACGTTGAACGATGACAACGCCTCTACTCAGTCCATACGAACTGATTTCTTTAATCTCAGTGCTAGCTGCTACGAATGAAGGCTTTGAGTAAGAGAGAGAGAGAGAAACGAAATTGCAACTGTACAAATGCTTCTACACAAGAGTTCTATTTATAGAACCACTTATATGGGTTGTAAGCTAAAAAGACCACTCAAGTGTATGTGGCCCATATCTTATAATATGCCAAAATCACTTAAGCGCGTGGTACCTTACCATATTTCGTATTCTACTTAAGTACACCGTACCTTACAATGTTCTACAATTCACTTAAGTGCACCGTACATTACGGTATTCCTTAGTTACTCTATCTCTCATCAATCCCTCCTTTTGTGTGTGACCCTGTAGGTTTTCGCGGCATTGGCAATTATATTAAATCACATATTTAATATAATAAATAGTGAGCGGTATCTAGCAACACATCACTGCTAGCCAAGACACGAAAATGTCATGTGATCTGACAAATCCTTTTGTGATAATACTTATGTGTACAATTACCCTTTTGCCCTTATGTCTATATTGAACACAAGGCATAGACCGTTCATCCTTGTCCAGTTCAATATTGGGCCCATAGACATTTATCCTGTTACGCAGGATGGGCAAATTCCATCTAGGTCACTCATGTCCCTTAGCATGATTCGTGGAGTACCCATCAATTGTCTTTATGGTCATCCAATTACGGACAAGGTTTGATCATCAATAAGGCACTCGACTCTACATCTATGGTCCATAGTGGTTTCAGGTCGAAGGGTGGTATACACCATTATCACCATGAGAATAACTTATGACACTTTGCATAACATTCTATATAGTATTCTCATAGCGGGTCAATCCAGTATAAATATTACTCTTAATATTCATACCTATGTTTAAGACTTGATAACTCCTTATCCATGATCGATGAGATGTGATCATCAGTCTATATACATAATAGTCTTAATGCTTTAATATTATCCCACTTTACAATAAAGCTCGACTACAGATACTTTAAGAATAGTGTTCTTATGTTTAATGTGATCTAATAATTAAGTCACACTTGATACATTAAACGGACTAGCTATTCTAGGGACTTTATTAAACAAACATAATAAAGAAAAAGCCTTTTATTATTAATAAATAATTCGATACAAGTACCAAAAGTATTGGCCTCTAGGGCTTACACCAACAAAATGTTCTACCAATGACTGATACATATCTCTGAGCGAAGAGAGACAAAAATGAGCATCCATTTTAGCCTTGAACTCATCCAATTCCAATCCTCTATGTAGCACCCAAGCATGTCTTTGAAGTCATACAAGCAATCTCCTAGTTCGTCAACGATAGGTGAAGAAGTTACCTACAAGGGAGAGATGGAATAGGCTAGAGACATCATCCAAGGTAATCACCATATCACCAAATGGAGGATGAAAGGAATATGTCTCCTTATTCCGTTGCTCAACAAAGTAAACAACAAGGGAGCTTCATGCATGGTGAGCAAACACTCCACCAACGACAACAAACCAACATCAACAACAATCTCCTTGACCTGATTAGGCATCTGCACTTTAAAGAATTTCTTCAACCTCGACCCATGGGTGGGGGAACCTTCAAAGGAGTGTGTTGATGTAACAAATAAGCATAAATGATCAGTTATACTCAATTAATCAGTAATAAATAAAAACACCTTAAATTAAAATATTTATACCTCACCATATCATAATCTAAATTCCACAAGATAACATACCCAATGAGAAAGGTAAAGTCATATGTCCATTCAGGTAACCCTTCATCTGTGTCGGCCTAAATATACGCCTCAGTATTAGCCTGAGTTAGCACCTCCGTGTCACTCAAAACAGTAACCTCCGTATCAGTTAGAGCATGAACCTCCGTATAATCCTGAACTATCACATCTACCTCAACCTTAACATCATTACTAACAACAACATTTGGCTCAACATCATGATCTATGAGCCAACAAACTCTTCCAGTACTACAGAAAACACCTATCACAATGGTTGGAAAAGGGATACTACCACGCTGAACCAACCGTTGTGAGGTAAGGTGTGATTGTATGTATGATGCTTTCCATCATAATTGTGCGATCATGATTATAAGCTATGTATCACGCGACCTACCACATACGGTTAATTTAAACAACCGTTGTGATATTCTTCAAAGCATAACATTTAACAATAATCAGTATAAACAACCCTTGTAATATATACAACTGAGTTTATTATAGATTATGTGGAATGCTTATTTCACCAATGATCACTAAACATATAACCTTTCAATCTGATCTAGAACATTATAATATGACAAATTAAGTTATATTAGAATAACAAGTTCACGCTCAATGCTTGACAAGAGTTCTTCAACTCCTTATCCACATTTTTCTCTTTAACAGTTAGAACTTTGTTTAATGATCCTAGTTCTTCAACCGCTTCTTCCTTCACCTCTAGTTCATTTTGCAAAATATTATTTACTTTGCAAACAAAATTAGAGGTGGAGAGAGAGAGAGAGACAGTTGAAGATCTCAATCATTAAATAAAGTTCTAACACTTAAAGAAAAATATGCAGATAGAAATTAAAGAATTCTTGTCAAGAATTGAACGTGTATTTGTTTTCTAATATAACTTTATTTATTATTTTATAATTTTCTAATGCAATCTGAAAAGTTATATATTCTGTAAGGGATTGGAAAAACACTCAAACAATATAATAATAAACTCATATTTTAAACAAACATTAACAAGAACATTCATCAACAACAAACCATAAACAACATACACGAAGAATGTTTCAGAAACTTACATGTCCCATAATGGTATCCACAATGAAATAAAGATGAAGCTGAAGTTAGAGCTGCAAACTTATGTTTATTTTGAATGGATGTGATTTTGGATCTTTCACACAAGTTTGCAATGCTCACTTTAGCTTCGTCCTCATTATTGAAACAAGCATCCCTACCTACAAGTCAAAACAAGCAGAAAGTTCAAACATTATGAAACAAGCTATTGAAACATAAACAATAACAGAGAAACAAATTTTATAACATAAACTATAATGAAGACGAACATGTAAAGTAGTCATTTGCTAATATGTGATAAAATAAAGAAATACTTCATAGAAGGTGAGTTGGTTGGATAAGTTTGAGGTTTCCATATGAGAGAGACGAGTGAGAGAGATGTTAGGATTTTATTTTGAGAGATACAAGTGAATGAGATGTTAGGATTTTGTTTTGAGAGAGACGATTGTAATGTACTGAAGCCAGAGATAATTTCACTTATATATAAATAAGTAACATATTTCACCACAGTTGAAAATACGAAGCGTGATGAAATGATTGCAACTTACACCATCGTTGATTATAATAACTGTGGTGATATACAAGGTCAAGTCTATTATGTCACGATAAATGAAAAATTATTATTGTTAGAATTCGAACCATTTCACTCCAAGTACCTTTCACTACGGTTGATAACTATGATTGTTGTGAAATGTCTATTTTGTAGTAGTGTCCTCCTCTACGTTGGGGAATATGTGGTATGTGAGACGGCGTGATTCTCTTACGGTGAGAGCCAATGAAGACTACTCTACCCGCTCTAATATCCAAATAAAAAAACCCAAAAAAATTATAAAAAAAATATATCTACCCAATTTTTTAAATATCCAATCACACTCCTATATCAATATTTTTGAAAAATTAAGTATCCAAGTCTATGTTTTAAATGACAATTTGTAAATATTCGGCACGACCATATACATTTTTAACGGCTATTAAAAACACATCATGTTCATACCAAAGTTTTAGAAAAATTCGATAAAAATACAAACAAAATATGAGATTATACCAAATATTTCTAAATTGTTCAGTATATTTGATATTGGAATTTTCAAAAAATCAATAAAAAATATAATTTTTTCCTTAAATATCTGGTATTCTATAAAAAATGTGACATTAATGCATAAATTTTATGAAAAAAGACAATTATAAATATCTTGTATAAACTACAAATCTTCGGTAAAAAAAAAAAGAAGAGCTTTTTTGAAAAAATTCAAAATATAAGATTGTAAATGTGAAATCTGTATTTTTTAACTATGAAAATATTATGATAAACAATTAAAAATTATACAGGGGTGCCAAATCCAATAAATGATTTTAGTATCTCTCTGTACTAACTCTCCATATTTTTTAGGGACTGGGTCGAACCCGATCCATCACATTTGGGCCAAAATGGATTATAGTAACGGGTCAGATATTGCACCTCTATAAATAACCCTATACAGTGTCTTGATAAGAACTTGCTTTTTATACAGTGTATTAATTCTTTTTGTGCATCATCTACCTTTCACCTTTGTCAGGAATATGTTATAGGTACTTTCTCAACGTAATTCTCTAAATTCTTTTTCTTAAGTTCTTAAAACCCTTTATTGATTTTAAGTGGAAGCCTGTTAGGTTAGAATATTCTTTTTCAGCTTTGGAAAATTACAAGATGGTTGTGAATGAAATCAGTAAAAAATTGAACATTACTCTGTATGTTTATTCATTTCTTGGCTATGAGATTAGGGTTTGTATGTTAAATCTAATTTTATTGCTCTAAAATTTCATCTCATTTATTGTATTGTGATCTTATTACCAAGACTGTTGCTTTTTTTTTTTTGTTTGTTCAAGTTAGATTTGCATCAATTTGATATTGAATTGTTGGCTATTAGAAGTTAGAAAGTTAGTTAGAAAGGTAATTGATTGCGGTAATGTCTGTATCCGCATTGGGCTGCAATTGCGGTGTGATCCTAAATCACACTAAAAACCTAATGCCGCAACGGCCACATCATATCACCGCAACGACCGCATCAGCCTGCATCAGTCTGCATCAGTCTGATCAGGCCGCAACAAATTATGCATTGCTTGTGCGTTTTGATTTTTTTGGTTTAAGACATAAAGTACAGTTTATAGCTCCATTCTATGTTTTACTGCCCGATGATGAACAAATAGACTACTGAGTGGCCACATGGTTTTGTTCACAGCCTGACCTGCACCATTGATTCTCACATTCTCTTTCTCTTTGTCTCTCTCTCATTTGTCTCTCTCTCAGTCGCTCTTTCTTTCAATCTCCACGTATACATTCATTGTTTATTTATTTATTTATTTATTTTAGATGGTGCACAGAGGCTGGAAATGAAACCTGTGATATAAGCCGCAGATGATTTATAAGCTTAGGTATGAGATCTGAGGGCTCTGCATTTTTTGTGACATATAATTTATACAGTGGCTTCCTACTTCCTTTTATGTATTTTTGGTTAGTGAATAGACTTTATTTCAAAAATTTAACTATTCTATTGGTTTTACTTTATCTTCTTGAGAATGAAAATGCTACCTTTATTCAGAACCATGATGTTGTGCAGTATGTATGACTCTTTGTTTCACATTTGGTGTTTTAAGAGCTGGTTGGTTCTTCTCATAAGCACTTATCTTGAGCATGGTGACTCTTTGTTTCACATTTTCAATTGAATACTAACTTTCTTTCTTTTAACATGTACTCATGAATCTTTAAGCTTTCATTGAGTGGAGATTTTGCAGGTGGTTTTCAGCTAGTTGTAGAATGTCGACCTGCATGATCTTCTGAAGTGAAATCATAAAAGATGCATATCTCTTTTTCTCCCTCTCTTCATTGTGTGTTTTAGAAATTTCATCCCCATCAACTTCTTTCAAAAAGGTTTCCCTTATTCTTATTTTAAATTTGCTTCAATATACTCCGATGCCACTTCTTGTGCTTCTTCTACATCTTAAATTTCTTTTTCCAAGTTTTACTTTTGTGAAGTGTTCATAGATTTAAAATTATTTATATTGTTTTATTAATTTCTTTTGTTTTGATCTAAATTTTTTATATTTTCTTGCTTGTTGAGATATTTGAGATGTACCCGTTTGAAACCATTTGCTTGACCAGGAACCGATCAACCCGTAACCCGGTCAATCCGTAGAAAAGTGGGCGGAAATAGATCTCTCAAAACTACCCCCGGTTGATTTTGGTCGGTGTTTCGGTGTTGAGTCCGAAACCGTCCTACCTGACCCGTTGTCCCTCCCTAATTCAGAATTTTATAGGTGGTTTCATTTTGTTTTTTAAATTTGAAGATGATAAAACTTTTTTGATTATCTAGTTTTACAAAAGTGATTTTGAAAACTATCTTCAATTTGTATGTTTTGAAATTTTAAAAATTAGAAATATTCGTCACTAATCAACACGAGAATAAAGTAAATGTAACATATATGATGATAGGATGTGTGGTAAGATTAGACGAAATAAAATTAGAAATGATAATATTAGATAGAATATTGGGATAGATTTAGTTAGTTTGAACTTGTAGAGAGAAGATTTATTGATTATGTTGTAAGGAAAATAAATAGATGAAGAGAAGTCAAATAATTAAAGATAAATATTGATCTATAAAAATTGTAATAAAAACTATTAAGATTTTGAGCTAAATAATTTGGATAGAAACATATATTAAATATAACATTGTGATGAAAATTTGATTAATGTAACAAATCTCATTTAATGGATAAAACTTTTGTTGTATATTTTGATTTTTACTTTTGAAAATTGGAAAAAAATATAAAGAAATAATAAATTTTTTAAATAGAATGATTCGCCCTATATAATCCAATTTCTACATAATAATAATTACAAAAATAAATCTGAATTGAACTAAATTACTAGCTAGCATCAAAGAAAAAGCCATCACTTTCAACAAAGTATTTGTTAACATTTTTAATTTGTTAACATTTTTAAGAGAAAAAGATAGGTTGAGGCTAGTCTTAAAAGGTGTCCATCAGAGTTAGATACCTCTTCATCATTCGATATCATCCGGTTGAAAAGAGAGTTTTAAAAACAATTCTTAGCTATTTTAAAAGAATAAGAACTTTTATGATTTCAAAAATCTAGAGAAAATTGGATCAAATTTGAGAATAAAAATATCAATTTCTATCATTCTCAAATGGTGATTCGGAGGAGAAGGAACAACATTATTAATCTCAATTGACATAATTTAGTGTTTTGATGACGAGACTTTAAAAAGGGAAGCCTCTAATTTTCTAAGAAGTTATTTCAATTTAATGCTCAATGTAATCCACAAAACCTCTTATTTTATAACATTTTTTAAATTCCACAAGTTATTCATGGTACTCTTCTACAACTAGTATCCATAAGTGAAGTTAAGAATGTAATATACTTTGTCTCCGTACAAAACAACATACTCTAATGGATTCCAATCCATTTTCTTTACTACATACTGGCATATTGTAGGAGGTGATGTTTGGAAATTTGTGTCGGATGCTTTTTCTTTTGGTCGCATCCTTGAAGATCTTGTTGACACCCTTATCATTTCTATCATATAATTGTCGAACTTGAAAGTCTCAGTGATTTTAGACCCATTAGTCTATGTAATGTTCTCATTAAGTTTGTTTCTAAGGTCTTGGTTCGACGCATTAGACCACCTATGAAAACTCTCATTGACCCTCTAAAGAGTAATTTTATCCCAATCGAGTCACTGCTGATAATGCTTTGTAGCTCAAGAGTTTGTTCACTACATGCATATCAAGAAAGGTAAATTAGGGTTTCTTACATATAGGCTTCTTAATAGGCCTGAAAGGACGACTCTCACTAAGTTTGTGCTTAATTCTTTGCCTATTTATACCATGCATAATTTATAGCTTCTAGAAGGAATTTGTAAGATTAATTCTTGTATAAGACAGTTCGTTTGGGGAGACAAATCTAGTCAATGAGTTAAATGAGATATCATAAGTCAACCCTCTCTAGAGGTGGTCTTGGCATCAGGAGAGCTAGACATGTTAATGTTGTCATGCTAGGTAAACATGTTTGGGAGCTTCTTCATAATCCCGACAAATTGTGAGTTCATTTATTATCGGTTAGATATAGTTGTGTAGCATATATCCTAGAGGCGAATAATTACCATGAAGTATCGTACACATGGTGTTTTATTGCTAAATCAACTGAGGCTCTCAATTCGGGTTTTATAACCAAAGTAGAAAAAGGGAGATTTCCATTTGGTATGATAAATGACTCCCAAATGGTAGAATTTGTGAAAGAATTCCTTTGGTGGATGAGCGGGATGCACACCTGCATATCATGGATGTCTGCAGTTATAGTACTTGGAATCATCTCCGCCCATTTTCCTCGGGATATAAAAATGAATATGACTAGTGTCTTTACTAATGATGACTTAAATGACATTCTTATTTGAGAACCTTTAGTATCAGGTACTTATTCTACCAAATCAACTTATTCTTGATTAACTTTGGTGTCCAATCCCCCTCGTATTCAACAATGACTTGGTCTTGGATTTGGAACCTCAAGTTACCTGATAATATTATTCATTTTGTTTGGATCATCATGCATGGGAAACTACCTACCAACTATATACCACTCACTTATCACATGTCAACGTATGCCTCTTGTTATAGATGTGGTGTAGTTAACAAAATCATCTTACACACTCTTAGAGATTACCCTAAAGCCATGCAAGTTTGAAATAATTTCAGTTTTCCACATCACATTCATTTTTATGAGGATGATATATGTATATATAATTAGATGAAAATTAATATGGATTCCAATCATGGTCATTTGTTTCTCATTTGTTGTTAGATGATCTGGAAATGTCATACGAAGAATCCTTCAAAGACAATTGTCACCCTCTCTAAAATATTCTTAGTCAAATAACTACTCTTTTACATTCTATCAAACATGTTTTTGGTGGTTCTAATAAGATCTCAGCTCCTAGACTTGTGTCTTGATCAATTATAATAGTTAAATACTTTAAATTACTTGAGTTTAATTATAATTATTTACATTAACAATACATAACTATTAAACCCTTAAAAAATATTTTAATTGTAAATATAATTAGAGGCATATGAGAAGCGTTGCAAGACAACTTGTATTTAAGCTGAAATTTAACAACTTAAAAAAATTTTACTTCATTATTTTGGTTGCATTTTTGGCGAAAGTGTTAGCAAACGTAAAACGTAGTGTTATCAATCTCAACAATCTAAATTCTTTTTTCATCTTATAATTTTCAATCAAGTCAAATCACACCTTTGGTTTTAAGAATTTTTTTTCAAATATTTGACATTAGGATTATTTTTTACGTTTGATTCTAACTCTATTCACCCAAAGAGAAAATCCTTAAATTTGTTTAGTTTAACATTTGCTTTCGTGTTAAATAATCTACTTGATGTAAAACTCATATTGAAGGTAAAACTTAATGAACATCAAATGCAATATGGATTGTTCATCCATTGGCAACTCTGATACATCTTCTCGTTTAGGCCTGTTCAGAAATAGTACAGGTGGCTGCATTGGATGTTTTGCATCCAATTTTGGTATTCAAAATTCTTTGTATGCAAAGCTCACGAACATCATCTGGACCATTGATCAAACCCGCCTTAGAAATTGGAATCACTTATGCATTGAAATTGATTCAAGAATTGCTACTCTGATCTTTAAAAATTCGAACATTGTCCAATGGAAAATTCTACAACAAATGATGTAATTGCATAGCCATCACAAAAGACATACAATTCATGATCTCTCACATCTTTAGGGAATGTAATAGGCCTGCGTGATGGCTTTGAAAAAGAATAATTTTGAAAATTTTATGACGCGGAAGCAAGTTTATAATATTCCGAATCAAAAATCGTTTAATTAAATCTTGGATATATGTAGTAGTGACAATGATATGATAATGATTCACAAATCCATCAACAACAACTAATCACAATTAATTGAATGCAAAGTAATACGGAAAATCCACTCCCAATAAAAATTCACATAAAAAATTAATTGAAGCAATTTATCGAACACTTAGTGTGTGATCAATAATGTTTGGAATTCTATGTGGTATTGTTGTTCTTAAAAATCCAATCAGAACCAAAAGGTTTGTGATCTACACAACAACACCAATTTCACAAATATGTTCAAAATTATGACGCAAACAATTTGATCAAATGATCTATGCAATGGGTAATTTGCAAACCGAAAATAAGAGAGAGAGAGAGAGAGAGAGAGAGAGAGAGAGAGAGAGAGAGAGAGAGAGAGAGAGAGAGAGAGAGAGAGAGAGAGAGAGAGAGAGAGAGAGAGAGAGAGTACACAAGAATTTGTTTAGGGAGTTCCCCAATCGAACTTACTATGGGTAGGTCTGCCCTCAATTCAAATGTGAATTGAGATTATGTAATATATGTTACTTTGCAAATGTATTTGTACAAGAGAGATGTAGAAATCTAACCATACAAACCCTAAGTTTGATGTTGATTCTACCACTTTCTCTTCCCTTGATCAAAGTTTGATCAAGTAACCAACAATGACGCTTCGAATCACCGTCTCACGCTACTTCTTTGCAAGAAACGCCTTGTTCTTTAAATCTTTCACTCGAGCGAATCCTAAACACACACTTGTTAAAACCCAAGATTCGCTAATGTGATCCACCGGCCCACGCTACTCCTTTGCCAAGAACCTTCTGTTCTTCAAAGACTTCACTTGATCGGATCTGGATTGCGTAATCTTGTCCAAAACCTTCAAATCCTAAGAGATCTTGAAGGAAAACCCCACCTAGGTTTTCTGGTTTAAACCCTCAAAGTTCTCAACCCAATTTTAGAGTACAATCAACCTAAATTGGATGCATAAACCCTAATCTAGATGACACCCAATCAAAAAATGATTATGTGTAGTTTGATTATGATGATAATGCTTTAAAATCCCGGTTTCATATTGGTTTTATTCACCGGAAATCTTACTAGTATATGATGCATGTATGAAGTATTTATATCCATGGATGTTTGGAGGCAAAAGGAATGCAAAAGATTTGAAAAAATTGTGAAATTTTGGAAATTTCCGTTGCATAGGTCGACCTATGAAAGCTATGTGTCAACCTGTTCGGCACATAGGCCGACCTATATAGGTCATGCGTCGACCTACGAAGGTCATGTGCTGCCTATGTGTCGACCTGTAGAGGCGACACATCTCTTTGATAGAGCCTACAGGTTTTAATATTGCAGCATATGATTCGATCTATGGAATGGATGTGTCGAGCTGTAGCAGAAAAAAATTCTTCCATAGGTCGATCTATAGTGTCGACCTTTAGCTCATTTTTTTACAAAAATTATTTTTGATGCATTTTTTATGCATCAAACCTTTTTCAAACTTGTTTCCAAATACTTTTATGCTTCCTAATTCTAAGATGCACATAGAGAATCAAAGGATATCGTCTAATATACATTAATGCTAAAGTATCCTAATTTTGACATCATACAAAATACATCCAAAGGAAAGTTGCATTCACATACTCCCCATTTTTTATGTTGGCAAAACTTGAGACGATGTGTTTAGTATTTTCAATGAAAGGCTCCTCTTGAATATATGCATCCCAACATCATATTGCTTCTCCCCCTTTGGCAACATCAAAAAGAAACAAACCAATCCATGAGAAGTATCTTAAATCATGCATAAATCAATATAACACTCAAAGACGGTTTGCAAAGATAAGAACATCAATACGATAACATTCGCATAAAATAATTTACATATTGAAAAAGAATGCCTACACATAAATAAAAGCATATAAAATAACAATATAACATGGTTGCACAAGTAATGCCAAATAACATAGCACAAACATGAAAGATGAAGGATACAATGTAATAAAAAACTCTTGAGTTACTACAAAAGCGGCACGATTACGTGACATATGCCTTTGGTGCTTATGAAATGTTGCACACGTATGTGCTATAGCAAGGCGATATATAGATTTACAACCACTCAGAGATGTTATCATAACAATGCCACACAAAAAGAATTTTGCTAACATTATAACATGTTCAACCATATTTCATACAAGAATAGATAACAAGCCAATGCACCAAGAGCATATTTTAAACATGAAGAATGAATAGCACAAAGTCACTATAAGCATATAAGTTGACATACATAAATAGATATTTTTGGAAGTGAATATTCATGAACTATTTCATACATCAAGAATATCAATCATTTGGAATATAAGCAACATGAAAAAGTAAAAGCTTACTTACAAAATGGAAAAATAAAATGGAATAATATTACCTCAGTAGTTAATTGATGATAAATGCACTCTTATGTGATGGAGCTTCCAAGGAAAGATAGAGCAAAAGTATATAAAGTGCATGCAATAAATCATATTTAGGCAAGATTTGAGATATCAAGTATCCCAAATTCCCTTTGAATGTTGAAAAACGGTTTGACCGTAAGAGGTTTTGTAAAGTTATCTGCAAGTTGATTTTTGCTATCAACATGCTCAAATACGACGTCTCCTTTCTCAACATGGTCACGTAGGAAGTGGTGAAGGATCTCAATATGCTTAGTGCGAGAGTGTAGCACCAGATTTTTGGTTAGATTAATAACATTAGTGTTGTCGCACATAATAGGAATATGTTGTAGTTTAATATCAAAATCAAGTAGTTGTTGCTTGAGCCACAAAATTTGAGCACAACAACTACCGGATACTACGTATTTTTTCTTGGCAGTTGACAAAGGAACAAAAACTTGTTTCTTGCTATGCCAACTTACTAAGGAATTTGAAAACAAGTGGAAAGTTCCACTAGTACTCTTCCTATCTGATTTAAAACCGGAAAAATTGGAATCGGTATAACCAACCAAATTACAATCATTTCCATCAGAATACCAAAGCTCATACTTAGAAGTATCAATAAGATACCTAAGAATGCGTTTTACGACTTTTAAATGAGATTCCTTAGGAGCCGATTGATAGCGAGCCCACATACACACGTTAAACATAATATCTGGCCTAGATGCAGTGAGATATAGAAGAGAAGTAATCATACCTCTATACTTATTAACATCAACATCCTTACCATTCTCATTTCTTTCCAAGTTTCCATTTATAGGCATCAGAGTGTCAATCGACTTTGCATCTTCCATACCAAATCTCTTTAGTAGTTCATTGCAATATTTCATTTGACACACAAATGTCCTTTCATTGAGTTGATTGATTTGAAGTCCAAGGAAGTAATTCAAATCCCCCATAATACTCATATCAAACTCACTCTGCATAAGATTAGAAAACTCCTTGACAAGTTGCATGTTAGTGGATCCAAAAATGATATCATTGACATAAACTTGAACTATAAGAGTGTGCTTTCCTTAATGCTTAACGAAAAGTGCAGTATCTACCTTTCCCTAGAGTTCCCTTGATTAATCAGAAACTTACTAAGTCGCTCATACCAAGCCTTAGGTGCTTGTTTGAGACCATACTAAGCTTGTTTTAGTTTGTAAACATAATTAGGATACTTGTGATTTTCAAAATCGGGAGGTTAAGCTACATACACTTCCTCATTAATATAGCCATTAAGGAAAAATACATTTTTCATGTCCATTTGAAATAACTTGAAATATTTGGAGCAATCATAAAAAGTTTTCTTTACAAATTCTCTACTGTCTCAAATGTATCGACTCTATTTTGTCTCGTATTGACTCATTCAACTTATGTATTGACTCATTCAACTTTAGAGTCAATACATTCTGAACTAACTTTCAAAAATTGCATTTTGACTAAAAATCTATTTTTACTCATTTGTTTTTTATACATACACATACATATAAATATGCATCCATGCATCATTTCTAAGAAATTTAAACCTGAAAGATACAAAGAATTCTCATCACCTTCAACCTCTCTTGACGTATTCATCAACTACACATAATCACTTTTGATTTTTTGTTGGAAAGAATAGATTTATAAGGTCCAATTTATTAATCAAATTGGTTTGAGGTTTTCTTTGGGGGATTCAAGGATAAAACCTCTAGAGTTTTACTCTAAGATCAAGGGTTAATTTGGAGGTTTTTTGCACAAGTCTTGTCAACTTGGATTCAATCGAGCGAAGGCTTTGAAGAACATGGGTTCTTACAAATGAGTATCGGTAACCGGAGGATCAATTGAAAGGCTTGAGGCGAAATTTCACAATTTGGATTCAGCCGAGCGAATGCTTTGAAGAATGGGGGTTATTGTAAAGGAGTAGCGGTAACCAGAGGATCATATTGGAGATCTCGTGTGACTTGATCTTTCTAGGATCAAGGGTAAATAATGAGCTAGTATCAACATCAAATATAGGGTTTGGGGTTTGAATTTATACACTTCTCTTATAAACTGATATTGCAAAGGTTAATTACAATATCTCAATTCGATTTTGAATTGAGGGCAAACGTACCCATAGTGAGAAAAATTGGGGAACTTCCTATATAAATATTGGAGTTCTCTCTCTCTCTCTATATATATATATCTATCTATCTATCTATCTATCTATCTATCTATCTATCTATCTATCTATCTATCTATCTATCTATCTATCTATCTATATATCTATCTATCTATCTATCTATCTATCTATCTATCTATCTATCTATCCATCCATCCATCCATCCATCCATCCATCCATCCATCCATCTATCTTTCTCTCTCTCTCTCTCTCATATTTATTTTTAGATTTTGATCACACTCAGTGTGTAATTTGAATTGTTGAAAATTCTGGTTGTGTTGAAGTTTTTAAAATAGTTTATGTAAAACCATTGTAATCTAAATTATTGCAATTTATTTGTTGTAACTTCAACATAAAGAGAATAAAGTTTGGTGTATTGCACACCAAGTGTTCGATAAAATTACTATACACCAAGTGTTCGTAAAAATTCCTTTGTCAAGTTTATCTTTACTTCTCATTGGAAATCATTTATCTTAAGTGTAGTTTATATTCAAACAAACTATATTGAACTTGTTGATTGGATTCTCCCATCTTTAGCATAATTTATATACGGTTTGTACGCATATCTGATCCTACCAATAACGGTTTGGATAGACGAAAGTTGATCCAAATTCGTTTCCGCTTGCCATAGAAAATTATTTTTCAAACAAAATTTTTATAAGAAAATTTTATTTGGCGATTTATTCAACCCTCCCTTATAGATCGTTGCCCCCGTCTAGCACATTGTGGATGTGATTACCACGTTGCAGGTTGCGGTTGGAAAAAAGAATTATTGGTGTGGCTATTAAAGAATCGTGGACGCGATGCTTATCATCATGGGCGCGACGGGTCAGAAAAATTGGATATAAATAGAAATGTTTGAACACTTTTCTGTACACACTTAATTCCTATACCATTTCTCTAATTGTACTTGCATTTTACTAAAATTATTCATCTTTATATTGTTATTTTCTCTATTATATTTTCTTTTGTGTTGATTTTAGGAGTAATACCTCCATAACATAACCGCACATGTGCCCTCATCCACTTCATCTACACCAGCAACCTAATCTAAAATCACTTACCCCACTCACAAATTTATCTCTGAGGCACATGCCGACATGTATTTAAGAGTGAAGAAATACAAAATAGTTTAAGAAAGAGCATTTGACCCACACAACTTGGAGAGGTAGGATGAAATACTTGTAATGTTGGAGGAAAGGCGTTGGATTAAACTTAATAACTTGATTATAGAAACCAACAAGACGAATGACTTAGAGTTCTATGCAAACATGTTCACCCATTAGCTGAGTGATTTCATTTCATATGTAAGAGGTAAATTTATTAATTATAGTGTTGATGTGATGAACTTGTTGCTTGATTTTGCACCTTAGAGTTATGTGGAGTCCAAAACAGAAGAGATCTCAACAACATGCCAAGGGATGAAAGGTTGGGAAGCTATTAAAGAAGAACTATGCCGATCTAGAGCATAATAGGTTGGAAACAATGGCATTCAACAAAGGCTCATCACTGCAGATCTATGCCCAATTCCAAAGGTGTGGGCCCCTTTCTTTGTTCAGGCTTTAGAGGATGCCTTAAACGCTTCGGAGTTTATTATAAAATGAGTCTTTGGCTTGCTGATAATAAGGCATGATGAGTTCATAAATGTTACGGGCTTGATTTCTGAGAACATCAAGGCCATGACGGATGCACCACAATAACCATGTGGTCACTTTTGTATAATTAATGAATTGTGCAATCTGACAGGTGTACAAAGTCAACTAGAGGATGAAAAGCTTTTACAGATGCTCCCAATCAACTGTGTTTCTTTGCACAGGATACTAACATGCTATGTTCAGAGAGATGGTCAATAAGGAGTGCAAGAAGAAGGTCGAGATAAATTTTATCATCCAGAGGTGCGTAACCAACAAAAGGATCAACACTAATAATACCAGGTGTCTGATCGTCTTCAAAGGCTTGAGTAACACACACTTGGGATGACAAGTTGGGAAATTGACATTTCACCCGACTTGTACGCAAAGCCACCTCAACTTGGTCAATACTTTCAGGCGTACTTCAGTGAATGCAGAGATCACATGCTAGCTCAGAACTTGAGGGAGCGGTTTGCAACTCCGCAAGCTATGGAAGCCTACATCGGAGAGCAAGATCAAGTAATGACTAATATGAGATATCAAATGTGATTGACTTGGGCTAGGAAAAATAAGGATTTTTAGGCGACTATGGATGTTATACACCACTATATTAACCCTGACGACATGTAATTTAGGCGTTTCACAACCATCTTAGTTTTTATTTTTGTTTTCCTTTCAATTATATTTGTACTTTTGAATTATTCAGAGGTTTAGTTATTTCAGTTTAATGCTTTCCCTTTTGTAAAACTACATGTTCTTCAATTAATGAATGAGTTTGTTTTTGTTGTGTTCTATAGTTTATAGTATGATGATTTATCAATGAGAAAAAAAAACAAAGACATAAGAAAAGAAAACAAAGAAAAGAGAAAGCAGAGTTGTCAAAGAAGTTCCAAAGTGGAGAGACATAATATGAAAAAGAGTTATATTCGACAATTATGTACTCAATCACCACATACCTCAGCAAGTAAGGTTTGAGCTAAATGATTCAAATATTTAACTTCTTTCTTGTGTGAGTGTCTTTAAGGATTTGCATTACTTTTTGAGTCTAAGCTATTCTTTTGGTGACTTAACCACATACTTAGTCGATTGACCTGAAAGAGGAATCTTCTACCATCTCTTTGGAATTATGTAGATTATTATTTTCTATGATTTTTCATGATACATGCAAAAAAAATTAAGTTTGAGGTTGCTTATGGAATGAGCAACAATTTAAGTTTGGGACTAGGATACTAGAATATGAGAATCGAAAAAGTATCGACAAAAAAATGAATATAAGTTAGAGAAATTGTTATAATGTAAAAAAAATAGAAAGAGGAGAAAAAAAAGAATAGTCAAAATTCTAATATCCATAATTGAAAGCAAACAAATAGCATGTATGGATGGTGTAAAAATAGGAGGGTAGGAGATACTAAACTCTAAGGACATAAACCTACCGGCTAAATATATCTCATTTTGACATAAGCCATATTACAATATTTGAAAGACCTCAAAAACGTGTTTTTGAATAAAAACTGATGAATTTTTAGAAGTTTTAGAAATTCATGTATTTGATGTCAATTGTGTTTGTCATGTTTAAATATGAGTGAACAATAAGATCGAGAGAAAGTTGAATACATGGAAAGTCGAAGAAAAACTCTTTAAAATAACACAATCCTCCATATGTTTACTGCACTCACTAAATTGTCACATATTCAAATAATCAAATATATGGCTAGCATTTGTGATATGGAAGACATACTATAACTTTTCCTATATATCTCATCCGATAATATGTCTACCATGAGATTAGATGTCATAACATTTTCCTATTTTTTTCCTAAACATTTCTATGAAATCAGCATCCGAGCCGTCTATTTATTGTTTCAAATTCATTAACTCGAATGTTATAACTCTAAGTCGAGGCCAGTAGAAATTGTCATGGAAACACCTTTCAATGTCTTCCTAATTTTGTATCAAATTTGGTGGGAGTGAGCAATGCAACTTAAAAAACAACTGTAATATGTAGAATTTGTTCCCGTATCTTACTACACAGTAAACCTTCCTATACGCTCCATTGTCGACTTTCTAAACGCACTATCAACATATTGGAGGATTATACTATGATTGTTATTTTGGAAGTTAATAATAAGTATATATATATATATATATATATATATATATATATATATATATATATATATATATATATATATATATATATATATATATATATAATATATATATATATATATATATATATATATATATATATATATATATATATATATATATATATATATATATATATATATATATCCTTTAGAATAAAGGAATGATAGTGCGTTTAGTTGCTCCTTCCTTACATGATCATGATTATATTTTTTTATTTTCTATTATATCATCTACTGGTAAATTGTAAAACATGTGGCTATATATGCTTAATTTTTTAATTTTCTATTAAGAAGGATCTTATATTCAACAATTTGTCCCAATACGCAACACATGTTTGTACTCATATTCTAAAAAGTTGCGATGTTGAATTTGAGAGGTAAAATTTGATTTAAACAAATGACTTAGGTTAGTTAGGTGCAAACTTTCAACAATATTAGTAATACATGGCTTAACCTTACTAAATACAAAGAATCATGTTTAATTTGAGAGGTAAAGTTTGATTTAATTGTCAAAAAAATATTCCTATATTAAATAATGACTTAAGTTTATTTCGATAATTTATAATTACACGTGTATCCATATTTATTTTTAAAATTGTACTTTTAATTTTGAATGATTGAAATATTGAAGTGCTTTGTGTAGAATAAAAAAGAGTTGTATGTGGTGAATTTTTTTTATTAATTTTTTAATTTTTTAATTTATTGAAAATTATGTATGAATTTACTAACTAGTATAATTTGAATAAATAAAATGTTAGATATATTTTCAATATTATAAAATTTTGAATTTCATTTTTATCTTTGTACTTGATAAAAGTACACTAGTTCCATGGAATATGCTCACGTGAAGATCGTGAAAGACTCTGTAATTTTTTTTAGAATTTGTAGATTATATTTCCAATTCTGAAATTTGGATATGTATAGAGAATCATTGGATCTGAGAAAGAATTGTGTTCCTACTTCTACGACGTGGAATAGAGAAGACTTACTATCTCTCAAATCATGACCGTCTCTACTTGATTAGGACAATTTTTAGAATTGTCTAATCGATTCTAATATATGTTTGATCGATTTGATGATGTCTAATTGAATCCATAATTGATTATGATAGTTTATTAATTATTGGTACGACTCTTTATCAAAAAAATTTAATTTAGACAACAATCATCAATTATTTACTCCATGAATTGTTTCCAAAATTATACAATTTCTTCGCCTATAAATAAAAAACTTCTCTATCATTTCAAATCATCTTAAAAATATATAAAAAAATCTCACGTTTTATTTCTCTTAAAATCATTTTTACTTTTCTCACATATTTTAGTCATAATGATTTAAGAGTGTTCTTGAGTTCAGTGAGAAATTTATTCTGAATGATGGTTTAGGTGTAAATTTAAAAAAAAAATAGTTTTCTCTTAAAAAAAATATTATGAAGAAAATAAAATAGTTTGTTTTTTAATTTTAAAAAAATTTAGGTAAATTTTAAAATATTAAAAAATTTAGGTAAATTTTTAAATTAGAGAATTTTTTTTTTAAATTAAATATTTTTAGGTAAATTTAAAAAATATTTTTTATTATTTTTCTAAAGAAATGTTTTTTTGTCTCTTAAAATTTTTAGGTGTAAATTTACCAAAAAGAGTTTTCTCTTCGGTAAAATATTCTTCCTTAAGAAATGATTATTTTAGTTGGAAGTTAAACCATTGTAAAAATTTATAATATTCTTTAGGTAAAAACTCTTTGATGTATTTTATTTGTCAATGATCAAAATATTCTTGGAGATTTTAATATTGCATTGTTACCTTCTTGTCCTTTACGACAAAAGATTTCTAATAATATTAACTAGATTGAAATCCGCGCGATACGCAGGATGAATTGAATATTTTTTAATAATATTATAAAATATAAATTTTGATTTTATTTATTATAAAAATAATGTTATAATTTAGACACTATGATGAAAATGATAAAAATATATAGTAAAAATTTAAACGAAAGAAAATATGTTTGAATCATAGATACGAAAGAAATAAGACGCAATTTAATTTTAAAATATGTTATAAAAAAATTTAATAATAGTTTTTTGTCAACATCTTTAATAATGTTTCTTCTTCATTAGAAGAGGTTTGTCATTCAAAAGACTTACACTCTATATAACCAATGAGAGTCAATATTAAAATATAAGTTCGCTAAAAATGTGTCAACATTAAAATCTTGAATGTGTCAAAAAAATCTTCTAAGAGTGACGTAAGTTAAATTCAAATTGTCCTTACATCACTCTTGGGGAATGAAATTCTGATTCTGATAACTATTTCTACTTCATTTTTTCTGTTTTCGTGGTGATGTTATTTATAATTGCGTTATCTTTATATTTTCAACTGAGTATCCCTTATACTCATTCTTAATTCATTCTTTGCTTATAAAAAAAACTTATTAATATTATTAAATAATTTGTTCTTTTGCTTATTTTGATTTAACTCACCTTATTGGTGGATTATAGTATGATTGTTATTTTGGAAGTTAATAATAAACGCATATATATATATATATATATATATATATATATATATATATATATATATATATATATATATATATATATATATATATATATATATATATATATATATATATATATATATATATATATATATATATATTTTAGAATAATGCTATTAGTTGTTCCTTACGGACATATTTATAATTATACTTTTTTTTCTATTCTCTATTATATCATCTAGTGAAAGTGTGAAACAAGGGGTTATAAATGCTAAATTTTTTTAATTTTCAATTAAGAGTGATCTTATTTGAATATTTTATTTCAACATTTTCCCCAAATTCCCAACATATTATTGGTTCTCATATCTAAAATAGTTGCAATGTCTTTGCTGGTAAGAAATGTAGAAAATAAGATTGAAGTAGGCCTAGAATGAATGTCAGCCACTAGGATTTTAAGCAAATATTGGCTTAGATTAGTTAGGTGCAAACTTTCGCCAATATTAAAAGCACACGACTTAATCTCACTAAAAACAAGTAATAATGTTGAATTTTGAGGTAAAGTTTGAAGTACTTGTTACTGCTTCTTTCTCTTTGTAAGTACAATTTATGTAGAGTTTTTGCTTTCAAATTATGATTATCTTTTAAATATAATTTGCCACTTTTTATTTTATTTTTTAATGACAAATTATAAGAAATATAATTGTTAGTATTATGTTTTTTCTTTGTTAGAAATTAAACTCTAAACGTTCAATTTCTTTAACTTTATCTCAACTAATTTAAACAAGTTGAACTACTTTAAAACTCTAAATCTTTTGCTAGAGATCTATCCAATTTTTGTAGGTATACTTATGGGTATGAGGTCATATATTAAGATTTACGGTATTTCACTCTTATTAATAGAATTATTTATCCCTAATTCTACATGTAACTGAGTACTGAAAGTCTTACACTAATTGGAAATATGATTTGGATAATTTTTATAAGATTTTGTATTCATGATTTTATAAATTAAATTTGTATTGTGTTTACTAAAAAAATATAATAAGGTTAGTCCTGTATTTGGAGGTTGTTTGAAGTGTTTAGGGATGTTGATAGTGTATAGAGCTAGCTCACATGATGTGATAAGAAGCTTTGTATATTTGATTTTTAGGTGAAATCATTTGATCCTTCTCAACTCTTAGATTGAGATGTTCATAGATAGCCTTTGGGCTTAGGTCTTTAGATTCGAGGAGCGGTTATTCTCTCCTCTTCCTCAAAAACATGGAGAGTAAGGAAGTTATTCTTTCTTATATCGTGGAGACAACAATTATCCTTTTTGACTCTTTCATCCAGTTTCTTATGATGGAACATGCCATCTCCCACCTTCATTGGGCAAGCGACTACTAAGGTTCAAATGATCTTATGGTCCTTTTCGGGAAGCTTATGGCTTCGTAGGGATACTCACCCCTTGTCATTGTGTCTAGCTTTCCTTATGTGGGTCATTTCTTCTTAGGCCCCAAGAATTATAATGGTATGTAACCCCTCAAGTATGAGGGTTTGTAAAGGACGAAGTGATTTAGTTTGATCGTTTCGAATTTTCATATTTGTTCTAACCTCTAGAGAGTCTTTCAGGTCATCCATGGGGAGAGTTCTTTAAGTAGAGCTTAGGGTGAGTCCCCATAGAAAAACTTGGACGATTCCCTCAAGCAGGACTTGGGGTGAGTCCCTTAAGTAGAGATCGAGGCAAGTCTCTCAAGCGTCACAGACAAACGCACATGCAACATTAAATGATGTTAATGATGAGTTAGTCTTCAAAAGATAAACTAGCTTGGGTTCCTCACACGTGTCTAAGACGTGAGAATCTTTTCGCAATCCTTGATGTACCAAGTGAGAGGTTACTCATTACCTATTAGGCCTACTTTTGAAATCCTTATAAAAAAGGGTTCAACCTCCACTATTTCACTTTTCAGATACTTTCTCCTCTAAACTTTCATTTAGACCTTCACCAAGCTTAGGACAAACTTGCTTCCAAACTTCATCGAGTTCAACTCTCATTCCTTCATTTACAAGTATAGATATTTACTATTCTTCTCTTCATTCTTTCTTTAATGGTAATCGTTAAATACTTAGACGAGAGTGGTCAGAAATGTATCTTCGTTGCATGAGTAATGTTAAATGGTCAGATGGCTCGATCGATTATAGACTCTTGAAAATATATATATTTAGGAGTTACGAGAGCAATATTAGTTCTAGAAGTGATAATGGCCCTATTTGTTTTTGTTAATTCCCAGGAAACTTCAAGCAACTAATGACGGTAAGTTATCTCAAATACACGAACATCGAGGATTTCGGGATCATTTATACTTATGAGGAGAGTTCAATCTCCTTTCAGTGACATATTAACCTCTTCGATTGTGGTGACGAAGGTGATGTTATTCTGGAAATGTGTGTTGAGGAGAAGCAGACTAACATGATCGCCCTGCTTGATTCACCATGTCCTTACTTTTATCTGCACATTCCTATCATTCAAGATTTAGGGATTCAAATTCCCTTTTCATTTCCTTGTTCAAAACAGAGGTTTTAGCGACTACGAACCCCACTCCTTCCCAAATTTTGCCAAATAACTATAGGGATTCAAATTCCCTTTTCATTTCCTTGCTCAAAACGGAGGTTTTAGCGACTGCGAATGCCACTCCTTCCCAAATTTTGTCAAATAACTAAGACTTTACTTCACCTTTAAGATTATGTGCTAACGACTCGATGTCAACCCTATCCTAAAGATATTTTTGTCCTTTATATCAAAAAGACAATAATATATTAATAATTATTGTTTTGCTTATTTTGATTTATTATTAGAGATCATAACTATTCCTTACTCACATGATCATGATTATAGTTTTTATTCTCTATTATATCATCTAGTGATAAGATTGGGAAACATGTGGTTATATACGTTTAATTTTTTTAATTTTCAATTAAGAATGATCTTACTTGAATGGTTTGTTTCAACATTTTGTCCCAATTCCCAACATATTTTAATATTTTTGGTTCTCATATCTAAAGAGTTGCATTGTCTTTGTTGGTAAGAGATGGTGAGAAATAAGATTGAAGTAGGCCTAGAGTGAAGTCTTACTAAAAAGGAGGGAAAAAAAGTTAGGTGCAAACGTTCACCAATATTAAAAGCACGTGACTTAATCTCACTTAAAAACAAATAAATAATGTTGAATCTTGAGAGGAAAAGGTTGACGTACATGTTACTCCCTCCTTCCTTTTTTATGAGTACAATTTATGTACAGTTTTTGCTCCAAATTATGATGTTTTTTTCAAATATAATTTTTCCACTTTTTATTTTATTTTTTAATGACAAATTATTTGTAATATATTTGTTAGTATTATATTTTTTTTCTTAAAAAATATAAATTCAAAATTTCAGTCTTTATAAATTAAATTACATTCAAATAGTTTTAGTCTTCCATGTTAAATAAGCATAAATTTTGAAGCATTTTATTTTCAGACAAGCATATTTATTATATTATAAAAAACTACTCCATATAAATGAAGAATTGTTTAATATGTAATGAATTAGTATTAATTTTTCAAATATCAAAACTTATGATAAAATTATCAAAAAATATTAATTTAAAATTAAAAAATTGAGCTGGTTTTTTATGGTGTAAAAGTTTAAACACCATGCAAAAAATCATTTAAATATATATTTATAAACACTAAAATTATATGCATGATAAATATGAAAGTCTCTTAAAATGCAATATTTTTTGAGGACGAAAATGAAAAATAATATAAATTAAAAATATATTTAACTCCCTCCGTCACTTTAGAAAAAAAATATTTCCAATTAATATCTTCATTTTCTAATATATGATTTATTATTATTATTTTAATTGTGAAATCTAATTGATATCATGTACACTACATCTAAAACATTATATTTCACTTCGAAATATAATAAAAACAATAATTTAATAAGATTTATTTAATAAATAGAACTCTTTACTAAAATGAGTCTCTTTAAAAGAAATCAAAATAACTTATATTTTAGATAATTTTTCAAACTACCCCATATTAAAGTACGTGTGTCAGATTAATTGGCGGATACCCTTAAATTTAAAGAGGAGACACCAATTGAATTGACTTCTGCACATGGTGTCAATCCAATTGGCGTATATGTGTAAGAAATGAGAGGAGGCGCCAATTGGTCTTCCGTCTGTGTGTGTTGTGTATTTTTTTTGAAAATAATGGACATTTTATTTAAAAGTCGAAATCGCACCAATTGGTATTAATAATAATATGCGTTTACATAAGAATACCAAAAATACTAATGTCGTTGACCGGGATGACCCAACCGATCTCTGATACCACATGCCCTAGCTACCCGAACGCGTGGCCCTAACCCACGTTGATGGTTCACCCAAGGTGTTTGAGGATTTGAGGGCCCAGGAATATCACCACCACCTGTAGGAGATTCCCTAAGATATTCAGACAAATCCACATAGTGTTATGTATGCAATGAAACGCTACTGCCATAGCTGAGTCCGTGACCCATGCCAGAGTAGTTGGGTTGTGTTTGAGTTATTGAAGGGAGACCAAGACGATTGAAGGGCGACATTGGTGTGAATGATGCGTCAAGGAAAGGTTAAAATGGTTGTTGTGGTGTTTGGTAGCCATATGGTTGTTGCATGTTTTGATTTTGGGATGTTTGGGATTTTTGGCTATAGTAGGAGGGACGGTTGGTGTTAAATGACCGTTGAGTGTTTTGGTTAAGGCGACAATGGTAGGGTGCATAGCAATGTTAGATGTCTTGATGATGATCTTTTTGTTGGTTGTGGTACGGAGGATACTCTTGGTATTCTGGTTGGGTGTTTGGCATGTTAAGGTCGTAGGTTTTTCTGTTTGTGGGCCGATAATTTTGATGGGTAGGGGGTTGTGAGTAATCAGTCTGACAATGTTGTGGGGGATTAGATGTTGAACCTTCTTGTGTGTAAGTTACCTGGCGTGGGTCGTATAGGTACATATCATCGACGAGGAACTCAAATCCAACCGATATGTACCAAACCATATAATTACGAGTTGGTTTTTCTTTGATTGGCATCATAACGTCACTTAAGACATGGTCTTTTCGATGCTTCCATTTTCGACACTCAGATCTAGTGAAGCTTTGCCAAGGGTTAAAGCTCCATTGGTCATTAACTCTTCGTAGATGTCATTCTATGAGGTTTGTCGGGGGATCTGGGATGTGTTGAAGCATACCGAACTACAATTTAACACGGTCACTATGATGCATCTCCACAGTGGTGAACCTTATGATCAGTGTGCATGTAGTCCAAACGACTGCATCTTGGTCGTTGATTCATGGTCATGATCCAAGCTTAGATATGGATGTCAAATGAACTGAAATGTGAAAATATATTAGATTATAAAATGGGTGATATTAAAACTAAATTATTACAAATTGATTAGGTTAATATAGTGTCTAGGACATCTGTTGTAAGTCATACCACGAGCTGACCATCTGCACCAAAAAAATAAATTTATTATCTAGAGATAATAATCGGCAAAGTAAGTAAATATCTCTAATTGTTAAGAACTTACTTTTGTGCGTATGGGAATGTGAACGGATTGTCATTGACGGGCGCTAGGGATGGTAGTCTGGAGCAAAACAGCGCATCCAGAAAATGTAAATGTGTCTTTGTGTGCATTTTTACACAAAGAGTTATAAATATAAGCCAAATAAGCAGACCACAAACTATAACCTCTTGTTCTATCTACATGTCTTAATAAAGGTAAATACATAATATGCATACTAGAACCACTACCTTCGGGAAATAAAATTAAACCAATTAAAAGCATAATATAACACCTAATTTTTATTATTCGAGCGTCGTCGGTAGAATTTTTATCTAATTGTAAGTTGTTGTAATATGCCTTAATACGTGAAAGGAGTATACCTTGACCTCTCGAGTTATCATCTAACAAGTCAGCACCTAAGAGTTCCATGCAAATTGAATTCGCATAGTTGGTTTTCTCAGTTACCGCCTTACCCTCGATAGGCCGCCTCAGTAACATGTACATATCTTCTAACTTTACCGTACATTCACCGGTTGGAAATCATAATGTGTGTATCTCGGGACACCATCTTTCACATAAATCTAGAATAAACTTATTATCAACCGACCAAGACATGATTTCGCTAACATGTCCAAAACTGGCGAGATCAACATAAGGTTGAATCAACTCGTCGATGGCAACAAATTCATGCACACGAGTTCGAAACCTAGAAACATCCTAAAAAATAAACAACAACATAAGTTTTCTCATAAAAAAGTGTGTTAGAAAAATATAAGAAAATATGATTTTACATAAACACTTACATAAGTCGCTATGTTGGCGACAATTCCTCTGTGCGGTTCACCCATAGTGAGTAGAGACATTTTTTGTAGTGTTGCAGATGAAGAAGTATTGGTTACTGATGAAAATATGAGAGATAAATGTGAAGAATTGTTTGTTGCCGATGAAGAAGTGTTAGTTTCTATGTATATTTATAATGAAAAGCATGCACTTGTGCCCATGCTAGAAATAAATGCTAGCGCCATCTGAATTGGAGACCACATGTAACATTTCCATGCTAGCACCATCTCAATTGGCGTCTTTCTAGGTGCCTATCTGCATGACTGTCTCGTGGCAGATCTTCCTTGCATAGTCTTTTCAATAGGATGCATGGCTAAGGCATGCAACACAAAATCTCGAGGGCATGCATAGAAGGTGCCAAATGGACTGGCGACTATGTACAAATTTCCAAAGTAGTCGCCAGTTGGATTGGCGAATGCTCTTGCATGCATGGTCTTGTCACGTTCTTCTATTAATGCTCTTACTCTTACTCATACCAACACAAGTTCATACTCTTACTCAAGCCAACACAAATTCATTGTCAACCCAACACAACTTCATTGTCAAACCAACACAACTTCATTATCATACTATATCATCTGCACCCAAATATATCATCAATGCTCACTTTAACGGTGAGACATATGACTATAATGTATACAAGTTTAGTTTTCTAAACACCGAAATTGGCTGATTTACAATCAAGAGAAATTCAAATTTATTGCATTTGAAAAAATGAATAGAAACCTACCTAGGATCTTGTCCTGTGTCACAAATCACATACCAAAATCCAATTTATTTCGAAAACAATCAATGTAAATTTTAGCCTCTAAAGGTGCGAGACAATGAATATGTTGAATATATGTTTGCTAGTCACGAACATTCTAGTTTCAACTCTATTAAGTTTTATATTAATCTCCAAAAATGTATACCATCTCAATAATCTCAAATAACTGATCAAGCTGAATTTTAAGAATTTGAATCAGAAGACTCAGATGAAGTCGACGCTGAAGCAGAAGTCAACATCGTTGATGACGAAGAAGAAGAAAGTGAGACATAGGTCATTGTGATGCACCTTCTTCTACTGTTGTACTTAGGAAACTCTATAGTTTATTCTATTATTTTTACTATTTTAGTGTATTTTTATATTTAAGTTTATTTTTGGTTTTATTTTATTTTCGTACTTTATTTTCAGCATAAATAGTTATTTCATACCTTGTTACTATGCAGATCATAACTTGAGCTACGAGGATCGGATTTATGCGTTCTAATATGTGTTGGAAAGCTGAGAGGATAAGCTAAAAGTTTCATGTTGAAGTCAAAAGTTGTTTCTAAGTGAAGGAGGGTAGAATAATTTGTTGAAGTTCCAGACTTAATTAAAATAGTTAGTTTGAGTCAGATTTTGTAATTTTCGGGTCGGATCCTATAAGGGTCCGAATTTACCTTTTATTATATCAGGTCTTTCACTACTATAAAAATCCTAATTTTGAATTTTGATGATACAATATTGTTTAGAAGATTTCATGGAGAACTAATTCCCAAAGAGTTGATATGTTGTATTCGAATTCCACTTTGAGGTTTTTATTAATTTCAATTTCTTTTCAATTCTTCCTATAAACTCGTTTGCTTAATTTGATTACTTTCGTTTGCTTAATTCTATTGTTTCTTATAGGATAGAGTTGATTAAATTTGATTGTTTGTATGATCCTTAACTATAATCACGTTAGCGTAGCTTTTTGGTTATCGTGTTTGATTAAGTCGCATTTGCTTAATTCGCGTCTACTTAAATCCGTTTGCTTAATTCGGAAATTAGGAACATACATCATATAATACCAATTTGCGCTTGTCAGTGGGTATTGCAATCGAATGAGATTAAATCCGCTAGGGAATTGAAATTATAAGAATTGATGATAAGTCAGAAATCGATACAATAGATTAGTTTATTAATCAATTTTGCTTTTACCTTTAATCATCTTCGATTTAAGTTTTGAACCTTAAAACCCCCCCTTTTTTCCATTCATTTGGTTATAACATTCAAGAGTCCTTGTGATACGATATTCGAGTGTCGCTTCCGTTTTACTGCACTTTTAAACTCGTTTTTGACCCGCGTGCGACAACGAATCAAATTGGCGCCGTTGCCGGGGACTTTTGTAGATTTTAACCATTATTATAGTCTAACCATTATTACAGTCGTGTTGTTTTTTTAGCATTTTTTTGCCCTAACTTTCTTGCGTATTGGTCTTTTTGCGGTTTACATAATTTTTTTCTTCTGTTTTTAAATAAATTGCCTCAGATTATTTTGATTCTTTGTCGATTCATTAGGAAAAAATTAAGGATCGAAAGCCTTTATTTAGGGACTAAATAGTGGAAGCCGCTCTAAAAAATCGAAATTCCTTATTTTTCTATTTCTTATGATTTATTTTCTGTTTTGGTAGCTTCAGAAAATTCCGCAAAAATACTCAAAATTCTTAATTGACGTTATTAGATTAATTTTTGTGTTTTTGTATTTTTTTAATTTTATTTTAATCGTTTTTTCGTATTTCAATTGTTTTTACTTAATAGGGACATTGTCGGTATTTTTTTCTTTTCTATTAAGTTTAACATGGCTGACCAAAGAACTCTGAGAGAACTTGTTGTCCCTGATGTTGATTATAATGCTTTGTGTATTGAATATCCTATTGCTGGCAAATCTTTGATTGGGAACATGTCACTTAACTCCCAACAATTCATAACAAGGGATAATTTTATGGTCCAAACAAAAGGTGTGAATGAGATTCAGGTTTCTTCTTCCAACAAGGCTCTAGAAACCAGAATTGATGAACTTACCTCTTTAGTGAAACAAATGATGCTACCCATTCCACCACCACCACCATATAACCCTACACAAGTAACCACCTCTTCACCTTCTGAACCTTCACTAGAGAAACTTGTCAAGCAAATGGTTGCAAACAATCTCCAATTTCAACAACGAACAGATTCTAGTATTCAGACTTTGCAAACACAAATTGGACAACTTGCCACTTCAATGAATGTCATGCAACAAGCTCAAGGATCAAACCAACTACATGCCCAAACAATAGTTAATCCAAAAGGCTCAAATGTGAGTGCAATTTCCTTGAGATCTGAAAAAGTTACAGAACCAAAACATCCTATTATTGTTGAGGTTGGAAAAAAGTATGTATCATCAATCCCTTTCCCACAAAGAGTACTGGAAAATAAGAAGATTGACGAGGAAGAACATTCTGTTTTTCAAATAGAGTTGCTTTCTGAAGTTGTTGATGAAGCTTATTCTGATTTGTTTTCGGCTGACTTTCCAAATTTATCTGGTTTTGATGATATTTACTCATGTGATGATTGTACTAACACTAACCTTTGTGTTGAGATTGGTGTTGCCTTGCAGGGTGATATTATAAATGAAGTTGTTTATGTAGCTGAAGCTCTTGACATTTCGGCTGCCCCAAACATACCATCCATTGAGCAACCACATTCTTTAGAGCCTAAACCACTTCCTGAGGATTTATATTATTCATCAAAGCTTCAACTTAAGCAGAAACATAAGAAGGGAATTAGATGGACCTTGGCTGACACTCGTGATATTAGCTCATCCATATGTATGTATAAGATCTCACTTAAAGATGAAACAAAAGTAGTGAGGCAACCCCGTAATCCTTTAATTCTTGATGTTATGAAAAAGGAGATCACTTTCACGCGCCCATTCAACACTTTTACTTATCAAAGATTCTTCTTTGATCCTGGAATATAAGGCGAATGCACTAATCAAAATTTCAAGGTCAATGGGCACTACCCAAAGCTACTACATGAGAACCTGACTTTGGAAGAAGAGACTGCAGAAGAACTCTCTTTGGGAAATGCTACTTATGCAATCACTTATCCGCATTGACTCCTCGGGGGTGTCCTTTCCTTTCTCTCACTCTTATTTTATATTTATGGTATTTCATTGAGGACAATGTATGTTTTAAGTGTGGGGGAGGGAACCATTTATTTGTTTTGTTTTGTTTATTTTATTTTTCAGTTTTTCTCTGTTTTTGGTTTTTAGTTGCTAAATTAAAAAAAATTGCATGATTTTTCCTTTGATTTTTGAGTTACAATTATGAGTATTTTTCTTAATTCTCTTGACTAAAGTCTTGTGGTGTGATGTGAAAAAATTGTTGTGCATTTTTAGTATGATAGGAATGACTAAACTCTAAATTGTACATCATTTGTGGTAGATCAATTAACCTTGTGAGATTTTGAGCCTTATATGGATAACATATATAATTCCATCTCTTTCTTTCTTGTGTGGTTCACTCATATCTGTTAGTCTCTAGAGCTTGAATTGACTCTTGTTGATGCTGTTGTTTACTTGTGCACGCTGATATGATAAATGCAGTTTTTTTTTGTTTTTTAGCCAGTTAGCCAAAAAGTCAACCCTGAAATAATATCATCCCTTGTTTGAAACCCCCTTGAGCCTATTATCCTTTTTTTGTTTAAAGCTCATTACAAACCGAGAAGTGAAAAAAAATGTTATATCACCCTATTCAAAGGGTTGAAAGAGTCTTGTTTGGAGTTGTGTGGGGTTGAATAATTATGTTTGCAATATTTCAGGAGTTGGTAGAAAAAGAAAAGAAAAATAGAAAAAGAAAATAGAAAAGAAAAAAAATGAATGAAAAAAAATAGAAGGATGTATACATGTCAATACATACTCCTTATGAAAAAGATAAACAAAGAAGAAGAAAGAAGAGAAATGAGAAAAAAAATATGAACGAAAACAGTTAATATAGAGTTGTTGAGGTGAATGAAATATTTTGTAAATTCAACTCCCGCAGGACTTGATGTTTCAACTAATTCTATCTAGACTTCCTCCGCCTCCTCCTCAGAACCCCTTGTTAGAACAAGATTTTGATTCTGCAATATATCTCTAAGTTTTAATGATAACAAAGAATGAAACAATTTGGTATCCTAACATTTTTCTTAAAGTATGCAGGATTCTAAGTTAAAACGACTCTGGTAAGTCACCTTCTGATTATTAACAAACAAATATCTGGCATCTGAATTATTCCAGAAGCGATGACCCAACACAAAGAGAAATCACATCTAACTCTGAACAGAATGCATCTGAGGAGAAATCACCTGAAGAATCTGACTCTGAAGTTCAAGCTCTGATGATCTGATTCTAAGAGCTCTATCTGAATACTCTGCAAGAGATATCTGAAGACTTTAACTCTGAAGTCTCTGATCATGCTCACCTCACTCTAGCACATGCTCTGAAACACGCCATCAGATATCACATGGTCAGAAACTTAAGCCGGAAGCATTCAAATTGTAGTATAATCCTTTTAAGGAAACATTTGATTATGTTCCGAGTCTTCTATGGAAAGGACAAGAAATTTACTACGTTTGTGTCCCGCAGCTGGCACGAAATCTTTATTGATTTCCCCCAATGGTATTAAGTCAAGTGATATATAAGGTACTCTTAGACAACCTTGATACCATGATATAGTCATACAACTTTCTCACCACTCTTACGAAGAACAACTCACTGCATATAATATTATTTCTTCAACATTATTGTTGTAAGAAAAAGTTTCCATACAAGAGCTGTTGCTCAATATTGTGCGCTTATATTTAAGTGTTCTTAAGTTGTGTCTATATTGCTTATCTAGAAGCATCTAGCAAAACACTTTGTAATTCTTGTAATTACTTTTGATTCCTTAAGTGACTTGTTTAGGTCTGTAGACTTGAGAGGGCTAAGAGGTTGTTGAACCCTTATATGAACCTTGTAATTTATTGAGATTAGTGGATTAAGTCCTTGTTGAAGGCGAAATCACCTTGGCCGGGTTGACTGAAGTAGCTTTGAATTTCAAGCGAACCAAGATAAATCATTTGTGTTGTTATTATTAATTTTGTATGTGTATTGTTGCAAAAATCTTTTAATTCCTGTGAAAACAATTCAAACCCCCCTTTCTTGTTTTTCTCTACCTTTAATTGGTATAAGAGCTCCGACTCTGTTATTGATTTCTGAATCAAACACTTAACTATGTAGAGATACCCAGGGTGAGAAAACTTCATGGTTTGCACAAATGAAAGAGATAGATACAACGCAAAATATCTAGTTTTTGATGGAGAAAAATTTGACTACTGGAAGGACAAAATTGAAAGTTTCTTCCTAGGCTACGATGTTGATATCTGGGATATGGTTACAAATGGTTATGAGCTACCCATCTCTGCAATTGGTATTCCTATTCCAAGAAGAAAAATGAGCGACGATCAGAAGCGTGACTTCAAGAATCACCATAAAGCTAGAACCATTATGTTAAACACTATTTCCTACAACGAGTACGAGAAGATAACCAACAGGGAAACAACCAAACGTATTTTTGACTCCTTAAAAATGATGCACGAAGGCAACAACCAAGTTAAAGAGACTAAGGCTCCGACCTTAATCTAGAAGTATGAAGGCTTCAGAATGGAAGATGATGAAGTTTTAAAGTGATATTCTCAAGGTTCTAAACCTTGGTTGCAAGACTCAAGCTTATGGACAAAGGATATACTACAGCAGATCGCGTCAAGAAGATAATTGTTTTTCGCCAAAAATCTCTAGCCTTCCTATCAGAGGGTTACTTACAGGACCGGCTACAAAATCCTAGACTTGTGTTGAATGTATGGTGGTTTAGTTGGAAAAGTCTTTGGAATGTTCAAAAGAAGTGAATATAACTCTTGGTGAGTTGAAAATACTGTCGCAACCTGAAAAATACAGAGGTGCGAAAAAAAACAACCGGCGAAAGAAAAAGACAGAAGAGTCGCCACCGTGCGTTATTTATCCCAAAGGAGGGAAAGGAAACGCTCGAAGTAAACCTGAAGAGAGGAAAGGAAAAGACAAGGTCTCGCAACCAAATCTTGGGTTCGGGAGTCGATTATGCGAAGGGAAGGTATTAGCACCCCTACGCATCCGTAGTACTCTACGGGATCCACTCTTGTTGTTCTTGTCTAAAGGGTGTGTGTTTATCTAATGTACTATTTACTAAAAGAGAGGGTCAAAGAAAATGACTCGCACGGATGTCGCATCCACTGCATACGTATCTCATCTGGAATGAGAATCAGAGTCTTCGTAGCTCGGGTTCCTATGGGTTAAAGAGGAGTGTGCTCGCTAAGACATCGCGTCTTATGCCTACATATCTCATCTGGAATGAGAATCAGAGCATAATGTAGTTCGGCTAACTAACGGGAACAAAAGGTCTCGATTGCAACTAGGGCAAGAGAAAGGGAAGGTCTCGATCGCAACGAGGGCGAGAGAAAGGATCGCAACAAGGGCGAAAGCAAACAAGGATTAGTTGTTAGTCGTTAGTCAAACTCGGCAAGACATCGCATCTTGTGCCTACATATCTCATCTGAACATGAGAATCAGAGTTGCCGTAGTTCGGCTACATAGGGATTGCCATCAGAACATGGACTTACAAAGGAGGACACCAGTTGTGTCAAAGGAGAGTGGGCAATGTGTTCACGTCCTAGCAGCAGGTGTCGCAGCTCGCTGAATCGAGTCTTAGGCAGTTACCTCTTTGCAATAGAACGAACTACATGCCACAAGATCGGAGACGCTCTGAAAGGTCTAAAGATGGGGAAGCTCTTCCCTAGAGTTGTCATGCAATATGTACTTAAGTGTTAGGATTTACGAATGGGACTATCTACCTAATGTTAGCATGCAAAGAATATGGGAATTCTACCTATGTTATCATACAAAAGAATAAGGGAATCCTACCTATGTTATCATACAAAAGGTTCTATCTAATGGGTGCTACCTAAGCGGAACAAGAATCGACGAATGGAGCAAGGAGAGGTGTTAGGGATAAGGGTAGATGGCGATGCATGAAGCAATCGACTTACAAGGTTGATGGCGATGCATAAAGCAATCGACTGACAAGGTTGATGGCGATGCATAAAGCAATCGACTTACAAGGTAAATGGATGAATACGTGCTGGTTCTGTTAGGTTTTGAAAAATGAATACTCGACATTGGATCGAGGTTTTGATCTTGTTTTGAAATGGTTATCGAATGTTCATTTTAATTCTTGTATTAACACATGAATAAAGAATGAAAGAATAAATATTATACATTTCATGGGAGAGGGATACATTTGTTATGAATGGGGATTGTACATGGCAATCAAACAATAATAATATATGCCTCATACACCATACAAGTAGGCAACAGTTATTAATCAGACAGATAAGATATATAAACAAGTATATGATCAAATCCAATAATCAAAGAATGAAATGAATGAGCATTAAACAATGTATGAGAAACATGAACATGTTAATCAATCAAACAATAGAAGCATGGATGAAAGAAACAAGTATAGAAAATATCAGATTAATCAGGCAAGTGAAACTATGCACACAAAGAATCAATGAATAATTTAATCGGGAAATGATGCAAAGATCAAATAAAATCAATATGAATGGCCTCTAATACATGGCATATAAGATGAACAAGGGAGGATCAAAAGATCTCTTCAATTGCCCTAAGCAATCCCTATGTCAAACATCAATCATACAAAAGTCAACCGAAAAGTCAAGTCAACTTAAAAAATGTCAAATAAATAGTAAATTAATCACAAAAATTATGAAAAATTAAACTAAGTTAGGTGGGGTCAGGACGTCATCATCCCCCAAAAAGATTTCAAAAATAATGAAAATTGGTTATTGAATTAATTGAATCAAAACAAAAGTCAAACCAAAAGTCAAACAACAAGACTAGGTTAGAAATAAATCAAAAATAAATTGAAAATGGGAAATAAAAATTCAATAAAAGGTCAAGTTGACCATGAGACATTGGTCAACCATCATCCCAAAAGTCAGAAGTTAAAAATGATTCTAAGTCATGAGAATAAAATTAATGAAAAAAAAGTGTGTTAAAATGGCCTATTCGAAACAAATAATCAAAATAAAATATTAACATAAAATAAAACGAAAATAAAAATTAAAGTAAATTAAATAAGACAATAAGGAAAATAAAAAATATTTTTTTATATTTTTATGAATAAATAAAATATTTTAAAATAATTAAAATCTAAACAGAAAATAATATGGAAATAAAAAAGAGAATGAAAATAAATGTGAATAGAAAGATGTGAGTGGGCCAGCGCAGGGGGGTGGGAACAGCAATGTGATACCAAAGCCCAGCCCACGGAATTGCCAGCGTTACAAAATAAAAAAAATGAATAGCATTAATTTAACAACTTTTGTTTATGCCTTAGCGGATGAAACAAGGCGCTGGTAACGGGACAGACATTGGTTTGAACCATGTCTGTGTTATTTTTATACATAAATAAAATAAAATAAAAATAATAAAAATAAAAATAAGAATAAGTGTTCACTACGTGACAAAAACAACATGCAACAAATAAATGCTCACTACAATACATGCAGTATACAACTTCCACTTCCAGCAAGAAAAAAACAAAACCTCCATGCAATCTTTCTTTCCCAACTTCCAGCCAACATTTTTCTCAATTTAGTGCATCAAATGGCATGGTGTAAAAAGTAAAACTCAAGTATAAAATGAGTAGAATGCAATGGAGCTTTATTTTATACAAAATAATGACTTTATCATAGAGAAATATGGACCACAAGGTAGGCTCATGCAAAGATTTTCAGAAAAAATAAATGTCAAAAAAACTTAAAGTTTAAAAACAAGGCCTCATGGTGAGGGTTTCATAACAAGTATGGTATATTGTTAACATGGAAAATAAGTATGGTATGGCATGGTATAAATGAAAAAATAGCATGAAGTATATATGGTAGGCATGGAAGAAACAAGTGGTGAACAAGTATAATATTCATGAAATGAGCAAGGCCATGGAAGAGAGTAGCAAATTTACCTAGTGGAGAAAGTCCACTACTTCTTGTTGGAATGAGAGGAATGGAAAGGAATGAGATGCTCTTCAATGGTGCTTCAATGCTTGTGAGAGAGAAAGGAGTGAAACTTGAAATGAAACAAACTTGCCTTCCCCACAAAGTTCTGCAGCCACTAACCTTTTAGCTAGGGTTTAGAAGCTCTTAAATATGTAGTGTTTGAAGTGTGTAAATGGGCTTGAAAGATTTGTTTTTGATTATGTGCATAATGAACCAAAAATGTGTAAAAGTGAGGTGTGGAAAGAAATGGCTAAATGTGGCAAAGCTTAAGTGAGTGAACCAAAAGCAAATGACCAAATGAGGTAAAAATTAGTGTGTTGGTCGTTTTTGGGGTTTGGGTTGGTTTTCTAGTGCAGCACAAAAAATGGCCCCAACAGGGTGACTTTAAGACATTGTAACTTGATGAATACATGACCAAATGACAAGGCAATGCAAACAGTAGAAAGAGGGTAGGGAGCTTAACATCTTTCATGTTGAACACATCTTGAAATGGTGAGTGGAAAGAGGTGAAAAATGGCCATAAAGTTCAGGTCTCATGGCTGCAAAATGGTTGGGCCAGTTTGGCCAAAATGCTGTCAAAAAATTCAGCATATGATACCAACTTTAGATGAGTGTATCTTCCAAACCAATTATCCAAATGGGGTGGTTCTAAAAAGGTGTGAAAGAGGACATAACAAGGTACAATTGTCATGAAGAAAGTGTTTCCAAAAGATGCCTTGAAGTGCAAGAAATCTGGCCCATAAGTCTTGACAAATTTTGCAAATTCTGGACTTAGAAAATTTTCTAAGTGTCCTAAAATAAAGTCCTACTTTGACCAAGCATAACTTTCTCAATTTTAATCCAAATGAAACAAACTTTATATCTCTAGAAAGCTTGGAACAAGAGGAACAACTTTCATGTTGGAGAAATTTTCAAATGGAGCTTGCATCTTGATGGAATATAGGCTTAAAGTGGGTGCAAAAAACCATAAAACTTGCCTTAAATGGAAAGTCAACTATTTCCAAATTTGGTAACTTCTCCAACTCCTGACTAAATGATGAATCCATGATCCAACCTTGATCAAATTTCACATATAGGCTCCCTTAGGTATGAATTTTGATATTCCACTTTCAAAATGTCGGGAGTTGACTTTTCTGGCCCCACAGTTGACTTTTCCTAATCTGTGTGATTTCCGATTCCATTGATCAATTGAAGCACCTCTGACTCAAATAAAGAGCTTATTTTTTGCATGTAGATCCTTTTGGACATGTGGAGGACCATGGAAATGAGTTTCACTCAAGGAATCAGAAATAAACCGATTTTATACCAAATCCTAGTTTTAGGGCAAAAATGACTAGGATCTGATTGCACTGATTGTCAATGGGTCTTTCTGTGATAATTGTGGATCTTCTTAGGCCAAGATGCCTCTATAATCATGACATGAATGAACCCCTTCACTTCCAACCAAACCTTGCCTGTTGCAGGTAGCCATGAAATCCTGATTTTTTGATTAAATCCATATGCACACTCTGAGGGCTCTGAATCTTCCACTGATGAACTGAGGACCATAATAAGACATATGGAACCCCTTAAGACCCTTGAGACTTGTATATTTGGAGAATGAAATTCAATTCTCAGTCTTTCTCTCTGTAGGCTCCTTCTGTTAAGGAGTGATCAATAAAACCCTAATTTCTCAAGTCGCTGATGCAATATGCAATGAGTATGACCTAGTATGATGCTAATGCAATGTGAAACACAATCTCATGCTTCCAAGAAAAATGAAGGGTAAATTTTGGGGTATTACAGCTGCCCCTATTCAATCAACTGGAGACCCGAAAGGAAGATAGCAGCGGCTTTCGCACTTTCGAGGTATCAAGGGATTGGATACAATAAAAACCCGGAAATTTACACTGAAGTGGAGTGAAGTAACAATGCCTGTCAGAATCGGCAAAGAGGTAATCTTAATCTGAATATCAACAAAGAATTCGTCTGGTACGGTGAGAGTCCGTTCGGACACCGAAAAAAGAATGTTAGTCTGAATACCAAAATAAATGGTAACAGAGGAATAACCCATGACCCGAATGCCGCTCATCAGTCTGAATACTGGAAATGACTTTGTTCTGAGCATCGAAGACACTAGATTATCGACATCGGTATGAACACCGGGAAACTGGCCTGAATGCCACTTCGGTCTGAATACCGAAATTTGGCCTGAATGCCACTTCGGTCTGAATACCGGAAATTGGCTTGAATGCCATAAGTTGCGTCGACCTGAATGTCGGAAACTTCTTCGATCTGAACATCGGAAAATTGGCCTGAATGCCACTTCGGTCTGAATACCGGAAACTGGCCTGAATGCCACAAGTACTTCGACCTGATTGTCGGAAACTTCTTCGATCTGAACATCGGAAACTGGCCTAAATGCCACTTCGGTCTGGATACCGGGAACTAGCCTGAATGCCACAAGTTGCATCAACCTGAATGTCGGAAACTTCTTCGATCTGAAAATCGGAAAAAACTGGCCTGAATGCCACTTCGGTCTGAATACCGGAAACTGGCCTGAATGCCACTTCGGTTTGGATACCGGAAAAACTGGCCTGAATGCCACTTCGGTCTGGATACCGGAAAAACTGGCCTGAATGCCACTTCGGTCTGGATGCCGGAAAAACTGGCCTGAATGCCACTTCGGTCTGGATACCGGAAAAACTGGCCTGAATGCCACTTCGGTCTGGATACCGGAAAAACTGGCCTGAATGCCACAAGTTGCATCGACCTGAATGTCGGAAACTTCTTTGATCTGAATATCGGAAACTTCATGCCTGTCAGCATCGGCAGAAATAGGGAAAATGATAATTGAGGCGGCACGTGGGCCAACGACCCATGCTAGGGATAATAAGTCATGAACAACCTTCAGTCTGAGCACTGGAAACAAACTTCTGGCTTATCACTTGGGATACCGAGAATGTTTCATGCTTACATGCGTATGTTTGAATTTTTCAATGGCGTAATGCTCCATGAAAATGGAAATGCTACGCGATTTGGGAGGATGCAATGCAATATGATTCTACATGCAGGGATGCGAAATGCTGGGGAAAATGCCAAGCCGAAGCAAGGAATCCTGTTGGGGAAATGATCACAATCTTCTGGACCCTGGCACTACTGTTGGAGATGCACAGTATAATAAACTATGTGGGAAATGACAGGCCGCGCGGTGTTCTGGCAATGACGAGATACCGAGACTCTGACTGGGGAGAGAATGACGCTGAAACCTGTTTTTGGGGAAGCGATAGTGGTTCTGGCAACCATAATCTACGAGAGATGACTCAGCAGGGGGGGCCAACACCGATACGGTACCGAGGTTATGCTCCCAGGAAAGAGATCATCGATTTGGGATTGAAATCCTCGATCTGGCATCGAACTCTGAGGAGCAGCTGCTTCTGCTGGGAAGACACAGTCTGGTACTGTCAACTCCGCTGGGGAGTGTATAGTCTGACACGCATGCTTAGGAAATTCCCCGAGGGTATCTGTTCTGAATAGATGATCCAAAGCACTTAAAATTCACAACAACTTTAAATGTTTATTAAGCATATACCTGTAAAGCCCTTATGTGTCATGATGCAATGTTTATAAAAAATTCGGACGTCATTTTTGCAAACAAAACAGTAAAATGAAAATGAAAACAAAGATATACTGAGTAACATGATTTTATTGATTGAATGGCCTCTGAATAGGCATTTACATCAGGAAGCAATCCCTGGAAAGAGGTAATTGCACAAAAGATAAAAATAGAAATTAATCTAATGGCAATGTGAAATGGATTTCTATCGGGTTCCAATTCTGCTATGACTTGCCCGTCTTCAAGATCCTCCAGATGATCAGCCTTCTGAAAAAAGTGATTGGACTGTTTCCTACCCTTTTGAAAGTTTCCAGTCACCGACATGAGATGAGATTCAGAACTAACTCAGAACGCAGTCATTCGCTAAATCCCTAACTTTTGCCTGGATTTCCCTTTTCGGGTTTTCAATCCACCGGGATACCCATTTTTGCCTAAGTTGCCTTTTCAGGTTTTCAACTTACCGGGTGTACGATCTTTTCATTTTTAAATCCCTAATTTTTGCCCGAACCTTTTCATTTTCTTGGTTCGTCGGGATGCCCATTTTTGCTTGGACTGTTCTTTTTACCGTCCAGCGGGTCTATTTTATGCGAAGTATTTTTTAACTGCGTCTGAGTTTACTGGGGAAGTGAAGTCTTCACCATCCATCGTTGCAAGCATTAAGGCCCCACCATCGAAAACCTTGGTGACGATATACGGTCCCTCATAGTTAGGAGTCCACTTGCCCCTGTGATCCGTCTGAGGAGGAAGGATTCTTTTCAACACCAAATCTCCGACTTGGAAACATCGAGGGCGCACTTTCTGGTCAAAGGCTCTCTTCATCCGACTCTGATACAACTGCCCATGACAAATGGCTGCCATTCGCTTCTCTTCAATAAGACTCAACTCGTTGAACCTTGTTCGAATCCATTCAGCTTCGTCTAGCTTGACATCCAACAGGACTCTTAGAGATGGAATCTCCACTTCAACAGGTAGGACTGCTTCCATACCATACACCAGGAAGTAAGGGGTTGCCCCGGTCGATGTACGTACTGAAGTGCGGTACCCGTGCAAGGCGAAGGGTAGCATCTCATGCCAATCTCTGTACGTAACGACCATCTTCTGCACAATCTTCTTTATGTTCTTATTTGTTGCCTCAACAACACCGTTCATCTTAGGACGATAGGGGGAAGAATTGTGATGCTGAATGTTGAAGTTCTGGCACAACTCCTTCATCATTTTGTTATTGAGATTGGAACCATTATCAGTAATGATTCTCTCGGGAATCCCATAGCGACAAATGATTTCCTTCTTAATGAAACGGGCAACCACATGTCTGGTGACATTCGCGAATGATGCTGCTTCGACCCACTTGGTGAAATAGTCGATGGCAACAAGGATGAAGCGATGCCCATTGGAAGCAGTCGGCTCAATCTTTCCAATCATGTCAATGCCCCACATTGCAAACGGCCACGGCGAAGACATGACATTCAGAGGATTCGGCGGTACATGCACCTTATCAACATAAATCTGGCATTTATGGCACTTCCGAGCATACTTGAAACAATCTGATTCCATTGTCATCCAGTAATAACCCGCTCTCAACAATTTCTTAGCCATTGCATGTCCGCCGGCATGAGTACCGAAGGAACCTTCATGAACTTCCTGCATTAACATGTCCGCCTCGTGTCCATCCACGCATCTGAGCAAAACCATGTCGAAGTTCCTTTTATACAGCACATCATCTTTGTTCAAAAAGAAACTGCCTGCCAATCTTCTCAAAGTTTTTCTGTCATTGTTGGATGCCCCTGCAGGGTACTCTTGATTCTTCAGAAAGCACTTGATATCGTGATACCAGGGCTTGTCATCGACTACCAGTTCAGCAACAAACACATACGCGGCCCTGTCAAGGCGCATCACATCGATCCTGGGAGCATGATTCCACCGAACCACCTTGATCATGGAGGATAGAGTAGCAAGAGCATCTGCCATCTGGTTCTCATCACGAGGTATATGATACAGCTTTACTGTTGTGAAGAAAGTCAACAGTCTTCTCGTGTAATCTCTGTAGGGGACCAGAGTGGGCTGGAGAGTGTTCCAATCACCATTTACTTGATTGATTACTAGAGCTGAATCTCCGAAGATGTCCAGAGTCTTGATTCTCAAATCAATGGCTTGCTCAATGCCCAAGATACAGGCCTCGTACTCAGCTTCATTATTGGTGCACTCGAAGGTCAGACGAGCGGTGAAAGGCATGTGGGCACCTTTCGGGGTGGTAATGACAGCACCAATTCCACTTCCTTTGGCATTGACGGCCCCATCAAATAACAAAGTCCACTTTTCGTCTGGATCAGGTCCCTCCTCAACAACTGGCTCTTCACAGTCTTTCATCTTGAGGAACATGATGTCTTCATCTGGAAAATCAAACTTCATCGGCTCGTAATCATCAATCGGCTGCTGAGCAAGATAGTCCGACAGAATACTCCCTTTGATGGCTTTCTGGGATGTATACTGGATGTCGTACTCTGTCAGTACCATTTGCCAACGAGCAACCCTTCCGGTGAGAGCTGGTTTCTCAAATATGTACTTGACTGGATCCATCTTGGAGATTAGTAAGGTTGTGTGAGTCAGCATGTATTGTCTCAATCGCTTAGCAGCCCATGCAAGTGCACAACATGTCTTTTCAAGAATTGAGTATCTCGACTCGCAATCTGTGAATTTCTTACTCAAGTAGTAGATGGCATGCTCTTTCCTACCTGTCTCGTCGTGTTGACCGATAACACAACCCATAGAATTGTCGAGTACTGTCAAGTACATAATCAGCGGCCTCCCTGGGACTGGAGGCATGAGGATAGGGGGATTCTGCAAATACTCTTTTATCTTTTCAAAAGCCCTTTGACAATCGTCATTCCACCTGATAGCCTGATCTTTCCTCAACAATTTGAAAATTGGCTCACACGTGGCTGTTAGGTGAGAGATGAACCTTGCAATGTAGTTCAACCTCCCTAAGAAACCACGAACTTGCTTCTCCGTTCTTGGCTCAGGCATTTCCTGTATTGCTTTCACTTTGTCGGGATCCACCTCAATCCCTTTTTCGCTAACAATAAAACCCAGCAATTTTCCAGATCTCACCCCAAAAGTGCACTTGTTCGGATTAAGCCTCAACTTGAATTTCCTTAACCGTTCAAACAATTTCTGCAGATTCACCAAATGTTCTTCTTCTGTCTGAGATTTGGCAATCATATCGTCCACATAAACCTCGATTTCATGATGAATCATATCATGGAACAGAGTCACCATAGCTCGTTGATATGTTGCCCCAGCGTTTTTCAGACCAAACGGCATCACCTTGTAGCAGAAGGTGCCCCATGGGGTTATGAAAGTTGTCTTCTCCATGTCTTCTGGTGCCATCTTGATTTGGTTATAGCCAGAAAAACCATCCATGAAGGAGAATACCGAGAACTGAGCCATGTTATCCACCAAAACGTCGATGTGAGGTAATGGGAAATCATCTTTAGGGCTAGCTCTGTTCAGATCCCGGTAGTCGACACACATCCGTACCTTTCCATCCTTCTTAGGTACTGGAACGATGTTTGCGACCCATGGCGGATAATTTGTGACTGCTAGAAACCCTGCATCCAACTGTTTTTGCACTTCTTCCTTTATCTTGACAGCCATCTCTGGTCTTGTTCTTCTGAGCTTCTGCTTGACCGGAGGACAACCCTCTTTGAGGGGTAAACGGTGTACCATAATGTCTGTGTCAAGCCCTGGCATATCCTGATAAGACCAAGCGAAGACGTCAACATACTCTTGCAACAATTCAATCAACCCCTTCTTCACGTCGTCTTCCAAAGCAACCCCTATCTTGATTTCTCTCTTGGCGTCCTCGGTGTCGAGATTAATCACTTCAGTAGCCTCTTGATGTGGTTGAATGACCCTTTCCTCCTGTTTTAACAGCCTGGCAAGTTCTTCAGGGAGTTCACAGTCTTCGTCACCCTCTTCTTCAGCTTGGAAGATTGGGTTTTCGAAGTCGAAGCGAGCCATAGCAGAATCGTTATCAATAGAATTCGGTGATGTGCATGAGTGATGGTATGTGCTTATGAGTGTGAACAGTGAGTGAAAACTAAACAAAACATTGCCAAATATTTTTATTCTTTTGAAATTTTGAAAACTGTAAAAATAGAAAGACAGTGAACAAAATATTTGAATGCAAAAGACGTCCTTCATTTATGATAAACAATGCAGGTATCCACATAGATGAGCCCTACAATGAGTCATTACGCCCTCGGCGGAACGTAAGACTTGGACATGCATGAATAAACAAAGAAAAGATTACTCCTCTAGAAGAGTGACTTGGACAATTTCCTCGGCATACCAATTGTTGATGACTTCACCCGGGATCCTCGGACGCACCCAGTTGTCGATGTCGCAATCACTATCTCCATTTTCATCGTTGATCGCAGAGATCTGGCCATATTGGATGACGCCAGCACTGGAGAAAGTAATCGGCCCCTGACGAGTCTGAAGTGCTGAAGTTGTAGAAGTCAGCGCTGGTTGATACCCAATCCCGAACTTGTCGTCTTTCATTGGTAACTCCAACAAACGTCCCCAACCGGGAGCAACACCTGAATCCACCAAGGCTTGCGCCTGCTTGAAGGATGAGATAGGGGCTCCTGCTTTAACCCCTTCCACCGGAGCTGCATCCTTGATCTGAACTGACTCAAAGGCCTGACAAAGAGTCTCATGAATTTCACCTTCTACCTCTACGTACTTGAAGGTAGACAGGTTACTTACCAGTATGTCCTCCTCACCACAGACGGTGACAATTCTTCCATTGACTGGGAACTTGATCTTCTGATGCAGTGTTGAGGAGACTGCCCCAGCATTATGGATCCAAGGACGACCCAGAAGGCAACTGTACGAGGGACTGATATCCATCACATAGAATACGGTGTTGAAGGTTTGTGATCCAATATGAATTGGCAATTCTACCTCTCCAAACACCAACCTCTTAGAACCGTCGAAGGCTTTCACCACGAGATTAGAAGGCTTCAAGACCAAACCTCCTACTTTTAACCTTGACAGGGCTCTCTTGGGTAGCACATTGAGAGAGGAGCCTGTATCCACCAGAACATGTGATAACACAGTGTCTTTGCATTCCATTGAGATATGCAAAGCTTTGTTATGGTTGCGTCCAGCTGGTGTTAAGTCAGAATCAGTAAAACCCAACCCGTTGCTTGCATGCACATTGGCGATGATCCCTTCTAGTTGGTTTACTGAGATCTCTTGAGGCACATATGCAGCATTAAGGACCTTCAGAAGTGCCTCCTTGTGTGCCTCTGAACACAATAGGAGTGAGAGAATGGATATCTTAGACGGCGTCTGAATCAACTGATCGACTACTTTGTAGTCGCTTTTCTTTATAATTCTTAAGAGCTCGTCCACATCATTCGAGAAAGTAGGCTCTGAGCCAGCCCGGGGTGCAGAAGTGCCCTCATTTACAACTTGCTTGCCTTTGGCCTTAACCGCGGCATCAGTGCTCTCAGCTTGGGTAACGGGTGGTGAGAATAGTCTGCCACTCCTGGTGAAGCGCCCGATTCTACCAACATTGTCCACTACGGGACCTTCAACTTCGAGTTCAGACTTTTGACCCTCTTCTACCTTTAAAGGTCGTTCCAACCCACGATCGTGTGTGTATACAATCCCCCCATAATGCCAAGGAATGGCCCTATCGCTTGTGAAAGGTAAAGGACCAGGGGTTGTGATTGTCATAGCGGCCGGTCGCACTGGTGACACTGGTTGCGCTTCTGGCACACTGATCTGATTAGTCGGGTAAAAGATGGTGATAGTAGCGACATCATAGTCATACTCAGGAATCTCATTCATTGAAACAAAAACATCCGGAACACCGGAATCAAGTTCAGTTACATCAAAATCAGACACATTGTTTGGTATATCAGCAACAACATTTGGAAAATTAAATACATCAATGGGAAATACACAATCAGCAGGAACAACATCTGTGAATTCTTCAACAGCATCTTCAAACACCTCTTCAACTACCCCTTCAGCAAACTCTTTGACAGACAAGTCTTCAACTTGGAGGGTACCATTGTCAAGCAAGACCTGGATACCCTGCTGCAGCTTCAAGCAATCCTTACCCTGTGTAGCGCAATCCAAACAACCTTTCCCACAACCGGGGAAAACACCGGCCTTCAGCAAGCATTCCTTAATTTCCAACAACGGAGTCTTCAACTTCAACACATCCTTAACGGACTTGGCTTCTTCTTCCAGCATATTCACATTTGCACCACCATGCTGTGGCATGGGATTGTTGACGACATTAGGAGCCGGTGCAAGGTTGATAGCCTTTGAATCTATGAGGTCCTGAACTACGTGCTTAAAAGCTTTGCAGTTCTCAATATTGTGGCCAGGTGCCCCAGAGTGGAAACTATACCTAGCATTGACATCGTAACCCACCGGAAGTCTACCAACCGGAGGAGCCAGAGTGCGTAGCTGCACAAGTTGTAGCTGTTGAAGACTAGCAAGCAGTTGAGCGCACGACATTGGAAGAGTGTCGAAACGCCGGTCCATCATCCTCTTCCTCTGTTGATAGGCGGGTCTGTTACCTGGCTGTTATTGTTGTTGATACTGAGTTTGCTGACGTTGTGGTTGTTGTTGTTGTTATAGTGGTGCTGCAGCTGGAATGGTCACAGCCGCAACATACGGTTGCCGATGATAGTTTTGAAAGTTATTCCTCCTGTTTTGATATGAAGACACGAAATTCACACCCCATTCCCTCTGCTTCTGTCCTCCCATAAACGACTTCTTTACTCCTGATGAAGATCCACCTCCATTGTGGCTCTTGTAGGTCTTCAGGTAATTTTCTACCCTCTCTCCGGTAGAGACCACATCAACAAAGTTGGAGGCATTGCACCCCCCCAGACGCTCCAGGTAAGGTCCAGGCAACGTATTCATGAACATGTTGGCCATTTCCTTTTCCAACATGGGGGGTTGAACACGGGAAGCTGTCTCCCTCCAGCGTTGAGCGTATTCCCTGAAGCACTCATTGCTTTTAAGAGACAGGTTCTGGAGTTGAGTTCTGTCCGGGGCCATGTCTGCGTTATACTGGTATTGCTTCACAAAAGCTTCCGCCAAATCCCTTCAGCAACGGATGTGGGCTCTATCCAACCTCATGTACCATTCCAGGGATGCCCCAGCTAGGCTGTCCTGGAAGAAGTACATAAGTAGCTTCTCGTCATCAGAATATGCAACCATCTTTCGGAAGTAGGCTTGCACATGGGTCTTCGGGCAAGAGCTACCATTGTACTTGTCAAAGATTGGGACTTTGAACTTCGGTGGGACCCTCACGCCTGGGACCAATCCCAAGTCAGAAACATCTACCCCCAGGGGGTTTTGTCCTTCTACCGCCTTCAGCCTCTCCTCTAATCTCTTGAACATGGGATCCATACCTTGGCCCAAACCAAAGTCTTCTGGCAGCAAGAACTGATCATCTTGATCATCGTGAATGGGTTGTTGATCGTGGTTGTTGTGTGGGATCGGGACATGCCCCAGTCCATTAACCTCTGCAATTGGAGGATCAGTCATGACCTCTGGTTGAGTAGTTGCGGGACTCCTTTGTATCATTTGTCTAATATCTTACTGTTCTTGCGCTACTCCCTGAACCACATCCATGAATTGGTTCATGCGGACCCTCATCTCAGCAAGTTCTGCTTGTAGACCCTCCATTGCTTTCTGCTGGTTTCTGTGGGTACCGTACCGGTGAATTCCTGAATCAGCTATCCTGCTAATGGAACACCCCACAAAATGAGAACACCGCGACGGTACCTGTTATGCAAGACATGCTATGGATATGCAAATGTAATGACATGTTTATCAATTCCAAAAGGTATTCTAACCCTTTGATTCCAGTCTCTCGTCAGATAAAAAGTGTAAGAAAAACCCCGACCAGAATCAAGAAGAAGATATCAGCCCCTGGGAATAGATAAACATGTGTTGAGTGATTTGAATGCAAAATGATGTGATGCAATGCAGTGACATGGAAATCGGGACTGCTGTATCCACTTGAACATCTGTCGGGTTGCACTGTCTGAAGAGAAACCCACTGAGGAATATAATACAAGACCAAAACTCTGCTCCAGAAAACCGGGTTGGTTGGAGGTTAAGGTTCCCTGAATTTATCCCGCCCCTCACTGGTAGGTTCTAAGAACAGAAGTTTGTCAGCTTCAGCCCTTCAGTCGAGAATAATACTTTTACCACTGAAGGTTTGGCATTATTTCGGGATAAAAGACCTCCACTGACTCCCCTCAACAGGACATCCTAAAGCAAGTTCCCAGTCTCGGGGTCCTCGGATTGAGCAGCGAGAATGCGCCCACCAGAGCTAACATAATCACGTTTCGGAGGAGAGGCCTCGACTGAGTTCTCGGGAAATGGTCACCAGAGTCGACGATTTCTACAAGAATATCTGTCGTTATGGAACACCCATAGGACAGAATATATCCAAAAGAAACCTCGTCTGGATGTGGGTTTCATGAACGACTTAACGTAGCAACATACCATGCAAGCCTCATGACTATCCACTCTAACACCTATGTGTACACTCAAGCCTGGGTAGTGGGCTTATCTCTCATAGAACAATCCCAACCCAACAAACAAACAACCCACAGAACCCACAGATACAACAAACATATGTACATGAATGCAATAAGATAAAGCAGGTAAATGCGGAAAGTAAACGACTGTACAAAAGCATAAACACTCAACAAACAAGAAATGTACAAAAGCTAGGAGGGACTCGCTTTAGGGAAACTACACTCCCCAGCAGAGTCGCCAGCTGTCGCAACCTGAAAAATACAGAGGTGCGAAAAAAAACAACCGGCGAAAGAAAAAGACAGAAGAGTCGCCACCGTGCGTTATTTATCCCAAAGAAGGGAAAGGAAACGCTTGAAGTAAACCTGAAGAGAGGAAAGGAAAAGACAAGGTCTCGCAACCAAATCTTGGGTTCGGGAGTCGATTATCGAAGGGAAGGTATTAGCACCCCTACGCATCCGTAGAACTCTACGGGATCCACTCTTGTTGTTCTTGTCTAAAGGGTGTGTGTTTATCTAATGTACTATTTACTAAAAGAGAGGGTCAAAGAAAATGACTCGCACGGATGTCGCATCCACTGCATACATATCTCATCTGGAATGAGAATCAGAGTCTTCGTAGCTCGGGTTCCTATGGGGTTAAAAAGGAGTGTGCTCGCTAAGACATCGCGTCTTATGCCTACATATCTCATCTGGAATGAGAATCAGAGCATAATGTAGTTCGGCTAACTAACGGGAACAAAAGGTCTCGATTACAACTAGGGCAAGAGAAAGGGAAGGTCTCGATCGCAACGAGGGCGAGAGAAAGGATCGCAACAAGGGCGAAAGCAAACAAGGATTAGTTGTTAGTCGTTAGTCAAACTCGGCAAGACATCGCATCTTGTGCCTACGTATCTCATCTGAACATGAGAATCAGAGTTGCCGTAGTTCGGCTACATAGGGATTGCCATCTGAACATGGACTTACAAAGGAGGACACCAGTTGTGTCAAAGGAGAGTGGGCAATGTGTTCACGTCCTAGCAGCAGGTGTCGCAACTCGCTGAATCGAGTCTTAGGCAGTTACCTCTTTGCAATAGAACGAACTACATGCCACAAGATCGGAGACGCTCTGAAAGGTCTAAAGATGGGGAAGGTCTTCCCTAGAGTTGTCATGCAATATGTACTTAAGTGTTAGGATTTACGAATGGGACTATCTACCTAATGTTAGCATGCAAAGAATATGGGAATTCTACCTATGTCATCATACAAAAGAATAAGGGAATCCTACCTATGTTATCATACAAAAGGTTCTATCTAATGGGTGCTACCTAAGCGGAACAAGAATCGACGAATGGAGCAAGGAGAGGTGTTAGGGATAAGGGTAGATGGCAATGCATGAAGCAATCGACTTACAAGGTTGATGGCGATGCATAAAGCAATCGACTGACAAGGTTGATGGCGATGCATAAAGCAATCGACCTACAAGGTAAATGGATGAATACGTGCTGGTTCTGTTAGGTTTTGAAAAATGAATACTCGACATTGGATCGAGGTTTTGATCTTGTTTTGAAATGGTTATCGAATGTTCATTTTAATTCTTGTATTAACACATGAATAAAGAATGAAAGAATAAATATTATACATTTCATGGGAGAGGGATACATTTGTTATGAATGGGGATTGTACATGGCAATCAAACAATAATAATATATGCCTCATACACCATACAAGTAGGCAACAGTTATTAATCAGACAGATAAGATATATAAACAAGTATATGATCAAATCCAATAATCAAAGAATGAAATGAATGAGCATTAAACAATGTATGAGAAATATGAACATGTTAATCAATCAAACAATAGAAGCATGGATGAAAGAAACAAGTATAGAAAATATCAGATTAATCAGGCAAGTGAAACTATGCACACAAAGAATCAATGAATAATTTAATCGGGAAATGATGCAAAGATCAAATAAAATCAATATGAATGGCCTCTAATACATGGCATATGAGATGAACAAGGGAGGATCAAAAGATCTCTTCAATTGCCCTAAGCAATCCCTATGTCAAACATCAATCATACAAAAGTCAACCGAAAAGTCAAGTCAACTTAAAAAATGTCAAATAAATAGTAAATTAATCACAAAAATTATGAAAAATTAAACTAAGTTAGGTGGGGTCAGGACGTCATCATCCCCCAAAAAGATTTCAAAAATAATGAAAATTGGTTATTGAATTAATTGAATCAAAACAAAAGTCAAACCAAAAGTCAAACAACAAGACTAGGTTAGAAATAAATCAAAAATAAATTGAAAATGGGAAATAAAAATTCAATAAAAGGTCAAGTTGACCATGAGACATTGGTCAACCATCATCCCAAAAGTCAGAAGTTAAAAATGATTCTAAGTCATGAGAATAAAATTAATGAAAAAAAAAGTGTGTTAAAATGGCCTATTCGAAACAAATAATCAAATTAAAATATTAACATAAAATAAAACGAAAATAAAAATTAAAATAAATTAAATAAGACAATAAGGAAAATAAAAAATATTTTTCTATATTTTTATGAATAAATAAAATATTTTAAAATAATTAAAATCTAAACAGAAAATAATATGGAAATAAAAAAGAGAATCAAAATAAATGTGAATAGAAAGATGTGAGTGGGCCAGCGCAGGGGGGTGGGAACAGCAATGTGATACCAAAGCCCAGCCCACGGAATTGCCAGCGTTACAAAATAAAAAAAATGAATAGCATTATTTTAACAACTTTTGTTTATGCCTTAGCGGATGAAACAAGGCGCTGGTAACGGGACAAACATGGGTTCGAACCATGTCTGTGTTATTTTTATACATAAATAAAATAAAATAAAAATAATAATAATAAAAAAATAAAATAAAAAAATAGGTGTTCACTACGTGACAAAAACAACATGCAGCAGTATACAACTTCCACTTCCAGCAAGAAAAAAACAAAACCTCCATGCAATATTTCTTTCCCAACTTCCAGCCAACGTTTTTCTCAATTTAGTGCATCAAATGGCATGGTGTAAAAAGTAAAACTCAAGTATAAAATGAGTAGAATGCAATGGAGCTTTATTTTATACAAAATAATGACTTTATCATAGAGAAATATGGACCACAAGGTAGGCTCATGCAAAGATTTTCAGAAAAAATAAATGTAAAAAAAACTTAAAGTTTAAAAACAAGTGTTCACTACGTGACAAAAACAACATGAAGCAAATAAATGCTCACTACAATACATGCAATATACAACTTCCAGCGCAGCAGTATACAACTTCCACTTCCAGCAAGAAAAAAACAAAACCTCCATGCAATCTTTCTTTCCCAACTTCCAGCCAACATTTTTCTCAATTTAGTGCATCAAATGGCATGGTGTAAAAAGTAAAACTCAAGTATAAAATGAGTAGAATGCAATTGAGCTTTATTTTATACAAAATAATGACTTTATCATAGAGAAATATGGACCACAAGGTAGGCTCATGCAAAGATTTTCAGAAAAAATAAATGTCAAGAAAACTTAAAGTTTAAAAACAAGGCCTCATGGTGAGGCTTTCATAACAAGTATGGTATATTGTTAACATGGAAAATAAGTATGGTATGGCATGGTATAAATGAAAAAATAGCATGAAGTATACAACTTCCACTTCCAGCAAGAAAAAAACAACATTTTCTTCCAGCAAGAAAAAAACAAAACCTCCATGCAATCTTTCTTTCCCAACTTCCAGCCAACATTTTTCTCAATTTAGTGCATCAAATGGCATGGTGTAAAAAGTAAAACTCAAGTATAAAATGAGTAGAATGCAATTGAGCTTTATTTTATACAAAATAATGACTTTATCATAGAGAAATATGGACCACAAGGTAGGCTCATGCAAAGATTTTCAGAAAAAATAAATGTCAAGAAAACTTAAAGTTTAAAAACAAGGCCTCATGGTGAGGCTTTCATAACAAGTATGGTATATTGTTAACATGGAAAATAAGTATGGTATGGCATGGTATAAATGAAAAAATAGCATGAAGTATACAACTTCCACTTCCAGCAAGAAAAAAACAAAACCTCCATGCAATATTTCTTTCCCAACTTCCAGCCAACATTTTTCTCAATTTAGTGCATCAAATGGCATGGTGTAAAAAGTAAAACTCAAGTATAAAATGAGTAGAATGCAATGGAGCTTTATTTTATACAAAATAATGACTTTATCATAGAGAAATATGGACCACAAGGTAGGCTCATGCAAAGATTTTCAGAAAAAATAAATGTCAAAAAAACTTAAAGTTTAAAAACAAGTGTTCACTACGTGACAAAAACAACATGCAGCAAATAAATGCTCACTACAATACATGCAATATACAACTTCCAGCGCAACAGTATACAACTTCCACTTCCAGCAAGAAAAAAACAAAACCTCCATGCAATCTTTCTTTCCCAACTTCCAGCCAACATTTTTCTCAATTTAGTGCATCAAATGGCATGGTGTAAAAAGTAAAACTCAAGTATAAAATGAGTAGAATGCAATGGAGCTTTATTTTATACAAAATAATGACTTTATCATAGAGAAATATGGACCACAAGGTAGGCTCATGCAAAGATTTTCAGAAAAAATAAATGTCAAGAAAACTTAAAGTTTAAAAACAAGGCCTCATGGTGAGGGTTTCATAACAAGTATGGTATATTGTTAGCATGGAAAATAAGTATGGTATGGCATGGTATAAATGAAAAAATAGCATGAAGTATACAACTTCCACTTCCAGCAAGAAAAAAACAAAACCTCCATGCAATATTTCTTTCCCAACTTCCAGCCAACATTTTTCTCAATTTAGTGCATCAAATGGCATGGTGTAAAAAGTAAAACTCAAGTATAAAATGAGTAGAATGCAATGGAGCTTTATTTTATACAAAATAATGACTTTATCATAGAGAAATATGGACCACAAGGTAGGCTCATGCAAAGATTTTCAGAAAAAATAAATGTCAAAAAAAACTTAAAGTTTAAAAACAAGTGTTCACTACGTGACAAAAACAACATGCAGCAAATAAATGCTCACTACAATACATGCAATATACAACTTCCAGCGCAGCAGTATACAACTTCCACTTCCAGCAAGAAAAAAACAAAACCTCCATGCAATCTTTCTTTCCCAACTTCCAGCCAACATTTTTCTCAATTTAGTGCATCAAATGGCATGGTGTAAAAAGTAAAACTCAAGTATAAAATGAGTAGAATGCAATGGAGCTTTATTTTATACAAGATAATGACTTTATCATAGAGAAATATGGACCACAAGGTAGGCTCATGCAAAGATTTTCAGAAAAAATAAATGTCAAGAAAACTTAAAGTTTAAAAACAAGGCCTCATGGTGAGGGTTTCATAACAAGTATGGTATATTGTTAACATGGAAAATAAGTATGGTATGGCATGGTATAAATGAAAAAATAGCATGAAGTATATATGGTAGGCATGGAAGAAACAAGTGGTGAACAAGTATAATATTCATGAAATGAGCAAGGCCATGGAAGAGAGTAGCAAATTTACCTAGTGGAGAAAGTCCACTACTTCTTGTTGGAATGAGAGGAATGGAAAGGAATGAGATGCTCTTCAATGGTGCTTCAATGCTTGTGAGAGAGAAAGGAGTGAAACTTGAAATGAAACAAACTTGCCTTCCCCACAAAGTTCTGCAGCCACTAACCTTTTAGCTAGGGTTTAGAAGCTCTTAAATATGTAGTGTTTGAAGTGTGTAAATGGGCTTGAAAGATTTGTTTTTGATTATGTGCATAATGAACCAAAAATGTGTAAAAGTGAGGTGTGGAAAGAAATGGCTAAATGTGGCAAAGCTTAAGTGAGTGAACCAAAAGCAAATGACCAAATGAGGTAAAAATTAGTCTGTTGGTCGTTTTTGGGGTTTGGGTTGGTTTTCTAGTGCAGCACAAAGCCCCAACAGGGTGACTTTAAGACATTGTAACTTGATGAATACATGACCAAATGACAAGGCAATGCAAACAGTAGAAAGAGGGTAGGGAGCTTAACATCTTTCATGTTGAACACATCTTGAAATGGTGAGTGGAAAGAGGTGAAAAATGGCCATAAAGTTCAGGTCTCATGGCTGCAAAATGGTTGGGCCAGTTTGGCCAAAATGCTGTCAAAAAATTCAGCATATGATACCAACTTTAGATGAGTGTATCTTCCAAACCAATTATCCAAATGGGGTGGTTCCAAAAAGGTGTGAAAGAGGACATAACAAGGTACAATTGTCATGAAGAAAGTGTTTCCAAAAGATTCCTTGAAGTGCAAGAAATCTGGCCCATAATTCTTGACAAATTTTGCAAATTCTGGACTTAGAAAATTTTCTAAGTGTCCTAAAATAAAGTCCTACTTTGACCAAGCATAACTTTCTCAATTTTAATCCAAATGAAACAAACTTTATATCTCTAGAAAGCTTGGAACAAGAGGAACAACTTTCATGTTGGAGAAATTTTCAAATGGAGCTTGCATCTTGATGGAATATAGGCTTAAAGTGGGTGCAAAAAACCATAAAACTTGCCTTAAATGGAAAGTCAACTATTTCCAAATTTGGTAACTTCTCCAACTCCTGACTAAATGATGAATCCATGATCCAACCTTGATCAAATTTCACATATAGGCTCCCTTAGGTATGAATTTTGATATTCCACTTTCAAAATGTCGGGAGTTGACTTTTCTGGCCCCACAGTTGACTTTTCCCAATCTGTCTGATTTCCGATTCCATTGATCAATTGAAGCACCTCTGACTCAAATAAAGAGCTTATTTTTTGCATGTAGATCCTTGTGGACATGTGGAGGACCATGGAAATGAGTTTCACTCAAGGAATCAGAAATAAACCGATTTTATACCAAATCCTAGTTTTAGGGCAAAAATGACTAGGATCTGATTGCACTGATTGCCAATGGGTCTTTCTGTGATAATTGTGGATCTTCTTAGGCCAAGATGCCTCTATAATTATGACATGAATGAACCCCTTCACTTCCAACCAAACCTTGCCTGTTGCAGGTAGCCCTGAAACCCTGATTTTTTGATTAAATCCATATGCACACTCTGAGGGCTCTGAATCTTCCACTGATGAACTGAGGACCATAATAAGACATATGGAACCCCTTGAGACCCTTGAGACTTGTATATTTGGAGAATGAAATTCAATTCTTAGTCTTTCTCTCTGTAGGCTCCTTCTGTTAAGGAGTGATCAATAAAACCCTAATTTCCCAAGTCGCTGATGCAATATGCAATGAGTATGACCTAGTATGATGCTAATGCAATGTGAAACACAATCTCATGCTTCCAAGAAAAATGAAGGGTAAATTTTGGGGTATTACAAATACAAATAAATGCAATAGAAGACAAAAGTCTGATAGAAGTAAATACAACAAGGTAAAGACAATTTGATAAGTTAAATGACTGATAAATATAAGTGGAAGCAAAAGCACATTTTTTGTAGGGAGATAACTCTTTTCTCGTAAATGCTTTGGTACTTCAAGTGCACTCCTACTACAAATGCTAAAAATGCAACCTTTTGAAATGATCCCTACAACTTGCTTAAATACTAGTAAAAATTAACCGTTGGGAGGTTGCAAATCTGTCTCGAGATGCCACGTGTCGACCCACTTCTCCCATGTATTTAGGTAACTACCCACGTTTCGGCCACCCACGATCGCTTCCCACCATGAAGTAATAGCCTTCAATTTTGACTAGCCCTTTTATGTCGACCCTGGAGTGTCAGCTGTCCTCATCGACCTAATCTTCTGAAGGACTTTTTAACCGACCATGCTTTGCCTTCTTTGGCTAAAATTTGTCAGCTAATAAATTGCCCCCCGAAAAGGCTGGTTTCGACTTGAGCTTGTCGACCGAGGACCCTGCCTTTTGACTGTCCAAATTTTGGCTAGCCGTCTTATCACTAATTATGGTTTAGTGTGTGATGATGACTTTCATGCAGTGCTGTTTTCCAGACACTCCACCATCATTATTAGCTACCCCTAGGTCATATGATTTCAACCAACACCACTAACTCTCTTACTACTCCCTTATTGGACACTTGTCAGTCGATTACTGCTTGAATGTTCATCTTGCTAGCTTATAAATAGCTCTTTCTTCATCCTCCAAAATTTTCTGCTTCCGTAACCGCGCATTTTCCATGCACATTTCTTCAACAACTTCTGCAGTAAATCTTTCATCCAAAACTCCAAACTCACCATATTTTCTTCATTCCTTCATGTCTTATTCTACCCACACTAAAGAAATTAGTTCCTACACCACTGGGAATAACCCCATCGCTTTTAAGCTTACTGCAAAGGAGAGTATGAACCGCATTCCTCAACCTGCTTCTTCTGATGAAGCAGTGATGAAAATACGGCAGCGCCAAATGCTGATTCCTTTTATGGTCGATTGGAAGTTAGTTGCATTTCATGGGCCTCTCGCGGAGCCAAAATCTTCACCAAAAGCTATTGCAACTTTTTTCCTTGGCTATGCACTTGCTGCTCCTCCTGCCTTCGACAAGTCCAGCGTTATCGATGTTAGATTTATGGAGGCTAAATCCAGATTTTTAGATCCATGCCTACTCCCGGTAATAAAGAGTATCTGGCGTGGCTTAACAAAGTTCAGAGAAAACGCCAAGATCAATGGAGGAGTGCAGGGATCTTCGACGCCATCCAAATATCGAGGTATGTCTATCGCGTTAATCCTTACATGTTACTGGCTTTTATGTACTTCTGGGAGGATTCAACCAACACCTTCCAACTTCCATGTGGGATGCTGACACCCACACTCATTGAAGTAGCAGCCATCACTGGTCTTTCGCCGTTGGGAGAAATGTTCGACACCACACTTTCGACAGAAAATACTTCCTCGTTCAGTCGAGACAGACTCCAGAATTACATCGAGGATCACCACAATCAAGACTCTGTCGAGGTATCCTACGAAGAACACATAGCCTTACTTACACTATGGCTTTCGTACTATGTATTTTGTCCCGGCTCCTTGCAGATAGCAAAGAGCTACATCAACCTGGCGATCCAAATTCATGAGGGTCAACAAGTTTCATTGTGTAAACTGCTACTAGCCTCTTTGTATCCGGCTTTGGGTCTTGCAACCCTGGAACTAAAACTCCTCCCCAAACCCTCCCAAGGCCCTGAATTTATCGGGTCCCTTGTGGCTTCTAAAACACTGGTTAAATGCCACCTTCGAGTATCAGCTGGATTATCCCGTGTCGGAATGCATCATGAGGTTAAATGAAGATCGACCAATCGAAGGGTGTAGGTTGGCTTTGACAACATGCCAGGAGACTCCTAACAAACACCGCTTCATGAAGCACCTGAATATGTTTATCGAAGCCTATAAGTTTGCTCCTGGCATGGCTCCATTCGCTGACCGAACCTTCGACCCAAAGTGGTTTAAATATCCTTTTCCAGGTGGCTCTCCTCAGGCCGCAACACAATCGAATGAAATATGGAGAGCATTTTTTACTCCTACATTGCCATCTTACAAAATTGAGACAGGGTCGAAGGGGTACGGTTTTATGAGCTATCAACCCAATTTGGTAGCTCGCCAGTTTGGTTTAAGTCAAATGGTTCCGAAGCCTCTAGTATCACATGTGACTGATATTGTATGGTTTGGTCGATCGTTAAATGCTAATGACCACAAAGCTTGCCTTCGCTTCTATAATTCTACCCAACGCTATGAACTTCCTATGTTCAAATTTCAATAATCCTTTTTGACAACAGTCGATTTTGACGAATGGTGGGCCACCTACCAGAGTCAAGCCTTTCCTAGTGACAAATTCATTCAGAATATGATCGATGCTCTATCCACCATCGCTGACAACATACCGCCTCTGTCATTGCTTGTTAATGCTCTCGACCATATAATCCAAACTGACAATGTCGATGAAGCTCCCAGAAAGGTATATGTTACTACTTTTATTTCCTCTTTTCCTGTGGATGTAAAACTGAAAGTTTCTATTATCAGGGTCGAAAGAGGGTCGTTCCCTCATCTGAACCAACTTTGGCCAAGCCTTCGAAGAAGCAACGGGCGCCATCGACTCCCAATTCGCAAGTATTACGCATAAATGTCCTCAAGATTTTCCATCTTAACATCTTTCATTATATTCTTACTTATCTTGCAATTTAGGTCCCTGAAGAAGTACCTTTAGTCGATAATGAAGAGTCTGGCGATAGTGTGCATTCAAACATTTTTTCGATGTCGAAGGCACCACCCAAAACACCCCCTACTCCTATCCAAAGAAAAAAGGCTAAGGATAAAAAGACTCCATCGAAGGTGGATCCTTCGACTTCGACCCCTGCAATCCAAGATGACCTCGAGGAGTTTTTCGCCCCTTATGATCTAGAGAGGACTCCTACAGTTTCCCCACCTCCCGTGGTCCTTCAGGTATTCATCCATGTTTATCTCAACAAATTGTGGGTTTATTTTCGTCGTAAGCTCTAATATTTTCATCCCCCAGGAACTTGTGGCCTCTCCAACTCCGGACGAAACTATGGTAGAAGATAGGGCTGACAACCCAACTACCGACATTGTCTTGAGTCCACAAAGGCAAGCTGAGTTCCGAAGTTTCTCTCCAGAGGTCCAACAAAATCCTGTCTCCCCACCAACTCTAAATCCGCCAAATGTTATTGACAAAGGTGTGTCCACTAACGTTCTAACTCCGAGTGAAATTAGGATGATTAAATAACGAAACCCCATAGAGGCCCTTCAGAAACTACAACAACTCCGCCATCTTGCAACCGATGCGCCACCTCTGTCTTCGATTGTGACTCCTTCCTTGGAGCTGAATGCTAAGACCACGTTCATACTTCAACAACTGAAGGCGTCACTTTTCGAGCATGACTTTTTACTTGCTCTTGAAATAGAAGAAGGGCTATCCCGTGACATCTCCAAATTCCTTGACGCACTTGCACTTTATGACCTTCCTGCCTCGATGGTCAAGTATTTTGTTGAGTTTGAGGCCTTCTTCACTTAATTTGTGAAGGACCTTAACTTTCATCAAAATGATGACCTTCAAATCAAGACGAAACTCAATGAAGTGAGGCTTGAGTGGGAGTCTAGTGAAGAATGTGAGCAAAAACTCGGCGAATTTAAAGTCGAGAAAAAGGAATGCCTCTGTCGATAACAAGCCTTCGACCAGCAAATTTTGGACTACCAAGCACATATAGCCAAACTTAACAGAAAATTGCTGATGTGGAAGCGCAAAAGGCTTCCTTAGAGACGGCTGAAGAGCTTTCTGCCCAAGAGGCCGTCTACCGCGAAGTTCTGAAGGGAATCTCCCATGAGGAAAAGGCCCTCAAAATTAAAGCCAACATCAAACAACTGCATGGGAAGAAGATTTTTCTAGATAATAGGATTGTTCACGAGATAACCTCTTTTGAGGATTTCAAATCTAGATTTCCCGCCTGATTTTCTTTTGGTTTAATCCTGTAAGGTCAACCGACCATTTTTGTAGTGCCTTTCTAGGGCATTTAACGAAATAATGAATCTTCTGTCACGTTCGGATTTGGATTTCTTGTAACATAGGTTTATATTTCTTTAAATATTTCTCGTTAACTCTCAAAACCCTTTGATTCATACCGAGTTCTTGGATCTCATAAGAGTTGTTGGTAAATGTTCAGATTATTTAAAATGGTCCCTCCTATTTTTGAGACCATTTTCCTACAGTTCGATATCTTCGATCCATAGGAAAAATTACTTTCCAAATGTAATCATCCACTGCGAAGGTTTTTGCTTTTACCTTTCTGTTGTACACTTTAGCCACGCGTTCTTTCTGTCGTGCTAGTGTTTCCATCGCAACCAATCTTTCTTCGTCCAAATCAACCAGTTCATCAAACATTAGCTTCCAATATTGTTCCGACTGAAGATCGTTCTGGCGTTGCACTCTGACAGACTGCAAACAAATTTCTACTGGTAATATGGCATTGTGCCCAAATGTTAGTCGAAAAGGTGTCGAATTTGTTGCCTCTTTTGGGGAGTTCGACAAGCCCATAGGATTTGATCCAAAGTCTTCTGCCAATTTTTTGGATTTTTCGAAACATGTTTTATGATTAGACTTATTATCACTTTGTTGGCCTCTTCGACCTGGCCATTTGCTTGTGCATAATAAGTTGTGGAAGTGACTAACTTGAAACCTATTTCGGCAGCAAATTCTTGCATATTTTGTCCCACAAAAACCGAACCTTGATTTGTGGTAATGGTTTCCGGAATGCCGAATCGATATATAATATGTTTTTGGATGAATTCGATCACCGCCTCCTTACCTTTAGATTTATTGACTAAATCAAAATTAAATCATACAATTCGAGTCGCCACCGCACTTCTATTTATCCAAAAGAAAGGTTAAAAAACGAACAAAAACCGAGAAGTTTTATCAAATCAAAAACTAATAAAAATGTCAGAGATCTGGGTAAGGGGGTTGGTTATGCAATGGGAAGGTTTTAAGCACCCAAAATATCCTTAGTACTCTAAGGGAGCCCTTTTCATTAATGTTGTAAGGTAGGTTGGTATTTGTGAAAAATATTTGTGCAAACATGATTGGGGAGATGAGAGAAGAATATACAAATTATTTACAATTTTGTGTTTGAATGGATAAACCCATTGCCTACGTACCATATTAAAAATGATTAGGATCAAAACCTCGTAGTTCGGGGTAAAATTTTCAAAAGAAGCTGGTGAATTGATTGGTCAAAAGCCTTAAGGTATTTTGTTATCAAAGGGAGAAAACTCAACCTAAAACCACAAATCCACCATGTGAGGAGAGCTTCAACATGCTAGTGAGGGGTTAACCCTATAATAAGCATGGAAGTCTTATAGTCCATCACTAAGGATATAGGTGAGTATTATATCAACCTCTAGGATAACTAAAACCTAATAGCTAATGTTTATGAAAAGCTTTGGCAAAAGTGGCCATTGAAACCACAAAACAATTGAGTGAGTTATATTTACCAATGAAAAGTATTCATAAAGTAAGGTCAAAGTTGACTTAAGGATTCAATTCAAAATAAGTGTTATGAAAAGAGTTTGGAAAATCAAAAGCATAGTGCTTAGGTTTCTAATTTTGAAAACAATGTTAATGTTTGCACAAAAATTTGGCTTGGGTTAGAGTGGGGGGAAGAAGAAGAATGACTAGGTCCTAAACATGCAAAGATGAAGGAAGAGAAATAAAACCACATGGAGTTCCCTTCTTGAGATCATAGTAATGATCCAAGTTGCTCCCATCCTTTGGAATTAGCAAGCAAATAGCAAATAACTCAAGCAATCAAGCAAATAACAATCAAGCTCCTAGGAATCTTCTAATGGCTTTTTGTATCTCTCACTTTGGATGCTCATGACAATGGTTCTTCCACTTGGCAAGTTTGGGATCCCTAGCACAAGAACACACAAATCAAAAAGTTCCATAATGCAATAGAAAGAATGGACAAGAGTGAGTTTAGAATTAGGTCCTTTCCAAGTCTTCTTCAAGATTAAGCATTCTAAAGGCATGAGGCCTAGTTGCTCTTAGACATTTTTCTTATTTTATAGAATTCTAAAGGCATGAGGCCTAGTTGCTCTTTGAACTCCATTAGCTTATGTAAGGTCCTACAATCTAAGTCCTTTTGTCCATTTGCATTGGGTTCACACAATCAAAACAAAACAAGCACAATAGTATATACACAATAAATGTGCTGAAGTGAGCAAAAGGAAAATTGCATTAACATAAACATGAGCTCAAGTGAGCAAAGGGGCAAAAACAAATGAATTAATGTACAAGAATATTAAATTGCATTAAATAAATTGCAAGAATTAAATGACTTGAATTAAAAGTTAGTGTCAATAATCAATGTTAGTGTGCCATAAGGCAATTTAGCGCCATGTTAAGCAATCGTAAGTGGACTAATGTAGTAGTCACACCTATCTGAGGCCGGTCAATAAAACTATAGGCAACAAACACAAGTTAGAGACCATGACTAGTAAGCTAAGCTCCTACAACTTGCCATGCCAAAAGAAAAGAAGAATGATCTTGTATTGATTTAGGTTTTTTGCTTGACCAAGAAGCAACCTATCTCTAATGCAAAACCATTCACTTGATCTTTGATCAAGATGAATTAGATTTGAATCAAAGAAGGTTAAACCCCTCATATATCAAGGCTAACCACCAATCTCTAACTCATTGATCAAAAAGTAAAAAGAAGAAGAATAAGAATGTACATGAATTGAAATTCAAATGAGATATCCAACACACATTGATCAAACATGAATAGAATCAAAGTCAAGCAATGGTAAACAGAAGCAAAATGAAACTTAGAAGTCAAGAAACAAATAAAATATTTTTGGTATTTTTGAGAATTAAAATAATACTTGAATTAAAATAATCAAACAAAGGTCAAACTTCAAATCCATTTCAAATCAACTTGAAAAAAGTCCAAATGGATCATCCTAAGTTCAACATGGTCAAACAAAGTTTGACAAAAAATTTCAGCATTTTTGGAAACCAGAAACTATTTTTAAACAATTAAAAATGAATAAAAAATAACATGATTGAACTAAAATCTCAAATAAATCTCAAATCAATTAAGAAATTGATTAGAATATTTTTCATAGATTCATCATCATTCAAAGATGTTAAGAAAATATTTTTCCATTTTTTGAATATAGAAAACTATTTAAAATGAATTAAAAATAACCAGAAAATAGAAAATTCACAAAAAATATCAAATGACAAAATAAAAAATATTAAAAATCATTTTCAGAAACTAGAATTAAAAAGGAAAATAATGCAATTGGTCCCATATTTTTTGGATTTAAAATGAAAGAGTTATGAATTTTTGAAATAAAAGGGAATAAAAGAAAAAAGAATAGAAAATCAGAAAATGCAAAAAGCCTGGCGCGTTGGATCTGTTTCATTAAATGACGTGGAAGATCTAAAGGTCATCATGCGCGCGCTCACCATAGTCCAAAGTCAAATCAGAAACACAAACAATTAAAAAAAGTCATAACAATGAATGGCATGGATTAGATATGGAAACGCAATCACACGGTCCACATTCAACCTGGCAAGGGGATGATGGTGTACACCACCGTCTTCTCCGGCGAGCATGTTAGCTCCGGTGACACTTGCAGGTTTTGAAAAGTTGATGAAAACACCCGATCCTCATATCATTGGAAAGCTGGGGTGATGTACATCACCCCTGTGCCATTGTCTTCCACTCAAGATCCCTACATTAAGAGAAATCTGAGATGGAAGTTTATGGTGTTCAATCTGAACTTGATGGATTTATGAAATTAAGTACACAATTCAATTGCCTCTTATCAGAGGACTTCAAAGGAGCCAACAAACACAAGAAATGATCAAGATCCAGTGAGATTCGAATGGAAAAAGTTTGAACAACAACCTTTGAAGTGCAACTCTATGAAGCACGATCCTTCCCAATTCTTGATAGCAACTTGTCTTGAGATGGAAATAAGGCTAGGCTATGGAATTAGAGTCCAATAATCAACCAAGGAAGTTGAAAATTGGAACTGAAAAATTGAAAGAGAAATGCAAAAATTCCTTTGAGTGAGGTGAGGATTCAGTTCTGCAGCATGAAAGGCGCCTTAAGGTTGATTTGGAATGAAGCTGAGCACTTGTATTTATAGCAAAGCATGATGGAGGCAAGGTGAAATTCATGTGCATGTGGAATGAGGGCCTCCATGCATGGGCCTGTACAGGCGCATGGGAGGCCCAAATGCAATTGATTTGGCATGCTGAAATCATATTAAGCTGAATTGGACGTGTACATGGCATTGTAAATGAGTGTGCATGAAGTTTCAACATAGTTTCCAAAAATGCACATAAATCTTCCCTTCTTTGAAAATACCTCTTACCAAAATGAAACATGGCCTTGTGGGTAATGATTGGAAAGGTATTGACATGAGGAACAATTGTTATGTTGAAAAAAATCAATTTGGAATTGGGAAATTAATGAAAACTGATCATAAAGTTCAAGGTGCAAAACATGTGTATGAGAATTTTGCCAAAATGGACCAACATCAAGCCCTTCTGTTTGAATGATGCAGCTCTCAAATGACAAAACCTTCAACATAAAAGTTGTAGATATTTTCAATACAATCAATTTGGAATTAAATTGTGCATCATTTGGATTTTAGATGAGAAAGTTATGGGCACTTGAAGTTGGACTTTTTCACGTTTCAATGACTTTGGTCCAAAGTGACCTATAATGTTTTGCATTATCACATGTGTTTATTTTAGGATTATGAAATTTTGTCCAACATAAAAAATGAATTAGACATCTTAAAATTTCCAATTCATCTGATCCCACCTCAAAATCATGAAAAATGAAGGAGTTATGTCCTTGGAAAGTTGACCCAAAATTAGGGTATCAGTCAAAATGACCTATAAAGTTTTGAAATGGATGATGACCTTACAAGCTTCAAATAAATTTTTGATGAACATGAAAGCTGTTCATGTGGTTCTTAAGAACAGTTTTTCTCTTGGGGTCATCATCATTTGACAAACACATCAAAACTTAGGTCTCAGTGGATCTCAAAATAGTCAGATGAATTGACTGATCAACTTCTCAAGTCCAAACTACAAATCTTGATGAATTGATGATTAAGGAAACTCACATAGGCACATATATGCATGAAATGATGAATGAAAGAACTTACCTTGATTGTATTTGATAATGGGTTGAGGTTGCTTCATGAGCAAGGCACAATTGGTGCACAGTTGAATTAGGGTTTCATTGGGAAACAATCCTCAAGCCCTTTGGTTTATCTTGATCAAATTGACAAATTGAGATACTTGGGAGGCATATATGATGATTGAGAGCTTTGGGAACCATTTTCATGATTGCTTTCAACTTCATCTAGCCATTCTTTGAGCATAGGGGCCTCCTAGGAGCCTTAGATCTCATGATTGCTCAAGCTACAAAACAAACAATGTTAGTGACATATTTTTGTGCTTTTGGTTAGTAAACAAAATAAGAAAAGCTATAATATACAATTCAAGCATGCTTGGTGGTCTCAAACCAACTCACACAAGTCCCACCCCTAGGGTTAAGGAGCCAAGATGCTATGATCCTTGAGGCAAATGCAATGTGCAATGATATGATGCCATGAGGAATCTTAGGGTCAAAATTAGGGTCTTATAGGTGTCCCTATTTAAGGTCATTCTAGTCGGAGATATGAAGGTTAAAATCTTCGTCTCGACGAGGTAGAATGGGCTTAAATAATAACAAAGAGACGAATTTTGGTCCCTAAGAGACCTCATGATGCAAATGTATGTATGCAAAAGTTAATACTCTGTGGGGATATATGTCCACAAAGGAAAAGAAATCAGGAGAAACTGAAAAATCCATATGAGTAATACACTCATAAATGGGACAGAGACTCTGGGACTTCACTGGGGAATACAAGGGATAAAATGCGTGAGCAGGCCACGACTTAAAACTTGCTGGGAGACACGAAGGGATTCCATGAAAATAAATCAATGGAAAAAATCGAGCTAACGCAAAGATGCATGTATTGGGAAATATGCCAATATAGCAAAACTATCCACAAAGGATACTTCGGATAAAAATCTGGACTCAGGTGGGGAAAATCCACCGAGGGACTCAGGCTGGGAACATCCACAAAGGACTCAGCTGAGAAAACAACAAACTGAGGTATTACCGATTACTGGGTAATGAGCTCAAGGAGACATGTGATCAAAACACCGGTATGAGGGTGAGAGAACGACACGTTCGGGGAGAATGAATATCTAAGACCAGTATAAGGGTGAGAGATATCAATCATCCAAAACATCTGAGGAAGACCTAAAAAGGTAAATTTCAACTCAGGAAAATCTGACTCCACATGGGACAAAAAGTCATAATAGGGAGCAGAAGGAAGGGACACCAGGGATACCGGTTACTGGGCATATAATAGGTGACCAACCAGGCGTGAATTGGGGAATATTTCCAAAACACTCATCATCCTAAAGGAGGGCTGAAAAAGTAAACTCGATTACAAGACGGGCATTCGATTCCATAAGGAAATACGAATCTTACTCGACTGGGGAAGAAAAAGACTTCGATTGAAGAGCGCATGAGATATATCATCTATTACCGTCATAACGTAGATAACATACTCGCATGGAAGATTATCCAGAACCAGTTACTTGGTTAATAAAGGATAAATCGACCGAAAAGAAAGGACATCGGGATACCAGATACTGGGTATAAAATGATGACCAATCCAGGGGAGAAACAATCATTACCAACAAGGGTAAATAAAAGATGACTCGCTGGGGATAAATTGCTTTATCAGAGCAATTATCCAAGAGATATATCACCAGTTACTGGGTGGTATACTCGAAATGAAGGAATATCAATACCGAATATTGGATAAAGATAACCAACAAAGAGGGGATTACATCTACAGGTTACTGGGTAGAAAACCACGGAAGAGAGTAACCGTCACCGGTTAGGATGAACAAAATCAAGGGTTAACTCTGCAAGGGGATAAAATAGGGTTTACAACTACCGGTTACTGGGCAGAAAACCACAGAAGAAGGACTTACAACTACCGGTTACTGGGTAGAAGGCCACAAAACTCCGTCGAGGAAAAGATGGACAATTACTGGTTATTGAGCTATCATTCATCTAAACTACGGGGAATCGGCAAGGGAAATAACAAGAGTAGTCAATCTAGGAACAAAATAGAGAGACACAAGACTCAACCCAATGAGGATATAAATCAGGGGAGTAATTCCATCCCAATACATATTTCGGGAGGAAACTGAAACAACAAGCATCCACGAGGACATAACTCAGTGGGAATATGGAAGAAAGGGTAGACACTTTTTGCCTATGGGGCTGACTCTATATGGACAGATCAGACACGAACATCTGCTCGGGGACATATTTATCACCAAATAGCAGGAGACAACAAACAAAGATATATGGTAAAGAATGCATCATGAATATCTGAATATTATAATTATGCATGTATATGTGTGGTTTATGTATGATAATGCTGACAAACAGACATATCTAACACAAACAGGTCTAAGAATCAACGGACGGACATCCGGTACTACATCTCAAAAGAGAAAGTCAGGCCCACAGGAGGAAATCCGGTCTGGTGGGGGCAACAAATACCAGGAAAACACCAAATCTCTGCAGGGGATAAAGACCAATGCTGAGAATCGAGCGAAGTTGCTGCCAGGGACAAAGATCACTGCTAGGGGAACAAGCAGGACCACCGGGGATCAGAGACTGTTGTTTGGGAAAAAACAAGGGATCACAATCACCAAGCTGGGGATCTTCCAACAATACGCAGAGACCGGGATAAGATTAGAGAAGAAATCTACTGGGGATCTTATCAGGGGTTGATGTGAAATTCTGCGGGGGACAACCACCAAACAGAAGCACATCAAACAAATCATCCACTCCTAGCCAGGGGGGGAAAATCTCAGTTGCGGAGAAGGAGAAGCAGTCACTCCACTGGGGAAGGAAAAGAAAACATCTTCCTCAAAAGTTCCAACGCCAAATCAGGATCAAACAGAGCCTCAGCTGGGGAACTACACGAAAGAGATTCCTTCGTAGAAGAAACTCTACTGGGGAATTCATCGGGACAAGATACGAAACTCTGTGGGGAACAACCACCAAACAGAAGTTTCAAAATCCACCGTAATTCCTCATACTGCTGGAGAAACAAACTCTGCCGAGGAAAAGAGAAACAACGCTCCACTGGGGATGGAAAATAAACATTTTCATCACCCGCTCTGCTAGGAGGGAAAACCATCCGAGAAGGAGGAAACAACAAACAATCAGGCTCTGATCAGGCAATTCTCCTGGGAGGAAGACTGTTGGTGATCAAACCGAGGATAACCTGAAGGCGATCAGCTGAAGATAACCCGCTGGTGACCAAATTAGGGAAGTCTAAAGTGAACGACCTTGCGGAGGTTGGGTGGGAAGCAAACCTGCTGGATATCAATGTACGCGAATCCGCTGGGGATAAGCTACAAACCCATTTGTTGAAAATTCCACTCATGCTGGGATTTCCTGCTCACTCTGCGGGAGAATTCCAATCTGAATAAGGGAATACCAACTTTCTTGAAAAATAGCATATCAATTTATCAATCTATAAGGGATTTTAGGTCAATCCACACATGGGATGACAACCATATAATTGATAACACAAATGCTAAATCCCAACTCAATTGGGGAGCTAGAAGACCAAGGCCAAACTCCAAACACCAGACTCTTTGGGGAGTTGAGGGGGTTAGAGATATACTCCTATAAACAAATCAGGACCAAAGCTCCAGACTCTCTAGGGAATTTGGTGATGCTTAACTTTCTTCCACGCTTGCAAAGAAGACAAAATGAGAGAAAATGAAGAGGATACAAGTATGCTAGGAATAATGAACAAATGTCTTACCCTTTTGGAGTTCATACTATCCTTGGGAGGGCACTAAAGATGTCCCAATTATCCTTATTGTCATTGTGAATGTTCACTTTATTTAAAAATAGTTTATAAAAACTTTATTTATTTAAAACAATAATATTTATCAATTAAAACATGCAAACATTTGTTGAACAGAAACAAATAAGAGTGTAAAGAATTGGATAAAAGCTCAAATTTATTTGATGGAATGGTAGTCTGCAAATGGCAAGACTCCATGGATCTTTACAAATTTGAAATTGGTGATATATATTGGAAAAGGGCTACATTGAACATAATGACCGTTTCTCCACCAACTCTGAATCCGATGTATTTGAAGCTTCAGTTGACGATGACTGAGCGAGAATCTTTGAATAAAGACACCTGAAGAACAAAGTCTTGTCAGGATGCAGTTACTTGCCAAATCCCTAATTTTTGCCTAGATTTCCCCAGGGTGAGGTACTCAATCTAGCGGGATATATATATATATATATATAATATATATATATATATATATATATATATATATATATATATATATATATATATATATATATATATATATATATATATATATATATATATATATATATCTATATATATATATATATATATATATATATATATATATATATATATATATATATATATATATATATATATATATATATATATATTGTAAGACCCCAATTTTGACCCTAAGATCCCTCATGGCATCATAACATTGCATTTGCATTGCCTCAAGGATCTTTAGCATCTTGGTTCCCTTTGCCTTTGGGTGGGATTCCTTGTGATTGGTTTGGGATCACCAAGCATGCTTGAATTATACATCATTGTTTCTCTTACTTTTGTTTACTAACCAAAAGCACAAAAATGTATCACTAACATCTTTTGTTTGAAGCTTGAGTATCATCCAAGACACTTTGTGGGTTCTATTTAGATGATCAGTCAACACAAGGGAATGGCTTGAGATACTTCCAACAGGTTCAAATGGGGTCTATTCGTCAGTCAAAACGTTAATCTTGAAGGAGCAAAAGTTTGTTCATGAGCTGTCATGCTCGCTAGGCGACCAGAATGAGTCGCTTAGCGAGTCCCAAGAAAAGCCACCAGGATCACCTACGCTTAGAGGAATTTCTTGAACTGTCATGCTCGCTAGGCAAAGCCCACGTGTTTAAAAAAAAAAGAACGAAAAACGAAAAAAAAAAAAAACGAAAAACGAAGAAAAAAAAACGAAAAACGAAAAACGAAAAATAAAAATAAAAATAATAATAATAATAAATAAATAAATAATTAAAATATAACATAAATTTTTTGGACTTGGGCCTCTCTCATTTGAGCCCACAGGTCCACAAAAATCAGGTTATAAATTCAGAGTTTCAGTGAAACAAAATTAGATTCTATTCCTATTACCCTGGTAGGAAAAATATAGTGAGAGAAGAGCTAACAGAGTTCAGAGCAACCTCCAGAGACTGAAGGGAACTCATCGACAAAGAACCAATTCCACCTCATATAAACCCTCAGATTGCTTTGCAAACCCAACCGGGCAATTCAATTTCATTCGATCTCTCCAGTCAGGTTTGCCTTATTCCCATTACTTTATGCTTTTAGTTTGAATGCTCTGAATGTATGAGGTATTATGGGTGAATTTGATACCCTGTCGATGCATGTGTTTGACAAGAGGTTTAGGCCTCCTACCCTTGGTTGCTTTTTGTGAGCTTTTTGTGAATTTTAATGGCATGATTTTCACGTGGTTACATTTTGATTTGGGGGCAACTCTTGATTGCCCTATCCTATTTGCTCTAACCTGTTTTGTGTTTGTTATGGCATTGTTTTCTCCTAATTCTGTCATATTACTCTAACCTGTTTGTTGAGTTTTTGTGAGGGCTCACATACTCTTGCAGAGATGGCTTGCCTGGTGTTCCACTTTATTTGTGGGATACCACCTGGAGGTTTATTCCGATTACCTGTACTGACTCACTTTCTTTGATGGTGCTAGCTTGAGAGATCTCTGGGTTTCTTATCTAATTGTTGTTACTTCGAATCTTTATCCTTACGGTAGAACTCTCGATCCCTTTACTTTTCCCGCATGTTACCGATTTCTTAGGTTTCATATAGCCTCTCGTGGCATGTCATTTAAGGTAGCGCGGTTCCTTCATCTAGGACTGCCTTTTTGCATGAGCATCCCTAAACACCCCAAACTCATTGATTTTTCTTCTCCTAAGAACACGTCATCTCCTTCTACTACAGGCGAGTAAGTCTCCAAAGGTCGAGCATCCGGTAGATTGCGTAGTAACGTCGTTCACCCCAAAACACAACCCTTACCCCATAGATGGTCGAACTACGTTTTGCTCTGATTTTCATCCCAGATGAGATATGTAGGCATAAGACGCGATGTCTTAGCGAGCACACTCCTCTTTAACCCATAGGTAGCCGAGCTACGAAGACTCTGATTCTCAGATTCAGATGAGATACGTATGCAGTGGATACGACGTCCGTGCGAGTCATTTTATTTTGACCCTTCTTTTAGTAAGTAGTACATTAGATAAACATACACGCTTTTCTCATCCCTTCAATCATGTTTGCACAAATAAATTTTCAAAAAAAAAAAACAACAACCTTTGCAACAAATGTGAAAAGGGCTCCCTAGGAGTACCTAGGATGTTTTGGGTGCCTAATACCTTCCCATTGCATAACCAACCCCCTTACCCAGATCTCTGACATTTTTACTAGTTTTTGATTCGATAAAACTTTTAGGTTTTTGTTCGCTTTCTAACCATTCCTTTGGATAAATAGAAGTGCGGTGGCGACTCGACTTTTATGATTTACCTTGGATTTAGTCAATATCTCTAATGGTAACGAATACCCTGCTACAGAAAAATGGCGACTCTGCTGGGGATCATGAACGTCCTAGTGGGTTTTGCCTACTTTTCATATTTGTTGTATTGTATTGTATATTTTTTTGTGTGACATATTTTGTGCAATTTGGGATTACTGTATTGTATGTAATGATTGAATTGTTTGAATATTAATTCCTTGTATGCTTGGTGATCTTTGTGATATGAGTTCTATACCCAGACTCGAGTGCACTTAGGATAGGAGAATGGCATAGTCTTGTCGACTTGTGTGGAGTTATTCCTTAGCAAGTTGACTTGCAAGTCCATTCACTTGGTGGAGGTTATGTTGGGATCAATAATGTCACACAAGTAAGTTGTGGTTAGACATTACTCTTTCCAATATAGACCTTAGAAGCCAAGGACCTTAGTTCACCAAGCCCATCTTGGCCTATTCTTAGGATGTAGTGCGAAAGTCGTTCAAGTGTAAGATTTGATACGATTGTTACGCGATACTACACTCATAAGAGTCTCTCTTGAGAATATTTTTGGAATACGAGTAGTCGTTTCTCCGATAATATCCAAAGGATGGGATGATGATTATGGGAACCTCTTGTAGAACATGTTTGGCAGGTTTAAACCTTAGTACATTCCCTTTGGGTGGTTCTTAACCTAACTCCATGCTCATGACTTACAACAAACCCTTGATTCATGGTTGATCCGTTCATGAATCCTTAATATCAATGGAACTTGGGTGTTGATAAGGTGTAAACCATAATCCACCAAAATGGATGATTGATATTAAGGATAATATGATCCATCCCATGACCTTTGTTTGGTGTGCTTTGCTTGATCCTTGAGTGTGATTGTTGCATTCATGCATTCATGCACCCATTTGCATCCATATCATCAATAAATAAGAAAATTTTCAAGGAACTTAAGGGGTTTATTTGCAAAATTTTCAGACATGGAAAGACAAAGAAGGAATACAAAGAAATACAGTTTCAAACAACCAGACTTGAAAGAGCTAAGGAATTTGACATCCTATGTACTAGATCCTTTGGGTTTCGAGGCTCGTTTTGGGAAGCTTCTTCCTCTTATGACTACTCAGGTGGATGAAGGTTTGATGAGTGTATTGGCGCAGTTTTATGATCCTCGGTACCGTTGCTTCACGTTTCCGTATTTTCAGCTCTTGCCTACGCTTGAGGAGTATGCTTACCTTGTGGGTATACCTATTCTAGACCAGTTGCCGTTCAGTGGCTTGGAGAGTATTCCTACTTCTCAAGAGATAGCTGACATGTTACATATAGATGAATCTCCGGTTAGTACTCATATGACTACCAAAGGTGGAATTCAAGGTCTCCCTTCTGAGTTCCTCATTGCTCAAGCCACTATGTATGGGAAGGCCATGAGTAAGGACGCCTTTGAGGCCATATTTGTACTTCTCATCTATGGGCTAGTATTATTCCCCAACATCGACAAGTTTGTAGATGTGAATGCTATTAGGATCTTCTCTACTCTTAATCCCGTTCCGACTCTGTTGGGCGATACCTACTTCTCTTTGCATATGAGGAATGCAAAGGGTGGTGGCGCCATTGTGTGTTGTTTTCCTCTGTTGTATAAGTGGTTTATTTCTCACTTACCTCAGACGGTCGATTTCAAGGAGAACAAGGAATGTCTACGGTGGTCCACGAGACTTATGTCTCTCACTAATGATGATATCTCTTGGTATAACCATGTGTATGATGGTGTGCAGATTATTGACTCTTGTGGCGAATTCTCCAATGTACCTCTTCTTGGTACATGTGGTGGGATTAACTACAATCCTGTTTTGGCACGTCGACAGCTTGGGTTCCCCTTAAAGGATAAACCCAATAACATTCTGTTAGAGGGTGTATTCTTTCAGGATGGTAAAGATCCCCAAGGTTTGAAATCTAGGATGGTCCGCGCTTGGCGCAAGATTCATAGGAAAGGAAGGAAAGAGTTGGGTCCTAAGAATTGCATCACTTTGGAGCCTTACACTGTTTGGGTTAGGAAGAGGGCGTCTGAGTATCTCATGCCTTACGAGTATCCAAGACCTACACCTATGATTATGGCTGGGCCTTCAACCCTCCCAAATCAAGGAGCAGAGGAGTTGAGAGACAAAGACCGTTCACGTGCATGGATCCGTGAACGTGAAGAGTTGCTTCAGCAGATTAAGGAGAAGGATGCGTTGATTGAGTTTCTTGAGCATCAGGTTATTGATGACCCTGATGATGCATGGACTTCTCTACTTCCTCAGTCTTCTCGGTTCTGGAAGAGGAAATATGATCGACTCGCCAAAGAGAAGGCATATATGGAAGCAGCCTACGAGAGGGAGGTGAAGAGGCTTCGTGCATCTTATCTTCCTGTGTCCCGAGCTTTAGATGATTGTTTCTAGGGATCCATAAGACGATTATTTTCCTTTTCTCTTGTATATGATTGACGATGCTGCACTTCTTTTCCCTGATATTATTTGATGAGATATTTCCATATGTGATAAAATGCTTAATATTTCCAGAATTTGCAAGTAAAACTCTAAAGTTCCTTTGAAATAAAAAACAAATCATATGCACAAACATTGCATGCATCATATGCATAAACAGGTTTTGTTTCCGGTCCCTTGCCCTGTGGTCTAACTCTGTGTCCTTCATTTATTTTGAAGACAAGCTGACTCACCGGTACTACACTAGAGCCAACATTTCAAGACTGATGGATCACTTAGAGCAAGAGAACCGCGAGCTAAAAGAGGAAGTGGCCAGATTGACTGCCCTAATGAAGTCACTCATGGCTGCCCAGAGCCAGTCTTCTCCGACACCTTCAACTCCTCCCCAGAGGACAGTTATCTCCGAGATTGTCTCCTCTACTGTGCCCGCTGCCAGTGCATACTTTGTTCCAACAACCATGCCAACCGGGTTCCCGTGGGGGATGCCTCCCAATTTCATGCCCGAGGGTCCTGTTCCTACCTTTGCTTCTCTGCCGGCATCTAGCCCGGTCCTTACCGTTCCTCCTCCTGTCGTGCATACTTTGCCCAGGGTAGATGACACCATCTATCATTCTGAGCCGTCTGAGGGTCCAGATGTCTATGAGAAGATGGATGCCATGAATGATCAATTTCTTGAACTTCGCAAGGAATTGAAAACTCTCAGAGGAAAGGATCTTTTCGGCAAGTCTGTTGCCGAACTCTGCTTGGTTCCAAATGTGAAGATCCCTGTGAAATTCAAGGTCCCTGACTTTGAAAAGTACAAAGGAAATACTTGTCCTCTCAGCCACCTGGTCATGTATGCTAGGAAGATGTCAACTCAAACCGATAATGACCAACTACTCATCCACTACTTTCAGGATAGTCTGTCTGGTGCCGCTTTGCGTTGGTACATGTGTTTAGACAGCGCAAACATCCGATCCTTTAATGATCTCGGCGAAGCCTTCGTCAAGCAGTACAAGTACAACGTGGATATGGCTCCCGATAGAGATAAATTGAGAGCCATGTCCCAGAAGGATTAAGAAACATTTAAAGAGTACGCCCAGAGGTGGCGAGAGGTGGCAACACAGATCGTGCCTCCGCTAGAGGAGAAAGAGATGACTAAGAACTTTTTGAAGACTTTAAGTTCTTTTTATTATGAGCGGATGATTGCTAGAGCTCCTTCTGACTTCACCGAGATGGTGAATATGGGGTTGCGTCTAGAAGAAGGGGTCCGTGAAGGACAGTTAACCAGAGAAGAAGGCTCTTCTGCCAAACGTTATGGGGCGTTTGCAAAGAAGAAAGATGGAGAGGCACATGCTGTGATCTCCCATGAGAAACCAAGAAGACCCTCTGTGAGGAGGAAGACTGTGCGTCCCGCCAGTAACCAGCACCAGGTGGCTCACATAGCACCTGTTTTCAGAGACAATCAACAGGTGCAACAACATAGTAACAATCAGCAACCACATCCGCAATATCAGCAACAACAACACCGACCGCAGCAGTAGGCCTACCAGCCTCGAAACAGTAATCAAACCAGCACGAGTTACGAGAGGAAAAGGGTCACCTTCGATCCTATTCCTATGACGTACGTAGAGTTATATCCCTCTTTGATAGAAAGGAAGCTGATTACTCCGAGAGACCCACCGGCTATACCTGCTAAGCCCCAGTGGTGGTATAAGCCTGAGTTACATTGTGTTTACCATTCTAGTGCTCCCGGCCATGACGTGGAGAATTGTTACCCTTTGAAAACCAAGGTTCAAGACCTTGTGAGGTGTGGTATTTTATGTTTTGAGGACGTAGGCCCTAATGTGAAGAAGAACCCATTGCCCGAACATGGGAAATCTGTCAACATGGTCCAGGGTTACCCTGGAAAATACAAGGTCAAATATGTCAGTCATATTCAACAGTCTCTGGTCCAGATGCATCGTTTGTTGTGTGACTACAGTCATTATGAGCATGACCATGATAGATGCCGAGTCTGCTCTGTTAACCGATTGGGTTGTTGCCAGGTGCGCAAGGATGTTCAGGAAATGCTGGACGAAGGAGTCATTGAGATCCTTTAAAACAGGAATGTTGATGAAAATGAGCCTGAGGTCAACGTGATTTCCCCAGTGTTCTGGATACCCGAGCCTGTTATCATCAAGTATAATGGTAGTAAGCAGAAGGCTTCTCCCGCTTTGATCATTAAGCCTGTTGGTCCTGTGCCTTACTCTTCTGAAAAGGCAATTCCCTATCGCTACAACGCTGTAGCAGTAGAGAATGGGAAAGAGGTGTCCTTGCCCTCTTCTTCTGTTGTGAATATTGCCGATGTTAGCGGTTTGACCCGTAGTGGCCGTGTATTTTCAGCACCGCCGAAGCCTCAAATTAATGCTGATTTTGTTGAACGCCCGATCGGGAACGCTGTGAATTCTCCGAATCCGGCACTTGCTGTTAAGCCCTCCTCCGTACTGAAAACTCCTACTTCTGTTGGCCCGAGTGGCAATGTGAAAGAAGACTGTGATGAGATGCTGAGACTCATCAAAAGGAGCGAGTACAATGTTGTAGACCAACTTCTACAAACGCCATCCAAAATATTTGTGTTATCCTTACTCTTAAATTCAGAACCACACCGAGAGGCTCTGCAGAAGGTGTTGGATGTGGCATATGTAGATCACGATGTCACTTTGGAGCAATTCGATAGCATTGTTGCAAACATTACTGCTTGCAACAACCTGAGCTTTTGTGACTCTGATCTCCCTGAGGAGGGAGGAGACCATAACTTGGCTTTACACATATCTATGAATTGCAAAGGCGACGCCATGTCCAATGTGCTGGTGGACACCGGGTCATCATTGAACGTATTGCCAAAGTCCACTCTCTCAAAGCTATCATATCAAGGGCCTCCCATGAGGCATAGTGGAGTAGTTGTGAAGGCTTTCGATGGGTCTCGCAAAATTGTGATTGGGGAAGTTGATCTCCCAGTCAAGATCGGATCAAGTGATTTCCAGATTACCTTCCAGGTTATGGACATTCACCCATCGTATAGTTGTCTCTTAGGCAGACCATGGATTCACGAGGCAGGCGCCGTGACGTCCACCCTACACCAGAAATTGAAATTCGTGAAAAACAAGAAGCTGGTGGTGGTAGGGGGAGAAAGGGCTCTCCTGGTTAGCCATTTGTCTTCCTTCTCTTATATGGATGCTGAGGTTGAAGTTGGAACTCTTTTCCAAGCTTTATCTATTGCTGAGCCTATTGAGAAGAGAACTCCTTCATTTGCTTCCTACAAAGATGCAAAGCTGGCCATTGAGCGTGGTGCAACCACTGGTTTAGGAAAAATGATTGAGTTAGAAGACAACGAGTCCCGGGCTGGCATAGGTTTTTCTTCTGGTGCTTTCAACAAGCAAGGGTTATTCAAGAGTGAAGGTTTCATCCACACTAGTCAAGACGAAGAGGCTGCTGCCGTTTTAGAAGAAGATGCAGAGGATTCTGGCAATTTCATCATCCCTGGAGGGGTCTGCAACAATTGGGTCGCTGTGGATATTCCAACAGTTGTCCACAAGTCAACGTAATAATCACTTTGTTTGAAAACCCTTCTCCCATGCCAAAAGGAGGAGTGATGACATTGTTGGTGCATAAGTACAATGATATTTTCATTCAATAAATTCATGTTAAATGTTTGTTTTTCCAATTATTTTCCCTTTTTGCTTTTTGCATGAAATTGGTGATCACATAAAACCCTAAAAATAAAATAAAATCAATCTTTTCATCTGCATAATGATTTGCTTTGTTTGAATTCTAAAATCTCTTTTATATCCAAAATCATTATGCAGGTTGATTTCTAAACCCATTGAACATAATGACCCAACACCATCTCCCAACTTTGAATTCCCTGTATTTGAGGTAGAAGAAGATGATGTTGTAGAGATTCCTGATGAGATTACCCATTTACTTGAGCATGAAGAAAAGATCATTCAGCCGCATCTTGAGAATCTGGAAACAGTCAACTTGGGGTCTGAAGACTGCATTCGTGAAGTAAAGATTGGGGCACTCCTGGAAGAATCTATTAAGAAGGGGTTGATTGAGTTGCTACGAGAATATGTCGACGTCTTTGCCTGGTCATATGAAGACATGCCTGGTCTAGATACTGATATCGTGCAACATTTCTTACCTTTGAAGCCTGAGTGCGTGCTCGTGAAGCAGAAGCTCAGAAGAACTCATCCTGATATGGCAGTGAAGATTAAAGAGGAAGTTCAGAAGCAAATTGATGCGGGGTTTCTGGTGACTTCTACATATCCTCAATGGGTGGCCAATATTGTACCTGTGCCCAAGAAAGATGGAAAAGTCCGGATGTGTTTCGACTATAGAAACTTGAATAAAGCTAGTCCGAAAGATGATTTCCCTCTACCACATATTGATATGTTGGTAGATAAAACAGCTAAATTCAAAGTCTTCTCGTTTATGGATGGATTTTTCGGATATAATCAGATTAAAATGACACCCGAGGATATGGAGAAGACAACATTCATCACACCTTAGGGAACATTCTGTTATCGAGTGATGGCCTTCGGTTTGAAGAACGCTGGAGCCACGTATCAACGAGCAATGACTACCTTGTTCCATGATATGATGCATAAGGATATTTAGGTGTATGTCGACGATATGCTCGCTAAGTCAAGAACGGAGGTTGAACATGTAGAGCACCTGTTGAAGCTTTTTCAGCGTTTGAGAAAGTACAAGCTTCGTCTGAATCCCAACAATTGTACATTTGGAGTCCGTTCTGGCAAATTATTGGGCTTTATTGTCAGTGAGAAAGGTATTGAGGTTGATCCTGCAAAGGTCAAAGCAATATGAGAGATGCCTGCGCCCAAAACTGAGAAGCAAGTCCGAGGTTTTCTTGGCCGCTTGAATTACATTTCCAGATTCATATCCCACATGACTGCCACATGTGTGCCAATATTCAAGCTCCTCCGGAAAGATCAGTCTCATGATTGGGCCGAGGATTGCCAGAAAGCTTTTGACAGTATTAAAGAGTATTTGTCTGAGCCTCCGATTCTGTCTCCGCCTGTGGAAGGAAGACCCTTGATTATGTATCTGACTGTTCTTGAAGATTAAATGGGTTGTGTCCTTGGTCAGCAAGATGAATCAGGAAAAAAAGAGTATGCTATCTACTACTTGAGTAAAAAGTTCACTGATTGTGAGTCTCGATACTCAATGCTTGAAAAGACATGTTGTCCTTTGGCTTGGGCTGCTAAGCGCTTACGCCAGTATATGATAAATCATACGACTTGGTTGATATCCAGAATGGATCCAATCAAGTACATCTTCGAGAAGCCTTCTTTAACACGAAGAATTTCCCGTTGGCAGATGTTGTTATCTGAGTATGATATTGAGTATCGAGTTCAGAAGGCTATTAAAGGTAGTATCTTGGCTGACCATTTGGCACATCAGCCTATTGAAGATTATCAGTCAGTTCAGTATGACTTTCCGGATGAGGAAATTCTGTATTTGAAAGTGAAAGATTGCGATGAGCCTACACTTGATGAAGGGCCAGAGCCTGGTTCCAGATGGAGTATGGTGTTTGATGGCGCTGTAAATCAGTATGGAAATGGTATTGGGGCCGTGATTATTACTCCTCAGGGCGCGCATATTCCTTTTACAGCAAGGCTAACTTTCAAATGCACGAATAATATGGCTGAGTATGAGGCCTGTATTATGGGATTGGAGGAATGTATTGATCTAAGGATCAAGCATCTTGATGTATATGGTGATTCGGCCCTCGTTGTTAATCAGATTAAGGGTGAATGGGAAACGAATCAGCCTGGCCTCATTCCATACAGAGATTATGCGAGGAGGATTTCAACGTTCTTTACTGAGGTTGACTTCCATCATATTTCTCGAGATGAGAATCGGATGGCATATGCTCGTGCTACGCTTGCTTCAATGATTGTGGTTAAATTGTGGAATGAAGTCCCCAATATCACCGTGATGCGCTTGGACAGACCAGCTCATGTATTTGCAGTAGAAGAAGTAAAAGATGATAAGCCGTGGTATTATGATATCAAGTGTTTCCTTCAGAGCCAGATTTACCCGCCTGGGGCATCTGTAAAAGATAGGAAGACTTTGAGGAGATTGTCAGGCAGTTTCTACCTCAATGGCGAAGTGCTTTACAAAAGAAATTTTGACATGGTTCTGCTCAGATGCGTGGATAGACACGAAGCAGACCTGTTGATGACTGAGGTCCATGAGGGTTCATTTGGTACTCATTCCAATGGACATGCCATGGCTAGAAAGATGTTGAGAGCAGGCTACTATTGGCTGACAATGGAGTATGACTGCTGCAAATTTGTGAAGAAATGCCACAAGTGTCAGATTTATGCTGATAAGATTCATATTCCCCCGACACTTTTGAACGTGATCTCATCACCATGGCCTTTCTCCATGTGGGGAATTGACATGATTGGCATGATAGAGACGAAAGCGTCCAATGGACACAGATTTATTCTCATAGCAATTGATTACTTCACCAAGTGGGTTGAAACGGCGTCGTATGAAAATGTGACCAGGCAGGTGGTCGTGAAGTTTATCAAGAATCAACTCATATGCCGATATGTTGTGCCAGATAAGATCATTACTGATAATGGATCTAACTTGAATAACAAGATGATGAAAGAGTTGTGTAGTGAATTCAAGATTGCACATTATAATTCTTCTCCGTACAGACCCAAGATGAATGGGGCTGTTGAAGCTGCTAATAAGAACATTAAGAAAATTATCCAGAAGATGGTTGTTACGTACAAAGATTGGCATGAGATGTTGCCATTCGCTTTGCATGGCTATCGTACATCTGTCCGCACTTCAACAGGGGCAACCCCTTTCTCTCTTGTTTATGGCATGGAGGCGGTACTCCCAGTAGAGGTGGAGATCCCATCAATGAGAGTCTTGATGGAGGCCAAGTTGACTGATGCTGAATGGGTTCAAAGTCGTTATGACCAGCTGAACTTGATAGAAGAAAAGAGATTGACTGCCATGTGCCACGGTCAGTTATATCAGCAGAGGATAAAGAAAGCTTTTGATAAGAAGGTCAAGCCTCGTGTGTTCCGAGAAGGTGACCTTGTGCTCAAGAAAGTTTTGTCTTTCGCGCCCGATTCTAGGGGCAAGTGGACTCCGAACTATGAGGGTCCGTATGTTGTTAAGAGAGCCTTTTCAAGCGGTGCTTTGATACTTACAACTATGGATGGGGAGGATTTCACTCGTCCTGTGAATTCAGATGCAGTCAAGAAATACTTTGCCTAAAAAAAATAAAAACTAAATAGCTCGCTAAGTTGAAAACCCGAAAGGGCGACTTAGGCAAAAATGAGCGTCTCGGTGGATTGAAAACCCGAAAGGGCGATCCAGGCAAAAGTTAGAGACATTGAAAAAAAGAATTCGCATCCCGCTAGATTGAACACCTCACACTGGGGCAATCTAGGCAAAAATTAGGGATTTGGCAAGTAACTGCATCTTGACAAGACTGTGCTGTACATCTGTCATCCGTCAGGGATTCTCGATCCGTCGTCGACTGAAGCTTTGAATACATCGAAAATTCAGAATGGTAGAGGAAAGGTCATTATGTTCAATGTAGCCCTCTCCAATATATATCACCGATTTCAAACTTGTACAGATCTATGGAGTCTCGCCCTTTGCAGACTACCATCCCATCACATTAATTTGAGCTTTTATCCAATTATTTGCACTCCTTTTTGTTTCAACTCAACAAATGTTTTGCATGCTTTAATTGATAAAGTATCATTGTTTTTTTCAAAATAAACAAATTTTTCACAAAATTGTTCTTAAACAAAGTGAACATTCACGATTATGGAAGGATACCTAGGAGACCCACAGTGCTCTCCCGGGGGTGGTATGATTACCAACAGGTAAGACAATTGTTCGTATCTCGAGCATGACTGTATCTTTGTCCTGCAGAACCTCGTATGGTCTCTCCTCAGTGAAGTTGCCCGATGCAGTGTCGTTTGAAGTTATTCATCTTCATGTTCCCGGCAGTACAGATTCTTCCTCCAAATCCCTGTTAGCTCTATTATGGGGCATCCCCAGTAGAGTGCTGTTTGAGCCCTACCGTGGGGCATCCCCAGCAAGTTTGCGGTTTCGGATATTATTGTGGGGCAGCTCCCCTAGCAGAGTGTTTACTGAAAACTTCAACTTTCGCCTCTCCAGCAGAGCAGTCTTCAGCTCTCCCCCAACGTGGGTGTTTTTCTTTGAAGATTCAGTATTTGGAGGATCGACATCCCCGTAATCCGGCATTCCCTCAGATAGATCCCCCAGTGGAGTTGTTCGCGTAAGGAGCTTTATCAATGCTTTTGTATTTCTCATCAGAGATCTGGTTGCTTCTCGGTATCTCAGATTTTCATCACGAGTTGTTGTGGCGCATACGCCTGTATGTTGAACTCTGTTCTCCGGTTGTGACTGACGCTCCCTCCGGAAGCCTCCGGTGGCCTTCCTCCCCTGCAGGATAAATGTTCCCTGATATCCCAGTCCCCAGTGGATTTTCTTTGCTCTCTGGTGGCTTTGGTTTTCTCTCCGGACGGTTGATTCCCGGACCTGCGTTTTGAGCATGTCTGTTTGTCAGCATTCATCATACATTCATCATGCATGATGCATACATGCATAATCATAGCATTTGGATACTCATGTTGCAGCTGTCGCCGGGTACCTGTTGATTGTTACCTCCTGCTATTTGTTGATACAGATCTCTCCAGTAGATTTTCCCCTAGCAGATGTGGGTGTGTCTGATCTCTCCATGTAGAGCCAACCCCTTAAGCAGAAAGTGTCTATCCTTTCCTGCCATTTCCCCACTGAGATACATCCTCGTGGATGACGGTTGTTTCCGTTCCCTCCCAACACACACTGGGATGGGTTTTCCCTATTGAGTTCTTTCCTCAGTAGGATGAGTCTTGTTTCAGTCTGCCTTTTTGGATCGATCCTAAATTGGCTTCCTGTTGGCTGTCTCCTGTGCTTCCCTGGGGCATAAATGAATAGTCGCTCACTAACCGGCACTCATTCATCTTATCCTCAGCGGAATTTGTTGGCCTCTACCTGCAAACCGGTAGCTGTAAGTCCTATCTTTGTGGTTTTCTACCCACTAGCTGGTAGTCGTAAAATCCCACTTTCATCCCCTTGTTGGAGTTAACCCTTTGTGCTCATCCCGATGATGACTGGTTACTTTTCCGTGGTTTTCTGCCTACAAACCGGTAGATGTAATCCCCTCTCTGTGGTTTTGATACTCTTTTCCCCTTTGGATACTTGCCTTGATCAAGCAGTATTGTCCCCGTTGGGTCTGCCCTTTCTTTTTGGATATTTGCTCTGAGTTAGCAACTTTATCCTCTTTTGATTGGTCATCTTTGCATACCTAGTCCTGGTACCGATGCCTTTCTTGTCGGTCGATTATTCATTTAACAACCTACAACCCGGTTATGGATAATCTTCCATGCGAGGTTATTATCTACGTTCTGACGGCTAGATAATATATCTCATGCACTCTTTGGTCAATCTTTCGATTGTTATCACCAGCAGAGTAAGATTCGTATTCCTTGTGGAATCGGATGTTCATCCTTTAACAAGTTTGCCTTCGCTTTCTTCAGGATGTTTTCGGTCGATTATTCATTTAACAACCTACAACCCGGTTATGGATAATCTCCCTTGCGAGTGTATTATCTACGTTCTGACGGCTATAGATAATATATCTCATGCACTCTTTGGTCAATCTTTTGATTGTTATCACCAGCAGAGTAAGATTCGTATTCCTTGTGGAATCGAATGTTCATCCTTTAACAAGTTTGCCTTCGCTCTCTTCAGGATGATGTCGGTCGATTATTCATTTAACAACCTACAACCCGGTTATGGATAATCTTCCATGCGAGGTTATTATCTACGTTCTGACGGCTATAGATAATATGTCTCAGGCGCTCTTGGGTCGAAGTCGTCCTCCCCAGTCGAGTAAGATTCGTATTTCTTGTGGAATCGAATGTCCATCCTTTAACAAGACTGCTTTTCTAGCCCTCTTCAGGATGTTGAGTGTTTTGGAACGCAAACCAATTCACGCTTTGGCACTCAGGCCATTTTTTCCGGTATTCAGACCGAAGAAGTTTCCGACGATCAGGTCGATGTACTTATGTCTTTCCGGTATTCAGACCGAAGAAGTTTCCGACGATCAGGTCGATGTACTTATGTTTTTCCGGTATTCAGACCGAAGAAGTTTCCGACGATCAGGTCGATGTACTTACGGCGCTCAAGCCATGGTTATCCCTGTGTTACCAGTTATTTTGGTATCCAGGTCGACGTTTTCTGTTTCGGTATTCAGGCCGATTTTCTTTTCTCCATTCAAGACTGTTTCTTTGCCGATCTTGACAGGCATTTTTGTATTATATCCTGCCGGTGCAAATTTCTACGGTTCTTTTGTATTCAATCCCTGTTTACCCTGAAAGCCTGACAGCAATCGCTATCATCCGTTCGGGTTCCCAGCTGATTAAATAGGGGCAGCTGTAGCACCTCAAATTTGCACCTATCATTGCACATACCATCTCATATTAGGTCATAGCATATCATGGTCCATTGCATAGCATTGCATTGTCCCCAGTTGCCTCAAGTGCAAGCAAATCAAGAAATTAGGTCAAACTGATCAGGAGATCAGTCAACCAAGCAAGCAAGGTTGTTTCTCAAGGAGCCAAGGCCCTAGGGTTTGTCCAACATGTTCACATGACTTGGAGGTCCATTTGAAGTGTTTAAGTCAAAGATTGGATGTTCAGAAGTCATCAGTGCATGCACAATCAGTCAGAAACCCTAGAAAAGTCAAACTTGGTCAACTGTGGTTGATTGTATGGTTTTGATGGATGGATTTGGTTTGAGAGAGCTTATTCATGTCCCAATAGGCCTCATATATCATGGCAAACAATATCACTGAAGAATTTGAAGCCAATCAGAAAATTTCCAAAAATAGAAAGTGGACCTGTAATTTCAACTGCCAAAAATGGAAACTTCTTGATCCCAAACTTACATCATGATACAAGCTTCAAATGAATTTTTGCCCAACATGAAAGTTGAAGATCTTGTTCTCCCATTTCCAAAAAGTCCAAGAACTCTCAATTCCCATGTATGGTTGTCAAGATATGATCAAATCATTTTCACAAAATCTTGAACTTCAAATGACCATATCTCTCAAACCATTTGGCCAATTTTAGTGGGGTTTTTTCCTACAAACCACATTTCATCTCCTCTTTCCAAAAATATAAATTTCATACACCAAAACCTTGCCAATCAAAATGGCATTTTTTGACTTGTTTCATTTAAATTCAAGTGTGGACCAAAGGTTGACTTTTTGAATTAAGTGTTTTCAGCACATTTGGCCAATTGGGAATTGTTTGGAAGGTTATTGGAAACATGTTTGAGGCCCAAAATTCGTGCACATGCTATCACATACCACCATTTGGTCAAAATTGCAAGATTAGCAATTGGCTTCATTTAAGCAAAGTTTGGTTAGCACATGATTAGCATTGCTTAAACAGATGGTATATATGCTATTTTCTGTCAATTGAAGCAACCCTAGCAGCTGCAAACACACAGAATACATCTCATTTTCTCAATTTGCATTTTGACCATATTGCATTTTCTGAGCAAAAACTCCAAAACCCTCGAGCCTCCTTGGTTTCTCCAGCATCCAAGCATCCTTGTGAACCTTTTGCAACCATCCTTTTCCAGCTGGAAGCTCAACTGCTCGACTGTTCTTCCAACACCATTGCCATGGCAGAACTTGTTTCAAGCTCCTACAAGGGTTGCTGAGCCACGATTGCTTCACCATTCCACTTGTGGAAGAAGAATCTTCAACTGTTTGAGCATATCCAAGCCTGAAAGCTGCTGAATCTTCCTCTGCTCTTCATATTGGTCAGTTTTCGATTTACTTGATTTGACAAACCATGCCATGCTTATTGTAGATCCTAGTACACTGATCATTATGCACTTTGTATCATGAAAAATAGTTAAGTAGTTTGCTAGAAATCTGGAAATGAAGTTTTGTGTTCATATGCATTTTTGCTCGATTCTCCTGCATCAGCATGTTTCCATGAAAACAGTGCTTGGATTTGTCATGTACATGGTCTAATGCTTCTATATGTATGCCCATTATTCATTTCTGAGAATTTTTGCTCATGAGCAATGTTTGATGTTGGATCTTTTTTCTGTTCGATTCGTGAGCTATGCTTTGTTTTGATGAAAATTGATGCTGTACCTTTGTTCACCTTGACTTGCTGAACCTTTGTGTGTCTTTAATTTGGATTTCTGGGAATTTTTTCATGAAACATGATTTGTGGGATGAAGGTTATTGCTTACTGTTCATAAACCCTAGGGTTTCTTCAGCCATGCCCAGAACTTGTGAATGTCTCGCGTACGCATGTACACTGTTGCACCATGCGGACCAATCACATTATTTCCTGGTCACCCCTTAAACACGGTCGTTTAGATTAATGAAGCGCACAATTACAAAAGTGCCACTGGTCAACTGGTTTGACTTGCTAATTCATGTTACTTTGTCCATTTTGGTTCCAAATTGTTACTCATCTTCCAAAATTCGTTTCTCACTCATTTCACATCCAAAAATCTTGAAATTTTTTGCATCATGTTCATGAGAATGTCCACTATTTTATCATGATTTTTAATTATTTTTTGTGTGGCTGGATTTTTTATGGCTTTAGGATTTGTGTAATGTGACCAAAAATTGTACCTCTTGCCATTTCTCTTGTGAAATTGTGATGATGCATTCATTTGATCTGAAAATTTTTGTGGTTATTCTACACTCACTCATGCTTATTTTGGTGTAAATATCATGATTTTATCATATGTGGTTTGTGTGTTATGAATTTTTGAAGTAGGGTGTGACAACTTGTGTCACACCATGGATGTGCAAATTCATGAATTTTGTTGACATGCTTCCTGGCCTCCAATTGACCCCAAATTTTGCATGATCCCTCTCTTATATGTCTAGTTGGCTTGTGATTTTTCTTGGAATTAATTGTGCTATTTTCCATTTGTTTGAGATTTTTCCTCCCTGCCTAGTCAAATGTTGACTTTGTGTGACACACCTTGCCATTTCATTTGGGAAATTCTCATACCTTATTGTATGATCATGAAATCTTGCATGTGCATACTAGACATCTTGAGCTTTGCATTGGTGTTGATCCCATTCATTTCTCATCTGTTTTCATTTGGTTATGATTTTTTGAAGTTGACCCATGTTTGTTTGACTTCTTTGTGCTTGCTTGAATTGATTGTGACTTTCTGATTTTAACTGACTGCCTTCCACTTGTCCAAATGCAATGAAATTTGACATGCTTACCATGCTAGGTGTTAGGATTGACCTTGAATTATTTGATGATTTTTGAAAATGTTTGAGTTGACTTTTGATGCAAGTCATTCTGTTGACTTCTTTGAGCTTCTGTTTGCAATGCTTTGCCTTCTTTTGTTTATGAAATGATAATGATGCATGATATGAACATGAACCCAATTGTGCTTGCTTCTTAAATGTTTGAACTTGACTTTGGCTGACTTTCATTTGCTGTTTTGACTTTCTCATTTGTTTTTGACCCTAGGCTTGTCCTAGTGGTCTTTTGGGCTTATGATTGAGTTCTTGTTTCAGGTTAAGCAACAATGCCTCAAAGATCATACAAATTTGATTGAGTTTGATTACATATCATGTGCTAACCTTTGTTTTGTAGGTGGTATGACTCATATAGTTTGAGTATTGTGCTTTGCACATTGGTCTCTCTGTGTTGACTGTGGATTCAATTCCTTTTGTTTTGACTGTTGAAATGTGTACTGATTAGTTTGACTATTTCAGGTACCCTTAGTTGCTTAAGTTCTGTGAACTTGCTTTGCTTTGCTATTTAGCAATTTGCTTGAGGTATAATTCCTTTTTCTTCATGTAGTCTGGAAGACCTGGCCTGTTACTTGGCCAGGCAACTGTCTGAAGTCCTCCTTAAGAGGCAATGTTTGTGTATGTTTAATTTGTCCTTGTACAGAGTCAAAGACCTCCTAAGTGAAGAGGCAATTGGCAGAACCAAGGGATAAGCAACCTATCCCCTGCTATTCAGTGTGTCTTCTGTTTTGCTCACACTACTGTGTTGATGCATTTCAGATAAAAACCCAAGATCTTGTGCAATTGCACAGTTGAGTAAGTATCAAATGTGTAGAAGGGTTCCCACTTTCTGAACCCACACATTCTTGTCAAATGCTCTCCCAGGCCAGGGATAAGAGCAATGAGGCACACCCCTCATCTCCTTTCATCTGCTTCACCTTGGCTCTCAATGTCAAGGTTAAGAGCACACTTCACCCCATTCCAGAGGTTTGTTTGTTGAGGTTGATATGACCCCTCGACTAAAACCTAACCCTTGTGTGAGCCCCTTGTGTGTATATAGTGTGTGCTACCTGTGCTTGTATGTTTGTTTGACTTGCTTCCTGTGCAAGTTAGGTTTAGTTTAGACTAATCCTTGTTCGCTTTCGCCCTCGTTGCGATCCTTTCTTTCGCCCTCGTTGCGATCCTTTCTCTCGCCCTCGTTGCGATCGAGCCTTTTCCTTTCTCTCGCCCTCGTTGCGATCGAGACTTTCCCTTTCTCTTGCCCTAGTTGCAATCGAGTCCTTTGTCCCTCCGTAGCCGAACTACGGCAACTCTGATTCTCATGTTCAGATGAGATACGTAGGCACGAGATGCGATGTCTTGTCGAGTTTGACTAACAACTAACGCTAATTCTCTTCTCTCGCCCTCGTTGTGATTGAGACCTCCCCTTTCTCTTGCCCTAGTTGCAATCGAGACCCTCCTTGCTTCCTGTGCAAGTTTGGTGTGTGTGTGGCTTGCTTCCTGTGCAAGTCATGACTAGGATAGGTTGGCCCTTGTGCCAGTTAGCTAGAAACCTTAACTTAGGGTTGACTTTGCATGACAACATCTAGGCTCGAGTCGTAGTCTCCCTAGAGTTGTGTCTCCCTCTGTTATCTGGTTAGGCTAGATCCTTGTCCCTGCGTAGGGGAACTACACCGCCCTGATCTTCATACCAGATGGAGTATGTAGGCAGGAGATTGAGCTGATCTCTCCGGGCGCCCTTTTTCTTTTTTGCGTGTGTTGTTCGACAGTTGCTAGGCTCGAGTGCCTGACTCCTTAGCAATTTGTTGTCTGTTTGTTTGAGTGTGCGCTTGACAGTTATAGGCTCGAGTCCCCGACTCCCTATTAACTTGTTGTGTTGTTGTGTGCTTGGAAGCTGATGTAAGACCATCGAGTGGCATTCGGGTTCCAGTGTGGGTGTGTTTTGGTTCGGATGCTGATGTAAGTCCAGCGATTGGCATTCAGGCTCCACGTTTGCCTTTGCCTGTGTTTGTTTGTGTGCGTGTCAGCCGAGCTACGAATGCTCTGATTCTCCTTCGTCCAAGGAGATACGTATGCATAGGATGCGACATCCTAGCGAGCATGTGTCGTTTCCCCAGTCCGAACTACTTCGACTCTGATGTCTATGCTTGATAGACTAAGTAGGCCCAGGATGCGATATCCTGCCGAGTCAGTCTTGTCTGTTTTCTTGTGTCTCTTGCAGCCAGTGTGTGTGTGTTTGAGCAGTGTTTAGCAACCAATTTTCCTTCCTTTTGTGCGTGGATCCCGTAGAGTACTACGGATGCGTAGGGGTGCTAATACCTTCCCTTCGCATAACCGACTCCCGAACCCATCCTCTTTGGTCGCGAGACCATGTTCTTTCCCAGGTTTACTCTGAGCGTTTCCTTTCCCTCTTTTGGGATAAATAACGCGCGGTGGCGGCTCTGTTGTTTCTTTCTTTTCCCGCCGGTTTTTCGCGTAATGCGACATCTACAACTGTCGTCCGTCAGAGATCCTTGCTCATTAATAGCCAAAGCTTCAAATACATCGGATTCAGAATTGGTGGAGAAATGGTCATTATGTTCAATGTGGCCCTTTCCAGTATATATCACCAATTTCAAATTTGTAAAGATCTATGGAGTCTTGCCATTCGTAGACTACCATTCTATCGAATAAATTTGAGCCTTTTATCCAATTATTGGCACTCTTATCTGTTTCTATTCAGCAAATGTTTTGCATGTTTTGATTAAGAAAATATCATTGTTTTAAACGATCAACTTTTTTATAATTTGTTTTTAAACAAAGTGAACATTCACAATGACGAAAGGATACTTAGGAGATCCTCAGTGCACTCCCAAGGGTGGTACGATCCCCAATAGGGTAAGATTTTTGTCCATATTCCTGGCATGACTATATCTCCTCCCTCTGGAACCCCTTGTGGTTTATCCTACCAAGTGGGTTGCTTGTTGAGAGTCACCTCTCTTCCCTTCAGCAGAGTAGCAATCTTTCTTCCTCAGCAGCTTGGATCTCTTTGGGCAAGAGCGGTATTTGGTGGTTGATCCCGATAAATCCTTTATCTCCTCGGATAGATTCCCCAGTAGAGTTGTTGGTGTGGTGGACCTTGTCTGTGATAACTCTCGTCCCCAGCTGGAATGATTGATGATTCATCCCCTGCAGAGTTCTTTGCTTCCTGGTATCTCTGATCCCCAACAGATTGGATACTCTCCGGTGAACTTGGCCTTCTCTCTTGAGATGTAGTACCGGGTGGTTGATTCCTGGATCTGGGTCTGTTTGTCAACATACATCATACATAAACCACGCGCATACATGCATAATTATAACATTCAGATATTCATGTTGCATTCTTTGCCATATATCGTTGTTTGCTGTCTCCTGCTATTTGGTGATATACTTCCCCAAGCAGACGTGTGAGTCTGATCTCTCCATATAGAGTCAGCTCCATAGGCAGAAAGCGTCTATCCTTTCTTCCATATTCCCCACCGGGTTATATCCTCGTGGATGTTGATTGTTTTTGTTCCTTCCCAACACATATACTGGGATGGTTTTCCCCATTGAGTTATATCCTCACCGGGACAAGTCTTGATTTGGTGTGCCTATCTAGTTTGATCCTAGATCGGTCTCTTGAGACTCTTTTCCTGTTTCCCCGTGGTAAATGAATAATTGCTCAATAATTAGTAATTATTATCCCCGGCGGAGTCTGTGTTTCTCTACCCTCATATCGGTAGTTGTAAACCTTATTTCTTCCCTTTTTGCAGAGTAACTATTTTTGCTCATCTTTAATTGATGACAGTTATCTTCATCCAATATTCGGTGATGATATCCCCTTATCTACTTGGATAATTGCCCTGATTACGCAATTTATCCCCAGCGGGTCATCTCTCGTCTACGTTGTTGTTGTTGGTAACGATTGTTTCTCCCCTGAATTGGTCATCATCATGTACCTAGTTTCGGTATCCCGATGCCTTTTCTTTTCGGTCGATTTATCCTTTATTAACCCAGTAACCGGTTGTGGATAATCGTCCATGTGAGTATATTATCTACGTTTTGACGGTAATAGATAGTATATCTCATGCACTCTCGGGTCTGAAGCCTTTTGTTCTTCCCCAGTTGAGTAAGATTCGTATCCCCTTTGTGGAGTCAAATATCCATCCTGTAATCGAGTTTGCTTTTAGCCCTCTTTTGGATGATGAGTGTTTTGGGAATATTCCCCAATTCACGCCTTGGTTGGTCACCTATTATATGCCCAATAACCGGTATCCCTGGTGTTCCTTCCTCTCTGCTCCCTATTATGACATTTTATCCCCTGTGGAGTCAGAATCCCTGAGTTGAAGTATACCTTTTAGGTTTTCCTCAGACGTTTTGAAGTTTTGATATCTCTCACCCTTATACCGGTCTTGGATATTCATCTCTTCCTGAGCATGTTGTATCTCTCACCCTCATACCTGGCGTTCAGATCACATGTCTCCTTGAGCTTATTACCCAGTAACCGGTAATACCTCATCCCGCTGCTTCCCCAGGAGTGTCCTTGTGGACATCCCCAGCAAAGTCCCTTAGTGGATTGTTTTCATCCGGATTTTATCCGAAGTAACCATTGTGGATAGTTTTTTGCTGTGTTGGTATATTCCCCAATACATGCATCTTCGAGTCAGCTCGAGTCTTTCCATTGGATATTTTCCCTTTGGAATTCTGTTCCCCACGCTTTGAGTCGTGACCTGCTCGCGCATTTTTATCCCTTTTCTATCCCCAGGAGAGTCCCCAGGGTCTTGGTCCCATGGAGTGAATTGCTCATATGGATTATCAGTGGCTTCTGATTTCTTTGCTTTTATGGATACATATCTCCACAGAGTGCTACCATTTTTCATACCTACATTTGCATCATTAGGTCTCTTAGGGACCAAAATTCGTCTCTTTGTTATTATTTAAGCCCATTCTACCCCGTCGAGACGAAGATTTTAACCTTCACTTCTCCGGCTAGAATGACCTTAAATAGGGGCATCTGTAAGACCCCAATTTTGACCCTAAGATCCCTCATGGCATCATAACATTGCATTTGCATTGCCTCAAGGATCTTTAGCATCTTGGTTCCCTTTGCCTTTGGGTGGGACTCCTTGTGATTGGTTTAAGATCACCAAGCATGCTTGAATTATACATCATTGTTTCTCTTACTTTTGCTTACTAACCAAAAGCACAAAAATATGTCACTAACATCTTTTGTTTGAAGCTTGAGTATCATCCAAGACACTTTGTGGGTTCTATTTAGATGATCAGTCAACACAAGGGAATGGCTTGAGATACTTCCAACAGGTTCAAATGGGGTCTATTTGTCAGTCAAAACGTTAATCTTGAAGGAGCAAAAGTTTGTTCATGAGCTGTCATGCTCGCTAGGCGAGCAGAATGGGTCGCTTAGCGAGTCCCAAGAAAAGCCACCAGAATCACCTACGCTCAGAGGAATTTCTTGAACTATCATGCTCGCTAGGCAAAGCCCACGTGTTTTAAAAAAAAAAGAACAAAAAAAAACGAAAAAAAAAACGAAAAACGAAAAAAATAAATAATAATAATAATAATAAATAAATAAATAAATAAATAATTAAAATATAACAGAAATTTTTTGGACTTGGGCCTCTCTCATTTGAGCCCACAGGTCCACAAAAATCAGGTTATAAATTCAGAGTTTCAGTGAAACAAAATTAGATTTTATTCCTATTACCCTGGCAGGAAAAATATAGTGAGAGAAGAGCTAACAGAGTTCAGAGCAACCTCCAGAGACTGAAGGGAACTCATCGGCAAAGAACCAATTCCACCTCATATAAACCCTCAGATTGCTTTGCAAACCCAACCGGGCAATTCAATTTCATTCGATCTCTCCAGTCAGGTTTGCCTTATTCCCATTACTTTATGCTTTTAGTTTGAATGCTCTGAATGTATGAGGTATTATGGGTGAATTTGATACCCTGTCGATGCATGTGTTTGACAAGAGGTTTAGGCCTCCTACCCTTGGTTGCTTTTTGTGAGCTTTTTGTGAATTTTAATGGCATGATTCATGTGGTTACATTTTGATTTGGGGGCAACTCTTGATTACCCTATCCTGTTTGCTCTAACCTGTTTTGTGTTTGTTATGGCATTGTTTTCTCCTAATTCCGTCAGATTACTCTAACCTGTTTGTTGAGTTTTTGTGAGGGCTCACATACTCTTGCAGAGATGGCTTGCCTGGTGTTCCGCTTTATTTATGGGATACCACCTGGAGGTTTATTCCGATTACCTGTACTGACTCACTTTCTTTGATGGTGCTAGCTTGAGAGATCTCTGGGTTTCTTATCTAATTGTTGTTACTTCGGATCTTTATCCGTACAGTAGAACTCTCGATCCCTTTACTTTTCTCGCATGTTACCGATTTCTTAGGTTTCGTATAGCCTCTCGTGGCATGTCATTTAAGGTAGCGCGGTTCCTTCATCTAGGACTTCCTTTTTGCATGAGCATCCCTAAACACCCCAAACTCATTGATTTTTCTTCTCCTAAGAACACGTCATCTCCTTCTACTACAGGCGAGTAAGTCTCCAAAGGTCGAGCATCTGGTAGATTGCGTAGTAACGTCGTTCACCCCAAAACACAACCCTTACCCCATAGGTGGTCGAACTACGTTTTGCTCTGATTTTCATCCCAGATAAGATACGTAGGCATAAGATGCGATGTCTTAGCGAGCACACTCCATTTTAACCCATAGGTAGCCGAGCTACGAAGACTCTGATTCTCAGATTCAGATGAGATACGTATGCAGTGGATGCGACGTCCGTGCGAGTCATTTTCTTTTGACCCTTCTTTTAGTAAGTAGTACATTAGATAAACATACACACTTTTCTCATCCCTTCAATCATGTTTGCACAAATAAATTTTCAAAAAAAAACAACAACCTTTGCAACAAATGTGAAAAGGGCTCCCTAGGAGTACCTAGGATGTTTTGGGTGCCTAATACCTTCCCATTGCATAACCAACCCCCTTACCCAGATCTCTGACATTTTTACTAGATTTTGATTCGATAAAACTTTTAGGTTTTTGTTCGCTTTCAACCATTCCTTTGGATAAATAAAAGTGCGGTGGCGACTCGACTTGTATGATTTATCTTGGATTTAGTCAATATCTCTAATGGTAACGAATACCCCGCTATATATATATATATATATATATATATATATATATATATATATATATATTCATTTTTTTTCATGTCTCTAACTTTTGCCTGGACTGCCCTTTCGGGTTTTCAATCCACCGAGATGCTATTCTGTTTTTATTTTAGGCGAAGTATTTCTTGACTGCATCTGAATTCACAGGACGAGTGAAATCCTCCCCATCCATAGTTGTAAGTATCAAAGCACCGCCTGAAAAGGCTCTCTTAACAACATATGGACCTTCATAGTTTGGATTCCACTTGCCCCTAGAATCAGGCGCGAAAGACAAGACTTTCTTGAGCACAAGGTCACCTTCTCGGAACACACGAGGCTTGACCTTCTTATCAAAGGCTTTCTTCATCCTTTGCTGATACAACTGATTGTGGCACATGGCAGTTAATCTCTTCTCTTCAATCAAGTTCAGTTGGTCATAACGACTCTGAACCCATTCAGCCTCATTAAACTTGGCTTCCATCAAGACTCACATTAATGGGATCTCAACCTCCACGGGGAGCACAACCTCCATGCCATATATAAGGGAGAAAGGGGTTGCCCCTGTTGAAGTACGGACAAATATACGATAGCCATGCAGGGCAAATGGCAGCATCTCATGCCAATTTTTGTATGTAACAACCATATTCTTGATAATCTTCTTGATATTCTTGTTAGCAGCTTCAACAACCCCATTCATCTTGGGTCTATAAGGAGAAGAATTATGATGTGCAATCTTGAACTCGCTACACAGCTCTTTCATCATCTTGTTGTTCAAGTTAGATCCATTATCAGTAATGATCTTATCTGGCAAACCATAACGGCATATGAGTTGATTCTTGATGAACTTCACAACCACCTGCCTGGTCACGTTTGCATATGATGCCGCTTCAACCCACTTGGTGAAGTAATCAATTGCTACGAGAATAAATCTGTGACCGTTGGATGCTTTTGGCTCTATCATGTCAATTCCCCACATAGAGAAAGGCCATAGTGATGAAATAACATTCAGAAGTGTCAGGGGAATATGAATCTTATCCGTATAAGTCTGACACTTATGGTATTTCTTCACATATTTGCAGCAGTCAGACTCCATTGTCAGCCCATAGTAGCCTGCTCTCAACATCTTCTTTGCCATGGCATGTCCATTGGAATGAGTATCAAATGAACCCTCATGGACTTCAATCATTAATAGGTCTGCTTCGTGTCTATCCACGCATCTGAGTAGAACCATGTCAAATTTTTTCTTATAAAGCACATCACCATTGAGGTAGAAACTGCCAGATAATCTCCTCAAAGTCTTCTTATCTTTAACGAATGCCCCAGGCGGGTAAATCTGACTCTGAAGAAAACATTTGATATCAAAATACCATGGCTTATCATCTTTCACTTCTTCTACTGCAAATACATGAGATGGTCTATCCAAGCGCATCACAGTAATATTGGGGACTTCATTCCAGAATTTCACCACAATCATAGAAGCAAGCGTAGCAAGAGCATCTGCCATTAGATTCTCATCTCGAGGAATATGATGGAAGTCAACCTCAGTAAAGAACGTTGAAATCCTCCTCACATAATATCTATATGGGATGAGGCCAGGTTGATTCGTCTCCCATTCACCCTTAATCTGATTAACAACAAGGGCCGAATCACCATAAACATCAAGATGCTTGATCCTAAGATCAATACATTCTTCCAATCCCATAATACAGGCGTCATACTCCGCCATATTATTCGTGCATTTGAAAGTCAGCCTTGCTGTAAAAGGAAAATGTGTGCCCTGAAGAGTAATAATCACTGCCCCAATACCATTTCCATACTGATTTACAGCGCCATCAAACACCATGCTCCATCGGGAACCAGGCTCTGACCCTTCATCGAGCGTAGGCTCATCGCAATCTTTCATCTTCAAATACAGAATCTCCTCATCTGGAAAGTCATACTGAACTGACTGATAATCCTCAATTCGTTGATATGCCAAATGGTCAGCCAAGATACTACCTTTAATAGCCTTCTGAGCTCGATACTCAATGTCATACTCAGACAACAACATCTGCCAACGGGCAATCCTCCCAGTTAAAGTAGGATTCTCAAAGATATACTTGATTGGATCCATTTTGGATATCAACCAAGTGGTATGATTCAACATATACTGGCGTAAACACTTAGCAGCCCAAGCCAAAGCACAACATGTTTTCTCAAGCATTGAGTATCGAGACTCACAATCAGTGAACTTCTTACTCAGATAGTATATGGGATATTCTTTCTTTCCTGATTCATCTTGCTGACCAAGGACACAACTCATGGAATCATCAAGCACAGTCAAGTACATAATCAATGGTCTCCCTTCAACAGGCGGAGACAGAATCGGAGGCTCAGACAAATACTCTTTAATACTGTCAAAGGCCTTTTGGCAATCCTTGGTCCAATGATGACGCTGATCTTTCCAGAGGAGCTTGAATATTGGCGCACATGTGGCAGTCATGTGGGATATAAATCTGGAAATGTAATTCAAGCGAACAAGAAAACCTCGGACTTGCTTCTCAATTTTGGGCGCAGGCATCTCTTGTATTGCTTTGACCTTGGCAGGATCAATCTCAATAACTCTCTCGCTGACAATAAAGCCCAATAACTTTCCGAAACGGACTCCAAATGTACACTTGTTAGGATTCAGACGAAGCTTGTACTTCCTCAAACGCTGAAAAAGCTTCAACAAGTGCTCTACATGTTCAACTTTCGTTCTCGACTTCGCAATCATATCATCAACATAGACCTCGATCTCCTTGTGCATCATATCATGAAACAAGGTAGTCATAGCTCGTTGATATGTGGCTCCGGCGTTCTTTAAATCGAAGGGCATCACTCGATAACAGAATGTTCCCCAAGGTGTGATGAATGTTGTCTTCTCCATATCCTCGGGTGCCATTTTGATTTGATTATAACCGGAAAATCCGTCCATAAATGAGAAGACATTGAATTTAGCTGTATCATCTACCAACATGTCAATATGTGGTAGAGGAAAATCATCTTTCGGACTAGCTTTATTCAAGTCTCTATTGTCCACACACATTCAGACTTTTCCGTCTTTCTTAGGCACGAGCACAATATTGGCCACCCATTGAGGATATGTAGAAGTCATCAGAAACCCCGCATCAGTTTGCTTCTGAACTTCTTCTTTGATCTTTACTGCCATATCGGGATGAGTTCTTCTGAGCTTCTTCTTCACAGGCACACAATCAGGCTTCAAAGGCAGGAAATGTTGCACGATATCAATATCCAGACCAGGCATGTCTTCATATGACCAGGCAAAGACGTCGACATATTCTCGTAGCAACTCAATCAACCCCTTCTTCACATATTCTTTTAGGAGTACCCCAATCTTCACCTCACAGACACAATCTTCAGACCCCAAGTTGACTGTTTCCAGATTCTCAAGATGTGGCTGAGTGATCTTCTCTTCGTGCTCAAGTAGACGGATGATCTCATCAGGGATCTCTTCAACATCATCTTCTTCTGGCTCAAATACAGGGAACTCAAAGTTGGGAGATGATGTTGGATCATTATGTTCAATGGGTTTGATCAACTTGCATAATGATTTTGTATATAAAAGAGATTTTAGAATTCAAACAAAGCAAATCATCATGCAGATGAAAAAATTGATTTTATTCTATTTTTAGGGTTTCATGTGATCACCAATTTCATGCAAAAAGCAAAAAGTGAAAATAATTTGGAAAAACAAACATTTAACAAGAATTTATTGAATGAATATCATTGTATTTATGGGCCAACAATGTCATCACTTCTCCTTTTGCCATGGGAGAAGGGTTTTTAAACAAAAATGAACATTGCATGGACTTATGGACAACTGTTGGAACATCAACAGCGACCCAGTTATTGCAGACTCCTCCAAGGATGACAAAGTTGCCAGAATATTCCTCTGCATCCTCTTCCACAATAGCAGCTGCCTCCTGGTCTTCAACCGTGTGGATGAAACCACCACTCTGAAACAGACCGTGCTGGTTGAAAGTGCCTGAAGAGTACCCTATGCCAGCCCGGGATTTATTGTCTTCCAGCTTGATCATTTGTTCTAAACCAGTAGTTGCGCCATGCTCAATGGCCAACTTCGCATCATTGTAGGATGCAAATGAAGAAGTTCCTTTCTTAGAAGGCTCAGCAATAGATAAGGCTTGGAACGGAGTCCCAACCTCATCCTCAGCATCAATGTAAGAAAAGGAAGACAAATGGCTTACCAAGAGAGCCTTCTCTCCCCCTACCACCACCAACTTTTTGTTCTTGACGAAGTTCAACTTTTGGTGTAGGATGGATGTCACGGCGCCTGCGTCGTGAATCCATGGTATGCCTAACAAACAACTATATGATGGGTGGATATCCATGACCTGAAAAGTGATCTGGAAATCACTAGGTCCAATCTTGATTGGGAGTTCAACCTCGCCAATCACCGTCTTGCGGGATCCATCAAAAGCCTTGACGACCACTCCACTCTGCCTCATGGGAGGCCCCTGGTATGAAAGTCTAGTTATAGTGGATTTTGGCAACACATTCAGCGATGATCCTGTGTCTACCAACACATTAGACAGGGCATCATCCTTGCAATTCATGGAGATGTGAAGTGCCAAATTGTGGTTCCTTCCCTCCTCGGGGAGATCAACATCACAGAAACTCAAATTGTTACAAGCAGTAATGTTTGCAACAATGTTATCAAATTGTTCTATGGTGACGTCATGATCTACGTACGCCACGTCCAACACCTTCTGCAAAGCTTCTCGGTATGGCTTAGAATTCAATAACAAAGACAACACATATATCTTTGAAGGCGTTTGTAGAAGCTGATCTACAATATTATATTCACTCCTTTTGATGAGCCTCATCATCTCATTGCAGTCCTCTTTCATCATGCCATTATGGCCAGCAGGGACAGGAGTTCTAATAGCATCGGCAGGTCTGTTAACAGCAAGTGCCGGATTCGGAGAAACAAAAGAATTCCTCAAAGGACGAACGACACTATCGGCGGTACCAACTCTTCTGGTGTCAGTCTGGGGTCTTGATGACGCAGAGAAAACACGACCACTATGGGTCAGACCACTGACGTCAACAATATTAACAACAGAGGTGGAGGGCAGAGGCACCTCCTTCCCATCTTCTATTGCCACTGCATTATAACGATAGGGAACGACTTTTTCAGAAGAATAGGGCACATAGCCAACTGGCTTAATTATAAGAGTAGGAGAAGCCTTCCGCTTGCTGCCATCATATCTGATGACAACAGGCTCAGGTATCCTGAATACAGGTGATATCACATTAACTTCATCATACTCATCACGATTCTGAAGTATCTCTATCACACCCTGATCCAGTATTTCTTGGATGTCCTTTCTGACTTGACGACATCCTCTCTCGTTGACAGTGCAAACACGGAAACTGTCGTGGTCATGCTCGTACTGACTGTATCCACACAACAGTCTATGCATCTCGACCAAAGATTGTCGGATATGGCTGACATATCGGACCTTATATTTTCCAGGGCAATCCTGAACCATATTGACAACAGACTTCCCATGCTCGAGCAATGGGTTCTTCTTGACATTATGACCTACGTCCTTGAAAAACAATATACCACTTCTCACAAGGTCTTGCACCTTGGTCTTCAACGGGTAGCAGTTCTCCATATCATGTCTGGGAGCACCGGAATGATAAACACAATGAAGCTCAGGCTTATACCACCACTGAGGGTTAGTAGGTATAACAGGTGGGTCACGTGGAGTAATAAATTTCCTTTCTATTAAAGAAGGATATAGCTCTGCGTAAGTCATGGGAATAGGATCAAAAGTGACCTTTTTCCTATCATAGCTTGTACTGGTCTGATTGTTGTTTTGAGGCTGGTAGGCCTGCTGTTGAGGATGGTGATGTTGTTACTGATACTGTTGATGTTGCTATTGCTGGTTCTGATTATGATGCTGATATTGCTGATTTTCTCTGAAAACAGGTGCTATATGAGCCACCTGGTGCTGGTTACTGGCGGGAAGCACAGTGTTCCTCTTCACAGAGGGTCTTCTGGAATTAATGTGGGAGGTCACAACATGTGCCTCGCCATCTTTCTTCTTCGCAAACGCCCCATATCATTTGGCAGAAGAGCCTTCTTCTCTAGTCAGGTGCCCTTCCCTGACTCCTTCTTCTAGACGCATCCCCATATTCACCATTTTGGTGAAGTCAGAAGGAGCGCTAGCAATCATCCGCTCATAATAGAATGAACTCAAGGTCTTCAGAAAGATCTTGGTCATTTCCTTCTCTTCTAGCGGAGGCACGATCTATGCAGCCAATTCTCGCCACCTCTAGGCGTACTTCTTAAAAGTTTCTTTATCCTTCTGGGACATGGCCCTCAGTTGGTCCCTATCGGGAGCCATATTAACGTTGTATTTGTATTGCTTGACGAAGGCTTCGCCAAGGTCGTTGAAGGAGCGGATGTTCGCGCTGTCCAAACCCATGTACCATCTCAATGCGGCACCGGACAGGCTATCCTGAAAATAATGGATCAGGAGTTGATCGTTGTCGGTATGAGTCGACATTTTACGTGCATACATAACCAAATGGGTACGCGGGCAAGTGTTTCCTTTGTACTTTTCAAAGTCAGGCACTTTGAATTTGACAGGAATCTTGACATTAGGAACAAGGCAAAGCTCAGCAGCAGATTTGCCAAAGAGGTCCTTCCCTCTAAGAGTTTTGAGTTCCTTGCGCAGCTCAAGGAATTGATCATTCATAGCTGTTGCACCCCAAAATTTGCCCTCTATTTTTAACTCTAACCAATTTTTTTTGTTTCACATTCATTTGCATCATCTTCATAGCATAACATTTTTTTCTGTCTTAATATTAGCCGGAATAATTTCTCGGAATTTACAAACAGACTGGTCAAATTAACTTTTTAACTGTGCCTAAAATTAGTCAACGAAAAAATGTCAAGTTTAAGTTTGCAAATGTCGGTAACATTAATCTGCGGTTCACGTGGTTTAATTTGACATGCTAAAAATATTTTTACGACTATTTTTGGTCATATGTTGATCAGTCTGAGCAGTTTAAACGGTCATAATTTTTATTTCAAAATCCGACCAAACGCTGTATTTTTCCGAGTCATTTATTTCGCGCTGATTATTTTGACGTGTTCATTTTATTTTTTCGAGCATTTTGGTGCCCGACTTTTATTTTTTTTTGAGTCTATTTATTTTTATATTGGGTCTAGAATAAATAAATAGGTTAATTAGTTTTTATTTTAATTTTAACTATTTTAATTATTTAACTTTATTCAGTTTTTAATTTAATATTGGGTTTCAAAATAAACTTAGGCCCATTATCATTAACCTAATTTGTTCCTATATATATTTACTAGCATGACTGATAGAGAGAGGCAAAAAGACAGAACAAAAAAGAGAAACTGAGAGTGGCTGATCTATACTATCGTACACACAGTTTGGTAATAGTTTATATATGATATATACTTTATCTATTTTTTTGATATATTTGTTACTGTGTTTCAAATACATGTTCATATATGTAACTAGTGTGTTAAATATATATATATATATATTTCTATTTTATGTTATAATTTGATTATGTTTTCGGATCGGATCGTGTCAATACGCCGTTTTCACATATACGTGTATGAGGCGTGACATTTGTGTTATCTGATCCAGTTGCGATGATCGCAATTTTGCGCTAGCAACGCCGTTGTTTTTTTTTAATTCATATTTTTTTTATATACATATATTTAGATTTGCACATTTTTTTTCATAACTAACTACCCTGATTTTTCCTAAACCCTGACAATATCGCCACAAACTCTAAATTTCAAACCTAAAACTTTAACCGTGTTATTTCCTTTAAACCATAAACCTTTTCTTAAACCTTAACAAACCTTATTATTATTTCCTATTTTCGCTCATATTTATGTTATTCATACACTGTAACTGTTTCGCCCTTGTAATATTTTAAGTTTTAACTTGTAATATTTTCAGTTTTACTTTTCGCCATCTTTATTATGTAACTGCACCAAAGCGTTGTAATAATTAGGGTTTTATTTTCTGCCATTGATTTTCTGCCATTTTATTTTCTGCCATTGATTTTCTGCCATTTATTTTTCTGCCATTTAAATTCCTGCCATTGATCCTATATTAACTGCGTGGTTTAGTAATGTAGGGCGTGAAAACCTACTAAATTAATTATTTAATATTTTTCTATAACCTTTATATTTTTTGTAAATAAATAATAAATACTAACTATTTTAATAACTTTTTTTTATTACTTACTTATAATAATAAATCGTTATATATTTTGTAAATAAAATCTAATTGACCATTTTTCTAATTGAATAATAATAATAAACCTATTAATCTAATAATTTGATATTTTCTATAATCTTTATTTATTTTGTAAATAACTAACTTAATATTTTTCATACAACTCTTTTATTTTATAATTTGTACATTAATGTATTTTAAATTCTTTTATTATTACTAATTTATTTTAAACTCATATTTTTGTAATAACTTCTAAAAAAGTCTAACTTGTTTAACCTAAAATAATTTCTTTTAAAATTCTAACCTTTTTATTATCACTTTATTATTATTGTTATTTTATTATTGCTTTATTACCATTGTTTATTTATTATTTTATTATTATTTGCTTTTATCTATTCTATTTTTGCTTCATTATTTTCCTTATTTTAATTTTGTTTTATTTATAATATTAGGAACAAATGTATAGGTTGTAAATTTATTCTTTCTCGCTTGATTATTATGTATCTGTCCCATAGCCATGTAATAGTTTAGAAATTTATTTTTCTTGCTTTTATTTTTGTAAATATTTATTGCGTGGTTAGTAATTTAGGGAGTGCAAAAAACTAACTGTAAATAATTGAACTTAGAAAATTAAATTCAAGACAAATATCTGAAAAATAACACTCACACACGTAAGTCGATCTTTGATCGCCATCTGTACTTCCTAGGGTATTCCTCTTGGTTGCCTTCTTTAAATGGTCAAGTCCCTCGAAAATAGGGGTGTCTTAAGCAAAGTCCCTTCAAACAGAAAAATCATCAAGTCCCTATAAACTTAAAAGATCAAGTCCCTACGAGGTTGCCTACGATATAATGATCTTGTCCCTTCGGTAAATATGATGATAGTCCCTACGAGTTGCTAAAGACACCCCTTATGTTGCCTTCATTGACCATACGATGACCCTACGCCCGTCCCTTAAACACATCCAAGGTAATGACTACCTATTCCTTAATAATAGGGACAGTCTTACCATTGAAAGAATATACGAGAACACGAAAGACTTAATCTAGGGTAGGTATCTCATAGTTACTTGCTCACACTTTTCAAAATTACTTTTACACCTCACAATTTCTAAACTAGGCTTTGTATACACCCATACGAGGGTCATTACAAAGTACTTAAAGAAATTTTTCTAATCACACACTACACTCTTGCAAACAAACAAAGTGAGCTAAGTAACTAAGAGCCCATGGATAACCATGGATATAAAGGGTGCTAATACCTTCCCTTTGTATAACCTACCCCCCGAACTCAAAATCTTTTTAAGGTCTTTCCTGTTCTTTTATGTCCTTTCCTTTTGGATAAAATAAAAGTCGGTGGCGACTCTTGCTATCCGCAACATTTAACTAAAGTCAGTTCTCCCACCGTGTTACAGAACTGGCGACTCTGCTGGGGATTTAATAAAAGAGGGGTACCCTTAGGAATTAGATCACTTTAAAATTGTTTGCCTTGTTTGCTTTATACTTATCTGTTGGGTGCTCTTATGTGTGAAAGACCCTAACCCGGATCTAGTGTACCTTAGGTAAATGGCAATAGACCAAGGAAACTGTACGGCGTATATCGATATGGTTGATCTGGTGGCCATAGTTAGTGTGACTTCTTGGTTGGTGCTTATGTTCCTTAAGCAAGTTGAGGATAATATGAGGCTGCCATATGTTGTCAATACACTAACTGAATTTTAGAACCCTAGTCATCCCATCTTGGCCTTTAGAAAGTAGTGAGATAACCGGCTTTGGTGAAGACTGAAGTTGGTTGATACTCGATACTACACTCATTGAGATCCTAAACTTGGAGGGTTTTGGTTGGCAAGTAAGTTGCCTACTGAACAACCACCCTTGTGAAGGATCAATGATTTTGAGATCCCTTAGAACCTGGTTACTTTTGTAGGACATGATGAATCAACTAAACTTCAGGGGAGGGTACTTACCTTTAAACCTCATGCAAGCCTTCAAACCTAGGGCTATTGTGTGACTTGTTTGTGTGTGCCACATGTTTGTGATTGAGCATAACATCATAGCATCATCATGCATCATAAGCATAGCATTTTCACTAACCATTTCAAGGACCAAAGGATTTATCTTTGTTCTTTGTTGCAGGTCATGGCTTCTGCTCGTAGGAATACTATCCGGATCAACTTTGTAGGAATACCTCCTAAGCTTAAGGAATTGGTCTCTCAAGTTTCTGAAAACTCCCAGTTCATCAAGAGGCATGGTCACCTACTGGATCTAGTCACTTCAGGGTTCAATGAAGACATGATGAGTGTCCTGTTTCAGTTCTTTGACCCTAAACATCATTGCTTCACATTTCCCGACTATCAGCTGGTTCCTACAATGGAAGAGTTCTCCAAGCTTCTGGGTATACCTATTCTTGATTAGAAACCCTTCACAGGCTTGGAAAAAGAGCCTAAACCTGAAGTCATTGCTGCAGCCTTACATTTAAAGAAATCAGACATTGTCCTAGAAACAAGGAGTGGAGTTAAGGGTATTCTTTCTAAGGTATTGGTGGAGAAAGCTCAAGTATTCCTGAAGGCTATGAGTTATGATGCTTTTGAGGAGATCTTAGCCCTATCGATTTATGGCTTAGTACTGTTCCCCAATCCAGACCAGTTCATAGACGTACACGCCATCAACATATTTCTGACTCGCAATCCAGTGCCTACATTACTTGGAGACATCTTACACTCTCTTCATACCCGTACTACGAAGGAACGAGGAACTCTGATGTGTTGCATACCTCTATTATCTAGGTGGTTTATTTCTCACCTTCCTCGATCAGTGATGAAGAATGAACAAGGGTTCAGGTGGTCCAAGAGGATTATGTCACTTTCTCATTCAGATATTCATTGGTGCTCTAGATCTATGGAGAATGTTACCATCATTGACCGTTGTGGGGAGTTCCCTAATGTGCCACTCCTTGGCATAAGAGGGGGCATTACCTACAACCCTTCTTTAGCTCTACGTCAGTTTGGTTACGCTCGGACTGATGGTCCTCATGACATGCTTATTCAGGGTATTGTGTTCGACTACGACAACGATCTTCAAGGTTACCGTCAAAGGTTCATACGAGCATGGGGTAAAGTGAACAAGGTTGACAGCAAGACTTTGGAACCCAAGTACACTATTCCTATGGAACCATATCTCAGATGGGTACGATCTCGTGCTCAGACTCTTATGATGCCATATCCTGCTATCCTGCCAGTTACCATGGAGCTTGTTGCTGAAGGAGATACTTCTTACATCATTCTTCATCTAGACATGCCCACTGACATGGATGAGTTACAGAGGTCCTGGATCCAGTTGAAGGAGCAAAGAGATACTTTTGAGACTCATTACAAGGCAAGTCAGGAAAGAATCCTGGAGCTAACAAAACAACTTCACGAGGAGCGGAATCTCAACTCATACCTCAACACAAAGAGGAAACGTCCATGGGAGACTTAAAACCCCATTTTTTGTATTCATTTCATTTTTATTGTAAGCCCAAGGGGCAAACAAGTTTATTACTAATAAAAGTTTACTTTTTGGTGGTTTAAACAAATTTAAATCCTACGGTCCTTGAAAACATTGCATAAGCATCTACATACCATATTATTGCATCACAGGTTTCTTATGAACATGTATCTTATCTTCTCGCTGTTTATTTCAGCAGAAATGGCTCTTGAACAGACTGTCAAGATCACTTCCAAGGGTCCTATCAAAATTACTGCTGAAGGCCTGGTGAAGACTGTTGCTGAAGTTAGAGTGCCTCCCATGATTATTACCACTCCTGGCCCTATTCCTTATACTTCTGATAAAGCTATACCCTGGAATTACGGTTCTAATGTTTATATCCATGGTGTTAAGCAGGAACCTTTGACTGATACACCTGTTACTGATGATAACCTTGATGTTGATAATATTGCTGGATCTAGTAAGATCACCAGAAGTGGAAGAATTTTCTCTCCTCCAGCTACCTCAAAAAATACAGTTCCTCCAACTACTACCTCCACTTCTGAGCCAAGTACTGATGCTCGAGGCAAAGGTCCTGTGGTTGAACCTGTGCAAGCTGAAGCACCGACTGCTGAAAATCTCTCTAAACAGATGGAAGAAGTGCTAAAGATCATTCGTAAGAGTGATTATGATATTGTTGACCAGTTGGGGCATACTCCCTCCAAAATTTCCATGTTGTCTTTGTTGTTGTGTTCTGAGGCTCATGCTAAAGCCTTGATCAAATTCTTAAGGACTGCTCATGTACCAAATGAAATTTCTGTGGATCAATTTGAAAATTGTGTTGCACATCTGACTTATGATATTGGGTTAGGTTTTTCTGATGCTGACTTGACTCCTGCCAAAAGAAACCATAACAGAGCTTTACATATCTCCATTGAATGTAGGGGCACTACCTTGTCTCATGTGTTGATAGACAATGGCTCTCCATTGAATGTACTTCCCAAAGAGGTTCTGAACAAGCTCAGTCCTGAAGATGCTGTGTTAAGATCAAGTAATATAGTGGTGAGAGCCTTTGATGGTTCAAGAAGAGTGGTGCATGGAGAAATAGATCTCCCGATCAAAGTAGGCTCTCAAGTCTTCGATTTTCTACCTTTTATGTAATGGATATTCGTCCTGCGTACTCTTGTTTGCTTGGGCGCCCCTGGATCCACGGGGCAGGTGCCGTGACCTCCACTCTACATCAGAAGTTGAGATATCCAGTGAAGGGAAAGATCGTAACTGTTTATGGAGAGGAAGAATATATGGTCAGTCATGTGAATACATTTAAGTATGTTGAAGTGGAAAGTGAATATGTTGAGACTCCTTGCCAGACATTTGAAGTAGTTCCTTGGGTCGTTCCCGCTACTGAAGCTCCTCCTGTGGTTAAAAGAGTTCCTGTGGTTACCAGAGTACCTCCTACAATGGCTTCCCTCAAAGATGCTAAAGCTTTGGTTGAAGAAGGTGGTTGTACTATTTGGGGTCAGCTTCCCGACATTCCTTACAAGTCTGACAAGTTTGGTTTGGGTTTCACTGCAGAGTCCCAGAAGGCTGTTCGTCGTGCTCGTGCTGTTCGTATCACCAATCAAGGGAACATGAAAGATCAAATCAATGCTGTGGGTGATTATAATGAAGACTACAATCTGGATAACTGGATTTTTCCTACTGTGGGTGATGGGCTCAACAATTGGAAGACTGAAGACGTTATTCCTATCTCCTTTAGTCAGGAGTAAATACTATTACTGTGTTGTTATTTTTAAGCCTTGTGCCTTACCCGGGGCACAATGGTATGCTTGTTTCGGGATATCATTTCATTTGCATACTTCATTCAATAAAAATCAATGGACGTTTCGTTTTCGTAAATATTGGGCTCTTTGTTTTTCTTTTATTTTATTTTCATCAGCTATGTGTTCTTACACACACCCACATCACTAAAATGCAGATCCTCATCCACTCTGGATCCTGTTGATAACAGTTCTACTATTGCCAATTATAATTTCGAGAATCCGATCTATCAAGCTGAAGATGGAAAGGATGAAGATTGTGAAGTACTTGTAGAGCTTGCTAGGTTATTACAACAAGAAGAGAAAGTTACACAGCCGCATGAGGAATCAATTGAGGTTGTAAATCTGGGTACTGAAGTAGACAAGAAAGAAGTCAAAATAGGAGCAGGCTTGGAAAACAGTGTCAAAGAAAGATTGAGTCGGATGTTACGTGACTATGTAGAGGTTTTCGCTGGAAAAATCAAGAGATGATATGGAATGATGAATGTCAAGAAGCTTTTGACAAAATCAAGAAGTATCTCCAAGAACCTATAAATCTGATGCCACCAGTTGAAGGAAGACCTCTAATCATGTATTTGACCGTGTTAGAAAATTCAATAGGGTGTGTGTTGGGGCAACATGACGAGTCTGGTCGAAAAGAGCATGCAATATACTACCTTAGCAAAAGGTACCGACTGTGAAACAAGATACTCCCAGCTCGAGAAAGCTTGCTATGCTTTGGCTTAGGCTGCTTGCCGACTAAGACAGTATATGTTGAATCATACCACTTTATTGATTTCTAAGATGGATCTTATCAAATATACATCTGAGAAACCTGCTCTCTCCGGAAGAACAACAAGATGATTGTTGAACTCTGCACGCAGTTCAAAATAAAACACCATAACTCTTCTCCGTACCGGCCAAAGATGAATGGCGTCGTGGAGGCTGCTAATAAGAATATTAAGAAGATCATACAAAAGATGACAGTAACATACAAAGACTGGCATGAGATGTTACCCTTTGCTCTTCATGGTTATCGCACTTCAGTGCGCACTTTGACAGGGGAAACTCCTTTCTCTTTGGTCTACGGAATGGAAGCCGTGTTACCAGTGGAAGTTCAGATTCCCTCTCTAAGAATCATGAAAGAGGCAGGTTTAGACGAGGATGAATGGATTCAGACTCGACTCGACCAGATAAATTTGATTGATGAGAAGAGGTTGGCAGCTGTTTGTCATGGTCAGATGTACCAGAAACGGATGATCAAAGCTTTCAATAAGAAGGTTAAGCCAAAGGTATATCAGGCTGGTGACTTGGTAATCAAGCGTATCATACTACCACAGGGTGATCCTAGGGGCAAGTGGACTCCTACATATGAAGGACCATTTGTGGTCAAAAGAGTATTCTCAGGAGGTGCCATGATGCTTACTACTATGGATGGTGAAGACTTTCCACAGCCTGTAAACGCAGACATAGTTAAAAAATACTACGCATAAAAAGAGACCCGCTAGGTTGACTGGCCTAGGCAAAAATAAGGGCATTCCGGCAAACCAAAAGGGTTCGGGCAAAAATTAGGGGTATATATAAAAAAAATATACACCCGACAAGTCGAAAACCTGACAAGGCGGCTTGGGCAAAAAAGGGTATCCCGGTGGATTGAAAACCTGAAAGGGCAATCCAGGCAAAAGTTAGGGATTAAAGCGTATGACTATGTCTCGTTTGGATCACTCATGTAACTTCAACTGATGGTGCTACCTAAATCAAGTTCAAACAGATAAAGATCAATCCAATCGTTTCTGTCTCAACAACAGAAGATGAGATATTTGAAGATAATGGCAATAGTAGAATTGAAACTCAATAGGATCATTTTTCACATAGCTGTTTTCTTTGTTTTATAAAAAATTTACGACGAATTCCTCTTACTAGGATTTCTGTCTCCTTGTACAAACTTGCCTATGTATAGGTCACTTTGTGATATAAATAAAATTTCATCTTTGAATCTAGATTTACTTTTACTCTATTTATATAAGCGAAAACGTCCATTGGTTGTGTTTGAATGTATGTATGCTTTTGAATACGATTGATGTTTACCAGAAATGCATAAAATGCAGTAATAGTATTTACTAAGGACGAACGAGGGTAGTAGTTCAACGAAGCTTCGCCGGTTCATCCCCACTACAAATCCCCAGTAGAGCAAATCTATCTTTATAGATGCTTCGAATTACGTCTCCCCTTGAATTTGTGTCCATCTCATTTATCCTCAGTCGGGATACTCAGGAACTTATTCCTTCAATAGAAGTACGACGAACGAATACGGGAAGTGACAAATACTATACTATCAAACAAGACGGGAACGAGTTCCTCATATTCTTCAGCAACGAATCGGGATTTATTTTCCCTAGCCAGCAGTTGTTATACAAAGATATCTAGACGCTTCAGGCCGCATGATTCATACATACATCATTTACATCATACCATGGCGTATCCATAAGTGCATAATACATTTACGTAGATGCACCATGCCATGCATGCATACATATTGCATAAACTAACCTTTTCCTTGCAGGATGGTTATATACAGATAAAATACTATCAACAATTCACAACAGGTCAGAAACGATCTATACGAAGATCTAGTGCTGATACTTAATCATCACTCAAGGTGTCCTTGGATAGTAGGCAAACGGTCTATACGAAGATCTATTCCCTAGTCCAGGATGTTTTCAGGAGAGTTAATCCTGATACTCTTTTGTCATCGGATAGTAGGCAAATGGTCTATACGAAGATCTATTCCCTAGTCCATGATATTTTCAGGAGATTTCATCTTGATATTCTTTTGTTCTTGGATAGTAGGCAAACGGTCTATACGAAGATCTATTCCCTAGTCCAGGATATTTTCAGGAGATTTCATCCTGATACTCTTTTGTTCTTGGATATTAGGCAAACGGTCTATACGAAGATCTATTCCCTAATCCAGGATATTTCCAGAAGAGATAATCATCACGAAGATTTATTTCTACTGGTTTATTCAACAATTCAAAACAGTTCAGAGACGATCTATACGAAGGTCTAGTGCTGATACTTAATTCAGAAAGAAATCGCCACGAAGATTTGGTTCTGACACTTAAATTAAAAGTATGTTCCTAGATACGATTCAGAGACGGCCTATACGAAGACCTAGTACTGATATCCAGTATCAACATCAAGATATTATCACCTCCTGATATTATGGATGGCATCTATAAGTCCATCTCCAGTTCTTCCAAGTGGCATCTTCAAGCCCACTTAAGCATATACAACCAGTCATCAGTGTTACTTTACGCACCGGCGAGTGCAAATTTTTGGGCTTTTGTGTTCAATCCCCTTCAACCTTTCAAGTCACGAATGGCACACAGGCCAATCTAACTCCTCAGGTTTCAGAAAATTGAACAGGGGCAGCTGTTGCACCCCAAAATTTGCCCTCTATTTTTAACTCTAACCAATTTTTTTGTTTCACATTCATTTGCATCACCTTCATAGCATAACATTTTTTTATGTCTTAATATTAGCCGGAATAATTTCTCGGAATTTACAAACAGATTGGTCAAATTAACTTTTTAACTGTGCCTAAAATTAGTCAACGAAAAAATGTCAAGTTTAAGTTTGCAAATGTCGGTAACATTAATCTGCGGTTCACGTGGTTTAATTTGACATGCTAAAAATATTTTTACGACTATTTTTGGTCATATGTTGATCAGTCTGAGCAGTTTAAACGGTCATAATTTTTATTTCAAAATCCGACCAAACGCTGTATTTTTCCGAGTCATTTATTTCGTGCTGATTATTTTGACGTATTCATTTTATTTTTTCGAGCATTTTGGTGCCCGACTTTTATTTTTTTTGAGTCTATTTATTTTTATATTGGGTCTAGAATAAATAAATAGGTTAATTAGTTTTTATTTTAATTTTAACTATTTTAATTATTTAACTTTATTCAGTTTTTAATTTAATATTGGGTTTCAAAATAAACTTAGGCCCATTATCATTAACCTAATTTGTTCCTATATATATTTACTAGCATGACCGATAGAGAGAGGCAAAAAGACAGAACAAAAAAGAGAAACTGAGAGAGGCTGATCTATACTATCGTACACACAGTTTGGTAATAGTTTATATATGATATATACTTTATCTATTTTGTTGATATATTTGTTACTGTGTTTCAAATACATGTTCATATATGTAACTAGTGTGTTAAATATATATATATATTTCTATTTTATGTTATAATTTGATTATGTTTTCGGATCGGATCGTGTCAATACGCCGTTTTCACATATACATGTATGAGGCGTGACATTTGTGTTATCCGATCCAGTTACGATGATCGCAATTTTGCGCTAGCAACGCCGTTGTTTTTTTTTTAATTCATATTTTTTTTTATATACATATATTTAGATCTGCACATTTTTTTTTCATAACTAACTACCCTGATTTTTCCTAAACCCTGACAATTTCGCCACAAACTCTAAATTTCAAACCTAAAACTTTAACCGTGTTATTTCCTTTAAACCATAAACCTTTTCTTAAACCTTAACAAACCTTATTATTATTTCCTATTTTCGCTCATATTTATGTTATTCATACACTGTAACTGCTTCGCCCTTGTAATATTTTAAGTTTTAACTTGTAATATTTTCAGTTTTACTTTTCGCCATCTTTATTATGTAACTGCACCAAAGCGTTGTAATAATTAGGGTTTTATTTTCTGCCATTGGTTTTCTGCCATTTTATTTTCTGCCATTGATTTTCTGCCATTTTATTTTTCTGCCATTTATTTTTCTGTCATTTAAATTCCTGCCATTGATCCTATATTAACTGCGTGGTTTAGTAATGTAGGGCGTGAAAACCTACTAAATTAATTATTTAATATTTTTCTATAACCTTTATATTTTTTGTAAATAAATAATAAATACTAACTATTTTAATAACTTTTTTTTATTACTTACTTATAATAATAAATCGATATATATTTTGTAAATAAAATTTAATTGACCATTTTTCTAATTGAATAATAATAATAAACCTATTAATCTAATAATTTGATATTTTCTATAATCTTTATTTATTTTGTAAATAACTAACTTAATATTTTTCATATAACTCTTTTATTTTATAATTTGTACATTAATGTATTTTAAATTCTTTTATTATTACTAATTTATTTTAAACTCATATTTTTGTAATAACTTCTAAAAAAGTCTAACTTGTTTAACCTAAAATAATTTCTTTTAAAATTCTAACCTTTTTATTATCACTTTATTATTATTGTTATTTTATTATTGCTTTATTACCATTGTTTATTTATTATTTTATTATTATTTGCTTTTATCTATTCTATTTTTGCTTCATTATTTTCCTTATTTTAATTTTGTTTTATTTATAATATTAGGAACAAATGTATAGGTTGTAAATTTATTCTTTCTCGCTTGATTATTATGTATCTGTCCCATAGCCATGTAATAGTTTAGAAATTTATTTTTCTTGCTTTTATTTTTGTAAATATTTATTGCGTGGTTAGTAATTTAGGGAGTGCAAAAAACTAACTGTAAATAATTGAACTTAGAAAATTAAATTCAAGACAAATATCTGAAAAATAACACTCACACACGTAAGTCGATCTTTGATCGCCATCTGTACTTCCTAGGGTATTCCTCTTGGTTGCCTTCTTTAAATGGTCAAGTCCCTCGAAAATAGGGGTGTCTTAAGCAAAGTCCCTTCAAACAGAAAAATCATCAAGTCCCTATAAACTTAAAAGATCAAGTCCCTACGAGGTTGCCTACGATATAATGATCTTGTCCCTTCGGTAAATATGATGATAGTCCCTACGAGTTGCTAAAGACACCCCTTATGTTGCCTTCATTGACCATACGATGACCCTACGCCCGTCCCTTAAACACATCCGGTAATGACTACCTATTCCTTAATAATAGGGACAGTCTTACCATTGAAAGAATATACGAGAACACGAAAGACTTAATCTAGGGTAGGTATCTCATAGTTACTTGCTCACACTTTTCAAAATTACTTTTACACCTCACAATTTCTAAACTAGGCTTTGTATACACCCATACGAGGGTCATTACAAAGTACTTAAAGAAATTTTTCTAATCACACACTACACTCTTGCAAACAAACAAAGTGAGCTAAGTAACTAAGAGCCCATGGATAACCATGGATATAAAGGGTGCTAATACCTTCCCTTTGTATAACCTACCCCCCGAACTCAAAATCTTTTTAAGGTCTTTCTTGTTCTTTTATGTCCTTTCCTTTTGGATAAAATAAAAGTCGGTGGCGACTCTTGCTATCCGCAACATTTAACTAAAGTCAGTTCTCCCACCGTGTTACAATAGCATCCATTTTCTCATACACGTCTGGTCCCTCAGATGGCTTAGAGTGGTAAATGGTGTCATCTACTCTCAACAAAGTATGCACGACTAGAGGTGGCACAACAAGGACCGAGCTAGATGCCGGCAAAGAAGCAAAAGTTGGGGCGAGACCCTCTGGAACAAAGTTCACGGGCATCCCCCAGGGAAACCCGGCTGGCATAGCAGTAGGCGCGAAGTGGGCGCTGGCAGTAGGCACTGTTGAGGAAGTAATCTCGGAAATGACTATCCTCTGGGGAGGAGTTGAAGGCGTTGGAGACGACTGTCTTTGGGCAGCCAAGAAAGACTCCATCAGGGCAGTCAATCTTGCCACTTCCTCCTTGGTTCTTTGTTCTCTTGCTCGAGGTGATCCATTAGCTTTGATGAATTGGCTCTAGTGTAGTACCGGTGCGTCATCTTGTCTTCAAAATAAATGAAGAACACAGAGTTAGACCACTGAACATGAAGCCCTGGAACAAAACCTGCTTATGCACATGATGCATGATATGCTTGTGCATATGATTTATTTATTTTAATCAGAGGAACTTTAGAGTCCTATTTGTAAATATTTGGAAATATTAATCATTTAGACATATATGGAAATATCATATCAATAATATCTGGAAAAAGTTTTACACCAAAGAAGTATAGTCTTGGTAACCAAATACAATACAAGAGAGAAGGAAAATGAGCATCCTATGGAACCCTAGAAACAATCGTCCAACGCTCTCGAGACTGGAAGATAAGCTGCACGAAACCTCTTCACCTCTCTCTCATAGGCTGCCTCCATATCTGCCTTCTCCTTGGCGAGTCGATCGTATTTCCTCTTCCAAAACCTGGAAGACTGAGGAAGAAGAGAAGTCACCATATCATCAGGCTCGTCGATAACCTGATGCTCAAGAAACTCTATCAATGCATCCTTATCTCTAAGATGCTGAAGTAGCTCCTCTCGCTCACGGACCCAAGCACGCGAACGATCTTCAACTCTCAACTCCTATACTCCTTGGTCGGGGAGGGTTGAAGGTCCAGCCATAACCATAAGTGTAGGTCTCGGGTAATCATAAGGCATAAGGTACTCAGAAGCTCTCCTCCTCACCCACGAGGTGTAGGATTCCAAAGCAATACAATTCTTCGGACCAAGCTCTTTCCTTCCCTTCCTATGAATCTTGCGCCAAGCGCGGACCATCCTACCCTTCAAGTTTTGGGGATCTTTACCCTCTTGAAGGAACACACCTTCTAACAAAATGTTATTAGGTTTATCCTTTAAGGGGAACCCAAGCTGACGACGTGCCAAAACAGGGTTGTAGTTAATCCCACCACATGTACCAAGAAGAGACACATTGGAAAATTCACCACAAGAGTCAATAATTTGCACACCATCATATGCACGGTTGTACCAAAAGATATCATCATTAGTGAGAGACATAAGTCTCGTGGACCACCGTAGACATCCTTTGTTCTCCTTGAAGGCGACCGTCTGTGGCAAGTGCGAAATAAACCACTTGTACAACAGAGGCAAACAACACACAATGGTACCACCAGCCTTTGCATTCCTCATATGCAAAGAGAAATAAGTGTCACCCAACAAAGTCGGAACGGGATTAAGAGTAGAGAAAATCCTAATAGCGTTCACATCCACAAAATTGTCGATGTTGGGGAATAACACTAGCCCATAGATGAGAAGTACAAATATGGCCACAAAGGCGTCCTCACTCATGGCCTTCCCATACAAAGTAGCTTGAGCAATGAGGAAATCAGATGGGAGACCTTGAATTCCACCTTTGGTAGTCATATGAGCACCCACAATAGATTCATCTATATGCAACAGATCAGTAATCTCTTGGGAAGAAGGAACTCTCTCCAAGCCACTGAACGCCAACTGATCTAGAATAGGTATACCCACAAGATATGCATACTCCTCAAGCGTAGGCAAAAGCTGGAAATCCGGAAATGTGAAGCAACGGTACAAGGGATCATAGAACTGCACCAGCACACTCATCAAACCTTCATCCACATGAGTAGCAAGAATAAACAGAAGCTTCCCATGGCGAGCCTTGAACTCCAATGGATCTAATACATAGGATGTCAGACTCCTTAACTCTTTCAAGTCGGGTTGTCTGAAACTGTACTTCTTCGTATTCCTTCTTTGCTTATCCATGTCTGAAAATTTGCAAATAGACCTCTTAAGTTCCTTGAAAATTTTCTCATTGTTGATGATATGGATGTGTATGAATGCATGAATGCATGGATGCAACAATCACACTCAAGAATCAAGCAAATCACACCACACAAAGGTCATGGGATGGATCAAGTCATCCTTAATATCAATCATCCATTTTGGTGGATTATGGTTTACACCTTATCAACACCCAATATCCATTGATATTAAGGATATACAAGAACGGATCAACCATGAATCAAGGGTTTGTTGCAAGTCACGAGCATGGAGTCTCGGTTAAGAACCACCCAAAGGGAGTGTACTATGGTTAAACCTGAATATCATGTTCTACAAGAGGTTCCCATAGTCATCATCCCATATTTCAGATATTATCGGATAAACGACTACTCGTATTCCAAAAAAATTCTCAAGAGAGACTCTTATGAGTGTAGTATCGCGTAACAATCCTATCAAATATTACACTTGAACGACCTTCGCACTACGTCCTAAAAATAGGCCAAGATGGGCTAGGTAATCTAAGGTCCTTGGCTTTTAAGGCATATATTGGAAAGAGTAATTCCTAACCACGACTACTCGTGTGACATTATTGATCCCAACATAACCTCCACCAAGTGAATGGGCTTGCAAGTCAACTTGCTAAGGAATAACTCCACACAAGTCAACAAGACTATGCCATTCTCCTATCATAAGTGCACTCGAGTTCAGGTATATAACTCGTCTCACAAGAGACCACCAAGCACACAAGGAATTCATACATTACAAACAATACAGTCATCCCAAATTTGCACAAAAATATGTCACAAGATAATATACAATACAATACAACAAATGTGAAAAGTAGGCCAAACCCACTAGGCAAATGTCCCCAGCAAAGTCACCACTTTTTTGTAGCGAGGTATTCATTACCTTTAGATTTATTGACTAAATCAAAAGTAAATCATACAATTCGAGTCGCCACCGCACTTCTATTTATACAAAGGAAAGGTTAGAAAGCGAACAAAAACCGAGAAGTTTTATCAAATCAAAAACTAATAAAAATGTCAGAGATCTGGGTAAGGGGGTTGGTTATGCAATGGGAAGGTTTTAAGCACCCAAAACATCCTTAGTACTCTAAGGGAGCCCTTTTCACTAATGTTGCAAGGTAGGTAGGTATTTATGAAAAATATTTGTGAAAACATGATTGGGGAGATGAGAGAAGAATATACAAATTATTTACAATTTTGTGTTTAAATGGATAAACCCATTGCCTACGTACCATCTTAAAAAAGACTAGGATCAAAACCTCGTAGTTCGGGGTAAAAGTTTCAAAAGAAGTTGGTGAATTGATTGGTCAAAAGCCTTAAGGTCTTTTGTTATCAAAGGGATAAAACTCAACCTAAAACCACAAATCCACCATGTGAGGAGAGCTTCAACATGCTAGTGAGGGGTTAACCCTATAATAAGCATGGAAGTCTTATAGTCCATCACTAAGGATATAGGTGAGTATTATATCAACCTCTAGGATAACTCAAACCTAATAGCTAATGTTTATGAAAAGCTTTGGCAAAAGTGGCCATTGAAACCACAAAACAATTGAGTGAGTTATATTTACCAATGAAAAGTATTCACAAAGTAAGGTCAAAGTTGACTTAAGGATTCAAGTCAAAATAAGTGTTATGAAAAGAGTTTGGAAAATCAAAAGCATGGTGCTTAGGTTTCTAATTTTGAAAACAATGTCAATGTTTGTACAAAAATTTGGCTTGGGTTAGAGTGGGGGGAAAAAAAAGAATGGCTAAGTCCTAAACATGCAAAGATGAAGGAAGAGAAATAAAACCACATGGAGTTCCCTTCTTGAGATCATATTAATGATCCAAGTTTCTCCCATCCTTTGGAATTAGCAAGCAAATAACAAATAACTCAATCAATCAAGCAAATAACAATCAAGCTCCTAGGAATCTTCCAATGGCTTTTTGTATCTCTCACTTTGGATGCTCATGACAATGGTTCTTCTACTTGGCAAGTTTGGGATCCCTAGCACAAGAACACACAAATCAAAAAGTTCCACAATGCAATAGAAAGAATGGACAAGAGTGAGTTTAGAATTAGGTCCTTTCCAAGTCTTCTTCAAGATTAAGCATTCTAAAGGCATGAGGCCTAGTTGCTCTTTGACATTTTTCTTATTTTATAGCATTCTAAAGGCATGAGGCCTAGTTGCTTTTTGAACTCCATTAGCTTAGGTAAGGTCCTATAATCTAAGTCCTTTTGTCCATTTGCATTGGGTTCACACAATCAAAACAAAACAAGCACAATAGTATATACACAATAAATATGCTCAAGTGAGCAAAAGGTAAATTGCATTAACATAAACATGAGCTTAAGTGAGCAAAGGGGCAAAAGAAAATGAATTAATGTACAAGAATATTAAATTGCATTAAAATAAATTGCAAGAATTAAATGACTTGAATTAAAAGTTAGTGTCAATAGTCAATGTTAGTGTGCCATAAGGCAATTTAGCGCTTTGTTAAGCAATCGTAAGTGGACTAATGTAGTAGTCACACCTATCTGAGGCCGGCCAATAAAACTATAGGCAACAAACACAAGTTAGAGACCATGACTAGTAAGCCAAGCTTCTACAACTTGCCATGCCAAAAGAAAAAAAGAATGATCTTGTATTGATTTAGGTTTTTTGCTTGACCAAGAAGAAACCTATCTCTAATGCAAAGCCATTCACTTGATCTTTGATCAAGATGAATTAGATTTGAATCAAAGAAGGTTAAGCCCATCATATATCAAGGCTAACCACCAATCTCTAACTCATTGATCAAAAAGAAAAAAGAAGAAGAAGAATGTACATGAATTGAAATTCAAATGAGATATCCAACACACATTGTTCAAACATGAATAGAATCAAAGTCAATCAATGGTAAACAGAAGCAAAATGAAACTTAGAAGTCAAGAAACAAATAAAATATTTTTGGTATTTTTGAGAATTAAAATAATACTTGAATTAAAATAATCAAACAAAGGTCAAACTTCAAATCCATTTCAAATCAAGTTGAAAAAAGTCCAAATGGATCATCCTAAGTTCAACATGGTCAAACAAAGTTTGACAAAAAAATTCAGCATTTTTGGAAACCAGAAACTATTTTAAACAATTAAAAATGAATAAAAAATAACTTGATTGAACTAAAATCTCAAATAAATCTCAAATCAATTAAGAAATTGATGAGAATATTTTTGCATTTTTTGAATATTGAAAACTATTTAAAATGAATTAAAAATAACCAGAAAAGAGAAAATTCACAAAAAATATCAAATGACAAAATAAAAAATATTAAAAATCATTTTTAGAAACTAGAATTAAAAAGGAAAATAATGCAATTGGTCATGTATCAGGGTATTCCTTACCATTGGAGATATTGACTAAATCCAAGATAAATCATACAAGTCGAGTCGCCACCGCACTTCTATTTATCCAAAGAAATGGTTAGAAAGCGAACAAAAACCTAAAAGTTTTATCGAATCAAAAACTAGTAAAAATGTCAGAGATCTGGGTAAGGGGGTTGGTTATGCAATGGGAAGGTGTTAGGCACTCAAAACATCCTAGGTACTCCTAGGGAGCCCTTTTCACATTTGTTGTAAGGTTGGTATTTTGTGAAAATTTATTTGTGCAAACATGATTGAAGAGATGAGAAAAGAATATACAAGTTTATTTACATTTTTTGTGTTTGAATGGATGAACCCATTGCCTACGTACCATCTTAAAAAAGATTAGGATCAAAACCTCGTAGTTCGGGGTAAAAATCTCAAAATGAGTTGGTGAATTGATTGGTCCAAAAGCCTTAAGGTCTTTTGTTATCCAAGGGAGAAAACTCAACCTAAATCTACAAATCCACCATGTGAGGATAGCTTCAACATGCTAGTGAGGGGTTAACCCTATAATAAGCATGGAAGACTCATTGTCCATCACTAAGGATAAAGGTGAGTATTGCATCTACCACAAAGATAAATCAAACCTAATAGCTAAAGGTTATGAATTTTCTTGATTAAGGAAGTGGCCATTGAAACCACAAAAGTATTTGAATGGGTTATATTTATCAATTAGAAGTATATACAAAATGGTCAAAATTGACTTAAAGATTCAATTCAAAATAAGTGTTATGAAAAGAAAGTTTGAAAATCAAAAGCATAAGGCTTAGGTTTCTAATGTTGAAAACAAAGGGTTTAAATGTTTGCACAAAAAGTTTTGGCTTGGGTTAGAGTGGAGAGATGAAGAAGAAAGGCTAAGATCCTAAGCATACAAGAGGTGAGGGATAAGAGAACAAAACCACACAAGGAGTTCCTCTCTTGAGATCATATTGATGATCCAAGTAGCTCCCATCCTTTGGAATAAGCAATTACACAAGGCATAAACTCAAGCAATCAATAATCAATGAATTCTTGGATAAGGCTCCTCAAAGTTTCTTGGATCTCTCTCTTCTTAGGAGCTCATGGTAATGGTTCCTCAATTTGGCTCAAGTTAGGATCCCCTAGCACAAGAAAACACACATCAAAAGGTTCTATAATACAATCAAAGAATGGACAAGAGGGAGTTCAGAATATGGTCCTTTCAAAGTTCATCCTTAAGCTTTAAGCATTCTAAAGGCAGGAGGCCTAGTTGCTCTTTGACATTTAAGCATTCTAAAGGCATGAGGCCTAGTTCCTCTTCAAATTGCATTTGCTTGGGTAAAGTCCTAAAGTCTAAGTCCATTTTGTCCAATTCTTTGCATTTTGGTTCACAACAAACAGACAAACACAAGCACACAAGATATATACACAATTATATACTCAAGTGAGCAAAAGGCAAATGGCATTAACATAAACATGTGCTCCAATGAGCAAAGGAAAAAGAAAATGAATAATATGTGCAATAATAGTAAATTGCATAAAAGTAAAGTGCATAAATTAAATGTTAATTGTTAGTGGTCAATAGTTAGTGTGCCATAAGGCAAAATTTAGCGCTATGTTAAGCAATCATAATTGGACTTATGTAGAAGTCACAACTATCTGAGGCCGGTCAATAATAATGTAGGCAACAATACAAGTTAGAAGTCTTGATTAGTGAACCAAGTTCCAACAACTTGCCTTGCCAAAAAGAAGAAGAGAATTGATCTTGTATTGGTTTAAGCCTTTTGCATGATTTAGGAAACAACCTATCCTTAATGCAAAGCCATTCACTTGATCAATTGATCAAGATGAATTAGATTTGGATCAAGGAAGATAAAGTCTCCCTAATCAATGCTAACTTATCAACCTTCAACTCATTGATCAAAAAGAAAAAAAAAGAAGAAGAAGAAGGAGATGAATAATGGAAAATAAAATGGTAAGAATACAAAATGCATTAAATGAAATGAAATGTACCAATCATCATATGTTGACCAATAACATTAAGAGTCAAAGTCAAACAATCAAAAACAGAAGTGAGATGAAGATTGGAAGTCAAGAAATGAACAAAATATTTTTGGCATTTTTAATATTTAAAATTAAACTTGAATTAAAAATAAAAAGAAAGGTCAAACTTCAAAATCACTTCAAATCAACTTTGAAAAGTCCAAGTGATTTATCCCAAGTTCAACAAGGTCAAACAAAGTTTGACAAAAAAATCCAGCATTTTTAAAAGTCAGAAACTATTTTTAATCAATTAAAAATGAATAAAAATAACCTAATTGAACTAAAATCTCAAATAAATCTCAAATCAATTTAAAAATAGATGAGAATATTTTTCATAGATTCATCATCATTCAAATAGGTTAGAAAAATATTTTTTTATTTTTTGAATATCAAAAACTATTTAAAATGAATTAAAAATAACCAGAAAAGAGAAAATTTATAAAAAAATATCAAATGTCAAAATAAAAAATATTAAAAATCAGAAATAGAAACTAGAAATTATTTGGGAAATAATGCAATTGGTCCCATATTTTTTGGATTAAAAATAAAGAAGATATGAATTTTTGAAAATAATGGGAATAAAAGAAATTAAATGGAAATTCAGAAAATCAGAAAAAAGGAGAGGCGTTGGATCCAGTTCATTAATTGACCTGGCAGATCTAATGGATCTTAAACGCGCGCTCACCATGGTCCTCAGTCAAACGCATCACATGGACACTTAATAAAAGTCATAAGATCAAACGGTTGTGATATAATCTGGAGAAAGCATCCAACGGTCCAGGATTGATCTGGCAATGGGACGGTGGCCAGCGCCACCGTCTTCTCTGGCCAGCTCCGGCAGAGTCCAAAATTTGCAGAGTTTCAAAAGGCAACTAAAATGCACGATCTATACATCTTTGGAAAGCTGGGATGATGTACATCATCCCTGTGCCACTCAATTCCACTCTAGATCTCTATATTGAGAGAAATCAGAGATGGAAGTTCTGTGGTGTTCATCATGAACTCAATGGATTTCAAAAATTAAATGCACAATCATGATGCCTCTATTGAGAGGACTTCAGCCAACACAAGATCCAAGCAAATAGGTCAATATATGGTGAGTTTCGAAGGAAATACCAATTGAAGAACAAACTTGATTTCTGGAAACTTGAGCTCGATTCCTTGCTTTCTTTGCCAAAACAGAAGATTAATGAGTTGAAGGATGAAGGTTTAGAAGCTTTAGATCCAAGGATTCAACCAGATGTAGTTGAATTTTGAATCTGAAATTTTTTGAGAAAAGTGAACTAGCTTCTTTGGTAATGGTTATGAATTCAGTTGTGCAGCATCTCAGGCGCCATTAGGTTGAGAATTGAATGAAGAGGAGCATGTATTTATAGCTGAGCTTGAAGCAATGCAAGGCAATACTCGTGTGCATGAGAAATGGGTCCTCCATGCATGGGCCTATACAGGCGCATGTGAGGCCCACAAGCTGATGCAAATGAATGCTGACTACAAACCAAGTTGAATTGGACGTGTAATTTGAAGGGCATTTGCTTGTGTATCAAGATTTCATGTGAATTCCATATTTGGACCTAAATGTTCCCTTCTTCGAAAGTCCCATTTAGAAAGTCCAAACATAGGCATGTGAGTAATGGATGGAAAGGTCTTGATGCAAGGAACAATTGTTATGTTGGGAAAAAATCCATTTGAAGTGTGGAAATTTATGAAATTTGAGTTTAAAGTGCAAGGTGCATGACATGTGAAGGCAAGGTTTCCAAATTTGGCCAATGTTCAAGCCCCTCTGTTTTGATGATGCAAGCCTCAAATGAAAAAACATCCGACATCAAAGTTGTAGGTCTTTTCAATATAGTCAAAATGGACTTAAAGTTTGCATCATTTGGAGTTTTGATGAAAGAGTTATGGGCACTTGAAGTTGGACTTTTTTGCCTTTCAATGCATTTGGTCCAAAAGGACCTATAATGTCTTGCATTATCACATGTATTTCCTTTGAGATTTTGAAATTTTGTTCAACATAACATTTGAAGTATACATCTTAAGATTTCCAATTAATTTGATATCACCTCTAAATCATAAAAAACGAATGAGTTGTGTCCTTGGGAAGTTGACCCAAAATTAGGGTTTTAGTCAAAATGACCTATAATGTCTTAGAATGGATGATGACCTTCCAAGCTTAAAATCAATTTTTTATGAACATTAAAGTTGTTCATATTGTCCTTAATATCATTTTTGCTTTTGGAATCATCTCCATTTGACCAACACATAAAACGTTAGGTCTCAGTGCATTTCAAAATAGTCAGATGAATTGACTGATCAACTTCTTAAGTCCACAACCCATATCTTGATGAATTGATGATTGAGGATGCTCAAATAAGTTCAAATATGCATGAAATGATGAATTAAAGAACTTCCCTTGATTGTATTTGACCATGGGCTGAGGTTGCTTCATGAGCAAGGCATTGTGGTGCACAAATGAATTAGGGTTTCTCTGGGGAACAAACCTCAAACCCTTTGACTTGATTGGATCAAAATGATGAATTGAGATGCTAGGGAGGAATATTTGATGGATGAGAGCTTTGGGAACCATTACCATGCTTGCTTTCATCTTCTTTTGGCTATGTCATTACACAGATGATCTCTTAGAAGCTCTTGACCTTGTGATTGCTCAAGCTACAAATAAGAAATGTTAGTGAAATATTTTTGTACTTTTTGGTTAGTAAACAAAATAAGAAAATCAATGATATACAATTCAAGCATGCTTGGTGATCTCAAACCACTCACAAGGAGTCCCACCTAAAGGTAAGGGGAACCAAGATGCTTATGATCCTTGAGGCTATGCAAATGCAATGTTATGATGCCATGAGGGATCTTAGGGCCAAAATTGGGGTCTTACAGGTCCCATATTTAAGGTCATTCTAGCCGGAGAAGTGAAGGTTAAAATCTTCGTCTCGACGTGGTAGAATGGGCTTAAATAACAACAAAGAGACGAACTTTGGTCTCTAAGAGACCTCATGATGCAAAATGTATGTATGCAAAATGATAACACTTTGTGGGATAAGTGTCCACAAAGGCAAAGAATCAGGAGGAAACTGACAATCCATATGAGTGATTCACTCCATGGGACGGAGACCCTGGGGGCTCTCATGGGGATAAGGAAGGGATAAAAATGCGCGAGCAGGTCACGGCTCAAAACTTGGGGCAGAATTCCAAAAGGAGATAGATCAATTGGAAAGACCCTAACAGACTCAAAGGCGCACGTATTGGGGAATATGCCAATACAGCAGAAATTATCCACAATGGAAACTTCACCGGGGATGTCCAAAAGGACTATCCTGGGGAAGCAGCGAGATGAGGTATTACCGGTTACTGGGTAATAAGCTCGAAAGAGAGATCATGTGATTCCACCGGTAGCAAGGTGAGGGAAAAACATGCTCTGGGAGAATGAATATCTAAGACCGGTATACGGGTGAGAGATATCAAAACTCCAAAACGCCTGAGGAAGACCCTAAAGTTATATTTTAACTCAGGGATTCTGACTCCACAGGGGACAAAAAGTCATAATAGGGAGCATAGAGGAAGGAACACCAGGGATACCGGTTACTGGGCATATAATAGGTGACCAACCAAGGCGTGAATTGGGGAATATTCCCAAGACACTCATCATCCAACAGAGGGCTAAAAGCAAACTCGATTACAGGATGGATATTCAACTCCGCAAAGGGGATACGAATCCTACTCGATTGGGGAAGAACAAAAGGCTTCAACCAAAGAGTGCATGAGATATATTATCTATTACCGTCAGAACGTAGATGATATACTCACATGGAAGATTATCCGCAACCAGTTACTGGGTTAATAAAGGATAAATCAACCGACAAAGAAAGGCATCGGGATACCGAAACTAGGTATATAATGATGACCAATCCAGGAGGGAAACAATCGTTACCAACAACAAAAGGGTAGACGAGAGATGACTCGCTGGGGATAAATTGCGTGATCAGAGCAATTATCCGGGAAAGATGGGGGGAACATCAACACCGAATATTGGATGATGATAACTGCCAAGGAGGGGATTACACCTGCCGGATACTGGGTAGAAAACCACGAAAAAGTAACCGTCATCGATTATGATGAACAAAAGGTTAACTCTGCAAGGGAAAGAAATAGGGTTTACAACTACCGGTATGAGGGTAGAAAACCACAGACTCCGCCGGGGATAATATGAATGATTACTAATTACTGAGCAATTATTCATTTATACCACGGGGAAGCAAAGGAAACAGTCACAAGAGGCCAATTTAGGATCGAACCAAAGAGGCACACTGAATCAAGACTTGTCCTAGTGAGGATATAACTCAATAGGGAAATCCATCCCAATATATGTGTTAGGAAGGAACATAAACAATCATCATCCACGAGGATATAACTCGGTGGGGAATGTGGTAGAAAGGATAAACACTTTCTGCTTAAGAGGCCGACTCTATATGGAGATCAGACACACACGTCTGCTTGGGGAGATATATATCACCAAATAGCAGGATACAACAAACAACGATATATGGAAAATAATGCAACACGAATATCTGAATGTTATAATTATGCATGTATATGCGTGGTTTATGTATGATGAATGTTGACAAACAGACATATCTAACACAAACAGGTCCAGGAATCAATCACCCGGTACTACATCTCAAGAGAGAAAGCCAGGTCCACTGAGGGCAACTGATACTGGGAAGCGAAGATCTCGCAGGGGATGATCATCAGTCAGTCCAGCTGGGGATAGGAGTTATCATAGACAAAGTCCACCACACCAACAACTCTACTGGGGGAGTCTATCCAAGGAGATAAAGGAATTCTGGGGATCAACCACCAAATATCGTACTTACCAAAGAGAACACATCTGCTGAGGAGAAAAGGTCGCTACTCTGCTGGAGGGAAAGTGGTGAATAACTTACTAAACACTCTGCTCAGTAGAACACCTCAAAGGAAGCCAGGAAGAAGATACAAGAAATGTCAGGAATATGGACAAAAATCTTACACTGTTGGGGATCATACCATCCTCGGGACGAGTGAAATCCTCCCCATCCATAGTTGTAAGCATCAAAGCTCCGCCTGAAAAGGCTCTCTTGACAACATATGGACCTTCGTAGTTTGGAGTCCACTTGCCCCTGGAATCGGGCGCGAAAGACAAAACTTTCTTGAGCACGAGGTCACCTTCTCGGAACGCACGAGGCTTGACCTTCTTATCGAATGCTTTCTTCATTCTCTGCTGATATAACTGACCATGACACATGGCAGTCAATCGCTTCTCTTCAATCAGATTCAACTGGTCATAACAACTCTGAATCCATTCAGCATCAGTCAACTTGGCTTCCATCAAGACTCTCATTGATGGGATATCCACCTCTACTGGGAGAACAACCTCCATGCCGTAAACAAGAGAAAAAGGGGTTGCCCCTGTTGAAGTGCGGACAGATGTACGATATCCATGCAAAGCAAATGGCAGCATCTCATGCCAATCTTTGTACGTAACAACCATCTTCTGGATAATCTTCTTGATATTCTTATTAGCAGCTTCAACAGCCCCATTCATCTTTGGTCTGTAAGGAGAGGAATTATGGTGTGCAATCTTGAACTCAGCGCACAACTCTTCCATCATCTTATTATTCAGATTAGATCCATTATCAGTAATGATCTTATCTGGCACACCATAACGGCAAATCAGCTGATTCTTGATAAACTTCACGACCACCTTCCTGGTCACATTCGCATACGAAGCGGCTTCAACCCATTTGATGAAGTAGTCAATTGCTATGAGAATAAACCTGTGTCCGTTGGACGCTTTTGGTTCAATCATGTCGATCATGTCGATTCCCCACATAGAGAAAGGCCATGGTAATGAAATCACATTCAGAAGTGTCGGAGGAATATGAATCTTATCCGCATAAATCTGACACTTGTGGCATTTCTTCACATATTTGCAGCAGTCAGACTCCATTGTCAGCCAATAGTAGCCTGCTCTCAGCATCTTTCTAGCCATGGCATGTCCATTGGAATGAGTACCAAATGAACCCTCATGGACCTCAGTCATCAACAGGTTTGCTTCGTGTCTATCCACGCATCTGAGCAAAACCATGTCAAAATTTCTTTTGTAAAGCACTTCACCACTGAGGTAGAAACTGCCTGACAACCTTCTTAAAGTTTTCCTATCTTTCACAGATGCCCCAGGCGGGTAGACCTGGTTCTGGAGGAAATTCTTGATATCAAAATACCAAGGCTTGTCATCATTCACTTCTTCAACTGCAAACACGTGAGCTGGTCTATCCAAGCGCATCACGGTAATATTGGGAACTTCATTCCAATACTTGACTACAATCATCGAAGCAAGCGTAGCAAGCGCATCTGCCATCCGATTATCTTCTCGAGGAATATGATGAAAGTCAACTTCAGTAAAGAACGTTGAAATCCTCCTCGCATAATCTCTATATGGAATGAGACCAGGCTGATTCGTCTCCCATTCACCCTTGATCTGATTGACAACTAGGGCCGAATCACCATAAACATTGAGATGTTTGATTCTCAAATCAATACATTCTTCCAGTCCCATAATACAGGCTTCATACTCAGCCATATTATTCGTGCATTTGAAAGTTAGCCTTGCTATAAACGGAATATGTGTGCCATGAGGAGTAATGATTACTGCCCCAATTCCATTTCCGTACTGATTCACAGCGCCATCAAACACCATCGTCCATCTGGAACCAGGTTCTGGACCTTCATCAAGTGTAGGCTCATCACAATCTTTCATTTTCAAATACAGAATCTCCTCGTCTGGGAAGTCATACTGAACAGACTGATGATCTTCAATCGGCTGGTGCGTTAAATGGTCAGCCAAGATACTACCTTTGATAGCTTTCTGAGCTCGATACTCGATATCATACTCAGACAACAACATCTGCCAACGGGCAATCCTCCCAGTTAAAGCAGGCTTCTCGAAAATATACTTGATTGGATCCAATCTGGATATCAACCAAGTTGTATGATTTATCATGTACTGGCGTAAACGCTTAGTAGACCAAGCCAAAGCACAACACGTCTTCTCAAGCATTGAGTATCGAGACTCACAATCAGTGAACTTCTTACTTAGGTAGTAGATAGCAGATTCTTTCTTTCCCGATTCGTCTTGCTGACCGAGTACACAACCCATCGAGTCTTCAAGAACAGTCAGATACATGATCAGAGGTCTTCCTTCTACAGGCGGAGACAAGATCGGAGGTTCAGACAGGTACTCTTTAATACTGTCGAAAGCTTTCTGGCAATCCTCAGTCCAATCATGAGACTGATCTTTCCGGAGGAGCTTGAATATCGGCGCAGATGTGGCAGTCATGTGGGATATAAATCTGGAAATATAGTTCAAGCGGCCAAGAAAACCTCGGACTTGCTTCTCAGTTTTGGGTGCAGGCATCTCTTGTATTGCTTTGACCTTTGCAGGATCAACCTCAATACCTCTCTCGCTGACAACAAAATCCAACAACTTGCCAGAGCGGACTCCAAATGTACATTTGTTCGGATTCAGACGGAGCCTAAACTTCCTCAAACGCTGAAAAAGCTTCAACAAATGCTCCACATGTTCAACTTCCGTTCGGGACTTAGCGATCATATCATCAACATAGACCTCTATCTCCTTGTGCATCATATCATGAAACAAGGTAGTCATAGCTCGTTGATACGTGGCTCCGGCGTTCTTCAAACCGAAGGGCATCACTCGATAACAGAATGTTCCCCAAGGTGTGATGAATGTTGTCTTCTCCATATCCTCGGGTGCCATTTTGATTTGATTATAACCGGAAAATCCGTCCATAAAGGAAAAGACTTTGAATTTAGCTGTATTGTCTACCAACATATCAATGTGTGGTAGAGGAAAATCATCTTTTGGACTAGCTTTATTCAAATCTCTGTCATCAACACACATACGGACTTTTCCGTCTTTCTTAGGCACAGGTACAATATTGGCCACCCATTGAGGATATGTAGAAGTCACCAGAAACCCCGCATCAATTTGCTTCTGAGTTTCCTCTTTGATCTTTAATGCCATATCTGGATGAGTTCTTCTGAGCTTCTGCTTCACAGGCACACACTCAGGCTTCAAAGGCAGGAAATGTTGCACAATATCTGTATCTAGACCTGGCATGTCTTCATACGACCAAGCGAAGATATCAGAATATTCTCGTAGCAAGCTGATCAACCCCTTCTTGACAGACTCTTCAAGAAGTGCCCCAATCCTTACCATACGAACACAATCTTCAGACCCCAAGTTGACTGTTTCCAGATCTTCGAGATGCGGCTGAATGATCTTCTTCTCGTGCTCAAGGAGACGGGTAATCTCATCAGGAATCCCTTCAACATCATCTTCCTCTGCTTCAAATACAGGGAATTCAAAATTGGGAGATGGCGTAGGATCATTATGTTCAATGGGTTTTAGAATCAACCTGCATAATGATTTTGGATAATAAAACTTGAGAATTTAAACAAGCAAACCATTATGCAGATGAAAAGATTGCTTTTATTCTTGTTTTTAGGGTTTTTTGTGATCACCGATTTCATGCAAAAGCAAAAAGTGAAAACAAATGGAAAAACAAATGTTTAACAATGCATTAATTGAATGAAATATCATTGTATAAATGATGCCGACAATGTCATCACTTCTCCTTTTGGCATGGGAGAAGGGTTTTTGAACAAAGTGAACAAATTACGCTGACTTATGAATGACCGTAGGAACATCCACAGCGACCCAATTATGGCAGATCCCGCCAGGGATAACAAAGTTGCTCAAATCCTCTGCATCCTCTTCCAAGATAGCAGCAACTTCCTCAACTTGATCAGCATGGATGAAACCTCCACTCTTGAACAGCCCTTGCTCATTAAAGACCCCAGAAGAATAGCCAATGCCAGCCCGGGATTTGTTGTCTTCAAGCTCAATCATCTTCCCTAACCCAGCAACTGCACCACATTCAATGGCCAGTTTCGCATCATGATAGGAAGCAAATGAAGGAGACTTCTTCTCAATCGGCTCAGCTATAGAGAAAGCTTGGAAAGGCGTTCCAACTTCATCCTCAGCATCAATATATGAGAAATAAGACAGGTGGCTAACCAGGAGAGCCTTTTCTCCCCCTACCACAACCAATTTCTTATTCTTAACGAATTTCAGCTTCTGGTGTAGGGTGGATGTCACGGCGCCAGCCTCGTGAATCCATGGTCTACCAAGGAGACAGCTATAAGATGGGTGGATATCCATAACCTGAAAGGTAATTTGGAAATCACTTGGTCCAATCTTGATTGGGAGATCAACTTCCCCAATCACGGTCTTACGCGACCCATCGAAAGCTTTCACAACAACACCACTTTGCCTCATGGGAGGCCCCTGGTATGACAATCTCGAAAGAGTGGTTTTTGGCAATACATTTAAAGATGACCCAGTGTCCACCAGCACGTTGGACATGGCGTCGTTCTTGCAATTCATAGAAATATGTAAAGCCATGTTGTGATCTCTTCCCTCCTCAGGGAGATCAGCGTCACAGAAACTCAAAGTGTTGCAAGCAGTGATGTTTGCAACTATACTGTCAAACTGTTCAATTGTGACATCATGATCAACATAAGCCACGTCCAATACTTTCTGCAGAGCCTCCCTATGGGGTTCTGAATTCAGAAGCAAAGATAGCACGGAGATCTTGGACGGCGTTTGTAGAAGCTGGTCTACAACGTTGTACTCACTCTTCTTGATGAGCCTCAGCATCTCATCACATTCTTCATTCACAATGCCACTCGGGCCAACAGAAGAAGCAGGAGTCTTTTGTACAGAGGAGGGTTTGGCAACAGGTGCCAGATTCGGAACATTCACCGCAGTCCCAACCGGACGCTCAGCAGAATCAGAAACAACGTGAGGCTTCAGGGGTGCAGAAAACACACGACCACTCCGGGTCAACCCGCTCACATCAGCAATATTTACCACAAAGGTTAAAGGCAAAGGCACTTCTTTCCCATCTTCAACAACAACTGGATTATATCGAAAGGGAATTGCTCTATCTGAAGAATAAGGCCCAGGGCCTGCAGGCTTGATCACCAAGGAAGGCGAGACTTTCGGCTTGCTACCATCATAACGGATGACAACAGGCTCAGGAATCTTGAACACATGAGAAATCACATTTACTTCTGGTTCGTCTTCATCAACATTTCTGTTTTGAAGAATCTCAATGGTACCATCATCTAATAGCTCTTGAAGCTCTCTGCGCACTTGGCGGCAACCCAATCTATTGACGGAGCAGATACGACATTTGTCATGGTCGTGCTCCATATGACTGTAATCACACAGCAGACGATGCAACTCGACCAATGACTGTCGAATATGGCTTACATATTTGACTTTATATTTGCCAGGGCAACCCTGGACCATGTTAACCGACTTCCCATGCTCGGGCAATGGGTTCTTCGTAACATTGGGGCCTGAGTCCTCAAAGCTCAGAATGCCGCATCTCATAAGGTCTTGCACCTTAGTCTTCAATGTATAGCAGTTCTCTATATTGTGTCCGGGAGCACTGGAATGATAAACACAATGTTGGTCGGGCTTGTACCACCACTGCGGGTTGGCAGGCACAGCCGGAGGATCCCTCGGGGTAATCAGTTTCCGCTCTATTAAAGAGGGATATAGCTCAGCGTATGACATAGGAATAGGATCGAAAGTGATCTTCTTCCTATCATAATTCAAATTAGCCTGATTACTGTTGTCACGAGGCTGGTAAGCCTGTTGCTGTGGGCGATGTTGCTGCTGATACTGAGGTTGTTGCTGATTATGCTGATTGTTGTCTCTGAAGACAGGTGCTATATGAGCCACCTGATGCTGATGACGCACTGGCTTCCTCTTATCAGAGGGTCTTCTAGGTTTAGCATGGGATTGCACAGCATGTGCCTCCCCATCTTTCTTCTTAAACGCCCCATATCGTTTAGAAGAGCCTTCATCCTTAGTCAAACGTCCTTCCCGGACTCCTTCCTCCAAACGCATCCCCATGTTCACCATTTCGGTGAAATCAGAGGGAGCACTAGCGACCATCCGCTCATAATAAAATGAACTAAGAGACTTCAGAAAGATCTTAGTCATCTCCTTCTCTTCCAGCGGAAGAGTAATCTGAGCTGCCAGCTCTCGCCACCTCTGGGCGTACTCCTTAAATGTCTCTATGTCCTTCTGGGACATGGCTCTAAGTTGATCACGGTCAGGAGCCATATCAACATTATATTTGTACTGCTTGACGAAGGCTTCGCCAAGATCGTTGAAGGAACGGATGTTTGCACTATCAAGGCTCATATACCAATGAAGAGCTGCACCAGACAAACTATCCTGAAAATAATGAATCAGCAGTTGATCATTATGAGTCTGAGTAGACATTTTCCTGGCATACATGACCAGGTGACTGAGAGGGCAGGTGTTCCCCTTATACTTCTCAAAGTCAGGGACTATGAATTTGATGGGTATCTTAACACCGGGAACCAAACACAGTTCAGCAGCAGACTTGCCGAACAAATCTTTCCCTCGAAGGGTCTTCAATTCCTTGCGGAGTTCAAGAAATTGGTCGTTCATCGCATCCATCTTTTCATGAACATCTGGGCCCTCAGACGGCTCAGAATGATAGATGGTGTCATCTACCCTGGGAGTGGTATGCACGACAGGAGGAGGCATTGCGAGGACCGGGCTAGATGCCGGCATGGAAGCAAAGGTAGGAGCTGGAATATCTGGCATAAAACCAGGAGGCATACCCCACGGAAACTCGGCTGGCATGGCATTCGGCACAAAGTGGGCACTAGCAGCTGGCACAGTCGACGCAACTACTTCAGATATAACAGTCCTTTGGGGAGGAGTTGCAGGAGGTGGAGATGGTTGATTCTGGGCAGCCAGAAATTGTTCCATCAGAGCACTTAGTCTAGCGACCACTTCTTTCAGCTCACGGTTCTCTTGTTCAAGTTGATCCATCACTCTTGCAGAATTAGCTCGGGTGTAGTACCGATGAGTCAGCTTGTCTTCAAAATAAATGAAGAGCGCAGAGTTAGGCCACAGACAAGAAGACCAGAACAACACCTTCTTATGCAAATGATGCATGCAATGCTCGTGCATATGCTTTGTTTGTTTTTTTTTTTCAAGGAACTTTTAGGGTTCTATTTGCAATTTTTGAATATTTAAGCATTTAATCGCATATGGAAAAATATCTCATCAAATATATTCGAGACAAAGAAGTACAGCATTGTTGATTATTACAAGGGAAAAGGAAAATAAACATCCTATGGATCCCTAGAAGCTCGAGATGCTGGAAGACGAGATGCACAAAGCCTCTTGATCTCTCTCTCATATGCTGCTTCCATATCCACTTTCTCCTTAGAAGTCGATCATACTTCCTCTTCCAGAACTTGGAAGACTGAGGAAGCAGAGAAGTCCAGGTATCATTCGGATCATCTATCACCTGGTGCTCGAGGAATTCAATCAGAGCATCCTTTTCCTTAATTTGCTGAAGCAACTCTTCTCTTTTACGGATCCAGGCACGTGAAAGGTCTTCGTCTCTCAACTCCTCTACGCCTTGGTTAGGGAGGGCTGAAGGCCCAGCCACAACCAACGGTGTAGGTCTCGGATAATCATAAGGCATAAGATACTCAGATGCTCTCTCTCTGACCCAAGAAGTATACGGCTCCAAAGCAATGCAGTTCTTCGGACCCAACTCATTTCTACCCTTCTTGTGAATCTTGCGCCAAGCGCGGACCATCCTGGCTTTCAGGCCTTGGGGATCTTTACCCTCCTGAAAGAACACACCTTCTAACAGAATGTTATGAGGTTTATCCTTTAGGGGGAACCCAAGCTGACGACGTGCTAAGATAGGGTTGTAGCTGATCCCACCACATGTACCAAGAAGAGGCACATTAGGGAATTCACCACAATAATCAATAATCTGAACTGTATCATACACGCGATCATACCAAGAGATATCGTCATTAGTGAGAGACATAAGTCTCGTAGACCACCGTAGACATCCCTTGTTCTCCTTGAAAGCAACCGTCGGCGGTAAGTGAGAAATAAACCACTTATACAACAGAGGCAAACAGCACACAATAGCTCCTCCACCCTTTGCATTCCTCAGGTGCAAAGAGAAATAGGTATCACCCAACAGAGTAGGAACGGGATTAAGAACGGAAAAGATCCTGATGGCGTTCACATCCACAAATTTGTCGATATTGGGGAACAATACCAATCCATAGATGAGCAGCACGAATATGGCCTCAAAGGCATCCTCACTCATGGCCTTCCCATAAACAGTAGCTTGAGCGACGAGGAAATCAGAAGGAAGACCCTGAATTCCACCTTTGGTGGTCTTATGCGCTTCAATCGGGGATTCATCTATGTGCAACAAGTCTGCGATCTCTCGAGAAGTCGGAATACTCTCTAAGCCACTGAACGGCACCTGATCCAGAACGGGAATACCCACAAGATGAGCATACTCCTCGAGCGTAGGCAACAGCTGAAAGTCCGGAAAAGAGAAGCAATGATACAAAGGATCATAGAACTGTGCCAAAGTACTCATCAACCCTTCGTCAACCTGAGTAGTCAACAGAGGCAGAAGCTTCCCATAACGAGCTTTGAAACCCAAGGGATCTAATACATAAGATGTCAGATTCCTTAACTCTTTCAGATCGGGCTGTCGAAAGCTGTACTTTTTTGTATGCCTTTTTGGTCTTTCCATGTCTGAAAATTTTGCAAATAAACCCTTTAAGTTCCTTGAAAATTTTCTCATTTTTCGGATGACATGAATGCAGATGAATGCATGAATGCATGAATGCAGCAATCACACTCAAGGATCAAGCAAAACACACCAGACAAAGGTCATGGGAAAGCTCATAGTATCTTTAATATCAATCATCCATTTTGGTGGATTATGGATTACACCTTTATCAACACCCAAATTCCATTGATATTAACGATACATGAACCGGCTCAATCATCCTTAATATCAATCATCCATTTTGGTGGATTATGGTTTTCACCTTATCGACACCCAAGTCCCATTGATATTAAGGATGTCTAAACGACTCAACCATGAATCACGGATTTGCTGAGAGTCACGAGCATGGAGTCTCGGTTAAGAACCACCCAAAGGGAGTGTACTAGGGTTTAAACCTGCCGAACATGTTCTACAAAAGGTTCTCATAGTCATCATCCCATCTTTCGAATATTATTGGAGGAACGAATACTCGTATTCCAAAAATATTCTCAAGAGAGACTCTTATGAGTGTAGTATCGCGTAACAATCGCATTAGATCTTACATCTGAACGACCTTCGCACTACGTCCTAAAAATAGGCCAAGATGGGCTTGGTAAACTAAGGTCCTTGGCTTCTAAGGCACATGATTGAAAGAATAATGCCTAACCACAAATGACTTGTGTGACATTATTAATCCAACATGACCTCCACCAAGTGAATGGACTCGTAAGTCAACTTGTTAAGGAATACTCCACACAAGTCGACAAGACTATGCCATTCTCCTATCCTAAGGTGCACTCGAGTTCGGGTATAGAACTCATCTCACAGAGATCACCAAGCAAACAAGCAATTGTATATCAAACAATTCAAGCATTACAATCAATACAGTAATCCCAAATTGTACAAAAATATGTCATATAACAAATAAACAAATATCATACAACAAGGGTGAAAAGTAGGCAAAACCACCAAGGAGATGTTTCCCCAGCAGAGTCGCCACTTTTCTGTAGCGGTGTATTCATCACTTTATGATTTATTGATTAAATCAAAAGCAAAGCATACAAAGAATCGAGTCGCCACCGCACTTTTATTTATCCAAAGGAATGGCTAAAGAGCGAACAAAAGCCTAAGAAGTTTTACACATAGAAAACCAATGAAAAGATCAGAGATCTGGGTATGGGGTTAATTACGCAATGGGAAGGTGTTAGGCACCCAAAACGTCCTAGGTACTCCTATGGAGCCCTTTTCACAACTTGTTGTATGAAATTTTATTTGTTTATGAAATATTTATTGTGCAAACATGGATAGAAGGGATGGGAAAAGAATATACAAGTTATTATTTTTGTGTTTGAACGGATGAACTCGTTGCCTACGTACCTTTCCATGGAAGGTAAGGATCAAAACGCCGTAGTTCGGCTAAAAGATTTCCAAAATATGAGTGGATTCATTTTAAAACAAAAGCCCTAAGGTCTTTCGTTATCCACGGGAGAAAACTCAACCTTATACAAACAACAAGTCCACCATGTGAGAAAAGCTTCAACTTGCTAGTGAGGGGTTAACCCTATAAGCAAGGAAGTCTTACAATTCAATCACTAAGGACAAAAGGTGAGATTAACATCAACCAACTAGGATAAATCAAACCTATGGCTAATGTGTGAAAACTTATCAAGAATGGACAAAGCCACAAAACAATTGAATGAGTGAAATTAACCAATTAGGATTATTCACAAAAGTGGTCAAGATATGATTAGAATTCAATTCAAAAGAAGTATTATGAAAATGAAGTTTGAAAATCAAAGGCCTAAAGCCTAGGTTTCTAATTTGAAAAAGAAATGAAAATGTTTGCACAATAGTTTTCAGGTTTTTTGATAATCATGCAAAATGGAGGTTTAAAGAAACAAAAGGTGGTAGGGTGAGGAAGTAAAACTTCTTAGATGTTCACCTCTTGAAATCATATATAGATGATTCAAGTGATTCCTTTGGAATAAGCAACAAGGCAAATAACAGATGAACAAAACAAATGGATACCGGATGCCAATCAATGGACTTATTCCAATCTCACAAAACAACATGGATACCAGATGCCAATCAATGGACTTACACCAATCTCCTATAGAAAAACAAAACAATGGATACCAGATGCCAATCAATGGACTTACACCAATCTCACAAAATATGATCATAGGAAACAAATGCCAATAGTTGGACTTACAATTGACTCCTCACAAGAAACAAATAACAAATGCAATAAGCAAGAGGAAACAAGTTGCCAATAAATGGTCTTACACTCGACTCCAAGGAAAGGAATGCCAATGAATGGTCTTAGTTCCAAATCCCACCAGATCATAGGAAACTGTAGGTGTTTAATTGGCTGCATTATATGGTAAAACACTAATGTCTTGACTGATGTCATAACATGTATGTGTGACTACATTGTAGTCACTGCAGGACTAGCTAACACAAGATTTATTGAATGTCAAACTGGATGTTGTGACACTCATACCTGTTAACAGATACTAAGGAATAGAACAGCAGGAGTTCTGTTAGAACTTAGTATTTAAGTGCAGTCTGGTTATCAAGGAAGAACCAGACCTGGCATAAGGCTTACTGATTGAATGTCAAACTGGATGTTATGACATTCCTCATTGAAAGCAGCTGCTGAAGATTAGACAGAGTGGTGTTCTGTTATACTTCAGCATGTAACTTAGTTTGTTCTTCAAGAGAATAACAAAACTAACTCAAGGCCAAATGTGTAAATGTTAAGTTGGACACTTTGACATTTATTAATGTAAGCTGTTATTGTAGTATGGTCATTTTGATCATGTACAGGTCAGCAAAATTGTACAGTCTGTTTTCTGAAAAAAACAGACTCAGCATATGGACCTTGATGTCAAGCTGAATGTCGTGACATTCATGCCTGACAGCATATGCTATATTGTAGGTTGTTCAGTTTTCTGTTTCAGCTTTTTCTCAGGCTATTCTTTAGGAAGTCAACAGCTTAGAGAAAAACCAGGAAATCAACAACCAATCTACATTCAATGAACCTAACAAATAGCCTATTTGTTAGTAACCTAAATGTTGAATTTATGGGAACTTGTGTGACCTTAAATTCAGGAGAATACAGGTGCAAAAGCCCAGGATGCTACAATATAAAAAGGAAGGCGTTCCTTCATTCAGTTTCGGGGATTTTGAGGCGTGAAGATTTTGTGTGTCCATCATACTTCACTACTGTATTTTTGTGAGTCTAGTATTAGACGTATCTTGTAAGCCAAGCCATTATCAAGTAGATGATTGCTTTGGCATAGGGTGTTCATTGAGTTGTAAGTGTTGTGTCACTCAAAGCTTTTAAGCGTGAGTGCTGTGTATCTTGATTTAAGCTGTGAAGCATAATCAAGAGTTGTTTTTGAAGTGTGACTTCAAAGTGTCTTTAATATCACTGAGGTGATTGAGGGGGAGTGAGTAGGAACTCTGATCTTAGGTTAAGATTGAAATTGCATTGGGTAGGGATTAAGTGATAAGTTGTAAACGGGTGAGTTTAGCTTTGAATTGATACTACTAATAGTGGATTTCCTCCCTGGCTTGGTAGCCCCCAGATGTAGGTCATGTTGGACTGAACTGGGTGAACAATTACTTGTGTTATTTACTGCACTTACTGTTAAGTTCTGCATAATCCCTGTCTGTGCAGAATTGGATGTCATAACAACCAGTGTGACATCCAAAGTCTGATAACTAGAATTTCAATTGGTATCAGAGCAGGCACCCTGCCTGTGAACTTCTGGGTGAGATCTAGGGAAGTTACTTTCTAGTACCATGGACAAGGATTTAGGACACTCAAACAGACCACCCATGTTGGATGGATCTAATTATGATGACTGGAAGCCTCGTATGATAGCCTTCTTAAGGTCTCTAGACAGCAAAGTCTGGAGAGCTGTCAACAAAGGATGGGAACATCCAATGAGGACAGGTGAAGATGGAGTCAGTGTGCAGATTCCTGAAGAAGAGTGGGACAAGGAGTAAGAGGCGTTAGCTCTTGGAAATTCCAAGGCCTTGAATGCATTGTTCAATGGAATCAGCAAGAACATCTTCAGGCTGGTACACCACTGTGAACTAGCTAAGGAAGTTTGGGATACCCTCAAGGTAACTCATGAAGGTACTTCTAAGGTGAAGATGTCCAAACTTCAGATGCTGACCACCAAGTTTGAAAATCTGAGGATGAAAGAGGATGAGACTATTCATGACTTTCACATGAATATTCTTGAAATTGCAAACACCTCTGGTGGACTAGGTGAGAAAATGGCTGAAGAGAAACTTGTAAGAAAGATTCTCAGGTCCTTGCCTAAGAGATTTGCTATGAAGGTCACAGCCATAAAGGAGGCGCAGGACATATGCAACATGAAGGTGGATGAGCTCATTGGTTCCCTCCAAACCTTTGAAATGGGCTTGGGTGAGTATGCTGAGAAGAAGAACAAAAGCATAGCTTTTGTATCTAATGCTGAAGAGGAGCCAGAAGCAGGATATATTGGAGGTGATGAAAGTATATCAGAAGCCTTAGCCATGCTTGGGAGGCAGTTCAACAAGTTCGTGAAGAAGATTGATCAAAGAGGTAGATCTAATGTCAAGAACATCCCGTCTAACATTAAGAACAGATCAACTTCTGATGAGAGGTTCAACCATGGCAAGGGGATCCAGTGTCATGGTTGTGAAGGGTATGGACACGTCAGAGCTGAATGCCCTACTTACCTCAAATTGCAAAATAAGGGGCTAGCTATCACATGGTCCGAAGGAGATTCTGAAAGTGAATCTGAAGGAGAATCTGCCAAACATGTCACTGCACTAACCAGTGTTTGTGCCTCTGATGATGACTCAAGTGCAGATGAACTGTCTTTTGATGAACTTGCTGCAGCCTATAAGAAGCTGTGTTCCACCAGTGCAGAGGTGCGTGCACAAGGAGAAAAGCAGAAGAAACTCATCAAGGAACTGGAAGATGAGAGACAAAAGCAACTGTTTGTCATAGAGGGTCTAAATGGTGAATAGCCCTGCTGACCTCCAAGCTGAACCAGATGACTAAATCCATCAGAATGATGAATAAGGGAACTGACACCTTGGAAGAGATTCTCAAGGTGGGACAGCAATCTGGAACCAAATCTGGCCTAGGATTTGGGAAAAGATCCTCAACCGAACACAAACGCCCAAAGGCTAAAGTTCATAAGTACAAGCAGAAGTCAAAGCCAATGTCTCAACATCGAGGATCTAGGATGAATGATCATCAGAAGAGGAAATACCAGAATTGGAGGTGTCACCACTGTGGTAGGCTTGGACATATAAAAGCCTTCTGCTACTGGATTCATGGTTTCCCTAACAGAGCCTCGCATGTCAGACCTAAGCACAAAACACATAAGCGATGTGTTCCCATTAAGAAGCAACAATGGTATGCTAGGATAGCACACACTGCTCTAAGGGCTTCTTCCAGAGAAGACTGGTACTTTGACAGTGGATGCTCAAGACATATGACTGGTATGGAAAATCTACTGGTAGATATTCAACCTCACGCTACCAGCTTTGTGACCTTTGGTGATGGTGCCAAAGGAAAAATAAGAGGTGTGGGCAAACTGGACTGTTCTGGAGTGCCAAAACTGAACAATGTGCTGTTAGTAAGAGGACTAACTGCAAACCTCATCAGCATAAGTCAGCTGTGTGATCAAGGTTTTCATGTTCAGTTTACTAAGGAGCTGTGCATTGTGACAAATGGTGACAATCAGGAAGTTATGAGAGGAACCAGGTCCAAAGACAACTGCTACCTGTGGGAACCTGAACTCTCTAACTTTTCCACAACATGCTCATCAGCCAAGGAAGAACAGGAGGTGAAGCTGTGGCATAGAAGACTTGGACATCTCCACTTACGGGGAATGAAGAAGATCATATCCAAGGAAGCAGTCAGAGGAATTCCAAAGCTTCTGATTGATGAAGGAAGAGTCTGTGGAGAATGCTAGGTGGGCAAGCAAACCAAGATGTCACACCCGAAGCTGGGACATTCCACAACCTCCAGAGTTCTGGAACTGTTGCACATGGACCTAATGGGACCTATGCAGGTTGAAAGTCTTGGTGGGAAGAAGTATGCTTACGTGGTGGTTGATGACCATTCCAGATACACGTGGATAAGCTTCATCAGAGAGAAGTCAGATACATTTGATGTCTTCAAAGATCTGTGCATAAGACTTCAAAGGGAAAAGGACAGTTGTGTGGTCCGGATTAGAAGTGATCATGGTACTGAGTTCAAGAATTCCAAGTTTGATGAGTTTTGCTCGTCTGAAGGAATAAGCCATGAGTTCTCCTCTCCTATAACTCCTCAGCAGAATGGAATAGTTGAAAGAAAAAATAGAACTATTCAAGAATCTTCCAGAGCAATGATTCATGCAAAGAAGCTCCCCATGCACTTTTGGGCTGAAGCAATGAATACCGCGTGCTATGTTCACAACAGAGTCACCTTGAGAAAAGGAACCTCCTCCACTCTGTATGAAATATGGAAGGGCAGAAAACCCACTGTGAAGTACTTTCATATCTTTGGAAGTAAATGCTACATTCTCACAGATCGTGAACAGAGAAGGAAGCTAGATCCCAAAAGTGATGAAGGTATATTCCTGGGATACTCCACTAACAGTAGAGCCTACAGAGTGTTCAACTACAGGACCAATGTCCTGATGGAATCCATAAATGTTATTGTGGATGACAAAGAGGAAGGAACCGATGTCATGGAGGATGTTGAAACATTCCTTGACAGTTCAACTGACACTCCAGTCAAGTCTGAAGAAGTACAGGAACCTCCTCCTGAATGTGAAGTAGATGCAACCACCAAAGTGCCATCTATCAGAATTCAGAAAGACCACCCTATGGATCTTATCATAGGGGATCCCACCAGTGGTGTAACTACCAGGTCAAGAGGAATAACTTCAAATTCCTGCTTTGTTTCCAAGGTTGAACCAAAGAATGTGAAAGAAGCCCTGCCTGATGAATACTGGATCATTGCCATGCAAGAGGAACTCGAGCAGTTCACAAGGCATGAAGTATGGGAGCTAGTTCCAAGACCTGAAGGGTCCAACATCATTGGTACCAAGTGGATCTACAAAAACAAATCTGATGAGAAAGGAGTAATTACTAGAAATAAAGCAAGACTAGTAGCTCAAGGATAACTCAAGTTGAAGGGGTAGACTTTGATGAGACTTTTGCTCCTGTGGCTAGACTTGAGTCCATCAGATTGCTGTTGGGGGTAGCTTGCATCCTGAAGTTTAAGCTATTCCAAATGGATGTGAAGAGTGCATTCTTGAATGGCTACCTGAATGAAGAAGTCTATGTGGAACAACCCAAAGGGTTCTGTGATCCTAACCAACCTGAGCATGTATACAAGTTGAAGAAAGCCTTGTATGGGTTGAAGCAAGCACCCAGAGCTTGGTATGAAAGGTTAACCGAATTTCTGACCTCAAATGGATACAGAAAGGGTGGCATAGATAAAACCTTGTTTGTGAAGGATGAAGAAGGCAAAATCATGATAGCTCAAATCTATGTTGATGATATAGTCTTTGGTGGAATGTCAGAACAAATGGTTAAAAAATTTGTTCACCAGATGCAGTCTGAGTTTGAAATGAGTCTAGTGGGAGAACTGACCTATTTCCTTGGAATGCAAGTAAACCAAATGGAGGACTCTATGTTTCTCTCCCAAAGCAAGTATGCCAAGAACATAGTTAAGAAGTTTGGTATGGATAATGCCAGGCACAAGAGGACTCCTGCTCCTACTCATCTGAAGTTAACCAAAGATGATGGAGGGCCTAGTGTTGATCAATGCCTGTACAGAAGCATGATAGGTAGTCTGTTGTATCTAACTGCAAGCAGACCTGACATTTCTTATGCAGTTGGAGTGTGTGCCAGATACCAAGCAGAGCCCAAGGTGAGCCATTTGAATCAAGTCAAAAGGATTCTCAAGTACATCAATCGGACGTGTGACTATGGGATGCTGTATTCACATGGGTCTGAGCCTGTCCTATCTGGGTACTGTGATGCTGATTGGGCTGGAAGTGCTGATGACAGAAAAAGCACATCAGGTGGATGTTTCTTCTTAGGAGAAAACCTCATATCGTGGTTCAGCAAGAAGCAGAATTGTGTCTCTCTGTCCACTGCAGAGGCTGAATACATAGCTGCTGGAAGCAGTTGCTCCCAACTGGTTTGGATGAAACAGATGCTCACTGAGTACAATGTCTCTCAAAATGTCATGACATTGTTCTGTGATAATCTCAGTGCCATCAATATCTCCAAGAATCCCATCCAACACAGTAGGACCAAGCATATTGACATTAGGCACCACTTCATCAGAGATATGGTGGAAGACAAGGTGATCACTTTGGAACATGTAGCCACGGATCTTCAACTGGCTGACATATTTACAAAGGCTCTGGATGCTACTCAGTTTGAAAACTTAAGGAGCAAACTGGGAATATGTCTCTCTGAGACCTTATAGCAACCACTGATGTTGGGAATAAATTGTTTAATATCTCTGTCTATTAAACAATTTGTACTAAGTTATGATTGGGCACCAGATCATAGCTATGCTACTTGTAACAAGGGTGGATACAAGAGGGTAAGGAGACACCCTACTGTGAGAAGGTCAATGTACCTGCAGGAGTTCAAGGATGTTGTTCATGCAGAAGTGGTTCTGGATGTCAGAAACAAAATCAGGGCATCTGATATGGTGGTACCTACTGTAAAGCAAAAGTGGGTGATTACTTGATCGAAGCTGTGAAGCAAGATCAAGGGGATGTTAACTTGGTTGAAACTGTGAAGTAAAACCAAGTCTGGAACTCTGTCATTGTGCTCTGGCTATGTTGTTGGCTTTGGCAACATTTTTGACAAAAAGGGGGAGTAATAACCACCACCACTACCCCTGACAAACAGAGTGGGTCTCTACAACAGACTCTCATGACAGATCTGAAGATTCCCTCCCCTGCAGCAACTGTGTGTGTGCTGCTGTGTGAAGTTGTTATTTAACTTCCATGTGTGTGAGTGTGCTGCCACTCTGAGTGTATTAGCTAGTATTTTTTTCCTGCTAAGTGTGTGATTCCGCTGCTATGAACTCTGTGATGGGGATCAAAGTGTTTTAGCCAAAAATTTGCCAAAGGGGGAGTTTGTAGGTGTTTAATTGGCTGCATTATATGGTAAAACACTAATGTCTTGACTGATGTCATAACATGTATGTGTGACTACATTGTAGTCACTGCAGGACTAGCTAACACAGGATTTATTGAATGTCAAACTGGATGTTGTGACACTCATACCTGTTAACAGATACTAAGGAATAGAACAGCAGGAGTTCTGTTAGAACTTAGTATTTAAGTGCAGTCTGGTTATCAAGGAAGAACCAGACCTGGCATAAGGCCTACTGATTGAATGTCAAACTGGATGTTATGACATTCCTCATTGAAAGCAGCTGCTGAAGATTAGACAGAGTGGTGTTCTGTTATACTTCAGCATGTAACTTAGTTTGTTCTTCAAGAGAATAACAAAACTAACTCAAGGCCAAATGTGTAAATGTTAAGTTGGACACTTTGACATTTATTAATGTAAGCTGTTATTGTAGTATGGTCATTTTGATCATGTACAGGTCAGCAAAATTGTACAGTCTGTTTTCTGAAAAAAACAGACTCAGCATATGGACCTTGATGTCAAGCTGAATGTCGTGACATTCATGCCTGACAGCATATGCTATATTGTAGGTTGTTCAGTTTTCTGTTTCAGCTTTTTCTCAGGCTATTCTTTAGGAAGTCAACAGCTTAGAGAAAAACCAGGAAATCAACAACCAATCTACATTCAATGAACCTAACAAATAGCCTATTTGTTAGTAACCTAAATGTTGAATTTATGGGAACTTGTGTGACCTTAAATTCAGGAGAATACAGGTGCAAAAGCCCAGGATGCTGCAATATAAAAAGGAAGGCGTTTCTTCATTCAGTTTCGGGGATTTTGAGGCGTGAAGATTTTGTGTGTCCATCATACTTCACTGCTGTATTTTTGTGAGTCTAGTATTAGACGTATCTTGTAAGCCAAGCCATTATCAAGTAGATGATTTCTTTGGCATAGGGTGTTCATTGAGTTGTAAGTGTTGTGTCACTCAAAGCTTTTAAGCGTGAGTGCTGTGTATCTTGATTTAAGCTGTGAAGCATAATCAAGAGTTGTTTTTGAAGTGTGACTTCAAAGTGTCTTTAATATCACTGAGGTGATTGAGGGGGAGTGAGTAGGAACTCTGATCTTAGGTTAAGATTGAAATTGCATTGGGTAGGGATTAAGTGATAAGTTGTAAACGGGTGAGTTTAGCTTTGAATTGATACTACTAATAGTGGATTTCCTCCCTGGCTTGGTAGCCCCCAGATGTAGGTCATGTTGGACTGAACTGGGTGAACAATTACTTGTGTTATTTACTGCACTTACTGTTAAGTTCTGCATAATCCCTGTCTGTGCAGAATTGGATGTCATAACAACCAGTGTGACATCCAAAGTCTGATAACTAGAATTTCAATTGGTATCAGAGCAGGCACCCTGCCTGTGAATTTCTGGGTGAGATCTAGGGAAGTTACTTTCTAGTACCATGGACAAGGATTTAGGACACTCAAACAGACCACCCATGTTGGATGGATCTAATTATGATGACTGGAAGCCTCGTATGATAGCCTTCTTAAGGTCTCTAGACAGCAAAGTCTGGAGAGCTGTCAACAAAGGATGGGAACATCCAATGAGGACAGGTGAAGATGGAGTCAGTGTGCAGATTCCTGAAGAAGAGTGGGACAAGGAGCAAGAGGCGTTAGCTCTTGGAAATTCCAAGGCCTTGAATGCATTGTTCAATGGAATCAGCAAGAACATCTTCAGGCTGGTACACCACTGTGAACTAGCTAAGGAAGTTTGGGATACCCTCAAGGTAACTCATGAAGGTACTTCCAAGGTGAAGACGTCCAAACTTCAGATGCTGACCACCAAGTTTGAAAATCTGAGGATGAAAGAGGATGAGACTATTCATGACTTTCACATGAATATTCTTGAAATTGCAAACACCTCTGGTGGACTAGGTGAGAAAATGGCTGAAGAGAAACTTGTAAGAAAGATTCTCAGGTCCTTGCCTAAGAGATTTGCTATGAAGGTCACAGCCATAAAGGAGGCGCAGGACATATGCAACATGAAGGTGGATGAGCTTATTGGTTCCCTCCAAACCTTTGAAATGGGCTTGGGTGAGTATGCTGAGAAGAAGAACAAAAGCATAGCTTTTGTATCTAATGCTGAAGAGGAGCCAGAAGCAGGATATATTGGAGGTGATGAAAGTATATCAGAAGCCTTAGCCATGCTTGGGAGGCAGTTCAACAAGTTCGTGAAGAAGATTGATCAAAGAGGTAGATCTAATGTCAAGAACATCCCGTCTGACATTAAGAACAGATCAACTTCTGATGAGAGGTTCAACCATGGCAAGGGGATCCAGTGTCATGGTTGTGAAGGGTATGGACACGTCTGAGCTGAATGCCCTACTTACCTCAAATTGCAAAATAAGGGGCTAGCTATCACATGGTCTAAAGGAGATTCTGAAAGTGAATCTGAAGGAGAATCTGCCAAACATGTCACTGCACTAACCAGTGTTTGTGCCTCTGATGATGACTCAAGTGCAGATGAACTGTCTTTTGATGAACTTGCTGCATTGGGTAGGGATTAAGTGATAAGTTGTAAACGGGTGAGTTTAGCTTTGAATTGATACTACTAATAGTGGATTTCCTCCCTGGCTTGGTAGCCCCCAGATGTAGGTCATGTTGGACTGAACTGGGTGAACAATTACTTGTGTTATTTACAGCACTTACTGTTAAGTTCTGCATAATCCCTGTCTGTGCAGAATTGGATGTCATAACAACCAGTGTGACATCCAAAGTCTGATAACTAGAATTTCAGAAACAACTGCCAATAAATGGGCTTACAATTGACTCCTCAATGGACAAACAAAGTGTCACAAAGTGATGAACAAGGTTTATGAAATGATATACAAGTAATGATGATAAATGCACAAGGCACACATAAGCAAACATGTACAGATGAACCAAGTAAGCAGACACACAAGTCAATTAGCACACACTATATACAATCAATTAGGCTCAAGCAAGGTTAGGCTTTACAGCCAACTGGAATGGGATATTTTGAGCTCTTAACCCTAACATTGAGAGTTAGGGTGAAGCAGATGAAAAGGAGATGAGGGGTGTGCCTCATAGCTCTTATCCCTGGTCAGGGAGAGCTTTGATCAATGGAAAATGTGGGAGTTCATAAAGTTGGAACTCTTCTCCACATATGATGGACTCTATAAGATCTTGGGTTATTATTCACAATGCATCAACACATGGTGTGAGCAAAGTGAATGACACACTGAGTAGCAGGAGATGGATTACACATCTCTTTTATCTGCCAATTGCCTCATGGGAGGACTTTACCTGCTTGGCACAAAGTTAAACAAGCACAAACATTGCCTCTTAAGGAGGACTTCAGACAGGTGCCTACCAATAACAGTAGGTCTTCCAGACTACATGAAGATTAGAGATTATACCTAAGTGGTTAAGCAACCAAGCAAAGCAAAGTTCAAAATGAACTTAAAGCAACTTAAGTACCTGTGGAAACAACTAGACAAATCAGTACAATATTCAAACAATCAAACAACAGTCAATAAGCAACAGACAATCTCAATGTACAAAATGTGTAAGCCATGAGCAAACTCAAATGAGTTAACATCAACCTACAAAACACACAAGTGTTAGTAAACAAAAGCAAACATCAATACTCAAGTGATGAAGCATCATCCATTATGGAACTTGGATGTTCAACCTGAAATCAAAGCTCAAACATAAGCAACAAACCACTAGGTCAAAGCCTAGGGTCAAAGATGGAGAAAAAATTTAAAACAGGAGCTGAAATTTAACATGAATCAACTTCAATCACATCTTGACACATTCCAAAAGGTCTCATATCAAAATCAATTACCAAATGAATTTCATGATCAAAAGAAGTTCAAGGCAATTTCAAAGCTCATATGTGATCATCATGAATGAAAAATTCAAATCAAAACAGAAATGATTCAAATAAATCTGGAAAAATTCATGCACATTCAAGACATATAACATGATCCACATACAAAAATCAGAAGCATTGGACATCATTTGGTATGGAAATCACATGGCACAAGTTGAACATTCAAAGGTGTGACACAAATTGTCACACCAACTTAGCACAAGCATAAAACAGAGATGATGCATAGGAAAAATACCAAACCAAAACCAAAATGTCCAGCAATGTGTCTAGTTTCATCATGCAAAATTTCACATTTATTGGATAAGAAACAAGCATTTCATGAAGGAATAAGCAAGGCAAGGTCAAACAAGCATATGTACTCAAACATCCTAGCACAAATCAATTTTTCAGCCAGGTACAACTTTCCAATTTATGCTCATAAAAAACTAGACAACATGAAGAGAACATAGCAAAAAATTGGGATCAAATTGGATCAATTTTCAATTTTATATGATTTTTCTAAATTGAAGAAAATATTGAAAATCAAAAAATGGACATAGCATAAAAATGAGAGGGAAAGTGAAAAAAATGCAAGGCAAATTGAAAAACCTCGCTCGGCAGGAATCGATCCATTGCCAGATTCAAATATGCACGCTCAACCTAAACGGCATCGTTTTGGACTGTAAAACCCTAGCGCGCTAAGTTCGTAGCTAAATGATGCCTTTCGTAGCAAATCCGAAGCAAAACCGCGGCAAATTCTGGAAATGAAGAACATTCAAGGTTGAAGATGAAGATCGTCATGATCTTCATCTGGATTTTCCAGATTTTTTAAAACACGTCCAAAAATTAAAATCAAGCACAACATTCGAATCATCATGCAATGTACAATCAAGATCCATAATCATTTCATGCAAAAACATCAAAACACGCACGAATCGAAGAGAATAAAATTCAACATCAAAACTTTAAACAAGCATAATTTCATGTACAATGCATCATTTCGCACGATTCAAGGCTCAGATTCATCAGCATGCTTAGATCTACAATAATATCATAATAGATTTTAAAATTAAGAGAATCGAATTGTGACCTCTTGAAGTGCAGAGCCTCTGATTTCACACGATCTGCAACTTGCAATGGTTCAAATCTACTCCACAGTGCTGGAAATGAAGATTGGTGAAGTAATTGAGGCTTGAATGGATCTAGATCTTGCTCAAAACAGAAGCTCCATTTGCATCTTCATGAACATGAACTGCACTTTTCTTCCACGAATTCAACACAACAAACCTTGATCTCTACTAAATCCAAGCTCAGGAACACGCATATGAAGTTAAAATGCCATGATATTTGGAAGAAAATTGAGTTATGAGTGAGAGAAAAATTTCAAGTGTGAGAGAAATTGAGATCTAGAAATGTGAAAAGTGATTAATTTCCCACAATTCTGTTAGGGTTTAAGTATTTATATGTTATGCTAATCACTTGGTTAATCCCTAATTAGCTTGGTTAAGTGAAATAAGGCAATTTACAAAAAATTAAAATTTGCATGTGCATGCATTATTGGCACGTGAATAGTGCTCTCTTCCTCATCAAAGTCTCTTAAAATCCTCTTTTAAATCCAATGGCAATGATAAAAATCTCATACAATGCACAAATTTTGAATCTTGTAATTTCCCTCCAAAAAAACCATGAATTAACAAATGATTATGTGATGATAATCCATGTAATGTGATGCATGATTTGGAAATTAGAGGTCAAGAGGAGAATGTTGCAAAAAGAACCACTCATTTTGGAGCTTTGGTTGAAAAGTTATGCTCATTTGAAGTCCCATGCACCATTTGCCATGATTTGATCATATCTCCTTAACCACACATGAGAAATTCATGATCTTGGACATTTTGGAAATGGGAGAGAAAGATATACAACTTTCATGTTCAACAAAATTTCATTTGAAGCTTTCTTGATGATGTAATCTTGAGTTGAAGTTGGTCCAAAATCTTTCCATTTTTGGAAAGTTCAAATTATAGGTCACTTGCTATTTTTGGAAAATTTTGACTGGACCTCAAATCCTTCAATGTGAGTGTTTGAAATGTCAAATGAGACTTGTTTGAACATGAATGAAGTATTTCTAATCACTTCCCACCTCCAAGTCCACAGTTGACTTTGCAGTTGACTTTCTAGGTCTTCAGTTGACTGGGAAATGTTCTGATGAAATTCAAGCCTCTACCACTTGGGATTTTGCTTCAAAATAACATCATGGCTCATATGAACTCTTGTGAATGATTGTGGGGTCCAAATCTCAAGAATGACCACCATCTATTGCTCAATGCATGACTTTGATTGCCTTGACCTATTATTGCTTCATCTGCAAGACAAAGGTTAGATGACATATTTTTGTACTTTTGGTTAGTGATAAAAGGAAAAGCAATGATATACAAATGCAAACATGCTTGGTGATCAAGAACCACTCTCAAAAGATGACCCACCCACAGGGAAGGAAACAAGGTGTCCAATGATCCTTGAGGCAATGAAATGATATGATATGATGCCATGAGGGATCTTAGGGGCAAAATTGGGGTCTTACAGATGCCCCTATTTAAGGTCATTCTAGCCGGAGAAGTGAAGGTTAAATAACAATAATGAGACAAATTTTGGTCCCTAAGAGACCTCATGATACAAATGTATGCATGTAAAAGAAACAAACTCTGTGGGGAATACCGGTCCACAAAGAAGAAAAGACGATCCATCGGAGTAATATACTCACCAGGAACAGAGACTCTAGCAGGACTCTCATGGGGATAAAACAAGAAAAAGAATGCGTGAGCAGGACACACTCTGAATTAGGGGAAACTAGAATTAGACACAGCGTGAGCAAGACACGACTGAACTGGAGACCTCACTGGGGAGTAAAAGACTCAAACTGGGGAAGAAAAAATTCCAAAGGTAGACACATCCATTGGAAAGACTCAAGCTGACTCAAACTATCCACGAAGGATACTTCGGATGAAAATCCGGACTCGAACTGGGAAAAAGATTCACATAGAATCTCCCTGCCGGGAAAAAATGCATATATTGGGGAAAACGCCAATACAGCACAAGGGCAAAATCACAACGGAAACTCCACTGGAGAATGTCTAACAAAGAGACTCTCTTGGAGAAAAAACTGCAAAATGAGGTGTTATCGGTTACTGGGTAACAAACTCAAAGACACATGTGATCTAAACACCGGTTACTGGGTGAAAGAACAACAAGCTCAGGAAGAATGAATATCTAAGACCGGTATAAGGGTGAGAGATATCAATCAACCAAACATCTGAGAAAGCCCTGAAAAAGGTACATCAACTCAGGAAAATCTGACTCCACAGGGGACCAAGGTCATAATAGGGAGCAGAAAGGAAGGAACACCAGGGATACCTGTTACTGGGGATATAATAGGTGACCGACCAAAGCGTGAATTGGTATATATGCCAAGACACTCATCATCCGAAAGGAGGGCTTGAGAAAGCAAATCAACTTACAGGATGGACATTCGACTCCGCAACGGGAAAACGAATCTTACTCGGCTGGGGAAAAAACCGAAAGAGCGCATGAGATATAATATCCATTACCGTCAGAACGTGGATAGTATACTCGCATGAGATATATTATCTATTACCGTCAGAACGTAGATAGTATACTCGCATGAGATATATTATCTATTACCGTCAGAACGTAGATAGTATACTCGCATGGAAGAAACACCGGGGATACCGGTTACTGGGTATATAATAGGTGACCTACCGAACACGTGAATTGGTTTTTACTGCCAAGACACTCATCATCCTGAAGAGAGCAAAACGCAAACTTATCAAAGGATGGATATTCGATTCTACAAAGAATACGAAACTTACTCCGCTGGGGAAAATCAACAAAGGATTCCAACCAAAGAGTGAATGAGATATATTATTCATTACCGTCAGAACGTGGATAATACACTCGAAAAGGAAGAACAAAGAATATCCGATTCCACAAAGGGACACGAATCCTACTCGACTGGGGAAACACAACAGGCTTCGACTGAAGAGTGCATGAGATATATTATCCATTACCGTCAGAACGTGGATAGTATACTCGCATGGAAGATTATCCACAACCGATTACTGGGTTAATAAAGGATAAATCATCCGAAAAGAAAGGCATCGGGATACCAAAACTAGGTATATAAAGACGACCGATCAAAGGGAGCAACAATCATTACCAAGCAAAAGGGTAAATGAAAGATGACTCACTAGGGATACATTGATAAACATCAATGATTCGGGGAACAAATCACTGTCATACGGTGAAAGGACCTGCTGAGGATGAAATTGCTAGCATCCGGCAATTATCCACAAGGAAAGATCTGCTGGGGATACAATTGCTAGCATACGGCAATTACCCAGAAGAAAGAGGGAATATCAACATCGAATACTGGATGAAGATAACCACAAAGAGTAACCATCATCGGTTAGGATGAACAACAAGGTTAACTCTGCAGAAGGGAGAAATTAGGATTTACAACTACCGAATATGGGGTAGAAGACCAAAAACTCTGGCTGAGGATAAAATTGCTAGCAAACGGCAATTATCCACAAGAAAGCACAGACTCCGCTAGGGGGACAACAACAACATAGGGTTTACAACTACCGAATACTGGGTAGAAGACCACAAAATCCACCATCAACCAGAATGAACCACAAAGGTTACCTCTGCTAGGGGAAAAAAGTAGGGTTTATAACTACCGAATACATGGTAGAAAACCAACAACTCTCTGCGTGGAGAATGAAAGAATCACAACTCCGCACGGGGAAACAAAATAGGGTCTATAACAAACCACAAACTGCTGAGGAGCAAGAAAAAAGGATTTACGACTACCGAATACGGGGTAGAAAACTGTCGACTCTTGCCGAGGAATAAAAGGTATATAACCACAGATTCCGCCAAGAGGGAAAAGGAACATAGGACTTACAACTACCGGTTACTGGGTAGAGGCCCAAACTCCGCTGGGGATAAGAATTATTGTCGGTTACTGGGTAATTCATTCATTTATTCCACAGGGAAGCACAAGAGACAGTTGGAAAATGCCAATTCAGGATCAAACCAAAAAGGCAAACTAAATCAAGACTCGTCCTAATGAGGATATAACTCAATAGGAAGATCCATCCCAATATATGTGTTGGGAGGAAACGGAGAAAACCGTCATCCACGAGGATATATCTTAGTGGGGAATTGCAGAAGGAAGGACAGACACTTTCTGCTTATGGGGCTGACTCTATATTGAGAGATTTAACACCCGACATCTGCTTGGAGAGATCTATTGGAAAGATCTATATCACCATTAGCAGGAGACAACAAACAAGAGATATATGGCAAAAAATGCAACATGAATACCTGAATGTTGAAAGTATGCATGAATATGCATAATTGATGTTTGATGAATGCTGACAAAACAGACATATCTAACACAAATAGGCCCAGGAATCAAACGCCCGGTACTACACTTCCAGAGGAAAAATCCAAAGAAATCCAAATGGAAAGCCAATCTGCTGGAGATCTATATGCTAAAAAGCAAAGATCTGCTGGAAAACAAAAGATCAGAGATATCAAAGAAATCACAAAATCTCTGAGTGATGGATCAGCAATCAACCCAACTAGGGACCAGAAGTCCACAACAAGCAGCAAATGTCACAAAGACAAATCTGTTGGGGAAATGGAGAAATCCCGAGATTTCTGCAGGGGGATCCTCAGTATCAACTGGGAAACAAGAGTTCACTGCACAAGCAAGAACTGCCGAAGAGAACAGAACACACAAGTAGAATATAGCCGCACAAGCAATTCTACTGGGGAAACCGTCAGCCACTCCATTGGGGATAAACCCACTGAGGGAAAATAGATCACACAAGTAGATTCTGCCACAAGCCACTCTACTAGGGATCAAAAGCATCAGGTAATCAACCAAATCTATGGATGATAGATCTCACCAACCAAACCCACTAGGGAACAGAAGTTTACAACAGGCAGAAACTGCCACAAAAGTAACTCTGTTGAGGATACCAACTCTTATGGAGATACTGCAGGGAAATCATGAAACTTCTGCAGGAAAACAATCACAGACACAATCCACCATACCACAAGTCTACTGGTGGTTATCTGAGGAAGAGAAGGAGAACTGGTGATCAACCACCAAATGCTAAACCTTCTGAGAGGAAACCACCCACTGCTGAGGAGGAAATAATCACTGCTCTGCTGAAGGGATAAGAGGTGAAAACCTCAACAAGCACTCTGATGGGGAGATATGGCATAGATGAAGTATATCATACCAACCACTCCGCTGGCGAATTTATTGAGGAAACAGACAAAGCACCGGGATGTCAACCCACCAACTACTGAATCTTCCAAAAGGAAAGCACCCATGCTGGGGAGAGAATGCTGCAATAGAGGAAAACTGAAGTTTCCAGCAAGCACTCTGATCTGGGAACACAAAAATCTCAACAGAAGCTCTGCTTGGGGAACAACCCCAACAACAATCCGGATAAAGAAGATACAACCAATGCTAGGAATATGAACAAATGTCTTACCCTGTTGGAAATCATGCCACCCTTGGGAGAGCACTGAGAAATTCTCGAGTATCCTTTCATCATTGTGAATGTTCACTTTGTTTAAAACAATAATTTTGAAAAATTTTGTTTGTTTAAAACAATGACATTTTATCAATTAAAACATGCAAAACATTTGTTGAATTTAAAACAAATAAGAGTGCAAATAATTGGATAAAAGCTCAAATTGATTTGATGGAATGGTAGCCTGCAAATGGCGAGACTCCATAGATCTGTACAAATTTGAAATCAGTGATATATATTGGAAGAGGGCTACATTGAACATAATGATCCTTTCTCTACCAATTTGAATCTCGATGTATTCGAAGCTTCAGTTGACGACGAATCGAGAATCTCTGACGAACAGACAGCTGTGGAACAGAAAGTCTTGTCAGGATGCAGTTACTTGCCAAATCCCTAATTTTTGCCTAGATTGCCCCAAGGTGAGGTACTCAATCTAGCGGGATGCAAATATTCTTCATGTCTCTAATTTTTGCCTGGATCGCCCTTTCGGGTTTTCCACCGAGACGCTCATTTTTGCCTAAGCCGCCCTTTCGGGTTTTCAACTTAGCGAGCTATTCTATTTTTCTTTCATACTTTTTTTAGGCAAAGTATTTCTTGACTGCATCTGAATTCACAGGACGAGTGAAATCCTCCCCATCCATAGTTGTAAGCATCAAAGCTCCGCCTGAAAAGGCTCTCTTGACAACATATGGACCTTCGTAGTTTGGAGTCCACTTGCCCCTGGAATCGGGCGCGAAAGACAAAACTTTCTTGAGCATGAGGTCACCTTCTCGGAACGCACGAGGCTTGACCTTCTTATCGAATGCTTTCTTCATTCCCTGCTGATATAACTGACCATGACACATGGCAGTCAATCGCTTCTCTTCAATCAGATTCAACTGGTCATAACGACTCTGAATCCATTCAGCATCAGTCAACTTGGCTTCCATCAAGACTCTCATTGATGGGATCTCCACCTCTACTGGGAGAACATCCTCCATGCCGTAAACAAGAGAAAAAGGGGTTGCCCCTGTTGAAGTGCGGACAGATGTACGATATCCATGCAAAGCAAATGGCAGCATCTCATGCCAATCTTTGTACGTAACAACCATCTTCTGGATAATCTTCTTGATATTCTTATTTGCAGCTTCAACAGCCCCATTCATCTTTGGTCTGTAAGGAGAGGAATTATGGTGTGCAATCTTGAACTCAGCGCACAACTCTTCCATCATCTTATTATTCAGATTAGATCCATTATCAGTAATGATCTTATCTGGCACACCATAACGGCAAATCAGCTGATTCTTGATAAACTTCACGACCACCTGCCTGGTCACATTCGCATACGAAGCGGCTTCAACCCATTTGGTGAAGTAGTCAATTGCTACGAGAATAAACCTGTGTCCATTAGACGTTTTTGGTTCAATCATGCCGATCATGTCGATTCCCCACATAGAGAAAGGCCATGGTAATGAAATCACATTCAGAAGTGTCGGAGGAATATGAATCTTATCCGCATAAATCTGACACTTGTGGCATTTCTTCACATATTTGCAGCAGTCAGACTCCATTGTCAGCCAATAGTAGCCTGCTCTCAGCATCTTTCTAGCCATGGCATGTCCATTGGAATGAGTACCAAATGAACCCTCATGGACCTCAGTCATCAACAGGTTTGCTTCGTGTCTATCCACGCATCTGAGCAAAACCATGTCAAAATTTCTTTTGTAAAGCACTTCACCACTGAGGTAGAAACTGCCTAACAACCTTCTTAAAGTTTTCCTATCTTTCACAGATGCCCCAGGCGGGTAGACCTGGTTCTGGAGGAAATTCTTGATATCAAAATACCAAGGCTTGTCATCATTCACTTCTTCAACTGCAAACACGTGAGCTGGTCTATCCAAGCGCATCACGGTAATATTGGGAACTTCATTCCAATACTTGACTACAATCATCGAAGCAAGCGTAGCAAGCGCATCTGCCATCCGATTATCTTCTCGAGGAATATGATGAAAGTCAACTTCAGTAAAGAACGTTGAAATCCTCCTCGCATAATCTCTATATGGAATGAGACCAGGCTGATTCGTCTCCCATTCACCCTTGATCTGATTGACAACTAGGGCCGAATCACCATAAACATCGAGATGTTTGATTCTCAAATCAATACATTCTTCCAGTCCCATAATACAGGCTTCATACTCAGCCATATTATTCGTGCATTTGAAAGTTAGCCTTGCTGTAAACGGAATATGCGTGCCATGAGGAGTAATGATTACTGCCCCAATTCCATTTCCGTACTGATTCACAGCGCCATCAAACACCATCGTCCATCTGGAACCAGGTTCTGGACCTTCATCAAGTGTAGGCTCATCACAATCTTTCATTTTCAAATACAGAATCTCCTCGTCTGGAAAGTCATACTGAACAGATTGATGATCTTCAATCGGCTGGTGCACTAAATGGTCAGCCAAGATACTACCTTTGATAGCTTTCTGAGCTCGATACTCGATATCATACTCAGACAACAACATCTGCCAACGGGCAATCCTCCCAGTTAAAGCAGGCTTCTCGAAAATATACTTGATTGGATCCATTCTGGATATCAACCAAGTTGTATGATTTATCATGTACTGGCGTAAACGCTTAGTAGCCCAAGCAAAAGCACAACACGTCTTCTCAAGCATTGAGTATCGAGACTCACAATCAGTGAACTTCTTACTTAGGTAGTAGATAGCAGATTCTTTCTTTCCCGATTCGTCTTGCTGACCGAGTACACAACCCATCGAGTCTTCAAGAACAGTCAGATACATGATCAGAGGTCTTCCTTCTACAGGCGAAGACAAGATCGGAGGTTCAGACAGATACTCTTTAATACTGTCGAAAGCTTTCTGGCAATCCTCGGTTCAATCATGAGACTGATCTTTTCGGAGGAGCTTGAATATCGGCGCACATGTGGCAGTCATGTGGGATATAAATCTGGAAATATAGTTCAAGCGGCCAAGAAAACCTCAGACTTGCTTCTCAGTTTTGGGTGCAGGCATCTCTTGTATTGCTTTGACCTTTGCAGGATCAACCTCAATACCTCTCTCGCTGACAACAAAACCCAACAACTTGCCAGAGCGGACTCCAAATGTACATTTGTTCGGATTCAGACGTAGCCTAAACTTCCTCAAACGCTGAAAAAGCTTCAACAAATGCTCCACATGTTCAACTTCCGTTCGGGACTTAGCGATCATATCATCAACATAGACCTCTATCTCCTTGTGCATCATATCATGAAACAAGGTAGTCATAACTCGTTGATACGTGGCTCCGGCGTTCTTCAAACCGAAGGGCATCACTCGATAACAGAATGTTCCCCAAGGTGTGATGAATGTTGTCTTCTCCATATCCTCGGGTGCCATTTTGATTTGATTATAACCGGAAAATCCGTCCATAAAGGAAAAGACTTTGAATTTAGCTGTATTGTCTACCAACATATCAATGTGTGGTAGAGGAAAATCATCTTTTGGACTAGCTTTATTCAAATCTCTGTAATCAACACACATACGGACTTTTCCGTCTTTCTTAGGCACAGACACAATATTGGCCACCCATTGAGGATATGTAGAAGTCACCAGAAACCCCGTATCAATTTGCTTCTGAACTTCCTCTTTGATCTTTAATGCCATATCTGGATGAGTTCTTCTGAGCTTCTGCTTCACAGGCACACACTCAGGCTTCAAAGGCAGGAAATGTTGCACAATATTTGTATCTAGACCTGGCATGTCTTCATACGACCAAACGAAGATATCAGAATATTCTCGTAGCAAGCTGATCAACCCCTTCTTGACAGACTCTTCAAGAAGTGCCCCAATCCTTACCATACGAGCACAATCTTCAGACCCCAAGTTGACTGTTTCCAGATCTTCGAGATGCGGCTGAATGATCTTCTTCTCGTGCTCAAGGAGACGGGTAATCTCATCAGGAATCCCTTCAACATCATCTTCCTCTACTTCAAATACAGGGAATTCAAAATTGGGAGATGGTGTTGGATCATTATGTTCAATGGGTTTTAGAATCAACCTGCATAATGATTTTGGATAATAAAACTTTAGAATTTAAACAAGCAAACCATTATGCAGATGAAAAGATTGGTTTTATTCTTGTTTTTAGGGTTTTTTGTGATCACCGATTTCATGCAAAAGCAAAAAGTGAAAACAAATGGAAAAACAAATGTTTAACAATGCATTAATTGAATGAAATATCATTGTATAAATGATGTCGACAATGTCATCACTTCTCCTTTTGGCATGGGAGAAGGGTTTTTGAACAAAGTGAACAAATTACGCTGACTTATGAATGACCGTAGGAACATCCACAGCGACCCAATTATGGCAGATCCCGCCAGGGATAACATAGTTGCTCAAATCCTCTGCATCCTCTTCCAAGATAGCAGCAGCTTCCTCAACTTGATCAGCATGGATGAAACCTCCACTCTTGAACAGCCCTTGCTCATTAAAGACCCCAGAAGAATAGCCAATGCCAGCCCGGGATTTGTTGTCTTCAAGCTCAATCATCTTCCCTAACCCAGCAACTGCACCACATTCAATGGCCAGTATCACATCACGATAGGAAGCAAATGAAAGAGACTTCTTCTCAATCGGCTCAGCTATAGACAAATCTTGGAAAGGCGTTCCAACTTCATCCTCAGCATCAATATATGAGAAAGAAGACAGGTGGCTAACCAGGAGAGCCTTTTCTCCCCCTACCACATCCAATTTCTTATTCTTAACGAATTTCAGCTTCTGGTGTAGGGTGGATGTCACGGCGCCAGCCTCGTGAATCCATGGTCTACCAAGGAGACAATTATAAGATGGGTGGATATCCATAACCTGAAAGGTAATTTGGAAATCACTTGGTCCAATCTTGATTGGGAGATCAACTTCCCCAATCACGGTCTTACGCGACCCATCAAAAGCTTTCACAACAACACCAATCTGCCTCATGGGAGGCCCCTGGTATGACAATCTCGAAAGAGTGGTTTTTGGCAATACATTAAAAGATGACCCAGTGTCCACCAGCACGTTGGACATGGCGTCGTTCTTGCAATCCATAGAAATATGTAAAGCCATGTTGTGATCTCTTCCCTCCTCAGGGAGATCAGCGTCACAGAAACTCAAAGTGTTGCAAGCAGTGATGTTTGCAACTATACTATCAAACTGTTCAATTGTGACATCATGATCAACATAAGCCACGTCCAATACTTTCTGCAGAGCCTCCCTATGGGGTTCTGAATTCAGAAGCAAAGATAGCACGGAGATCTTGGACGGCGCTTGTAGAAGCTGGTCTACAACGTTGTACTCACTCTTCTTGATGAGCCTCAGCATCTCATCACATTCTTCATTCACAATGCCACTCGGGCCAACAGAAGAAGCAGGAGTCTTTTGTACAGAGGAGGGTTTGGCAACAGGTGCCGGATTCGGAACATTCACCGCAGTCCCAACCGGACGCTCAGCAGAATAAGAAACAACGTGAGGCTTCAGGGGTGCAGAAAACACACGACCACTCCGGGTCAACCGGCTCACATCCGCAATATTTACCACAGAGGTTGAAGGCAAAGGCACTTCTTTCCCATCTTCAACAGCAACTGGATTATATCGAAAGGGAATTGCTCTATCTGAAGAATAAGGCCCAGGGCCTACAGGCTTGATCACCAAGGACGGAGAGACTTTCGGCTTGCTACCATCATAACGGATGACAACAGGCTCAGGAATCTTGAACACAGGAGAAATCACATTTACTTCTGGTTCGTCTTCATCAACATTTCTGTTTTGAAGAATCTCAATGGTACCATCATCTAACAGCTCTTGAAGCTCTCTGCGCACTTGGCGGCAACCCAATCTATTGACGGAGCAGATACGGCATTTGTCATGGTCGTGCTCCATATGACTGTAATCACACAGTAGACGATGCAACTTGACCAATGACTGTCGAATATGGCTTACATATTTGACTTTATATTTTCCAGGGCAACCCTGGACCATGTTAACCGACTTCCCATGCTCGGGCAATGGGTTCTTCGTAACATTGGGGCCTGAGTCCTCAAAGCTCAGAATGCCGCATCTCATAAGGTCTTGCACCTTAGTCTTCAATGGATAGCAGTTCTCTATATTGTGTCCGGGAGCACCGGAATGATAAACACAATGTTGCTCGGGCTTGTACCACCACTGCGGGTTGGCAGGCACAGCCGGAGGATCCCTCAGGGTAATCAGTTTCCGCTCTATTAAAGAGGGATATAACTCAGCGTATGACATAGGAATAGGATTGAAAGTGATCTTCTTCCTATCATAATTCAAATTAGCCTGATTACTGTTGTCACGAGGCTGGTAAGCCTGTTGCTGTGGGCGATGTTGCTGCTGATACTGAGGTTGTTGCTGATTATGCTGATTGTTGTCTCTGAAGACATGTGCTATATGAGCCATCTGATGCTGATGACGCACTGGCTTCCTCTTATCAGAGGGTCTTCTAGGTTTAGCATGGGATTGCACAGCATGTGCCTCCCCATCTTTCTTCTTAAACGCCCCATATCGTTTAGAAGAGCCTTCATCCTTAGTCAAACGTCCTTCCCGGACTCCTTCCTCCAAACGCATCCCCATGTTCACCATTTCGGTGAAATCAGAGGGAGCACTAGCGACCATCCGCTCATAATAAAATGAACTAAGAGTCTTCAGAAAGATCTTAGTCATCTCCTTCTCTTCCAGCGGAGGAGTAATCTGAGCTGCCAGCTCTCGCCACCTCTGGGCGTACTCCTTAAATGTCTCTATGTCCTTTTGGGACATGGCTCTGAGTTGATCACGGTCAGGAGCCATATCAACATTATATTTGTACTGCTTGTCGAAGGCTTCGCCAAGATCGTTGAAGGAACGGATGTTTGCACTATCAAGGTTCATATACCAACGAAGAGCTGCACCAGACAAACTATCCTGAAAATAATGAATCAGCAGTTGATCATTATGAGTCTGAGTAGACATTTTCCTGGCATACATGACCAGGTTACTGAGAGGGCAGATGTTCCCCTTATACTTCTCAAAGTCAGGGACTTTGAATTTGACGGGTATCTTAACACTGGGAACCAAACACAGTTCAGCAGCAGACTTGCCGAACAAATCTTTCCCTCGAAGGGTCTTCAATTCCTTGCGGAGTTCAAGAAATTGGTCGTTCATCGCATCCATCTTTTCATGAACATCTGGGCCCTCAGACGGCTCAGAATGATAGATGGTGTCATCTACCCTGGGAGTGGTATGCACGACAGGAGGAGGCATTGCGAGGACCGGGCTAGATGCCGGCATGGAAGCAAAGGTAGGAGCTGGAATATCTGGCATAAAACCAGGAGGCATACCCCACGGAAACCCGGCTGGCATGGCATTCGGCACAAAGTGGGCACTAGCAGCTGGCACAGTCGACGCAACTACTTCAGATATAACAGTCCTCTGGGGAGGAGTTGCAGGAGGTGGAGATGGTTGATTCTGGGCAGCCAGAAACTGTTCCATCAGAGCGCTTAGTCTAGCGACCTCTTCTTTCAGCTCACGGTTCTCTTGTTCAAGTTGATCCATCACTCTTGCAGAATTAGCTCGGGTGTAGTACCGATGAGTCAACTTGTTATCAAAATAAATGAAGAGCACAGAGTTAGGCCATAGACAAGAAGACTGAGGAAGCAGAGAAGTCCAGGTATCATTCGGATCATCTATCACCTGGTGCTCGAGGAATTCAATCAGAGCATCCTTTTCCTTAATTTGCTGAAGCAACTCTTCTCTTTCACGGATCCAGGCACGTGAAAGGTCTTCGTCTCTCAACTCCTCTACGCCTTGGTTAGGGAGGGTTGAAGGCCCAACCACAACCAACGGTGTAGGTCTCGGATAATCATAAGGCATAAGATACTCAGATGCTCTCTGTCTGACCCAAGAAGTATACGGCTCCAAAGCAATACAGTTCTTCGGAACCAACTCATTTCTACCCTTCTTGTGAATCTTGCGCCAAGCGCGGACCATCCTGGCTTTCAGGCCTTGGGGATCTTTACCCTCCTGAAAGAACACACCTTCTAACAGAATGTTATGAGGTTTATCCTTTAGGGGGAACCCAAGCTGACGACGTGCTAAGATAGGGTTGTAGCTGATCCCACCACATGTACCAAGAAGAGGCACATTAGGGAATTCACCACAATAATCAATAATATGAATTGTATCATACACGCGATCATACCAAGAGATATCGTCATTAGTGAGAGACATAAGTCTCGTAGACCACCGTAGACATCCCTTGTTCTCCTTGAAAGCAACCGTCGGCGGTAAGTGAGAAATAAACCACTTATACAACAGAGGCAAACAACACACAATAGCTCCTCCACCCTTTGCATTCCTCAGGTGCAAAGAGAAATAGGTATCACCCAACAGAGTAGGAACGGGATTAAGAACGGAAAAGATCCTAATGGCGTTCACATCCACAAATTTGTCGATATTGGGGAACAATACCAATCCATAGATGAGCAGCACGAATATGGCCTCAAAGGCATCCTCACTCATGGCCTTCCCATAAACAGTAGCTTGAGCGACGAGGAAATCAGAAGGAAGACCCTGAATTCCACCTTAGGTGGTCATATGCGCTTCAATTGGGGATTCATCTATGTGCAACAAGTCTGCGATCTCTCGAGAAGTCGGAATACTCTCTAAGCCACTGAACGACACCTGATCCAGAACGGGAATACCCACAAGATGAGCATACTCCTCGAGCGTAGGCAACAACTGAAAGTCCGGAAAAGAGAAGCAATGATACAGAGGATCATAGAACTGTGCCAAAGTACTCATCAACCCTTCGTCAACCTGAGTAGTCAACAGAGGCAGAAGCTTCCCATAACGAGCTTTGAAACCCAAGGGATCTAATACATAAGATGTCAGATTCCTTAACTCTTTCAGATCGGGCTGTCGAAAGCTGTACTTCTTTGTATGCCTTTTTGGTCTTTCCATGTCTGAAAATTTTGCAAATAAACCCTTTAAGTTCCTTGAAAATTTTCTCATTTTTCTGATGACATGAATGCAGATGAATGCATGAATGCAGCAATCACACTCAAGGATCAAGCAAAACTCACCAGACAAAGGTCATGGGAAAGCTCATAGTATCTTTAATATCAATCATCCATTTTGGTGGATTATGGTTTACACCTTTATCAACACCCAAGTTCCATTGATATTAACGATACATGAACCGGCTCAATCATCCTTAATATCAATCATCCATTTTGGTGGATTATGGTTTTCACCTTATCGACACCCAAGTTCCATTGATATTAAGGATGTCTGAACGACTCAACCATGAATCACGGGTTTGCTGAGAGTCACGAGCATAGAGTCTCAGTTAAGAACTACCCAAAGGGAGTGTACTAGGGTTTAAACCTGCCGAACATGTTCTACAAAAGGTTCTCATAGTCATCATCCCATCTTTCGAATATTATCGGAGGAACGAATACTCGTATTCCAAAAATATTCTCAAGAGAGACTCTTATGAGTGTAGTATCGCGTAACAATCGCATCAGATCTTACATCTGAACGACCTCCACACTACGTCCTAAAAATGGGCCAAGATGGGCTTGGTAAACTAAGGTCCTTGGCTTCTAAGGCACATGATTGAAAGAATAATGCCTAACCACAAATGACTTGTGTGATATTATTAATCCAACATGACCTCCACCAGGTGAATGGACTCGCAAGTGAACTTGTTAAGGAATACTCCACACAAGTCGACAAGATTATGCCATTCTCCTATCCTAAGGTGCACTCGAGTTCGGGTATAGAACTCATCTCACAGAGATCACCAAGCAAACAAGCAATTGTATATCAAACAATTCAAGCATTATAATCAATACAGTAATCCCAAATTGTACAAAAATATGTCATATAACAAATAAACAAATATCATACAACAAGGTTGAAAAGTAGGCAAAACCACCAAGGAGATGTTTCCCCAGCAGAGTCGCCACTTTTCTGTAGCGGTGTATTCGTCACTTTATGATTTATTGATTAAATCAAAAGCAAAGCATACAAAGAATCGAGTCGCCACCGCACTTTTATTTATCCAAAGGAATGGCTAAAAAGCGAACAAAAGCCTAAGAAGTTTTACACATAGAAAACCAATGAAAAGATCAGAGATCTGGGTAAGGGGTTAATTACGCAATGGGAAGGTGTTAGGCACCCAAAACGTCCTAGGTACTCCTATGGAGCCCTTTTCACAACTTGTTGTATGAAATGTTATTTGTTTATGAAATATTTATTGTGCAAACATGGATAGAAGGGATGGGAAAAGAATATACAAGTTATTATTTTTGTGTTTGAACGGATGAACCCGTTGCCTACGTACCTTTCCATGGAAGGTAAGGATCAAAACGCCGTAGTTCGGCTAAAAGATTTCCAAAATATGAGTGGATTCATTTTAAAACAAAAGCCCTAAGGTCTTTCGTTATCCACGGGAGAAAACTCAACCTTATACAAACAACAAGTCCACCATGTGAGAAAAGCTTCAACTTGCTAGTGAGGGGTTAACCCTATAATAAGCAAGGAAGTCTTACAATTCAATCACTAAGGACAAAAGGTGAGATTAACATCAACCAACTAGGATAAATCAAACCTATGGCTAATGTGTGAAAACTTATCAAGAATGGACAAAGCCACAAAACAATTGAATGAGTGAAATTAACCAATTAGGATTATTCACAAAAGTGGTCAAGATATGATTAGAATTCAATTCAAAAGAAGTATTATGAAAATGAAGTTTGAAAATCAAAGGCCTAAAGCCTAGGTTTCTAATTTGAAAAAGAAATGAAAATGTTTGCACAATAGTTTTCAGGTTTTTTGATAATCATGCAAAATGGAGGTTTAAAGAAACAAAAGGTGGTAGGGTGAGGAAGTAAAACTTCTTAGATGTTCACCTCTTGAAATCATATATAGATGATTCAAGTGATTCCTTTGGAATAAGCAACAAGGCAAATAACAGATGAACAAAACAAATGGATACCGGATGCCAATCAATGGACTTATTCCAATCTCACAAAACAACATGGATACCAGATGCCAATCAATGGACTTACACCAATCTCCTAAAGCAAAACAAAACAATGGATACCAGATGCCAATCAATGGACTTACACCAATCTCACAAAATATGATCATAGGAAACAAATGCCAATAGTTGGACTTACAATTGACTCCTCACAAGAAACAAATAACAAATGCAATAAGCAAGAGGAAACAAGTTGCCAATAAATGGTCTTACACTCGACTCCAAGGAAAGGAATGCCAATGAATGGTCTTAGTTCCAAATTCCACCAGATCATAGGAAACAACTGCCAATAAATGGGCTTACAATTGACTCCTCAATGGACAAACAAAGTGTCACAAAATGATGAACAAGGTTTATGAAATGATATATAAGTAATGATGATAAATGCACAAGGCACACATAAGCAAACATGTACAGATGAACCAAGTAAGCAGACACACAAGTCAATTAGCACACACTATATACAATCAATTAGGCTCAAGCAAGGTTAGGCTTTACAGCCAACTGGAATGGGATATTTTGAGCTCTTAACCCTAACATTGAGAGTTAGGGTGAAGCAGATGAAAAGGAGATGAGGGGTGTGCCTCATAGCTCTTATCCCTGGTCAGGGAGAGCTTTGATCAATGGAAAATGTGGGAGTTCAGAAAGTTGGAACTCTTCTCCACATATGATGGACTCTATAAGATCTTGGGTTATTATTCACAATGCATCAACACATGGTGTGAGCAAAGTGAATGACACACTGAGTAGCAGGAGATGGATTACACATCTCTTTTATCTTCCAATTGCCTCATGAGAGGACTTTACCTGCTTGGCACAAAGTTAAACAAGCACAAACATTGCCTCTTAAGGAGGACTTCAGACAGGTGCCTACCAATAACAGTAGGTCTTCCAGACTACATGAAGATTAGAGATTATACCTAAGTGGTTAAGCAACCAAGCAAAGCAAAGTTCAAAATGAACTTAAAGCAACTTAAGTACCTGTGGAAACAACTAGACAAATCAGTACAATATTCAAACAATCAAACAATAGTCAATAAGCAACAAACAATCTCAATGTACAAAATGTGTAAGCCATGAGCAAACTCAAATGAGTTAACATCAACCTACAAAACACACAAGTGTTAGTAAACAAAAGCAAACATCAATACTCAAGTGATGAAGCATCATCCACTATGGAACTTGGATGTTCAACCTGAAATCAAAGCTCAAACATAAGCAACAAACCACTAGGTCAAAGCCTAGGGTCAAAGATGGAGAAAAAATTTAAAACAGGAGCTGAAATTTAACATGAATCAACTTCAATCACATCTTGACACATTCCAAAAGGTCTCATATCAAAATCAATTACCAAATGCATTTCATGATCAAAAGAAGTTCAAGGCAATTTCAAAGCTCATATGTGATCATCATGAATGAAAAATTCAAATCAAAACAGAAATGATTCAAATAAATCTGGAAAAATTCATGCACATTCAAGACATATAACATGATCCACATACAAAAATCAGAAGCATTGGACATCATTTGGTATGGAAATCACATGGCACAAGTTGAACATTCAAAGGTGTGACACAAATTGTCACACCAACTTAGCACAAGCATAAAACAGAGATGATGCATAGGAAAAATACCAAACCAAAACCAAAATGTCCAGCAAAGTGTCTAGTTTCATCATGCAAAATTTCACATTCATTGGATAAGAAACAAGCATTTCATGAAGGAATAAGCAAGGCAAGGTCAAACAAGCATATGTACTCAAACATCCTAGCACAAATCAATTTTTCAGCCAGGCACAACTTTCCAATTTATGCTCATAAAAAACTAGACAACATGAAGAGAACATAGCAAAAAATTGGGATCAAATTGGATCAATTTTCAATTTTATATGATTTTTCTAAGTTGAAGAAAATATTGAAAATCAAAAAATGGACATAGCATAAAAATGAGAGGGAAAGTGAAAAAAATGCAAGGCAAATTGAAAAACCTCGCTCGGCAGGAATCGATCCATTGCCAGATTCAAATATGCGCGCTCAACCTAAACGGCATCGTTTTGGACTGTAAAACCCTAGCGTGCTAAGTTCGTAGCTAAATGATGCCTTTCGTAGCAAATCCGAAGCAAAACCGCGGCAAATTCTGGAAATGAAGAACATTCAAGGTTGAAGATGAAGATCATCATGATCTTCATCTGGATTTTGCAGATTTTTCAAAACACGTCCAAAAATTAAAATCAAGCACAGCATTCGAATCATCATGCAATGTACAATCAAGATCCATAATCATTTCATGCAAAAACATCAAAACACGCACGGATCGAAGAGAATAAAATTCAACATCAAAACTTTAAACAAGCATAATTTCATGTACAATGCATCATTTCGCACGATTCAAAGCTCAGATTCATCAGCATGCTTAGATCTACAATAATATCATAATAGATTTTAAAATTAAGAGAATCGAATTGTGACCTCTTGAAGTGCAGAGCCTCTGATTTCACACGATCTGCAGCTTGCAATGGTTCAAATCTACTCCACAGTGCTGGAAATGAAGATTGGTGAAGTAATTGAGGCTTGAATGGATCTAGATCTTGCTTAAAATAGAAGCTCCATTTGCATCTTCATGAACATGAACTGCACTTTTCTTCCACGAATTCAACACAACAAACCTTGATCTCTACCAAATCCAAGCTCAGGAACACGCATATGAAGTTAAAATGCCATGATATTTGGAAGAAAAATGAGTTATGAGTGAGAGAAAAATTTCAAGTGTGAGAGAATTTGAGATCTAGAAATGTGAAAAGTGATTAATTTCCCACAATTCTGTTAGGGTTTAAGTATTTATATGCTATGTTAATCACTTGGTTAATCCCTAATTAGCTTGGTTAAGTGAAATAAGGCAATTTACAAAAAATCAAAATTTGCATGTGCATGCATTATTGGCACGTGAACAGTGCTCTCTTCCTCATCAAAGTCTCTTAAAATCCTCTTTTAAATCCAATGGCAATGATAAAAATCTCATACAATGCATAAATTTTGAATCTTGTAATTTCCCTCCAAAAAAACCATGGATTAACAAATGATTATGTGATGATAATTCATGTAATGTGATGCATGATTTGGAAATTAGAGGTCAAGAGGAGAATGTTGCAAAAAGAACCACTCATTTTGGAGCTTTGGTTGAAAAGTTATGCTCATTTGAAGTCCCATGCACCATTTGCCATGATTTGATCATATCTCCTTAACCACACATGAGAAATTCATGATCTTGGACATTTTGGAAATGGGAGAGAAATATCTACAACTTTCATGTTCAACAAATTTTCATTTGAAGCTTTCTTGATGATGTAATCTTGATTTGAAGTTGGTCCAAAATCTTTCCATTTTTGGAAAGTTCAAATTATAGGTCACTTGCTATTTTTGGAAATTTTTGACTGGACCTCAAATCCTTCAATGTGAGTGTTTGAAATGTCAAATGAGACTTGTTTGAACATGAATGAAGTATTTCTAATCACTTCCCACCTCCAAGTCCACAAATGACTTTGCAGTTGACTTTCTAGGTCTTCAGTTGACTGGGAAATGTTCTGATGAAATTCAAGCCTCTACCACTTGGGATTTTGCTTCAAAATAACATCATGGCTCATATGAACTCTTGTGAATGATTGTGGGGTCCAAATCTCAAGAATGACCACCATCTATTGCTCAATGCATGACTTTGATTGCCTTGACCTATTATTGCTTCATCTGCAAGACAAAGGTTAGATGACATATTTTTGTACTTTTGGTTAGTGATAAAAGGAAAAGCAATGATATACAAATGCAAACATGCTTGGTGATCAAGAACCACTCTCAAAAGATGACCCACCCACAGGGAAGGAAACAAGGTGTCCAATGATCCTTGAGGCAATGAAATGATATGATATGATGCCATGAGGGATCTTAGGGACAAAATTGGGGTCTTATAGTCAACCTCAGTAAAGAACGTTGAAATCCTCCTCGCATAATCCCTATATGGAATAAGACCAGGCTGATTCGTCTCCCATTCACCCTTAATCTGATTAACAACGAGGGCCGAATCACCATAAACATCAAGATGCTTGATCCTAAGATCAATACATTCCTCCAATCCCATAATACAGGCTTCATACTCTGCCATATTATTCGTGCATTTGAAAGTTAGCCTTGCTGTAAAAGGAAAATATGTGCCCTAAGGAGTAATAATCACTGCCCCAATACCATTTCCATATTGATTTACAGCGCCATCAAACACCATACTCCATCTGGAACCAGGCTCTGGCCCTTCATCGAGTGTAGGCTCATCACAATCTTTCATTTTCAAATACAGAATCTCCTCATCTGGGAAGTCATATTGAATAGACTGATAATCTTCAATTGGCTGATGTGCCAAGTGGTCAGCCAAGATACTACCTTTGATAGCTTTCTGAGCTCGATACTCAATATCATACTCATACAACAACATCTGCCAACGGGCAATTCTCCCAGTTAAAGCAGGCTTCTCAAATATATATTTGATTGGATCCATTCTGGATATCAACCAAGTCGTATGATTCAACATATACTCGCGTAAGCGCTTAGCAGCCCAAGCCAAAGCACAACATGTCTTCTCAAGCATTGAATATCGAGACTCACAATCAGTGAACTTCTTACTCAAATAGTAGATGGCATACTCTTTCTTTCCTGATTCGTCCTGCTGACCAAGGACACAACCCATTGAATCATCAAGACTAGTCAAATACATAATCAATGGTCTCCCTTCCACGGGCGAAGACAGGATCGGAGGCTCAGACAAATACTCTTTAATACTGTCAAAAGCTTTATGGCAATACTCGGTCCAATCATGAGACTGATCTTTCCGAAGGAGCTTGAATATCGGCGCACATGTGGCAGTCATGTGGGATATGAATCTAGAAATGCAGTTCAAGCGACCAAGAAAACCTCGGACTTGCTTCTCAGTTTTGGGCGCATGCATCTCTTATATTGCTTTGACCTTTGCAGGATCAACCTCAATACCTCTTTCACTGACAATAAAACCCAATAACTTGCCAGAACGGACTCCAAATGTACACTTGTTCGGATTCAGACGAAGCTTGTACTTTCTCAAACGCTGAAAAAGCTTCAACAGGTGCTCTACAAGTTCAACTTCCGTTCTCGACTTTGCAATCATATCATCGACATACACCTCAATCTCTTTGTGCATCATATCATGAAACAAGGTGGTCATAGCTCGTTGATACGTGGCTCCGACGTTCTTCAAATCGAAGGGCATCACTCGATAACAGAATGTTCCCCAAGGTGTGATGAATGTTGTCTTCTCCATATCCTCGGGTGCCATTTTAGTCTGATTATATCCGGAAAATCCATCCAGAAATGAGAAGACTTTGAATTTAGTTGTATTGTCTACCAACATATCAATGTGTGGTAGAGGGAAATCATCTTTCGGACTAGCTTTATTCAAGTCTCTATAGTTCACACACATCCGGACTTTTCCGTCTTTCTTAGGTACGGGCACAATATTGGCCACCCATTGAGGATACGTAGAAGTCACCAGAAACCCTGCATCAATTTGCTTCTGAACTTCTTCTTTGATCTTTACTGCCATATCAAGATGAGTTCTTCTGAGCTTCTGCTTCACAGGCACGCACTCAGGCTTCAAAGGCAAGAAATGTTGCACAATATATGTATCTAGACCAGGAATGTCTTCATTTGACCAGGCGAAGACATCAATATATTCTCGTAGCAATTCAATCAACCCCTTCTTAACAGATTCTTCCAGGAGTGCCCCAATCTTTACTTCTCGCACACAATCCTCAGACCCCAAGTTGATTGTTTCCAGATTCTCAAGATGCGACTGAATGATCTTCTCTTCATGCTCAAGTAGACGGGTAATCTCATCAGGAATCTTTTCAACATCATCTTCTTATGCTTCAAATACAGGGAATTCAAAATTGGGAGATGGTGTTGGGTCATTATGTTCAATGGGTTTAGAAATCAACCTGCATAATGATTTTGAATATGAAAAGCTTTAGAATTCAAACAAGGCAAATCATTATGCAGATGAAAAGATTGATTTTATTCTATTTTTTAGGGTTTTATGTGATCACCAATTTCATGTAAAAAGCGAAAAGGGAAAATAATTGGAAAAATAAACATTTAACATGAATTTATTGAATGAAAATATCATTGTATTTATGTGCCAACAATGTCATCACTCCTCCTTTTGACATGGGAGAAGGGGTTTTTTAAACACAATGAGCATTACTTTGACTTATGGATAACTGTTGGAATATCCACAACGACCCAATTATTGCAGACCCCTCCAGGGATGACGAAGTTGCCAGAATCCTCTGTATCTTCTTCCAGAACAGCAGCAACCTCCTCGTCTTGACCGGTGTGGATGAAACCTCCACTCTTGAAGAGACCTTGCGTATTGAAGACCCCATAAGAAAAGCCTATGCCAGCCCGGGACTTGTTGTCTTCCAACTCAATCATTTTTCCTAAACCAGCGGTTGCACCACGCTCAATGGCCAACTTTGCATCTTTGTAGGAAGCAAATGAAGGAGTTCTCTACTCAATCGGCTCAGCAATAGATAAAGCTTGGAAAGGAGTTCCAACTTCATCCTCAGCATCTATATATGAGAAAGAAGACAGATGGCTAACCAGGAGAGCCTTTTCTCCCCCTACCACCACCAGCTTCTTGTTTTTCACAAATTTCAATTTCTGGTGTAGGGTGGATGTCACGGTGCCAGCCTCGTGAATCCATGGTCTACCTAGGAGACAGCTATACGATGGGTGAATATCCATAACCTGAAAGGTAATATGGAAATCACTTGGTCCAGTTATGATTGGGAGAACAACTTCCCCAATCACAGTCTTGCGAGACCCATCGAAAGCCTTCACAACTACTCCACTTTGCCTCATGGGAGGCCCCTGATATGATAGCTTCGAGAGAGTGGATTTTGGCAATACGTTCAGTGATAACCCAGTATCCACCAGCACATTGGACATGGCGTCGTCTTTGTAACTTGTAATACCCCAAAATTTACCCTTCATTTTTCCTGAAAAAAAAAACGAAAAAAAAAACGAAAAAAAAAAACGAAAAAAATAATAATTAATTAATTAATTAATTAATTAATTAATTAATTAAATAAATAAATAAAATATAACAAATTATTTTGGACTTGGGTCTCCCTCATTTGAGCCCACTACCCACGAAAATCAGTCTATAAATACTGAAGTTTCAGTAGAGGAAAACACACTGGGAGTTACACTGGGAGATTCACTGGAAAAAGATAGTGAGAGAAAGAAGACAGAACAAAGGGGGATTTTGAGGAGAAACAAAACACTCTGAGGTTTCCTTGGAACAAAACCCTGAGGAAAAAGATAGTGAGAGAAGACCTGACAGAGAACTCAGAGCAGCCTCCAAACCCTGAAGGGAACTCAACTTGTAAACCTCACGGGTGCAACTCAATTTCAATCAAGCTCTCCAATCAGGTTTGCCCTATATCCATCATCTTTATGCCTTTAATTTGAATGCTCTAAATGTATGAGGTATTATGGGTGAATTTGATACCTTTTTTGTGAGCCTTTTGTGAATTTTGATGGAATTATTCATGTGGTTACATTTTGATTTAGGGGCAACTCTGGGTTACCCTATTTTGTTTCTCTAACCTGTCTTTGCGTTGCCATGGCATTGTTTTCCCTGGATTTCACCTTGTTTGTCTAACCTTTCTGTTGAGTTTTCGCGAGGGCTCACATACTCTTGCAGGGATACCATCCGGAGGTTTATCCTGATTAATCGTATTGACTGATTTTCTTTGATGGTCTAGCTGGAGAGATCTCAGGGTTGCTAATCCTTTAATTGCTGTAACTTCGGATCTTTATCCGTGTGGTAATTTTTTTCCTTTTCTCGTACTTTATCGCTTTCTTAGCTGGAAGACCTCGATAGGAGGCAATGTTTGGGCCCCTTGGTGGCATTTTACTTTGAGATACATGTTTTGTGTTTTGTATTCATATCCCCACATGTAGCGCGGTTCCTTCGTCAAGGACTGTCTGTTTGCCCTCGAGCATCCCAAACCCTAAAACCCAAAGCAACACGTTTACTCCTTCTACTACAGGTGAGTAAGTCTCCAAAGGTCGAGCATCCGGTAGATTGCGTAGTGACGTCGTTCGTCCAAAACCCAATCCATAACCCCGTAGTTAGCCGAACTACGGCTTGCTCTGATTCTCATTCCAGATGAGATACGTAGGCATAAGACGCGATGTCTTAGCGAGCACACATCCCCCCAACCCATAGGTCAGCCGAGCTACGAAGACTCTGATTCTCATATTCAGATGAGATACGTATGCAGTGGATGCAACATCCGCGCGAGTCATTTTCATTTAACCTTTTTTTTTTTTTAGTAAACAGCACAAGATAAACTCACACCCTTTAGACAAGAACTACAAAAGTGGATCCCGTAGAGTACTACGGATGCGTAGGGGTGCTAATACCTTCCCTTCGCATAACCGACTCCCGAACCCAAGATTTGGTTGCGAGACCCCGTCTTGTCCTTTCCTTTTTCAGGTTTACTTCGAGCGTTTCCTTTCCCTCCTTTGGGATAAATAACGCACGGTGGCGACTCTTCTGTCATTTTCTTTCGCCGGTTGTTTTTTTTCGCACACTGTATTTTTCAGGTTGCGACAGCTGGCGACTCTACTGGGGAGTTTAAGAAGTTTACCTCTTGCTGGTCCATCTTCCCTAAGCGAGTCCCTCCTAGGTTTTGTAGTTTGTTTGTTTATTGGGTGTTCATGCTTTTGTACAGTTATTTATTTACCTGCTTTACCTTATTGCATTATGTACATATCATTGTTGTATCTGTTGGCTGGCTATGGCTGCTTGGTGATCTTTGTGAGATGAGTTCTATACCCGAACTCGAGTGCACTTAAGATAGGAGAATGGCATAGTCCTATCAACTTGTGTGGAGTTATTCCTTAGCGAGTTGACTTGCAAGCCCATTCACTTGGTGGAGGTCATGTTGAGATCAATAATGTCACATAAGTAAGTTGTGGTTAGACATTACTTGTTCCAATATAGACCTAAGAAGCCAAGGACCTTAGTACCAAACCCATCTTGGCCTATTCGTAGGACGTAGTGCGAAAGTCGTTCAAGTGTAAGATTTGATACGATTGTTACGCGATACTACACTCATAAGAGTCTCTCTTGAGAATATTGTTGGAATACGAGTAGTCGTTCCTCTGATAATATCCGAAAGATGGGATTATGACTATGGGAACCTTTTGTAGAACATGTTTGGCAGGTTTAAACCTTAGTACACTCCTTTTAGGTGGTTCTTAACCTAAACTCCATGCTCGTGACTTGCGACAAACCCTTGATTCATGGTTGATCCGATCAGGTATCCTTAATATCAATGAAACTCGGGTGTTGATAAGGTGTAAACCATAATCCGCCGAAATGGGTGGTTGATATTAAGGATAACATGATCCATCCCATGACCTTTGTTTGGTGTGCTCTTGATTTCTCTCCAGACAGTGCAACCTGACAGATGTTCAAGCAGATACAGCAATCCTGATTGACATGCCACTGCATTGCATTCACATCATCACATCATTTGCATTCATATCATTTAACACATGTTTATCCTTTTCAAGGAGGTTTAAATCTTCTTCTTGATTCTAGTCGGGGTTTTCTTTTTACACTGCTTATCAAATGTGAGACTAGAATCAAGGGGGTAGAATACTCTTGGAATTGATAAACATGTCATTGCATTTGCATAGTCATCCGCATGTCTTGCATAACAGGTACTGCCACAGTGTTCTCAGTTTGTTTGGTGTCCCACTAGCAGGATAGCTGACTCAGGCATTCACCGATACGGTACCCGGAGGAACCAACAGAGAGTAATGGAAAGCCTACAGGCAGAGCTCGCCGAGATGAAGATTCGCATGAATCAATTCATGGATTTGGTTCAAGGGGTGGCTCAAGGACAGCAGGAGCTTAGATTATTGGTGCAGAAGGATCCCCCTATTACTCAACCGGAGACGTTGGCTGATCCTCCAGCTGGAGAGGCTAATGGTCCCAATGGACCGGGGCCTATCCCAATCCTACATGTCACCTCCGGTCAACAACCCATTCAGGATGGTCAGGATGATCAGTTCCCCTTGCTTCAGGAAGACTTTGGCATGGACCCCATGTTTAGAAGATTGGAAGAAAGGTTGAATGTAGTGGAAGGACAGAATCCTCTGGGAGTAGATGCTGCTGACTTGGGGCTGGTCCCAGGTGTGAGAGTGCCACCGAAATTCAAGGTCCCGATATTTGACAAATACAATGGCAGCTCTTGCCCCAAAACTCACGTGCAAGCCTATTTCCGTAAAATGGTTGCATACTCTGATGACGAGAAGCTACTTATGTACTTCTTCCAGGATAGCCTAGCTGGGGCATCCTTGGAATGGTATATGAGGCTGGACAGAGCCCACATCCGTTGCTGGAGGGATTTGGCAGAGGCTTTCGTGAAGCAGTATCAGTATAATGCAGACATGGCTCCGGACAGAACTCAACTTCAGAATCTGTCTCTTAAAAGCAATGAGTGCTTCAGGGAATACGCTCAACGCTGGAGGGATACAACTTCCCGTGTTCAGCCTCCTATGTTGGAAAAGGAAATGGCCAACATGTTCATGAATACGCTGCCTGAACCTTACTTGGAGCGTCTGGTAGGTTGCAATGCTTCCAACTTTGCTGATGTGGTCTCTACTGGAGAAAGGGTGGAGAATTACCTAAAGACATACAAGATCCAGAGTGGAGGTGGATCCTCATCAGGGGTGAAGAAGCCGTTCATTCAGGGACAGAAGAGAAGAGAAGGGGATGCAAATGCCATATCTTCTTATCAGAACAGGGATAACCGGAGGAATAATTTTCAGAATTATCATCAGCAACCGTATGTTGCGGCTGTGACCATTCCAGCTGCAGCACCATTACAACAACAACAATCACAACATCAACCAGCTCAGTATCAACAGCAACAACAACCGGGTAACAGACCCGCTTATCAACAGAGGCAAAGGATGATGGACCGGCGTTTCGACACCCTTCCAATGTCGTACGCCCAGTTGCTTTCTAGTCTTCAACAACTATAACTTGTGCAATTGCGCACTCTGGCTCCTCCTGTTGGTAGACTTCCGGTGGGTTACGACGCCAACGTTAGGTGTAGCTTCCACTCTTGGGCACCTGGCCATGACATTGAAAACTGCAAAGCTTTTAAGCACGTAGTTCAGGACCTCATAGATTCAAAGGCCATCGACCTTGCACCAGCTCCGAATGTCGTCAACAATCCCATGCCCCGACATGGTGGTGCGAACGTTAATTTGGTAGAGGGAGAAGCCAAGTCCATTAAGGATGTGTTGAAGTTGAAGACTCCATTGTTGGATATCAAAGGATGCTTGCTGAAGGCCGATGTCTTCCCCGGTTGTGGGAAGGGTTGTTTGGATTGTGCCACTAAGAGTGGAGGTTGTTTGAAACTACAGCAGGGTATTCAGGCCTTGCTCGACAAAGGTATCCTCCAGGTTGAGGGTTTGTCTGTCCAAGAGTCTGTGGAAGGGGTTGAGGAAGAAGGGTTTGAAGATGCTACTGATGAATTCGCAGATGTTGTTCCTACTGATTCTGTGATCCATGATGATGTTGTCGCTGATATTCCAAACATGGCGTTTGATTCTGATGTACTTGCTGAACTTGATTCCGATGCTTCGGATGTGTGTACTACAACACTTCATGGGCCGATCACTTTCTCCAGTGCTGGCATCATTCAGTATGGTCAAGTCTCTGCAGTCGACGAAGAAGATGGGGATAGTGATTGTGACATTGACAACTGGGTGCGTCCGAGGATCCCGGGTGAAGTCATCGACAATTGGTCTTCTGAGGAGATTATCCAAGTCACTCTTCTTGAAGAGTAATTTTCTTTGTTTATTCATGCATATCCAAGTCTTACGTTCCGCCCAGGGCGTAATGACTCATTGTAGGGCCCGTCTATGTGACACTTGCATTTTTATTATAAATAAAGGACGTATTTTTGCATTCAAATATTTCGTTCCCTGTCTTTCTATTTTTGCAGTTTTTCAAAATAAAAAAAAATGGCAATGTTTAGTTTAGTTTTCACTTCTTGTTCACACTCATAAGCACATACCATCACTCATGCAGATGCACAACACCGGATCCTATTGATAACGGTTCTGCTATGGCTCGCTTCGACTTTGAAAATCCAATTTTTCAAGCTGAAGAAGAGGGTGATGAAGACTGTGAACTCCCTGAAGAACTTACCAGGTTATTAAAACAGGAAGAAAGGGTCATTCAACCGCATCAAGAGTCTGTTGAAGTGATTAATCTCGGCACCGAAGACGCCAAGAATGAAATCAAGATAGGGGCTGCTTTGAGAGATGATGTGAAGAAAGGGCTGATTGAATTGCTGCAAGAATACGTTGACATCTTCGCCTGGTCTTATCAGGACATGCCCGGGCTGGACACAGACATCGTGGTACACCGCTTGCCTCTCAAAGAAGGTTGTCCTCCGGTCAAGCAGAAACTCAGAAGAACAAGACCAGAGATGGCTGTCAAGATAAAGGAAGAAGTACAAAAGCAGTTGGATGCAAGGTTTCTAGCAGTCACCAATTATCCGCCATGGGTTGCAAACATCGTCCCAGTAACTAAGAAGGATGGAAAGGTACGGATGTGTGTCGACTACCGGGATCTGAACAGAGCTAGCCCTAAAGATGATTTCCCATTACCTCACATCGATGTTTTGGTGGATAATACAGCTCAGTTCTCGGTATTCTCCTTCATGGATGGCTTTTCTGGCTATAACCAAATCAAGATGGCACCAGAAGACATGGAAAAGACAACTTTCATAACCCCATGGGGCACCTTCTGCTACAAGGTGATGCCGTTTGGTCTGAAAAATGCTGGAGCAACATATCAACGAGCTATGGTAACTCTATTCCATGATATGATTCATCATGAAATCGAGGTTTATGTGGATGATATGATTGCCAAATCTCAGACAGAAGAAGAACATTTGGTGAATTTGCAGAAACTGTTTGAGCGTTTGAGGAAATTCAAACTGAGACTTAATCCAAACAAGTGCACTTTCGGGGTGAGATCGGGAAAATTGCTGGGTTTTATTGTTAGCGGAAAAGGGATTGAGGTGGATCCTGACAAAGTAAAAGCGATACAGGAAATGCCAGAGCCAAGAACAGAGAAGCAAGACCGTAGTTTCTTAGGGAGGTTGAACTACATTGCAAGGTTCATCTCTCACCTAACAACCACGTGTGAGCCAATTTTCAAATTGCTGAGGAAAGATCAGGCTATCAGGTGGAATGAAGATTGTCAAAGGGCTTTCGAGAAGATAAAAGAGTATCTACAGAAACCTCCGATCCTTATACCTCCAGTTCCTGGGAGACCTCTGATAATGTACCTATCAGTGACTGAGAACTCGATGGGGTGCGTATTGGGACAGCATGACGAGTCTGGTCGAAAAGAGCATGCCATATACTACCTTAGCAAAAAGTTTACCGACTGTGAAGTCAAATATTCGCAGCTTGAGAAAACTTGTTGTGCTTTGGCCTGGGCTGCTCGCCGACTGAGGCAGTATATGTTGAACCATACTACCTTGTTGATTTCTAAGATGGATCCAGTGAAGTACATCTTTGAGAAGCCGGCTCTCACCGGACGTGTTGCCCGTTGGCAGATGATTTTAACAGAGTATGATATCCAGTATACATCCCAGAAAGCCATCAAAGGGAGTATTCTGTCAGACTATCTTGCTCAGCAGCCGATCGATGATTATGAGCCGATGAAGTTTGAATTCCCTGATGAAGACATCATGTTCCTCAAGATGAAAGACTGTGAAGAGCCAGTTGTGGAGGAGGGACCTGATCCAAACGAAAAGTGGACTTTGTTGTTTGATGGGGCTGTCAATGCTAGAGGAAGTGGAATTGGTGCTGTCATTACAACTCCGAAGGGTGCCAACATGCCTTTCACCGCTCGTTTGACTTTTGAGTGCACAAATAATGAAGTTGAGTACGAGGCCTGTATCTTGGGTATTGAGCAAGCCATTGATCTGAGAATCAAGACTCTGGACATCTTCGGAGATTCAGCTCTGGTGATCAATCAAGTGAATGGTGATTGGAATACTCTCCACCCCACTCTGGTCCCCTACAGAGATTACACGAGAAGACTGTTGACTTTCTTCACAACAGTAAAATTGTATCATATACCTCGTGATGAGAACCAGATGGCAGACGCACTTGCTACTCTATCCTCCATGATCAAGGTAATTCGTTGGAACCATGCTCCCAGGATCGATGTGATGCGCCTTGACAGGGCCGCGTATGTGTTTGCTGCTGAACTGGCAGTCGATGACAAGCCCTGGTATCACGATATCAAGTGCTTTCTGAAGAATCAAGAGTACCCTGCAGGGGCATCCAACAATGACAGAAAGACTTTGAGAAGATTGGCAGGCAGTTTCTTCTTGAACAAAGACGATGTGCTGTATAAGAGGAACTTCGACATGGTTTTGCTCGGATGTGTGGACAGACACGAGGCGGACATGTTAATGCAGGAAGTTCATGAAGGTTCCTTCGGTACTCATGCCGGCGGACATGCAATGGCTAAGAAATTGTTGAGAGCGGGTTATTATTGGATGACCATGGAATCAGATTGTTTCAAGTATGCTCGGAAGTGTCATAAATGCCAGATTTATGCTGATAAGGTGCATGTACCGCCGAATCCTCTGAATGTGATGTCTTCGCCGTGGCCGTTTGCCATGTGGGGCATTGACATGATTGGAAAGATTGAGCCGACTGCTTCCAATGGGCATCGCTTCATCCTTGTTGCCATCGACTATTTCACCAAGTGGGTCAAGGCAGCGTCGTTCGCGAATGTCACCAGACATGTGGTTGCCCGTTTCATCAAGAAAGAAATCATTTGTCGCTATGGGATTCCCGAAAGAATCATTACCGATAATGGTTCTAATCTCAACAACAAAATGATGAAGGAGTTGTGTCAGAACTTCAACATTCAGCATCACAATTCTTCCCCTTACCGCTCTAAGATGAACGGCGCTGTTGAGGCGGCAAATGAGAACATAAAGAAGATTGTGCAGAAGATGGTCGTCACGTACAGAGATTGGCATGAGATGCTACCCTTCGCCTTGCATGGGTACCGTACTTCAGTACGTACATCGACCGGGGCAACCCCTTACTCCCTGGTGTATGGTATGGAAGCAGTCCTACTTGTTGAAGTGGAGATTCCTTCTCTAAGAGTCATGTTGGATGTCAAGTTAGATGAAGCTGAATGGATTCAGACAAGGTTCAATGAGTTGAGTCTTATCGAAGAGAAGCGAATGGCAGCCATTTGTCATGGGCAGTTGTATCAGAGTCAGATGAAGAGAGCCTTTGATCAGAAAGTGCGTCCTCGTTGCTTCCAAGTTGGAGATTTAGTTTTGAAAAGGATCCTTCCTCCTCAGACAGATCACAGGGGCAAGTGGACTCCTAACTATGATGGACCGTATATTGTCACCAAGGTTTTTGATGGCGGGGCTTTAATGCTTGCAACTATGGATGGTGAAAACTTCACTTCCCCTGTGAACTCAGACGCAGTTAAAAAATACTTCGCATAAAATAGACCCGCTGGACAGTAAAAAAGAGTAGTCCAGGCAAAAATGGGCATCCCGGCGAACCAAGAAAATGAAAGGGTTCGGGCAAAAATTAGGGAAAAAAATAAAAAAAAGATTGTACACCCGGTAAGTTGAAAATCTGAAAAGGCAACTTAGGCAAAAATGGGTATCCCGGTGGATCGAAAACCCGAAAAGGGCGATCCAGGCAAAAGTTAGGGATTAAGCGAATGACTGCGTTCTGAGTAGTTCTGAATCTCATCTCGTGCCAATGACTGGAAATTTTTGAAGGATAGGAAACAGTCCAATCACTCTTTCAGAAAGCTGATCATCTGGAGGATCTTGAAGACGGGCAAGTCATAGCAGAATTGGAACCCAATAGAAATCCATTTCACATTGCCATTAGATTAATTTCTGTTTTTGTCTTTTGTGCGATTACCTCTTTCCAGGGACTGCTTCTTAATGTAAATGCCTATTCAGAGGCCATTTAATCAATAAAATCATGTTATTCAGTATATCTCTGTTTTCATTTTCATTTTACTGTTTTGTTTGCAAAAATGACGTCCGAATTTTTGATAAACATTGCATCATGACACATAAGGGCTTTACAGGTACATGCTTAATAAACATTTAAAATTGCTGTAAATTTTAAGTGCTTTGGATCGTCTATTCAGAACAGATACCCTCGGGGCATTTCCTTAAAATTCCCTGCAGATGATCGTGAATATCTTCCTCAGTGAAGTCACCAACAGACAAATTCGGTGTCTTATCCCTGCAGAGCTGATCAGAGCGTTGGATTCTTCAATCCCCAGCAGTTTCTCACCACCGCACTTCCCTAAGCGGTTGTTTCAGGACATACACTCCCCAACGGAGTTGACAGTGCCAGACTGTATCTTCCCAGCAGAAGTGGCTGCTCCTTAGAGTTCGATGCCAGATCGATAATCCCAATGCCAGATCCATGGTTTCTTTTCTTGAAGCAGAACCTCGGTACCGTATCAGTGTTTGCTCCCCCTGCTGAGTCATCTCTCACAAATCGTGGTTGCCAGAACCATTGTAGCTTTCCTCAGCAGCAGGCTTCCAATGCCATTCTTTCTCCGATCAGAGTCTCGGTATGGCCAGAACACCGCATGGCTAGTCATCTCCCCACAGAGTTCATTGTGGTGTGTATCTCCAGCAGCCTGGCCAGAGCCCAGAGGATGGTAATCATTTCCCCAGCAGATCCCATTGCCTCAGCTTGGCATTCTACCCAGCATTTCGTATCCCTGCATGTAGAATCATATTGCATTGCATCCTTCCAAATCGCGTAGCATTTCCATTTTCATGGAGCATTACGCCATTGAAAATTCAAACATACACATGTAAGCATAAAACATTCTCGGTATCCCAAGTGATAAGCTAGAAGTTGTTTCCAGTACTCAGACTGAAGATTGTTCATGACTTACCTTTGTTATCCCCAGCAAGTGTCATTGGCCCATGTGCCGCCTCTATTATCATTCCCTATTTCTGCCAATGCTGACAGGCATGAAGTGTTCCGATGTTCAGATCGAAGAAGTTTCCGACGTTCAGGTCGATGCAACTTGTGGCATTCAGGCCAGTTTTCTGGTATCCAGACCGAAGTGGCATTCAGGCCAATTTTCCGATATTCAGATTGAAGTGGCATTCAGGCCAAGTCTTTCCGATGTTCAGATCGAAGAAGTTTCCGACGTTCAGGTCGATGCGACTTGTGGCATTCAGGCCAATTTTCCGATGTTCAGATCGAAGTCATTTCCAGTATTCAGACTGATGAGCGGCATTCAGGCCATGGTTATTTCTGTGTTACCATTTATTTTGGTATCCAGTTTAACATTCTTTTTCGATATTCAGACTGACTTTCACCGTACCAGACGGATTCTTCTTTCAAGACCACCTCTTTGCCGATTCTGACAGACATTGTTACTTCACTTCACTTCAGTGCAAATTTTTGGGCTTTTATTGTATTCAATCCCTTGATACCTCGAAAGCACGAAAGCAGCTGCCATCTTCTTTCCGGGTCTCCAGTTGATTGAATAGGGGCAGCTGTAATACCCCAAAATTTACCCTTCATTTTTCCTGAAAAAAAAAACGAAAAAAAAAAACGAAAAAAAAAAAATTAATTAATTAATTAATTAATTAAATAAATAAAATAAATAAATAAAATATAACAAATTATTTTGGACTTGGGTCTCCCTCATTTGAACCCACTACCCACGAAAATCAGTCTATAAATACTGAAGTTTCAGTAGAGGAAAACACACTGGGAGTTAGACTGGGAGATTCACTGGAAAAAGATAGTGAGAGAAAGAAGACAGAACAAAGGGGGATTTTGAGGAGAAACAAAACACTCTGAGGTTTCCTTGGAACAAAACCCTGAGGAAAAAGATAGTGAGAGAAGACCTGACAGAGAACTCAGAGCAGCCTCCAAACCCTGAAGGGAACTCAACTTGTAAACCTCACGGGTGCAACTCAATTTCAATCAAGCTCTCCAATCAGGTTTGCCCTATATCCATCATCTTTATGCCTTTAATTTGAATGCTCTAAATGTATGAGGTATTATGGGTGAATTTGATACCTTTTTTGTGAGCCTTTTGTGAATTTTGATGGAATTATTCATGTGGTTACATTTTGATTTAGGGGCAACTCTGGGTTACCCTATTTTGTTTCTCTAACCTGTCTTTGCGTTGCCATGGCATTGTTTTCCCTGGATTTCACCTTGTTTGTCTAACCTTTCTGTTGAGTTTTCGCGAGGGCTCACATACTCTTGCAGGGATACCATCCGGAGGTTTATCCTGATTAATCGTATTGACTGATTTTCTTTGATGGTCTAGCTGGAGAGATCTCAGGGTTGCTAATCCTTTAATTGCTGTAACTTCGGATCTTTATCCGTGTGGTAATTTTTTCCTTTTCTCGTACTTTATCGCTTTCTTAGCTGGAAGACCTCGATAGGAGGCAATGTTTGGGCCCCTTGGTGGCATTTTACTTTGAGATACATGTTTTGTGTTTTGTATTCATATCCCCACATGTAGCGCGGTTCCTTCGTCAAGGACTGCCTGTTTGCCCTCGAGCATCCCAAACCCTAAAACCCAAAGCAACACGTTTACTCCTTCTACTACAGGCGAGTAAGTCTCCAAAGGTCGAGCATCCGGTAGATTGCGTAGTGACGTCTGTCATACCCCAAAATTTGCCCATTCATATTTTAAGACATTTTTCAGGGCATTCCGACTCATTTTTATGACACTGATCTTAAAGGAACAAAGGTCCAGCTCACGAATGGCCCAATCCAGAAAATGGCCCAAACTGGCCTGTTCGCTACACGTTCGCTACACGCTCGCCTAGCGAACGTTCGCTACACGTTCGCTACACGCTCGCCTAGCGAACGTTCGCTACACGTTCGCTACACGCTCGCCTAGCGAAGCTGACAGACAATAGAAAATTTCGGGCTTCATTCTGAGCCCATTAGGTCATCAAAGGAGTATTATAAATACCCCAACTCCAGAACGAAAAGAGGACGGAAAAACCGAGACGGAGACGGCCGGAAACCCTAGCATAGCAACCCCGGAGAGTAGCCCAGAGAAGTCGGAGTGAAGAAACCCTGACGGCCGCTCATCCGCACCGAATTTACCGCCGCCCAACTCAACCCGATACCAAAAGTGACTTGCCAATTCAGCATTACCACTCCATTGCAAACAGGTTTGTGTATCATTATTGTTTTATGCTTCCAATTTGTAAATCTCTAAATACATGATACATCATGATTGAATTTTTGGATATGTAATTAGACTTTGCATGTGAATTCCAGTACGCCTGAATATCCTGAGTGTTTGACTATATTATTTCTGTAATTGAATGCAATAAGGCATGCAGCATGCTGAGATCATACTGTTCTGAAATTCAAAACCCGCAGCCGCTCGCTAGCACATCGCTAAGCGAGCATGTAGCGAGCATTCGCTAGGACCTCGCTAGGCGAGGCAGAGGCGAACGGGACAGCCGTTGATATTTGTTATGTCCTATGCGTAACCTGATCTATTCTATGTTAATTATGCACTGTTTTGCCTGACATTCATGCTGCTGTGTTTTCTTTTGCGGTGTAATCCTCGATTGCACCCTGATTGGTATTCTAACCCGTTTGCTGAATTTTGTAAAGGTTCACATATCCCAGGAAAAGAGTGTTGTTTAGGCCTTCCACTTTATTTGTGGGATACCCTTATGAAGATCCACCCTAAATTGCTTAATTAATTTTAATGTATTAATTTTAATGTATTGATTTTAATGTGGAGATTCATCCTAATCACCTAATTGACTTTAAAATATGACCTTTAAATATGTGATCTTGGACCTCTCTTTGTTGCCTTACGATATTACGGTACCACGGTCATGTCCCGCGAATGTGGGGATACACTTAGCAATGGCCCTTCGATTAAATCATCATAAAATAAATCATAGTCCCTCGGATGTTGCCTTCGAAAATACGATTTTGTCCCTCGATGACCCTTCGGTGTAGCCTACGGTTAAATGATGATCGTCCCTTCGAATGCTAAGGTATCCTTATAACTGTTGCCTTCAATGACCTATCGATGACCCTACAATGACCCTTTTACATCCAAAGGATAAAATTACTTACTTCTCAATAGTAAGGTCAGTTTTACCCTCATAAGGATAGGAAACGTTCATAACGACCTTAGGAAGGTATAACTCTCAATTACTGGATCATAACCTAAAACATTTTCCACCCCTCACACTTTGCAAGTCCTAGAAAATCACCACTTGGTATACATTCATACTAGAATCATTACCAAGTTACATTTTTCTAAACTGTTTTTCAAAATCAAACGAGATAAATACTTTGTATACATTCATACGAGAATCATTACAAAGTTAAACTCTCTTTTCGAAACATTTTTAAACAATTCACCAACACTTTTCAGACAAAAATATAAGTGATCCAGCAATTAAGAGCCCATGGATAACCATGGATACAAAGGGTGCTAATACCTTCCCTTTGTATAATGTACCTCCCGAACCCAAAATCTATTGAGGTCTTTCCTGTTCTTTTCCACCTTTCCTTATTGGATAAAAGAAAAGTCGGTGGCGACTCTTGCTATCCGCGACATTGCGATAAAAAGCAAAATACCCCAAGTCAGTTCACCGTATGACAGAACTGGCGACTCTGCTGGGGACACTTTAAAAAGAGAGGTTACCTTAAAAACAAGATCACTTATTCCAAATTGTCTGATTTACTTTTAAGGGATTGCTTGGGTATTTTTGAGTGAAAGATCCTACACCCGGATCTAGTGTACGTTAGGTAAGTAGCAATAGATCATCGCGACTATCCGGCGTATACTGGAATGGTTAAAATGATGGCTACGGTTAATGTGACACTTTGGATGTCCTGATGTTCCTCATGTTCACTTGAGGAAAAATTTGGCTTCCGCGTGGTGTCATTAAAGCATTAACCAGACCTTTAGAACCCTAATTGACTCATCCTGGCCATTAGAAAGTAGTGAGATAACTGACTTCGGTTCCGACTGGGGTTGGTTGAGACTCGATACTACACTCTTTGAGATTGGACTTTAGGGAAGCTTCGGTCAACCACTTGGTGTTGCACTGAAGCGGACTTAAAGAAAGGTCGATGATCTGAGATCCTTCTAGAACCCGGTTACTATTCTAGGACAGGTTGAACCAACCAAACTTCAGTGGGGAGGGTACTTACCTATGGAACTCATGCAAGCCTTAAAACTTAGGAATGATGGTTGTGTGACTTGCTTGTGCTTGTTATTTACATAACATCATAACATCATCATAACATCATGGCGTTGAACTAACCATTTCGAGGACTTAGGGATTTAACTTTGCTCTATTTTGTAAAAAAAAAAAAAAAAAAAAAAAAAAGAAAAAAAGTTTCCTTTTTGGTAGTTTATGCAATGTTAAATTCCAAAAGTCCTTGAAAACATTTCATACATTGCATAGCATAACATTGCATAACAGGTGTTCTAAAGGGATCAATGTTCTCATGGTTTTCATGCAAACAGAAAAATGGACCGCGGACAGACTGTCAAAGATCTCCATGCTCAGAATGCTCAACTCCAGGAGATGATCTTGAACTTATCCAAGGGGCAGGAAGAACTGAAGGCTCTCTTGCTCGAGAAGAAAAAAGACAAGAAATCTGTGAGGCACATTAACCCGGGAAGAAGGCAGTTTACGAAGATCAATATGACTTTAGCACAAGCACTGCAGGGTATGTTAAAAGCAAATTTAATTACCCTCAGAGGTCCTCCTGCAAAACCCAACACTACTTCTCCTAGTTATAATCCCGACGCCAGGTGTGCGTATCACTCCGATAGCCCCGGGCATAATACGAACGATTGTTGGTCGTTGAAGAATAAAATTCAGGATATGATCGACGCCGGAGAATTTGAATTGGATCCGCCTGAGACTCCTAAGGTCATCACTACTCCTCTGCCTAATCATGACAAAACTCTTAATGCTATAGAGGACGTCGACAGCGATTGCGACCTGGATAGCTGGGTCTACCCAACAATTGGTGACGGACTCAATAATTGGAAGGCTGAAGACACTATCCCGATTTCCTTTAGTTGGGAGTAATTGTTATTGCTATTTTAGTATTTCAAAAGCATTGTGTCTATACCCGGGGCATAATAGCTAATTTTAAGGGTTTGTCATTTTCATAAGCATATTCATATTCAATAAATCAATGGACTTTTTGCATTCAAATATTGCGCTCTTTATATTTCCTGTCATTTTTCAAACAAGCTATGTTTCTTGCACACACTCACGCAACAATTTGCCGATCCATATCCACTCTGGATCCTGTTGGTAATGACTCTGCTACTGTTCATTATGACTTTGAAAATCTGATCTACCAAGCCGAGGATGGAAGCGAGGAAGATTGTGAAGTCCCTGGAGAACTTGCCCGACTACTGCAAGAAGAAAAGACTATACAGCCGCATGAGGAATCAATTGAAATTGTAAATCTGGGTACTGAAATAAACAAGAAAGAAGTCAGAGGTTTCTTGGGGCACTCGAATTACATTGCCCGATTCATTCCACACTTGACTGCTACCTGCAAACCCATCTTCAAATTACTAAAAAAGAAAAATCAAGGGTATGGAATGATGAATGACAAACTCAAGAAGTATCTCCAAGAACCTCCAATTTTGATACCACCAGTTGAAGAAAGACCTCTCATCATGTATTTGACCGTGTTAGAAAATTCAATGAGGTGTGTGTTGGGGCAACATGACGAGTCTGGTCGAAAAGAGCATGCCATATACTGCCTTAGCAAAAGGTACCGACTGTGAAACAAGATACTCACAGCTCGAGAAAGCTTGCTGTGCTTTGGCTTGGGCTGCTCGCCGACTAAGACAGTATATGTTGAATCATACCACTTTATTGACTTCTAAGATGGATTCTATCAAATATCTATTTGAGAAACCTGCTGTCTCCTGAAAGAGTTATCACTGACAATGGTACTAATTTGAACAACAAGATGATTACTGAACTCTGCACGCAGTTCAAAATAAAACACCATAACTCTTCTCCGTACCGGCCAAAGATGAACGGCGCCGTGGAGGCTGCTAATAAGAATATCAAGAAGATCATACAAAAGATGACAGTAACGTACAAAGACTGGCATGAGATGTTACCATTCGCTCTCCACGGTTATCGCACTTCAGTGCGCACTTCGACAGGGGCAACTCCGTTCTCTTTAGTCTATGGAATGGAAGCCATCTTACCAGTGGAAGTTCAGATTCCCTCTCTAAGAATTATGAAAGAGGCGGGCTTAGATGAAGATGAACGGATTCAGACTCGACTCGATCAGATAAATTTGATTGAAGAGACTCGCGGCTGTTTGTCATATGCAGATATACCAGAAGCGCATGATCCAGGTATTTAACAAAAAGGTCAAGAGACAGGTATATCAAATTGGCGACTTGGTGATCAAGCGTATCATTCTACCGCAAGGTGATCCCATAGGTAAATGGACTCCCACATACGAAGGGCCATTTATGGTTAAGAAGATATTCTCTGGTGGAGCCATGATACTTGCTACGATGGACGGCGAAGATTTCCCGCATCCTGTGAACGCGGACATAGTTAAAAAATACTACCCGCTAGGTCGACGTATCTAGGCAAAAGTAAGGGCATCCCGGCGAACCAAAAGGGTTCGGGCAAAAATTAGGGATAAACGTATAAAAACGTACACCCGGCAAGTCGAAAACCTGAAAAGGCGGCTTGGGCAAAAAAGGGTATCCTGATGGACTGAAAACCTGAAAAGGCGGTCCAGGCAAAAATTAGGGATTAAAGCGTAAGACTATGTCCCGTTCTCAGTCAGCTTCAACCAAGTTCAAGGGACTGAACAAGCCAATCACTTCTATCCGACAGCAGGAGATGAGAGGCTTGAAGACATAATGACAGTAGTGGAATTAAAATCAATAGGACCTTTTCTGCATAGCTTTCTCTTTGTTTTCTTGACGATTTCCTCTTACTAGGATTTCTGTCTCCCTGTACACAAATTGCCTGTTTACAGGTCCTCTTTCAAAATCAATACAATGTCATTTCCAAAAAGATGCTTTTGTTTTACCTTTTCTGTTTTGTTTGCGTAAACGTCCATTGATTAACTTAAATTGATATATGCATTTGAATATGATCAATGTTTACCAAAAATGCATGCCTAGAATAGTAATAGCAATTACTACACGACTTCAGGATCGAGGAGAAGGTCTAATCACGCTTCCCAATGAATCCGTTGCTAGTTCGATTCCCCGGCAACGCCAGTTATTCCCCAGAAGAAATTGGCATCACTAGACTGGTCATCTCTTCTACCCCCAGCCAGGCTCTGTTGAATATCTCTGCCATCAGATAAAAGTCAAATACCCCTAGCTAAGGAAGGATCATCAATACAAATATCTCCGACCAGAAGACTGAGATTTATTTCCCTAGTAGAGTCCCCTGGAAGAACGTTTCAGACGCATAGTGCATTCATTACATCATTCCATATCATACACATGCATGCAATGTTCGCATTTCTTTTCGAACGCATAATTCATTCATTATATCATTTCACAGCACACGCAAGCATACATCGTTCGCAGTTATTTTCGAAAGCATAAAACATCTCATGCATCATGACATGGCATGAAGCTAACTTTATTTTTCAGGTTAATTATTCCCCTGATACAGTCAAAACAAAGGTCCATTCAGACGGACATCCTCATCAATTACGTTCAGGATTCAACTACATCTTTCAGATATACTCCATGTCAATATTCATTCTGACATCCTCCTAACGATGGCATCTATAAGCCCATCCCAGATATTCATTGCAAATACAGCATCTACAAATACGATCAGATACAGTCTAACGTACGGTTCATTCTGATTCAGCCCAACATATAACTCCTTCCACTCAGATACGATCTAACGGACGATCCATTCTGATCTTCAACTACTCCAACACGGTCTAATGTACGACCCAGTTGGACCTTCATTTCTCAGGTACTGCCTAGCATACGGTCCATCCTGATTCATCTCAACATATGACTCCTACAACTCAGATGCGATCTAACGTACGGTCCATTCTGACCTTCAACAACTCCAATACAGTCTAATGTACGACCAAGTTAGACCTTCATCTACTCAGATGCTACCTAGTGACAGGTACATTTCTGAATTGTAGTCTAGTGTACGACTACCCCTTTTATAAGCAGATTCAGCCTAATGGACGGCTCATTCTGCTCAGATACGGTTTAATGTACGACCCAGTTAGACCTTCATCTGCTCAAATACAGTCTAATGTACGACCAAGTTAGACCTTCAAGTCCTCAGATTTTGCTCAAATACAGTCTAATGTACGACCAAGTTAGACCTTCAAGTCCTCAGATTTTGCTCAAATACAGTCTAATGTACGACCAAGTTAGACCTTCAAGTCCTCAGATGCTGCTCAAATACAGTCTAATGTACGACCAAGTTAGACCTTCAAGTCCTCATGCTGCTCAAATACAGTCTAATGTACGACCAAGTTAGACCTTCAAGTCCTCAGATGCTATCTAGTGACAGGTACATTTCTGAATTGTAGTCTAGTGTACGACTACCCCTTTTATAAGCAGATTCAGCCTAATGGACGACTCATTCTGCTCAGATACGGTTTAATGTACGACCCGGTTAGACCTTCATCTGCTCAGATGCTACCTAGTGACAGGTACATTTCTGAATTGTAGTCTAGTGTACGACTACCCCTTTTATAAGCAGATTCAGCCTAATGGACGGCTCATTCTGCTCAGATACGGTTTAATGTACGACCCAGTTAGACCTTCATCTGCTCAGATGCTACCTAGTGTACGGTATATTTCTGAAGTGTAGTCTAGCATATGACTACCCCCCTTTCATCGTCAGATTCAGCCTAATGGACGGCTCATCCTGCTCAGATACGGTTTAATGTACGACCCAGTTAGACCTTCATCTGCTCAGATGCTACCTAGTGTACGGTATATTTCTGAAGTGTAGTCTAGCATATGACTACCCTCTTTCATCATCAGACACAGCCTAACGGACGGCTCATCCTGCAACTCCAATACGGTCTAGCATAAGACCCATTTGGATCTTCAACTCAGATACGATCTAGCATACGATCCGGCCTGATCTTCTATCCCCAGTGAAATCACCCGCTTAATGGAGGTTTCGTTCTGCAACTCGGAGACGATCTAGCGTACGATCCATTCTGATTTTTCATCCTCAGCAAAGTCATCCGCCCAATGAACAACTCACTTTGGTATTCATATGCGGTCTAGCGTACGATCCATTCTGATCCCTTATCCCCAGCAGCGTATAACACACTCTGACTCCCCAACGAAGTCGACAGCATAATGGATAACTCACTATACGGGCTAGCGTATGACCCGGTACGACATCCATGTCTTCAGATATCGTCTAATGTACGACGCACTCTGAAGTTCTCATCATCAAATTCCCTGGATGGCATCTTTAAGCCCATCTCCATCAAGACTAGCTCCCGGCTGACAAGCGCAAATTTTTGGGGGCATTTTAGTGTTCAATAATCTTCCACCTCCAGACCACGAATGGTGCACATACCATTCTACTCTCTCGGTTCAAGAATATTGAACAGGGGCAGCTGTCATACCCCAAAATTTGCCCATTCATATTTTAAGACATTTTTCAGGGCATTCCGACTCATTTTTATGACACTGATCTTAAAGGAACAAAGGTTCAGCTCACGAATGGCCCAATCCAGAAAATGGCCCAAACTGGCCTGTTCGCTACACGTTCGCTACACGCTCGCCTAGCGAACGTTCGCTACACGTTCGCTACACGCTCGCCTAGCGAACGTTCGCTACACGTTCGCTACACACTCGCCTAGCGAAGCTGACAGACAATAGAAAATTTCGGGCTTCATTCTGAGCCCATTAGGTCATCAAAGGAGTATTATAAATACCCCAACTCCAGAACGAAAAGAGGACGGAAAAACCGAGACGGAGACGGCCGGAAACCCTGGCATAGCAACCCCAGAGAGTAGCCCAGAGAAGTCGGAGTGAAGAAACCCTGATGGCCGCTCATCCGCACCGAAGTTACCGCCGCCCAACTCAACCTGATACCAAAAGTGACTTGCCAATTCAGCATTACCACTCCATTGCAAACAGGTTTGTGTATCATTATTGTTTTATGCTTCCAATTTGTAAATCTCTAAATACATGATACATCATGATTGAATTTTTGGATATGTAATTAGACTTTGCATGTGAATTCCAGTACGCCTGAATATCCTGAGTGTTTGACTATATTATTTCTGTAATTGAATGCAATAAGGCATGCAGCATGCTGAGATCATACTGTTCTGAAATTCAAAACCCGCAGCCGCTCGCTAGCACATCGCTAAGCGAGCATGTAGCGAGCATTCGCTAGGACCTCGCTAGGCGAGGCAGAGGCGAACGGGACAGCCGTTGATATTTGTTATGTCCTATGCGTAACCTGATCTATTCTATGTTAATTATGCATTGTTTTGCCTGACATTCATGCTGCTGTGTTTTCTTTTGCGGTGTAATCCTCGATTGCACCCTGATTGGTATTCTAACCCGTTTGCTGAATTTTGTAAAGGTTCACATATCCCAGGAAAAGAGTGTTGTTTAGGCCTTCCACTTTATTTGTGGGATACCCTTATGAAGATCCACCCTAAATTGCTTAATTAATTTTAATGTATTAATTTTAATGTATTAATTTTAATGTATTGATTTTAATGTGGAGATTCATCCTAATCACCTAATTGACTTTAAAATATGACCTTTAAATATGTGATCTTGGACCTCTCTTTGTTGCCTTACGATATTACGGTACCACGGTCATGTCCCGCGAATGTGGGGATACACTTAGCAATGGCCCTTCGATTAAATCATCATAAAATAAATCATAGTCCCTCGGATGTTGCCTTCGAAAATACGATTTTGTCCCTCGATGACCCTTCGGTGTAGCCTACGGTTAAATGATGATCGTCCCTTCGAATGCTAAGGTATCCTTATAACTGTTGCCTTCAATGACCTATCGATGACCCTACAATGACCCTTTTACATCCAAAGGATAAAATTACTTACTTCTCAATAGTAAGGTCAGTTTTACCCTCATAAGGATAGGAAACGTTCATAACGACCTTAGGAAGGTATAACTCTCAATTACTGGATCATAACCTAAAACATTTTCCACCCCTCACACTTTGCAAGTCCTAGAAAATCACCACTTGGTATACATTCATACTAGAATCATTACCAAGTTACATTTTTCTAAACTGTTTTTCAAAATCAAACGAGATAAATACTTTGTATACATTCATACGAGAATCATTACAAAGTTAAACTCTCTTTTCAAAACATTTTTAAACAATTCACCAACACTTTTCAGACAAAAATATAAGTGATCCAGCAATTAAGAGCCCATGGATAACCATGGATACAAAGGGTGCTAATACCTTCCCTTTGTATAATGTACCTCCCGAACCCAAAATCTATTGAGGTCTTTCCTGTTCTTTTCCACCTTTCCTTATTGGATAAAAGAAAAGTCGGTGGCGACTCTTGCTATCCGCGACATTGCGATAAAAAGCAAAATACCCCAAGTCAGTTCACCGTATGACAACGTCGTTCGTCCAAAACCCAATCCATAACCCCGTAGTTAGCCGAACTACGGCTTGCTCTGATTCTCATTCCAGATGAGATACGTAGGCATAAGACGCGATGTCTTAGCGAGCACACATCCCCCCAATCCATAGGTCAGCCGAGCTACGAAGACTCTGATTCTCATATTCAGATGAGATACGTATGCAGTGGATGCAACATCCGCGCGAGTCATTTTCATTTAACCTTTTTTTTTTTTGGTAAACAGCACAAGATAAACTCACACCCTTTAGACAAGAACTACAAAAGTGGATCCCGTAGAGTACTACGGATGCGTAGGGGTGCTAATACCTTCCCTTCGCATAACCGACTCCCGAACCCAAGATTTGGTTGCGAGACCCCGTCTTGTCCTTTCCTTTTTCAGGTTTACTTCGAGCGTTTCCTTTCCCTCCTTTGGGATAAATAACGCACGGTGGCGACTCTTCCGTCATTTTCTTTCGCCGGTTGTTTTTTTTCGCACACTGTATTTTTCAGGTTGCGACACAACTCATAGATATATGTAATGCCAAGTTGTGGTCTCTTCCCTCCTCGGGGAGATCAGAGTCACAAAAGCTCAGGTTGTTACAAGCAGTAATGTTTGCAACAATGCTATCGAACTGCTCTATCGTGACATCGTGATCCACATATGCCACATCCAACACCTTCTGCAGAGCCTCTCGGTGTGGTTCTGAATTTAAAAGCAATGATAACACAGATATCTTGGATGGCGTTTGTAGAAGCTGATCTACAACATTGTACTCGCTCCTCTTGATGAGCCTCAGTATCTCATCACAGTCTTCTTTCTCATTGCCATTAGGGCCAACAGATGTAGGAGTTTTCAATACAGAGGAGGGCTTAACAGCAAGTGCCGGATTCGGAGAGCTCACAGCATTCCCAATCGGGCGTTCGACAGAATCAGCATTAGCTTGGGATTTTGGTGGTGCTGAAAATACACGACCGCTACGTGTCAGACCGCTAACATCAGCAATGTTAACAACAGAAGAAAAAGGCAAGGACACCTCTTTCCCATTTTCCATTGCTACAACATTGTAGCGATAGGGAACTGCCTTTTCAGAAGAGTAAGGTACTAGTCCGACAGGCTTAATGATGAGAGCAGGGGAAGCCTTCTGCTTGCTACCATCATACTTGATGATAACAGGCTCGAGTATCTGGAACACCGGGGAAATCACATTGACTTCGGGCTCATCTTCATCAACATTCCTATTCTGAAGGATCTCAATGACTCCCTCATCCAGCATTTCTTAAACATCCTCGCGCACCTGGCGACAACCTCTTTGATTAACAGAGCAGACTCGGCATATATCATGGTCATGATCATAATGACTATAATCACACAGCAAGCGATGCATCTCAACCAACGATTGTCGGATATGACTGACATATTTAACTTTGTATTTTCCAGGGCAACCATGGACCATGTTGACAGATTTCCCATGCTCGGGCAATGGGTTCTTCTTCACATTAGGACCTACGTCCTCGAAACACAAAATGCCACACCTCACAAGGTCTTGAACCTTGGTCTTCAAAGGGTAACAATTCTCCACGTCATGGCCGGGAGCACCAGAATGGTAAACACAGTGCAATTCGGGCTTATACCACCACTGGGGGTTAACAGGTATAGCCGGTGGGTCTCCCGGAGTAATCAACTTCCTCTCTATCATGGAGGGATATAACTCCGCATATGTCATTAAAATAGGATCGAAGATGACCCTTTTCCTTTCGTAACTCGTGCTAGTTTGATTACTGTTTCGAGGCTGGTAGGCCTGCTGTTGCGGACGGTGCTGTTGTTGTTGATATTGCGAATGTGGTTGTTGATTGTTGTTGTGTTGTTGGTATTGCTGATTATCTCTAAAAACAGGTGCTATGTGAGCCACCTGATGCTGATTACCGACCGGACGCACGGTCTTCCTCCTCATAGAGGGTCTTCTTGGTTTCACATGGGAGGTCACAGCATGTGCCTCTCCATCTTTCTTCTTTGCAAACGCCCCATAACGTTTGGCAGAAGAGCCTTCTTCTCTGGTTAACCGTCCTTCACGGACCCCTTCTTCTAGACGCATACATGACCAAGTGGTGGATGAGTAGTTGGTCATTATTGGTCTGAGTCGACATCTTCCTGGCATACATGACCAAGTGGTTGAGAGGGCAAGTATTCCCCTTATATTTTTAAAAGTCAGGGACCTTGAATTTCACAGGGATCTTCACATTAGGAACCAAGCAGAGTTCGGCAGCGGACTTGCCGAAGAGATCTTTCCCTCTGAGAGTTTTCAATTCCTTGCGAAGCTCAAGAAATTGATCGTTCATAACGTCCATCTTCTCATAGACATCCGGACCCTCGGACGGCTCAGAATGATAGATGGTGTCGTCTACTCTGGGCAAAGTATGCACGACAGGAGGAGGAACAACAAGGACCGGGCTAGATGTCGGCATAGAAGCAAAGGTGGGAGCAGGACCATCGGGCATGAAATTGGGAGGCATCCCCCACGGGAATCCGGTTGGCATGACTGTTAGAGCGAAGTGTGCCCTGGCTGTAGGCACAGTTGAGGAGACAATCTCAGAGATAACTGTCCTCTGGGGAGGAGTTGAAGGTGTCGGAGAAGACTGGCTCTGGGCAGCCATGAAAGACTCCATCAAAGCACTCAATCTAGCCACTTCCTCTTTCAGCTCACGATTCTCTTGTTCTAGATGATCCATCAGTCTTGAAATATTGGCTCGGGTGTAGTACCGGTGAGTCAGCTTGTCTTCAAAATAAATGAAGAACACAAAGTTAGACCATAGGACAAGAAGCCGAGAACAAAACCTGCTTATGCACATGATGCATGCAATGCTTGTGGACATGATTTATTTTTATTTCAGAGGAACTTTTTAGAGTTCTATTTGCAAATCTCGGGAAATATTATATTTGTATCACATATGAAAACATCTCATCAATGATATTTGGAAAATATTTTTACACCAAAGAAGTACAACATTGGTAACCAAGATACAATATAAGAGAAAAGGGAAATGACCATCTTATGGATCCCTAGAAACAATCGTCTAAAGCTCGGGATACAGGAAGATCAGATGCACGAAGCCTCTTCACCTCCTCTTCATAGGCTGCCTCCATATCTGCCTTCTCCTTGGCGAGTCGATTGTACTTCCCCTTCCAGAACTTAGAAGACTGAGGAAGTAGAGAAGTCCATGCATCATCAAGATCATCAATAACCTGATGCTCAAGAAACTCTATCAAAGCATCCTTCTCCTTGATCTGTTGAAGCAACTCCTCTCTTTCACGGATCCAGGCACGTGAACGGTCTTCTTCTCTCAACTCCTATACTCCTTGATTAGGGAGGGTTGAAGGCCCAACCATAATCATAGGTGTAGGTCTCGGATATTCGTAAGGCATGAGATACTCAGATTCTCTCTTCCTAACCCAAGTAGTGTAAGGCTCCATAGCAACACAATTCTTAGGACCCAACTATTTTCTTCCTTTCTTATGAATCTTGCGCCAAGCGCGGACCATCCTACCCTTCAAGTTTTGGGGATCTTTACCCTCCTGAAAGAACACACCCTCTAATAGAATGTTATTGGGTTTATCCTTTAGGGGGAACCCAAGCTGACGACGTGCCAAAACAGGGTTGTAGTTAATCCCACCACATGTACCAAGATGAGACACATTGGAGAATTCACCACAAGGGTCAATAATATGCACACCATCATACACACAGTTGTACCAAGAGATATCATCATTAGTGAGAGACATAAGTCTCGTGGACCACCGTAGACATCCCTTGTTTTCCTTGAAAGTGACCGTCTGAGGTAAGTGAAAAATAAACCACTTATACAACTGAGGCAAACAACACACGATGGCACCACCACCCTTTGCATTCCTCATATGCAAAGAGAAATAAGCATCACCCAACAGAGTCAGAACGGGATTAAGAGTAGAGAAAATCCTAATAGCGTTCACATCCACAAACTTGTCGATGTTGGGGAATAACACTAGCCCATAGATGAGAAGTACATATATGGCCTCAAAGGCGTCCTCACTCATGGCCTTCCCATACATAATAGCTTGAAGAATGAGGAACTCAGAAGGGAGACCTTGAATTCCACCTTTGGTAGTCACATGAGCACCAACCAGAGATTCATCTATGTGCAACATGTCTGCTATCTCTCGCGAAGTAGGGATACTCTCCAAGCCACTGAACGACAACTGATCCAGAATAGGTATGAACACAAGATAAGCATACTCCTCAAGCGTAGGCAAAAGCTGGAAATCTGGAAACGTGAAGCAACGGTACAAAGGATCATAAAATTGCACCAACACACTCATCAATCCTTCATCCACCTTAGTAGTCAGAAGAGGAAGAAGCTTCCCAAAACGAGCCTTGAACCCAAAGGGATCCAATACATAAGATGTCAAGTTCCTTAACTCTTTCAAGTCTGGTTGTCTAAAACTGTACTTCTTCGTATTCCTTATTTGTCTTTCCATGTCTGAAAATTTGCAAATAGACCTCTTAAATTCCTTGAAAATTTTCTTATTATTTTGATGATATGGATGCAAATGGGTGCATGAATGCATGAATGCTACAATCACACTCAAGGATCAAGCAAAGCACACCAAACAAAGGTCATGGGATGGATCATATTATCCTTAATATCAATCATCCATTTTTGTGGATTATGGTTTATACCTTATCAACACCCAAGTTCCATTGATATTAAGGATACATGAACAGATCAACCATGAATCAAGGGTTTGTTGCAAGTCACGAGCATGGAGTCTTGGTTAAGAACCACCCAAAGGGAGTGTACTAGGGTTTAAACCTGCCAAACATGTTCTACAAGAGGTTCCCATAGTCATCAACCCATCTTTTGGATATTATCGGAGAAACGAATACTCGTATTCCAAAAATATTCTCAAGAGAGACTCTTATGAGTGTAGTATCGCGTAAATCGTATCAAATCTTACACTTGAACGACTTTCGCACTACATCCTAAGAATAGGCCAAGATGGGCTTGGTAAACTAAGGTCCTTGGCTTCTAAAGTCTTTATTGGGAAGAGTAATGTCTAACCACAACTACTTGTGTGACATTATTGATCCCAACATGACCTCCACCAAGTGAATGGACTTGTAAGTCAACTTGCTAAGGAATAACTCCACACAAGTCAACAAGACTATGCCATTCTCCTATCCTAAGTGCACTCGAGTTCGGGTATAGAACTCATCTCACAAAGATCACCAAGCATACAAGGAATTAATATTCAAGAAATTCAATCATTACATACAATACAGTAATCCCAAATTGCACAAAAATATGTCACAAAACAAGTATACAATACAAAACAACAAATATGAAAAGTAGGCAAAACCCACTAGGCAAATTTTGAATTCCCCAGCAGAGTCGCCACTTTTCTGTAGCGGGGTATTCGTTACCATTGGAGATATTGACTAAATCCAAGATAAATCATACAAGTCGAGTCGCCACCGCACTTCTATTTATCCAAAGGAATGGTTAGAAAGCGAACAAAAACCTGAAAGTTTTATCGAATCAAAAACTAGTAAAAATGTCAGAGATCTGGGTAAGGGGGTTGGTTATGCAATGGGAAGGTGTTAGGCACCCAAAACATCCTAGGTACTCCTAGGGAGCCCTTTTCACATTTGTTGTAAGGTCGGTATTTTGTGAAAATTTATTTGTGCGAACATGATTGAAGAGATAAGAAAAGAATATACAAGTTTATTTACATTTTTTGTGTTTGAATGGATGAACCCATTGCCTACGTACCATCTTAAAAAAGATTAGGATCAAAACCTCGTAGTTCGGGGTAAAAATCTCAAAATGAGTTGGTGAATTGATTGGTCCAAAAGCCTTAAGGTCTTTTGTTATCCAAGGGAGAAAACTCAACCTAAAACCACAAATCCACCATGTGAGGATAGCTTCAACATGCTAGTGAGGGGTTAACCCTATAATAAGCATAGAAGACTCATTGTCCATCACTAAGGATAAAGGTGAGTATCACATCTACCACAAAGATAAATCAAACCTAATAGCTAAAGGTTATGAAATTTTTTTATTAAGGAAGTGGAAATTGAAACCACAAAAGTATTTGAATGGGTTATATTTATCAATTAGAAGTATATACAAAATGGTCAAAATTGACTTAAAGATTCAATTCAAAATAAGTGTTATGAAAAGAAAGTTTGAAAATCAAAAGCATAAGGCTTAGGTTTCTAATGTTGAAAACAAAGGGTTTAAATGTTTGCACAAAACATTTTGGCTTGGGTTAGAGTGGAGAGAAGAAGAAGAAAGGCTAAGATCCTAAGCATACAAGAGGCGAGGGATAAGAGAACAAAACCACACAAGGAGTTCCTCTCTTGAGATCATATTGATGATCCAAGTAGCTCCCATCCTTTGGAATAAGCAATCACACAAGGCATAAACTCAAGCAATCAATAATCAATGAATTCTTGGATAAGGCTCCTCAAAGTTTCTTGGATCTCTCTCTTCTTAGGAGCTCATGGTAATGGTTCCTCAATTTGGCTCAAATTAGGATCCCCTAGCACAAGAAAACACACATCAAAAGGTTCTATAGTACAATCAAAGAATGGACAAGAGGGAGTTCAGAATATGGTCCTTTCAAAGTTCATCCTTAAGCTTTAAGCATTCTAAAGGAAGGAGGCCTAGTTACTCTTTGACATTTAAGCATTCTAAAGGCATGAGGCCTAGTTGCTCTTCAAATTCCATTTGCTTGGGTAAAGTCCTAAAGTCTAAGTCCATTTTGTCCAATTCTTTGCATTTGGTTCACAACAAACAGACAAACACAAGCACAAAAGATATATACACAATTATATGCTCAAGTGAGCAAAAGGCAAATGACATTAACATAAACATGTACTCCAATGAGCAAAGGAAAAAGCAAATGAATAATATGTGCAATAATAGTAAATTGCATAAAAGTAAAGTGCATAAAGTAAATGTTAATTGTTAGTGGTCAATAGTTAGTGTGCCATAAGGCAAAATTTAGCACTATGTTAAGCAATCATAATTGGACTTATGTAGAAGTCACAACTATCTGAGGCCGGTCAATAATAATGTAGGCAACAATACAAGTTAGAAGTCTTGATTAGCGAACCATGTTCAAACAACTTGCCTTGCCAAAAAGAAGAAGAGAATTGATCTTGTATTGGTTTAAGCCTTTTGCATGATTTAGGAAACAACCTATCCTTAATGCAAAGCCATTCACTTGATCAATTGATCAAGATGAATTAGATTTGGATCAAGGAAGATTAAGTCTCCCTAATCAATGCTAACTTATCAACCTTCAACTCATTGATCAAAAAGAAAAAAGAAGAAGAAGAAGAAGGAGATGAATAATGGAAAATAAAATGGTAAGAATACAAAATGCATTAAATGAAATGAAATGTACCAATCATCATATGTTGACCAATAACATTGAGAGTCAAAGTCAAACAATCAAAAACAGAAGTGAGATGAAGATTGGAAGTCAAGAAATGAACAAAATATTTTTGGCATTTTTAATATTTAAAATTAAACTTGAATTAAAAATAAAAAGAAAGGTCAAACTTCAAAATCACTTCAAATCAAATTTGAAAATTCCAAGTGATTTATCCCAAGTTCAACAAGGTCAAACAAAGTTTAACAAAAAAATCCAGCATTTTTAAAAGTCAGAAACTATTTTTAATCAATTAAAAATGAATAAAAATAACCTAATTGAACTAAAATCTCAAATAAATCTCAAATCAATTTAAAAATTGATGAGAATATTTTTCATAGATTCATCATCATTCAAATAGGTTAGGAAAATATTTTTGTATTTTTTGAATATAAAAAACTATTTAAAATGAATTAAAAATAACCAGAAAAGAGAAAATTCATAAAAAATATCAAATTTCAAAATAAAAAATATTAAGAATCAGAAATAGAAACTAGAAATTATTTGAGAAATAATGCAATTGGTCCCATATTTTTTGGATTAAAAATAAAGAAGATATGAATTTTTGAAAATAATGGGAATAAAAGAAATTAAATGGAAATTCAGAAAATCAGATAAAAGGAGAGGCGTTGGATCCAGTTCATTAATTGACCTGGCAGATCTAATGGATCTTAAACGCGCGCTCACCATGGTCCTCAGTCAAACGCATCACATGGACACTTAATAAAAGTCATAAGATCAAACGGTTGTGATATAATCTGGAGAAAGCATCCAACGGTCCAGGATTGATCTGGCAATGGGACGGTGGCCAGCGCCACCGACTTCTCTGGCCAGCTCCGGCAGAGTCTAAAATTTGTAGAGATTCAAAAGGCAACTAAAATGCACGATCTATACATCTTTGGAAAGATGGGATGATGTACATCATCCCTGTGCCACTCAATTCCACTCTAGATCTCTATGTTGAGAGAAATCAGAGATGGAAGTTCTGTGGTGTTCATCATGAACTCAATGGATTTCAAAAATTAAATGCACAATCATGATGCCTCTATTGAGAGGACTTCAACCAACACAAGATCCAAGCAAATAGGTCAATATATGGTGAGTTTCGAAGGAAATACCAGTTGAAGAGCAAACTTGATTTCTGGAAACTTGAGCTCGATTCCTTGCTTTCTTTTCCAAAACAGAAGATTAATGAGTTGAAGGATGAAGGTTTAGAAGCTTTAGATCCAAGGATTCAACCAGATGTAGTTGAATTTTGAATCTGAAAAAATTTGAGAAAAGTGAACTAGCTTCTTTGGTAATGGTTATGAATTCAGTTGTGCAGCATCTCAGGCGCCATTAGGTTGAGAATTGAATGAAGAGGAGCATGTATTTATAGCTGAGCTTGAAGCAATGCAAGGCAATACTCGTGTGCATGAGAAATGGGTCCTCCATGCATGGGCCTGCACAGGCGCATGTGAGGCCCAAAAGCTGATGCAAATGAATTCTAACTACAAACCAAGTTGAATTGGACGTGTATTTTGAAGGGCATTTGCTTGTGTATCAAGATTTCATGTGAGTTCCATATTTGGACCGAAATGTTCCCTTCTTTGAAAGTCCCATTTAGAAAGTCCAAACATAGGCATGTGAGTAATGGATGGAAAGGTCTTGATGCAAGGAACAGTTGTTATGTTGGGAAAAAATCCATTTGAAGTGTGGAAATTTATGAAATTTGAGTTTAAAGTGCAAGGTGCATGACATGTGAAGGCAAGGTTTCTAAATTTGGCCAATGTTCAAGCCCCTCTATTTTGATGATGCAAGCCTTAAATGAAAAAACCTCCAACATCAAAGTTGTAGATCTTTTCAAGATAGTCAAAATAGATTTAAATGTTGCATCATTTGGAGTTTTTATGAAAGAGGTATGGGCACTTGAAGTTGGACTTTTTTGCCTTTCAATGCATTTGGTCCAAAAGGACCTATAATGTCTTGCATTATCACATGTATTTCCTTTGAGATTTTGAAATTTTGTTCAACATAACATTTGAATTATACATCTTAAGATTTCCAATTAATTTGATACCACCTCTAAATCATAAAAAATGAATGAGTTGTGTCCTTGGGAAGTTGACCCAAAATTAGGGTTTCAATCAAAATGACCTATAATGTCTTGGAATGGATGATGACCTTCCAAGCTTCAAATAAATTTTTGATGAACATGAAAGTTATTCATATTGTCCTTAAGATCATATTTTCTTTTGGAATCATCTCCATTTGACCAACACATAAAAAGGTAGGTCTCAGTGCATTTCAAAATAGTCAGATGAATTGACTGATCAACTTCTTAAGTCCACAACCCATATCTTGATGAATTGATGATTGAGGATGCCCAAATAAGTTCAAATATGCATGAAATGATGAATTAAAGAACTTCCCTTGATTGTATTTGACCATGGGCTGAGGTTGCTTCATGAGCAAGGCATTGTGGTGCACAGATGAATTAGGGTTTCTCTGGGGAACAAACCTCAAACCTTTGACTTGATTGGATCAAAATGATGAATTGAGATACTAGGGAGGAATATTTGATGGATGAGAGCTTTGGGAACCATTATCATGCTTGCTTTCATCTTCTTTTGGCTATGTCATTACACAGATGATCTCTTAGAAGCTCTTGACCTTGTGATTGCTCAAGCTACAAATAAGAAATGTTAGTGACATATTTTTGTGCTTTTTGGTTAGTAAACAAAATAAGAAAAGCAATGATATACAATTCAAGCATGCTTGGTGATCTCAAACCACTCACAAGGAGTCCCACCTAAAGGCAAGGGGAACCAAGATGCTTATGATCCTTGAGGCTATGCAAATGCAATGTTATGATGCCATGAAGGATCTTAGGGCCAAAATTGGGGTCTTACAGGTCCCATATTTTTTGGATTTAAAATGAAAGAGTTATGAATTTTTGAAATAAAAGGGAATAAAAGAAAATAGAATAGAAAATCAGAAAATGCAAAAAGCCTGGCGCGTTGGATCTGTTTCATTAAATGACGTGGAAGATCCAAAGGTCATCATACACGCGCTCACCATAGTCCAAAGTCAAATGAGATACACAAACAATTAAAAAAAGTCATAACAATGAATGGCATGGATTAGATCTGGAAACGCAATCACACGGTCCACATTCAACCTGGCATGGGGACAGTGGTGTACACCACTGTCTTCTCCGGCGAGCATGTTAGCTCCGGTGACACTTGCAGGTTTTGAAAAGTTGATGAAAACACGCGATCCTCATATCATTGGAAAGCTGGGGTGATATACATCACCCCTGTGCCATTGTCTTCCACTCAAGATCCCTACATTAAGAGAAATCTGAGATGGAAGTTTATGGTGTTTAATCTAAACTTGATGGATTTATGAAATTAAGTACACAATTCAATTGCCCCTTATGAGAGGACTTCAGAGGAGCCAACAAACATAAGAAATGATCAAGATCCAGTGAGATTCGAATGGAAAAAGTTTGAACAACAACCTTTGAAGTGCAGCTCTATGAAGCACGATCCTTCCCAATTCTTGATAGCAGCTTGTTCTTGAGATGGAAATAGGGCTAGGCTAAGGAATTAGAGTCCAATAATCAACCAAGGAAGTTGCAAATTGGAACTGATAAATTGAAAGAGAAATGCAAAAATTCCTTTGAGTGAGGTGAGGATTCAGTTCTGCAGCATGTAAGGCGCCTTAAGGTTGATTTGGAATGAAGCTGAGCACTTGTATTTATAGCAAAGCATGATGGAGGCAAGGTGAAATTCATGTGCATGTGGAATGAGGGCCTCCATGCATGGGCCTGTACAGGCGCATGGGAGGCCCAAATGCAATTTATTTGGCATGCTGAAATCATATTAAGCTGAATTGGACGTGTACATGGCATTGTAAATGAGTGTGCATGAAGTTTCAACATAGTTTCCAAAAATGCACATAAATCTTCCCTTCTTCGAAAATACCTCTTACCAAAATGATACATGGCCTTGTGGATAATGGTTGGAAAGGTATTGACATGAGGAAAAATTGTTATGTTGAAAAAAAATCAATTTGGAATTGGGAAATTAATGAAAATTGATCATAAAGTTCAAGGTGCAAAACATGTGTATGAGAATTTTGCCAAAATGGACCAACTTCAAGCCCTTCTGTTTCCAAGATGCAAGTCTCAAATGACAAAACCTTCAACATAAAAGTTGTATATCTTTTCAAGTAAATAAATTTGGGATTAATTTGTGCATCATTTGGATTTTTGATGAGAAAGTTATGGGCACTTGAAGTTGGACTTTTTCACATTTCAATGACTTTGGTCCAAAGTGACCTATAATGTTTTGCATTATCACATGTGTTTATTTTAGGATTATGAAATTATGTCCAACATAAAAAATGAATTAGACATATTAAAATTTCCAATTAATTTGATCCCACCTTAAAATCATTAAAAATGAAGGAGTTATGTCCTTGGGAATTTGACCCAAAATTAGGGTTTCAGTCAAAATGACCTATAATGTTTTGAAATGGATGATGACCTTCCAAGCTACAAATAAATTTTTGATGAACATGAAAGTTGTTCATATGGTTCTTAAGAACATTTTTTCTCTTGGGGTCATCATAATTTGACAAACACATCAAACGTTAGGTCTCAGTGGATCTCAAAATAGTCAGATGAATTGACTGATCAACTTCTCGAGTCCAAACTACAAATCTTGATGAATTGATGATTGAGGACACTCACATAGGTATATATATGCATGAAATTATGAGTTAAATAACTTCCCTTGATTGTATTGGATCATGGGTTGAGGTTGCTTCATGAGCAAGGCACAGTTGGTGCATAGTTGAATTAGGGTTTCCTTGGGAAACAATCCTCAAGCCCTTTGGTTTATCTTGATAAAATTGAAAAATTGAGATACTTGGGAGGCATATATGATGATTGAGAGCTTTAGTAACCATTTTCATGCTTGCTTTCAGCTTCATCTGGCCATTCTTTGAGCATAGGGGCCTCCTAGGAGCCTTAGATCTCATGATTGCTCAAGCTACAAAACAAACAATATTAGTGACATATTTTTGTGCTTTTGGTTAGTAAAAAAACTAAGAAAAGCTATAATATACAATTCAAGCATGCTTGGTGGTCTCAAACCAACTCACACAAGTCCCACCCCTAGGGGTAAGGAGCCAAGATGCTATGATCCTTGAGGAAAATGCAATGTGCAATGATATGATGCCATGAGGGATCTTAGGGTCAAAATTAGGGTCTTACACCTCCTGATCTACTTTTACCAGAGGGACAACTTTGATCCACTTAGTAAAGTAGGTTATCCCAACTAGGATGAACTTTTGTTATTTCGATGAGACCGATCGAATCTCACCAATGACGTCTAACACCGACCCCCTAAAAGGTCGTGGCTTGATAAACGCATGCAGCTCCCTCGCTGGCACGTGTTGAACGGCTGCATGCATCTGTCATTCCTGGAATCCTTTGGCGAACTTGATACAATCCTTCAATATACTGGGCTAATAAACACCTTGTTGGAACAACAACCATTTCATCTTGTGGCCTGTCTGGTGCGTGCCACAAGCCCACTATGCACCTCAGATATGGCCAAATATGCTTCTGTATTTCCCAGACACTTAAGTAATACTCCTTCTGTTGTTTTCTTCAGCAATTCATTTCTTATCAGCACATAGCTCAACACTCTGTATTTGGTTTTCCTATTAGTACTTCCGACTGGATTCTCTAAATATTCCCAAATTGGTTTTCTCCAATCTGACGGTGACGAATTGTTAACAGTGAAAACTTCGTGTCCCGAGGAATTCTCGAACTCAAAATCTTCGAGGCATTCTTTGTCGAACCCTTCATCACAACTGATACTTCCGTCGAGGATACCTTCCCCTTAGTGGTGGTGTGTCCGACACCATCTTCTCCCGGACTTCAGTAATGTCTTGAAATTTCGACTTAGACAACTTATACCCAGACGCGATCTGAGCTAGATCGTTGGCTTTTTGGTTCTCATATCTTGGCACATGCATTATGCCGGCGACCTCAAAGTACTCCGACAGTTGCGTTGCCGTCACGAAATACTTCAATAGATTTTCCTTGATGCATTTGTATTCTCATGTGACATGCTTGATTACCAACTGTGAATCTCCTTTTACCTCAATTCTACTAGCTCCCAATTCTTTCAATATTCGAAGACCGGTTATTAGGGCCTCGTACTCAGCCTCATTGTTGGAACATTTTTCGTCGATTCTGTACTTGAACCTTGTCGGAGCATCCTGTGGGGATAATATGAATACCCTAACTCCTGTTCTATCTTTGTGGCTTGACCCATCGAAATATATCCGCCATGGGTTTGTGTCTACCATTTTTAGTGAAGGTTCGATCATAGCATGATCCACTATGAAATCTACCACAATTTGGGCCTTCATAGGCTTTAAAGGTTTATACGTTAGAGAAAAATCTTTTAAAGCTAGTGCCCATTTTCCAATTCGGCTATGCAGAATAGGTTTAGATAAAATATGTTTAATAACATCGTAATGAGAAGAGACATACACATCAACTAGTTTTATATATTGCTTTAATTCTATACAGGCAAAGTAAAAGCATAAGCACAGTTTCTCGATCAGACTGTACCTAGTTTCAACATCTATTAACATTCTACTGAGGTAATATATGGGTCTTTCGACATCATTAGTATCCTCTTGGGCTAACATACTCTCTATACTTGTATCCGACGCAACAATATATAAACTCATATGTTTTCTCCTACTAGGGGGTAACAAAATGGGAGGCTTTATAAGGAAACCTTTAATGGTGTCGAAAGCCTCTTGTTGCTCCGGTCCCCAGTGAAAATCGCTTTCCTTCTTAATTTTGAGCAGTGGAGAAAACACCTTCATCTTGCCACATAGATTCGATATGAACTGTCTTAGGAAGTTTATTTTTCCCAACAAAGATTGGAGCTGCTTCTTTATCAATGGGATTTTGAGATCTAAAAAATCACCTTTATTTTGTTTTGATTGATCTATATGCCTCGTTTTTGTACCACGAACCCCAAGAAATCTCCAGCGTGTACACCGAAAGCACATTTTAATGGATTCATCTTCAATCCATATTTTGTCATTCTGTCGAACGAACGTCGAAGGTGATCCAGATGATCTTCTTGTGATGATGATTTTATCACAATGTTGTCAATATACACCTGCATAAAATTTTCAATGAAGTCATGAAATATGGAAATCATAGCTCTTTGATAGGTTACTCCTATGTTTTTTAAACCAAACGACATTACAACCCTTTCGTATGTGCCTAAAGCTCCAGGGCATCAGAATGCTGTCTTGGGGACATCATCTTCGGCTATAAGAATTTGATTGTAGCCAGAATACCCATCAAGCATGCTCAAATATTCAAACCCTGCAGATTAATTGACCAACATTTCTGCCATGGGCATCGAGTATGCATCCTTTGGCGTGACATTATTCAGATATCTAAAATCTATACAAATTCTAAGAGTTCCATTTTTCTTAATGACATGCACTATATTATCTAGCCACTCGGCGTACCTCACAGTCCTAATGAAACGAATTTTGAGGAGTCTTTCGATCTCCTGCTTAATTTTCAAGGTGATCTCCGGAGCAAATCTTTGGGGGTGTTGCTTCACTGGCCTTTCCCCAGTTGGATAGGCTGTCGATGTTCCACAATGCCTTGATTTAAACCGGGCATTTTGTTATAATCCCAGGCAAAACAGTCTTTGTATTCTGTCAATACTGCAATCAACTTTTCCTTCATTGGTGACCCAACCTTGGTGCTTATGTATGTTGGTCTTTTTCGACCCCATCTCCTAGATCAATTTCTTCGAGGGGATCTTGTGCTTGCATCTTCTGCGACTCATTTAATGGGTTCTTTTCGAACCCCAAAGGTTCATTATCGTAGATGCAATTAAGCCTCCGACTTTCTGAAGCTTCTATTTGGTCATGTCGACCATCTTCCAATTCCTTGGCCTCACAGGCCAAATTTTGAAACCTCTCCTTTTCCAGGATTGACTTCCTCTTGTTTTCAGCCAAGTAGGCAGAAATTCGAGCCAAACTTTCTGACTTAGTAGTCAGCTTCATCGACTGCAGGCCACCCCGTAGGCGAAATTCCCGTCTCTGACCCCGTCTCTTCTTCAGCATCCCATATGAAACCATGATTATGGTCTAAGTTAAAAATGAGATCGGTTTTGACGGAAGTATAGGAACCTGATTCGTTATCACATGGCACTATATCCGCCAAGTGTTGGTCGAAATATCTCTTAGAACCCCTATTATCGACTCGGTAATAACTTTGGTCGGCCTCAATGTTCTCCACAATGCCGTCTTTGCGCCAGATTATAAGTCTCTGATGTACCGTCGAAGGTAACGCTCCTATCCCATGGATCCGTTCTCGACCTAGGAGTAAATTGAAATTAGCTTTGGAATCTATCACCATGAACAATGTAAAGTGTGTCGTTGTGCCCACAACAATATCGACCTGGATAACACGCATTATATTGTTGGTTATCCCTTCATAGTTTGATAAAACCATGTTTTGTTGTCGGAGATCTTCGTCACCCTTCCCAATTTTCTTAAATAGATTATGGGGAATTAGATTGACCGCAGCGCCTCCGTCGACAAACACCTTGTTTACCGCTATTCCATCACCTTCGCCCTTATGAACAAGGGCTTTAGATGATACATCATCCTTGGGCTGGGTCTTTCGAACGTGGCCTTCTGTTCCTCCACCACACTACTATTCATGATGTAGTAGCATAATGGTTTCCCTCCAACCGTTTCATCTAGCACAAAGTCCTCCTCTGCTTCGAAGACTTCGGATACCATGTCGTAGTTTACAACGAAGTCATCACCATAGATGTCATCATTGGTTTCGTCGTACATGTCTTCGTCAAACTCCTCGTCGGACTGAGGGGAGTATTTAGGTTCTCATTCCTCTAGTTGATGGGGAATATTCACGTTCTTCCTCCATCGATTCACCCACGTCCCTTGGTTGTTCTTCAACCTTCGATGAACATTTCACACTTTGGGAAGCTACTACCGCTTTCTTCCCCGTCGAATCGACAGTCATGGACATTGTTTGGCTGGCCACCATTTTTCCTTGCCCTAGTCCCAATACCTTTGGTATCTGCCTCTTTTGTCCAGAGGTTTCCACAGGTTTCAAATGTGGAATGTCGTCATCCTTCCCAGCTTTTTTGTTCCGCTGGTAACTATTGTACCCCATAATTTTCCCTCCCTTTTCGCTTCTCATATGACTTATGGATTGAGACTCATTCATATTTAATTCATGTGCATCTTTCGTTCATGATTAACACTTGCTAACAGGCATCATAGATTCAGGGTTTATGACTAATGAAAATCAGAGTTTTGGCTTGAGGATTATGGTATTGCTCATCATGTGGAGAGAAACCCTAATTTTTGGATTCTTTGGGACCTTGACTCTTGTGGCCTACATCTTGACATTCATTTATACATCCTAACCCTAATTCTTAGCTTTTTACCTATGGGATTTTGTGTTTGACCTTCTGTGTAATTAACCTAACTTTTGAACCCTAATTGTGGGTCCATGGTTTGAGGTGTTGCTTGTGGAACTTTGGGATTTGTTTGAAACCCTAATAAGGGATAGTTGGTATTCAGGTGCTTTGCTGGTTTGGCTTTCTGATCTAAGGTTCATCAAAACCCTAGTCCTTGGCTTTGAGGTTTGTGAACCCTATGGTTTGCATTGAGGTTGTGGAAACCCTGGTTGTGACTCATGGCATTGATACACCACTTGAGTTGGCTTCTCACCTGGCTCGGGATTCTTGTTTGATACATAGATTTGAACTTTGACCTAGTAAATCCTAATGCATGGTGTTATATGATTGATTCAAGTCATGTTTGCATTCGTGTTTCACTGATACTGCATTTTTCAGCAGTAATGTAGTACCCTTTGCACTCCAAACCAATCATAATGCTTGCACCAATACACATTGAAATCTTTACATAATCATGCATCAACCAATCATATCATCCATGCATTGAACCAAGCTCTTAACACTTCAATTCACCAAACTTCCCAAGCTAACTCCAAACCAATTCAAACTAACTCCAAACCTCTTCAAACTAATTCCAAACCATTTTAACGAACTCCATGCCTCATTTAAATAATTCCAAGCCACATCAAAACTAACTCCTAACCTCCATTTTATCCAAACCTATAAGTTATATAAACTCATCACTCTCATCAAATCAAACAATGACCAAAATTAGAATTCTCTCAAATTACTCATTGCAAGTTCAAGTTTTCTCCTCTCACTTCATCTTCTCCAATTCATCTCCCTACACCAAATCTCAAATCACCATTGGAGCAAGCTTCACATTAAAGTTTATTACCAATTGAGCTAAACCTCTTGCATTCAACAATCATCCCTACATTCATATAATCAACATCAATAACAATAACTCAATTCATAATTTTTCAGAGTTGATTCTTGAAGAGGGGGAGTTCATAGTAGAAGTATGGTTGTTGAATTTTTCTCCCACTTCCTTTGTAAATTTTGTCGGGCTTAGCCATTAAGCCCAATATTTTGCTTTCTACACCCCCATTTTACTTAACAACATACTTGCTAAATCCAACTACACTTCTTGGTATTTGGGCTTATTCTGTTGGGCCCAAAGCCCCTATTGCTGAATTCTGCACTCTATATTAAGGGTCTGCACCCCCCTTGGCCCAACATTTTATTTACCATTTTAATTACCTTTAATTCCATTTGATTTTGTGTTGATATTTTTGCTAATTGTTTTGTTAGCATTTTAATTAGGTTTAATTAGACTTTAGATTTTAATTAGAATTTAGGAATTAATTAGAGTTTTATATAGTTCTCTAATTAGATTTTAACATAGTTTAGTTAGATTAGGAATTAGAAAATAGTTAGATTTTAGTTAACTTTAGAATTTAGTTAATTCTTAAACATTAGGTTAATTTTAGAATTTAGGACTTAATCAATTTGTAGTTTCTAATTAAATTTTAATTGGAATTAAGTTTGTGTTCATAATTGGATATTTTTGAGAATTGACCATTTTACCCTTTAGGGGTTATTTTGGTATCTTAACCACATAATTGCATGTACCCTTAGGGATTCTTAACATAGATTTTTAATCAAACCATGACTAACTATAACATGATCCCTTAGATTAGTTTGATTAATTCTAACCATTAGATTAGGTTCTAACCTAGTTTTCAAACTAAATCTTAACCCACGATTCGAATTGATCAAAAGTAATTTTGATCAATTAAATCCTTTGAACTTGTGTAATCCCACAGTCTAAATTGAGTGACCAAAATATCCTTGGTCACTTAATAAGACTTTTCTTCTAGTGAATCTCAAAGCCTCAAGTCAAGATTCTCAATCAAGGCATCCTCAGTCACACCAAGCAGCGGATTATACAAGATAAACCAAAGGTCAACACTTGGTAAATACGATTCAAATTGTAAGAAATGAGCCTTAAGTAATAGGGAATGATGAGACGAAGTCTCTCCTATCCTTGTATAAAGCGACTTTGCGTATGGGAGGTAGGACCCAAATATTCAAAGCGTTCGCCCTTATTCATAGACTTTAGTACAATTCGAATCGAATAAACTACCAAGTTATTCATACAAAGACAACATCAACACAAGGATCAACAATGAAGATTCTTCACCAATAACTTATCAGTAAAGAGAAGTATCATGCGCTACGAGCCTTAAGTAATGGGGAATGATGAGATGAAGTTTCTCCTATCCTTGTCTAGAGCGACTTTGCGTATGAGGCATAAGCCCCAAATATTCAAAACGTTCGCCCTTATTCATAGACTTTAGTGTGATCCTCGTCAACAAACTATCAAGTCTTTATCTCCTCATCATTACAAAAAACAACAAAAAATTCTCTTCTCCACCAACTCGAAAGTTAGGATGAGGATCATATGCTATGAGCCTTAAGTGGTAAAGAAGGAATGAGACTGAAGCTTTCCTACACTCATTCTGGATATCTTTGGGTGCGAGACGTTTGGCTCGTTTCTTATCATATCCACCTTTACTCATAGAATTTAATGTGATTCTTATAAAATAACTATCAAGTCTATTCCATTCCCTCAGTCAATCATTTCAATATTTTCTTGCCTCCTTAATTGCCTTGCTTTCAGCCCTAGTGGGTTGAACTACGAAAGCTCTGATTTCCGTATTGCACTATAATGATACGTAGGCAGGAGAACCCAGTTTTTTCGCGAGCTACCTTATCTATTCCTACCCTATTTATTCAATCAATCATTCTCCATCCATTCAATCTATACCATCTTTTTGAGATCAATCATACTTCTCCTTGGACTCTTCGTCTATCCTTTTAGGATAATTTAGTGACAGTCCACCTCATCAATCGAGAGTTGTTTGGGACTGTGCCCAAACACTTAATTCAGTCTTTGTTTTTGGGCTTTACCCTATAGTGGCTGTCTTACTAGCCCACGTACTGGTAAATGCCTTTCTTGCTCTCTGATTCAGTGTCTATCTCCTTCTTGGATCCACGATACTATTCTTATTTGATCTCGAACTATTTGTTCCCCATCCAGTGATACATTATTCCTTGTACTGCAGTACTACAATCATTCCTTGAATTGGTGTTTGTCTTGTGAGTCCCCGTTGCTTAGACAAATCTCTCTCTCCTCGTTTCATGGCAGTTAATCTCTGAAATTCGGTTTCTCTTGTGAGTCTCCTTTGCTTGGACAAATACCTTTTTGATACCATTCTGTTGGTACAAATTATACTTTTCATCACTTTATGTCTCTCTCTCTATTCTTGTCGTTCCGAACTACGATTGCTCTGACTTTCTCATTACACAATGAGAATACGTAGGCACGAGGATGCGAATCCTTGGCGAGCATACTTCTAATTATTCCTCCTTTGCCTTAGGGAACCATCCATATCTTTCACTATTCATTACCTACCTTCGATCATAAATCTCTCACCCAGTGATATATTATTCCTTTGATATCGAAATACACTTTCTTTGGAATTCCATATTCACGCTTTTAGGACGCCTAACGTAAAGTCCGCATTTCTACCTAGATTTTTTTGGGCCACACCCTCAAACACTTAATTCCTTCTTTTTTTGGCTAATCACCTTATCGTGGCGGTCCTACTAGTCCACGTATCGGTTAAAGTTGTTTCCCTCTATGGTACAAATCTCATTTCTCTTATGGATTCTAAGACACTTTCACCTTTTGGTTTCAAACAATACTTCTTTAGTTACTTATCACCAAATATTCAATTTTGTGACCTTGGTCAATTAATTCCATTAATTTCCATGATACCTTCACATTCTACCTTCATTCACTCTATGTGATATACCAAATTACCTCTGAGACAAATACACTATATCTTGGTGCTCCTTCTTGTGTCACCTTGTGAACCTAGAGATGTTTGGGATTGTGCCCAAACACCTATTTCTTCGTATTTTTGGGTTTACCCTATAGTGGCGGTCTTACTAGCCCACGTACTGGTAATAGACACCTTACTCTTGGGTTCATCTTTTCACCCTCGTTGGAGTTCAAAACACTATCCTTTGGTTCAGACCATACCTTGATCACAATTCTTTCCACCTCCTGCCTCTAGTTCCTTGAACTACGAAGCTATGAATTCCTCATTGCACTATGAGGATATGTAGGCATGAGGGCCCTAATCCTCACCGAGCACTTTATCTATTTCTTTTCCTTTTCCCATTATTTTGCGAGTAATCTTTAGATATCACACCTATTCTAGCGAGAACAATCAAAATGGTTCCCATGAAGTACGATGGATGTCTGTGGTGCTAATACCTTCCCCTTGCATAATCGGCTTCCTTACTCAGCATATCACTTTCTCCCGGGTTTTATCGATGTTTTCCATTTTCTTCTGGAATAAATAAAGTTTCATGGCGACTCTATTGTATGTTCGAGCGTGCGATACATTCAGGTATATTTCCGTTAGCTTCAGCTAGTGACTCTGCTGGGGATACTTTGTTACTTGGGGTACTTCCTAGTCGCTAAAAGGAGTCGAGCCTAGTTTAGGTCGTTTCTCGCTAGTTTTTAGGTGTTTATCTTTATGCCTCACTTGCCTTACATTATTCACCATTTACTTTATTATTATATTCTTTCATCCTGGATATCTGCATACGTGGTTTTTTGGGTTGATGACACATGAGAGAGAAGCTCTATACCTGAGCTTGAGTACACACACAGGACAGTAACATGACTATAGTCGTTTTTAACCTCCGAGGAGTTATTCCGTGATTATGGTTGACACGAAACGTCACACCTAGAGTAGATCCTTTTGGGAGCATCATTGTCCGACGAGTCATTCGTCTAAGGCAATGGTATCTCAAATTGGGTCGTTGACTCTAGGGACCTTTTAGGGCCACCCTTTGAGGATAGTACATACTTGTGAGGGGAATATGGGTTTTTCTTTCAGGAAACCAAGACCCTTCATATCTGTGTTCTTGTGTATACGTCGAACCTTTGAACTTGAAACAAACAGATTATACGGCTTATCCAAAGCATGCCAGAATTCTGATTATGTGATACCCTGCTATCATTGCATCGCATAACATCATTGCATGATTACATTAACCATTTCTTGTTACATTTGCATTTTCAGGGGCATACTGTGTCAGTTGCTATTATCAGTGCAGTCATGGAAAAGACAAATTGAAGAAAAACATATCAGTAAAAATTAAGAGACTCTAAGGTCGATGAATTGAGAAAGCTCAGCGAATTTATGGTTGAAGACTACCGAGTAGCCTTCAAACAATCCTATGGAAACCTGTTGGGAGTTTTGTCTACTAAGGAAGACCCATGGTTGATGTTCACATTTGCGCAGTTCTATGATCCCACACTACACTGCTTCGCGTTTCAGGACTTTCTTCTAGCCCCCACACTAGAGGAATTTGCCCATTTTCTACAGTTATCGGTTAAAGACCAAGCTCCCTATATGATTGAGGATAATTTCTCAGATTCCGTAGATATAGCTCAGGCCTTGTGCATGAAGAAGGATTTAATCGAGTCCACCCTTCGAATCAAGGGTAACACGTAGGGCCTTCTGTCTAAGTTCTTATTCGAGAACGCCACTGTGTTTGCCAATAGCGAAAGTTGGGACGCCTTTTATGCCAGCTTCACACTACTCATTTATGGTTTGGTACTATTCCCGAGTGTTGAAGGCTTCGTTGACAAGACCGCCATCACCATATTCATCTCCCAGAACCCAGTCCCCACCTTACTAGATGATGTCTTCTTCTCTTTCCATTGGAGGAACATGAAGAAATGGGGGACTATCAATTTATGTATTCCTCTGCTTCAGAAGTGGATCATGTCCCACTTATCGAAGGAAGGGCCGTTTGTTTATAATGTGGGTGATTTGAAATGGTCACAAAGATTGATGTCATTGAATGTTGAAGACATCGTTTGGTATAGTCTCGATTACTTGAGAGTAGAGATGATCTTCCGATGTGAGGAGTTTCCAAATGTTCCACTCATCAACACAAAAGGGGGTTTGATCAACTATAACCATGTTCTCTCATTAGTCAGTTAGGATATGCGCTCAAGGAGAAAACTGGAGATCGTCAATTGGAAGAACTGTTGGTAGCCGAAGGGGTTGAAAATTCAGAGCTTATGAAGAAAGTCTGCAGAGCCTAGGGAAAGATACAGCGAGTTGTGAAGAAAGAACTAGGCAAGCAACTATGTACCGTAACTTCCTGGATTGTTGAAGAAGGCTTGTGCTGGCATGTTCCCCCACAACACTCCGTGGGCCGCTTTCCATTTTGTATCAAGTCTGACCTCCATGCTAGTTCATCAAAATGATCTCGAGTTGTAATAATTTGTACTATTTGACTTTTAAATGAATAAAAGAGATTTTATTGAAATACTTTTGTTGTCTTATTCCTGCTCACTGTATGACTATATATGCACACTGGCACCCTAGAAATATTTTTTCTTATTTGCTAACATGCATTTATTACATTCATTCATTGCACATGGCTAACCAGAAAACAAAATGCTTACCGTCACCATCTTTCTGCAGCAAAAACGACGACTCATCATCACTATTTCACCCAAGCAAAAAAATCCAGGATAATGGCTGATTTTGAATCTGACAACGCTGTTGTCCATGAATCTATCGTCCAAGTCCAGGGCATAATGAACCTCTTTCAAGGGAATATGGAGGCCATCTTGGAACTCCTTCAAACTCAGAGGACTTCTACCTCTTCTAACCCTGCTGATGCCAACGTCACCCATTGATAACGCGAAAACACATTAGATAATTGCCTTAATTTACACTCAAAGATCACACCATTTCGATTAATATCCCGGTTATTGCGCAAGTATTCATGTTGTTTTTGAAGGTATTTAAATCTCCATGCACTAAAGAGCAAAATGAAGAAAAGGAAGAAAAAGAAGAAGAAACAGGTGAAAAAGCACAGAAAAAGTAGAAAAGAAGATAATGCAGATTTTGCTGATGTGACGACCGTCACGGATTCATGACGCTCCTCAGGACCCAGACTGTGACGACTGTCACAGGCCCATGACGAGCGTCACGCGGCCACAATATGCGCTTTGAAACAGTCAGCCACAGGCATCCAAACGTGCCTAAATCTCCTCCAACAAACTTATTCCCACGAATTCCTCATTCAAAACCAAGTCTCCCATGAATTTCTCAACCACCAAGATCTAAAGGACACTATATAAAGGACCAGAATGGGAAAAATTGGGGAAGCCTACTTTTACACTTACGCTCTGGAATTTAGTTTTACAGCTTTCTAGCTTTTAGCATTTTTTTCTTTCCAGCAACCTTGTTTCCGTTGCCTTAATTTATTCACCATTCTTTTTAGAGTTTCCCTTTTTCCTTTCCGTTTTCCAGTTAGCCATAGTAGTAGTTTCCTACACTGGGGAACTACTACACTTTATTTAATTTTAGTAGTAATTTGTACTAAAGAACCAAAGCCTACCGACTTGTGGAGGACTGCTCAAGTACTCCAAGAATCGCTATACTCTGTTACTTCGATCTCCAGGTTTTTATTGAATTATTATTGTTATTGCCCATTTATTATTATACGCATGTTTGCCGCAATGTTGATCTGTTTATGCCTTGTGTTTTCCTTATTTAATATGTCCGGCTAAACTACCGGTATCGGTATATAGCAACTTAATTTGATGGGATTTAATAATAACCGGTGAAAACCCTTTTTCTCAAACAATCTTTTAGGCTGAAGTTTTTAATTTAAATTTAATTAACTTTATCACAAAAGCGTGAAAAGCTATTTAATATGGTTTTGCCACGAGAGTGGGAAATTAACTAAGGTGAGAACCAACAATCGCGAGAGCGTGAGGCTCGAGCTGGATAGTAAAAATTAAGCATTGAGTTTAAAAACAGCGAGAGCACTTTAAAAGCAATTAGAACTTATTTATTTTCAAAAAGTAATTTTGACTTCAAATGGGACAGCGAGAGCGTATATTCTGACTTAGAATTATAGGCCGAATCAACAACTACGAGAGTGTGAGATAAAGCCTTTTAAATAAACATTTTCTACTGAGAGATATTTGGCATTTAAACTATTCATCGGTGACTTATCGAATCCCTGACAATTAATGCGCTGCATACAGATTCCTTCCATTAAGTCTTTCTTAAAACCAAAAATTCCCCTTAGATTTACTATATTACCCCCGAACTTCTACTAATCAATTCCCTTAGCTAAACATAGTGACGTTAGTAACACTAGTTTGACCATAGGTCCCTGTGGGATCGATATCTTTTAAAATTAAAGCGACTAGACTATGCACTTGCAGTCAAGTACCCGACAAACTATATTTTATATATAGCCAGATCAAGCATCAAGTTTTTGGTGCCATTGTCGGGGACCTGTTTTAGTCGAATATTGCGATTCTTTCGTTGCACGGTATAGACTAAGGAAAAAACAAAAACTAATCTTCTCTCCCTGATTGTATGCCAAGTACTCGCTCACAAGGCGATAACTTAGCACCACCAGTTCCTGAATTAGAGTGTTTCTTATACGTGAGACGCCGAATACACGAATATCAACAAAAGTACGATATTCCCGATATCTTCTCTCCTCCTAAACCAGAAGAAAAACCAAACATGGTTGAAGAAGGACCACAAAATCGTCCTCTTAAATTCTACGCTACCCCGTCTCAACAAGAACCTCACAACAGCATTGATGCCCCCGCTATAAATCGAAATGATTATCAGCCGTCCAACAACATCAATTTACTGGAAATCCTACGGACGATCCTAATTAACACCTGACCAAGTTTGTGCAGTACGTCGATACTATAAAAGCGAATGGTGTATCTCAAGATGCGATAAGACTGCGCCTTTTTCCTTTCTCACTAAGAGACAGAGCTTGGGCTTGGTTGCAATCCTTGCCATCCAACTCCGTTACAACATGGGAAGAACTGAAGAACGTTTTCTTATCCCGATATTTTCCACCGAGCAAAACTGCTATGCAGAGAGCTCAAATCAATGGATTTTGATAAAAAGATGTGGAATCTCTCTACGAAGCGTGGGAGAGATACAAGGACATGATGAGGATATGTCCACATCACGGTCTCGAAGACTGGGTCATCATTCACACATTTTATAATGGGCTTCTGTATAACACAAGACTTACAATAGACGCTGCCGCAGGCGGTGCACTTATGGATAAGCCATACACCGAAGCCTATCAACTCATTGAAAACATGGCCCAAGACCATTGCCAATGGGGAGGTGAACGAACTCCAGTGGAAAAGTCCCAGACGAAGGGTGGAATGTACGAAATCAGTAGCCTCGACCATGTTCATGCAAAGGTAGATGCCCTTGTTCAGAAATTAGACAACTTGACCATACCACCCGCAGCCACTGTGGCTGCTGTAAATCCGAACTATGAGTTATGTGGAAACCCTGGACATACTGCACAAGAATGTCAAATATTAGCAAGAGTCCCAACCGATCAAGTGAACTACACACAAGGAAATCCCTATTCAAATAACTATAACCCAGGTTGAAAAAACCATCCTAATTTCTCGTATAACAATAACAATGCCCTGTATGCACCCGGCCAAGCACCAGCTGTTCCGCCTGGATATCAAAAACCAGCTAATAATGCTACTAACATGCCTAGGAAGTCAAATCTCAAATTTATGATGGAAAGCTTCATAGCTACCCAAGCTCAAACTAATAAAGACTTCTTGAACCAAAACATGCATACTAGCGAGCAACTTAAACAACTAACGAACAAAGTAGACGCCTTAGCCACCCACAATAAAATGTTTGAAACACAGATTTCACAAGTGGCTCAACACCAAGCATCTACAGCCGCTCCAACTAGAACATTTCCTGGACAGTCGCAACCTAATCCAAAGGGACATGCAAATGCCGTTATACTGAGGAGTGGAAAATAAGTAGACGGACCCGTAGATCCAAGACTCCAAAACCCTGCCATGTACCAAAAACTAGATAAAACCTCAACTGAGCAGGTGAATGAACCAAAGGAAACAGAACATAATAACCAGGGGGGCAAAGAGAATGAGAAACCTTATATGCCTCCACCTCTGTATAAACCACCCATTCCGTATCCTCAAAGACTCAAAAGTTCTAAAACTGCGAATCAATTTAGGAAATTTGTTGAACTTCTGAAGCAATTAAACATTACGATACCCTTTACAGAAGCCATCACACGAATGCCCTCCTATGCCAAATTTCTTAAGGAAAACCTATCTAATAAGAAAAAGATTGAGGATGACGAAACAGTTACACTTACTGCCGAGTGTAGCGCCATAATCCAGAATAACATGCCCCCCAAACTAAAAGACCCAGGTAGTTTCTCCATACCCCGTGTCATTGGAAAATTTGTCATAGACAAAGCTCTATGCGGTCTAGGAGCCAACATTAGCGTAATGCCCTTAACCATTTGTAAAAGGCTCACTATGGGAGAATTAAGACCGACCAAGATGTCTGTTCAATTAGCTAACCGCTCAATCAAATATCCTGTCGGTATACTAGAGAATGTCCCAGTACGTGTAGGATAATTTTACATTCTTACCGATTTCATAATCATGGACATCAAAGAAGATGCCAGTACACCTATCATATTAGGAAGGCCATTCTTGGCTACCGCCGGGGCAATAATAGACGTAAAGAGAGGTAAGCTGACATTCGAAGTTGGAGAGGAAAATGTTGAATTCATCTTGACCCAATTCTTACAAGCGCCAGCTATAGACGACACCAGCTATCTGCTTGATGTCATAGACGAATGCGTGAGAGAGTTGGAGATGGAAGAAACCACATACTCTGAAATAATGAAAATCCAAATCCCTCCAATCTTTGAAGACAATAATTGGCATGAACCATACCAAAACGAAAGTCTAAGAGAATGCTTAGCACTTACACCCGACCACATGCCATGCCCAAAGAAACCTGACTTGGAACTAAAAACACTACCAAAGAACCTAAGATACGAATTCCTAGACACTGAACTGAAAAGACCAGTAATAGTCAACGCTGACTTAGGACAGATGGAAACTGAGAAATTATTAGATGTCCTAAGAAAATATCCAACAGTGTTAGGATATAACATCGCCGATCTAAAAGGAATAAGTCATTCTATCTGTATGCATCGCATTATGCTGGAGGAAGATTGTAAAACCTCTAGAGAACACCAGAGAAGGATCAACCCAATCCTAAGTACCGTAGTCAAGGATGAAGTAAAGAAACTTCTAGATGCTGGAATCATATACCCGATCTCAGATAGTCAATGGGTTAGCCCCGTTCATGTAGTACCCAAAAAAGGGGGTGTTACAATCGTTAAGAACGAGAAGGGCGAATCCATAGCACAAAGAGTTGTGACCGGAAGTAGAATGTGCATTGACTATAGAAAACTAAATAAAGCCACTCGTAAAGATCATTTCCCTCTGCCCTTCATTGACCAAATGCTTGAACGATTGGCTAAGCATTCTCACTTCTGCTATCTAGACGGTTATTCAGGATTCTTCCAAATCCCAATCCATCCTGACGACCAAGAAAAGACTACCTTTACATGCCCTTATGGTATATTCGCCTACCGAAGAATGCCATTTGCCTTATGTAACGCTCCCGCAACATTTCAAAGATGCATGATGGCAATCTTCGCCGATTTTATAGACGACATCATGGAAGTCTTTATGGACGATTTTTCTGTTTGTGGGCAGAGTTTTGAAGGATGTCTATCTAACCTCGAAATGGTACTCGAAAGATGCGTAAAAGTAAACCTTGTTTTAAACTGGGAGAAATGCCATTTCATGGTTCAACAAGGAATCGTGTTAGGTCACGTGGTATCTGACAGAGGAATTGAAGTAGACAAAGCTAAGATCGAAATCATAGAGAACCTTCAACCTCTGAAAACCGTACGAGAAATAAGAAGCTTTCTAGGACACGCCGGTTTCTACCGACATTTTATTAAAGATTTCTCGAAAATAACCAAGCCACTTACAGGATCATTAATGAAAGACACTGACTTCATATTTGATGAAAATTTCTTAACAACGTTCAACCAACTGAAGACATCTTTAATCACCGCACCCATAATGCAACCACATGACTGGAGATTACCATTTGAAATCATGTGCGATGCGAGTGATTACGCAATAGGCGCAGTACTGGGAAAAAGGAAGGATAAGAAGCTTCATGCTATTTACTATGCGAGTGGAACGCTAGATCCTTCCCAAATGAACTACACCACCACTGAAAAAGAACTTCTAGCCGTCGTGTTCGCTTTGGACATATTCTGTTCCTACCTAGTAGGGGCAAAAATTATCATCTATACCGACCACGCCGCTATTAGATATCTGTTAAGTAAGAAGGATGCCAAACCAAGACTTTTAAGATGGATCCTGCTCTTACAAGAATTTGATTTAGAAATAAAAGATAAGAAAGGGACTGAAAACGTAGTAGCAGACCACTTATCTCGTCTCGAAGGGAATAAGCCTGAACAAATCCCAATTAATGACGATTTCCCTTACGAACAACTCATAGCCCAAATGGAAAACGATATGTCCGAGCTAACATTAAACGATACAGAAATAGAAGAATCCCTGGAAGAAGTACATGCGAATGCAACTCTGCCATGGTACGTTGACTTTGTCAACTACCTAGCCGTCGGAGTACTTCCACCGGACCTATCTTATCAACAAAAGAAGAAGTTCTTTCATGACCTAAAACAGTATTACTGGGATGACCCTCTTCTTTTCAAAAGAGGGACCGACGGTATTTTCCGTCGATGTGTTCCTGAGGATGAAATCGATGATATAGTCTCTAATTGCCATGCCGCTCCCTATGGAGGGCATGCAAGTACCTCAAAGACATGCACTAAGATCCTGCAATCAGGCCTCTTTTGGCCTACTCTATGGAAAGACGTCCATAACGCGGTTATAAAATGCGACCGGTGCCAACGCACTGGCAACATCTCAAGACGCGACGAAATGCCACAAACAGGAATCTTAGAAGTTGAAGTCTTTGACGTATGGGGGATTGACTTCATGGGACCATTCCCAGCTTCTTTTGGTAATAAATACATACTCGTTGATGTCAACTATGTTTCAAAATGGATTGAGGCTGTAGCCTCTCCAACAAATGACACACGAGTAGTGATCAAGTTATTCAAAAACATTATCTTTCCCAGATTCGGTGTGCCAAAACTAGTAGTTAGTGACGGTGGCTCCCACTTCATATCGAACATATTTGGAAAACTCCTTCTGAATTATGGAGTCTGACACCGCGTAGCAACACCGTATCATCCACAAACTAGAGGGAAATCGAAGTCTTGAATCGAGAAATAAAACAAATTCTTGAGAAGACCGTGGGAATATCCAGAAAAGACTGGTCATCCAAACTAAACGAAGCTTTGTGGGCCTACAGGACGTCTTACAAAACCCCGATAGGAACCACACCCTTCAAACTAGTTTATGGTAAATCATGCCACCTCCCTGTGGAATTGGAACACAAAGCGTATTGGGCAATTAAAACCCTAAATATAAACTACAATTCCGCAAGCGAGAAATGGATTCTGGACATCCACGAAATAGAAGAGCTGGGATTAGACGCTTACGAGAACGCCAGGATCTACAAAGAAGGAACCAAAAGATGGCATGACAAACGCATTTCTAGGAAGGAGTTTAAAGTCGGCGACGTAGTGCTGCTATTCAATTCAAGACTTAAACTCTTTCCAGGAAAACTCAAATCTCGGTGGTCTGGCCCTTTCGAGATCACCAAAGTTCTAAATAGTGGTGCGATAGAAATAAAAGGTAGAAATAGTGACCCTTTTATAGTAAACGGGCAGCGACTAAAGCATTATCATAATATAGAAAACAGAGACTATTCGAACAGTCTCAGACTCATAGAGTTGCCCGCTTAACCCCAAACCTAGTACAACGCGGCACTATTGTCGAACTTGCGACATTAAACAAAGTGCTTAGTGGGAGACAACCCACCCTTTTTTCCTTTTTGTTACTTTTCTTACACTCTATTTTCCCTTCTTTGATTTTCTTATTTATTTTGTTTGCTCCCCTCTTCTTGATTCATTGCAGTCACTCTTGTTGTTTCTAGTAACTAACTTAGACATATTGGATACTGACAATTAGGAAAATTACTAACTAGTTAGTTAATTACTTTCATCATGCAACAAACAGAGACAGTTTTCAGAGGCAGAGTCCAACGAAGGCGGTATGATTATCTAGCCCGGAAGGATATGGCATTGACCATATATTATGATGGACCGACCATGGATAAATTAGGCATCCGAGATAGCATCCTATATATGTTTAACCAGCTTGGGTGGGAGAACGCAGCCATTAAGAGACGGTTTGTCACGTACCGTGAACTAACCTTAGAATTCCTGAGCTCCCTTGTATACATCCCTGAGCATGGTTACGGACTTAACAAAGGGTTGATATCCTTTAGGTTATTTAGCATGGACTTCACCTATACCCGTCAAGACCTTGCTGACCTCCTAGGATTCCCTAGTGGCCCTTTCGTCTTTACTACCCGCCAGGAGGACCTAATCAATGACATCGACCTAGATGACTTTTGGGGTACCATAACTGGAGAATCCAACCCTAACCCGAATGAGATGCACTCACAAAATATCCATAACCCTGTTATCCGATACTTTCATAAAATACTAGCCCACACCTTATTTGGTAAGGAAGAGAATAACACCTTAGTGTCCCAGGATGAACTCTTCATCTTGCTATGTGTCGATCAAGGTCGACACGTCAATATCGTGACATTCATGATGGAAAGATTTGTCCACCTTGCTAAGAATAACCGTACACCAATAATCATAGGTGGCCTAGTAACCATGATAGCAGACGCCATCGGACTTGTACGCCCACTTTATGAGCTTGCACCTTTTAGAAACATCCATCCAATGGATATCGAATTTTGCTTTGATCGCAGAATCATAGGAAACATTGGGATGAATACCTTTGATTATCTAATCAGTAACGAAGTGGTTAGACTTTTTACCTTGCCTAACCATGAGAAAATGAGTGTTCACAACCGCGATAACTGGCACCTACGCGGTAAGTTAGGGCACTCATCTGGTCTGAAAGTTCCACCATCCCCTGATCATGCCAGTTAGCATAAGCATGTTGATTCCGCTGCATTTGCTGGATCGCTTACATCATTTCTATTTGGCGGTCTTCCATTATTTGGTTGTGTCGTAACATCTCGGCATAGATGTTTTCCATGGAGGCGGGTCTTCGTTCGCTTCTCCGCTGTCCTAGGAAGAGGTGAGCGTGCAAGAGCAAGAGCCAGAGCACGAAGAAGCCAACCGCGTAATGACGAGCAATGATTTTTGTTTCTTTCCTTTTTATTTTTGTATACTGTCGCATTGAGGACAATGCATTGTTTAAATGTGGAAGGAAATCCTTATCACTTCTCTACTTGTTTCTATTGCTAATATTTTCAGCCAATACAAAAAAATTTGCTTGTCCTTTTCAATCATTTTTACATATTTTGGGCATACCAAAAATTTTCCTTAAGATTAAATGCATACCCTACGAGTACATAGGTTGTCTCGCGGAGGCTTTGTCACAAAAACTGAGAAAGATCTAACAAGATTGATACCGTCCCTACACCCTAGATCCCTTATTCCTACGAGATCAGTTTGAATAACCATTATATCGACACCTTAAGTCTCCATTCTAGATTAACCCCTAGTAGTTTATACTAGCAGTCAGCACCGTCTCAAGCACAAACCACGTGGAGAGCCGATGAATATAAGTGTTTGATGCCTACAAATTAAGAAACTCCTTCATACTGTTGCTATCAAGAAATTGATAAAAGAACCATACAAAAGGTTGCAAAGTTATGCAAAAAGAAGGAATAGAAACCCCAGTTGGTTGGTCCAGAGGTACCTGGTACTGGACTCGGTAGGGCAAACTACGGTTCGATCCCCCACAACCTTCAAAAAGGAGATATATAAAGGGGTACCACATTAGTGTACCAGACCCCTGTGCAAAGAAAAGGATCAAAGTCACTAACCGGCTACTTCACTAAGTGCGTGCGAAGGAAAAGGGCTTAATGTGATTGCGCTAGAATGAAACCGGTGAAATAGAAATAGAGACACTAGGTCGAGCTATAATAGCATGATTCGAACTTACTTGTGTAAAGGAGAGATCTATGCTAAAGCTGAAGGCTTGTGTCATCACAGTATCTTTGGTGTTTTACTTAATATCGGACATCCTAACAATCCACCTGACAACCACGTACGAGCGGGTAACTTTTACACTTACGCTCTGGAATTTAGTTTTACAGCTTTCTAGCTTTTAACATTTTTTTCTTTCCAGCAACCTTGTTTCCGTTGCCTTATTTTATTCGCCATTCTTTTTAGAGTTTCCCTTTTTCCTTTCCGTTTTCCATTTAGCCATAGTAGCAGTTTCCTACACTTGGGAACTACTACACTTTATTTAATTTTAGTAGTAATTTGTACTGAAGAAGCAAAGCCTACCGACTTGTGGAGGACTGCTCAAGTACTCCAAGAATCGCTATACTTTGTTACTTCGATCTCCAGGTTTTTATTGAATTATTATTATTATTGCCCATTTATTATTATAAGCATGTTTGCCGCAATGTTGATCTGTTTATGCCTTGTGTTTGTCTTATTTAATATGTCCGACTAAACTACCGGTATCGGTATGTAGCAACTTAATTTGATGGGATTTAATAATAACCGGTGAAAACCCTTTTTCTCAAACAATCTTTTAGGCTGAAGTTTTTAATTTAAATTTAATTAACTTTATCACAAAAGCGTGAAAAGCTATTTAATACGGTTTTGCCACGAGAGTGGGAAATTAACTAAGGTGAGAACCAACAATCGCGAGAGCGTGAGGCTCGAGCTGGATAATAAGAATTAAGCATTGAGTTTAAAAATAGCGAGAGCACTTTAAAAGCAATTAGAACTTATTTATTTTCAAAAAGTAATTTTGACTTCAAATGGGACAGCGAGAGCATACATTCTAACTTAGAATTATAGGCCGAATCAACAACCACGAGGGTGTGAAATAAAGCCTTTTAAATACATTTTCTACTGAGAGATATTTGGCATTTAAACTATTCATCGGTGACTTATCGAATCCCTGACAATTAATGCGCTGCATACTGATTCCTTCCATTAAGTCTTTCTTAAAACCAAAAATTCCCCTTAGATTTACTATATTACCCCCGAACTTCTACTAATCAATTCCCTTAGCTAAGCATAGTGACGTTAGTAACACTAGTTTGACCATAGGTCCCTGTGGGATCGATATCTTTTAAAACTAAAGCGACTAGACTGTGCACTTGCAGTCAAGTACCCGACAAACTATATTTTATATATAGCCAGATCAAGCATCACCCATGTTGCTGGGGTGACTAATCCTACTGTTGTTGCTGCTAGTGCTACCGTCGAAACTCCAGTGGAGACTGTAGTACCAACTAATGGGAACCATCAACTGGTCCCTTCTGATTTGAGTAGGCTTGCTTCTGCCTACCCTCTAGGAATGCCCCAAAACTTTGCTGCTCACTTTGCTAATGGGGGTGCTTTCTTCCCTCATCCGACTCTCACTGTCCCTACTGGTGTTGGAAACACTGTTTTCCCCTAGGGGTGTGCCCACTGTCCAGACTCCTTTGATTGATGTTGCCAACCCTAAGGACAACCAAGGTCAGGTTCCCAATGAAACTCCTTACGCTGAAGGTGAATACTGAGGCCCGCACCTCCACTTTCAGGTTCCTGCTCTAGCTGCTCAAAATGCGGGTGCCAATCAAGCTGCTCTATTCAGTTACCCTGGGGCAACTTCTGTACCCATGCTGACTTACGCGCCCATCAATCCTGCACTCCAGTATGTGCAGACTAGGGCACCTCAGACCCCTAATGCTCAGGTTGGAGGGCAGTATCCTCACATGGTGCATGATGCTCAAACAGTGCCTCCTGGTTTATCCTACCCACCACAAATGTTGTTTACTCCACAAAATATGCATGTTCAAGCGATAGCTCCAGAAACCTCTCGACCAGCCAGTCAGTCGCTCTTCCCGTTGTTGATCCGGCCATGCCGGCGGATTATTAACTGTTAGACGACAGAATAAGGGCTATTGAGGGTTTCTCAGTCTTTGGTATCAATGCTCAAGATCTTTGCCTAGTTCCGAATGTGGTGCTTCCACAAAAGTTCAAGGTGTCGGACCTCCCGAAGTACAAAAGTCTAAGCGGTCCTCGTAGCCATATTACAATGTATTGTAGAAAGTTGGCATCGTACATCCATAATGATGATTTGCTGATCCATTGTTCCAAGACAGTCTGTCTGGAGCTTCTCTAGACTGGTACATGGGTCTGGAACGCACTAAGATCCGGTCCTGGAGAGACCTATATGAGGCATTTCTGAAATAGTACAAGTATAATCTGGATATGGCTTCGACAAGACTGCAGTTACAGAATCAAGCACAAAGATCTAATGAAACCTTTAAAGAGTATGCTCAGCGTTGGCGCGAGATGGCGTCCAGGGTCCGACCAACATTTTCAGATGATGAACTTGTGGATATCTTTATGTGTGCGCTCCAAGGGCTGTATTATGAGAAGATGATTGGGAGTTTGTCTACAAACTTTGCAGATATGGTAACTATTGGTGAGCGTGTAGAAAATGGGTTGAAATCAGGGAAGTTCACAGATACAACTGCTCCACAAGCAACGAACAAGAGGTCACATGAGGGCTTCACAAAGAAAAAAGAGGGGGAGGCAAATGCTGTGATAGTAGGTGCCCACCCCCAATATCAGTTTGTGATGGCCCCTATGTCGTACTATCCATATTCGTATGTCGCCGTAACTCAGTATCAACAACCGCCATGTCAGTATCAACCGCAGAAAAGTAATCAACAATCAGCACCTACTAAGAGAAATTAGAATCAACAGTACAATCGTGACAACAAAGGACAAGGTCGAGGTCAAAATAACAAGAAGATTTTTGGTAATCGCCCCCAGATTGATAAAATTCCGGTATCGTATGTTGAACTGATGCCATACTTGATTCATGTAGGGGTTATTGTACCAAATGAAATACCTGCAGCCTCTCCTCCATTCCGTCTTAAGCATGATCCTAATTCCTTGTGCGCTTACCACGCCGAATTTACAGGGAACTCCACAGAGAACTGTTGGGCCCTCAAATACAAGGTCCAAGATTTGATCAATCAGGAGATCCTGTCCTTCTCCGAGGAAAACCCCAATGTGAAGACGAATCCCCTGCCAAATCATGGTGGTTCAACAGTCAACACCGTGATCGAAGAGAAAACAACTAAATCCATGCTGAGGGCCAACAAAGTAAAGACTCCACTGTTAGTTGTGTTGAAGAGACTTGAATAGTTTGGGTTTCTAACAGGTATACATAATGATTTTTGTGTAATATGTGAGTATGATCCAGGCAATTGCAACAAGTTAAGGGGTTGTGTGCAAGGGCTGATAGATCAGGGGTTGATACAATTCTCCAAGACCATGGCTGTAGAAGAAGTTGCAGTAATCGAACCAATAACTATTGTGTAACGGAAGAAAAAGGTTGAAGATCCTCCCAAGAGGATTCAGCCAATTCATTTTCGTGTTTCCAGTCTGTTTCCATATTAAAACACCAAGTAGGTGTCGTGGAATTATGAGACAACAACGTATTTGGGTGGAAAAGAAATTCGTATTCCTGACACAAAAATCGTCGACATCGCTGGAGCGGAAGGCATGACTCATAGTGGCCGTGTATTCGCCCCAAAGTATACTCCTAGGGTGTCTCCATCACCCACAGTTATCCCACCTAAAGAGAAGGTCATTTCTACTCCTACTCCGCATGCAGGAGCAACTGTGTCTGCCATTCCGAACATGAAAACTGTTCCAGTGCTGACGAATGTTATAGCGAGCAAAATTGAAGAAGCCAAAGTGTCTAAGGGTAAAGGGACGATGGTTGAGAATGAGCAAGTTAAAGATCACAAGAAGAGCATCACTTTTGAGGAAAGTAAGAAATTCCTCAAATTGATCAAGAAGAGTGACTTCAAGACCGCCGACCAGTTGAACCAGACTCCTTCCAAAATTTCCATTTTGTCTTTGTTGTTGAGTTCTGAGGCTCGCCACAAAGCATTGCTGAAAGTTCTGAATACCGGTCATATGATGCAAGATATCACGGTCGATCAATTTGACGACGTGGTTGTGAATATCACAGCCAATAGGTATTTAGGATTTAATGAAGTAGAATTACCTCCTGAGGGAAACACCCATAATAAAGCACTGCACATTTCAGTCATGTGCAAAGACTCTCTTCTATCTCGAGTCCTCGTTGACACTGGTTCTTCGCTTAATGTACTGCCAAAAGCTACATTAAGCCAATTACAGTTTAAAGGGCCCGAGATGAGGACCAACGCACTGATTGTCCAAGCTTTTGACGGTTCCCGAAGACAAGTTATTAGGGAAGTGGATTTGCCTATCTGTGTTGGACCTCATCAGTATAGTTGTTTTTTGGGTAGGTTATAGATTCATGCCGCTGGGGTAGTCACCTCTATGTTGCAGCAAAGGTTGAAGTTCTTGATTGATGATAAACCGGTAATCGTGTGTGGGGAAGAAGACTTGTTGGTTAGCGAACTCTCGTCGTTCAGATATGTTGAGACAAATGTAGGGATTATTGAGATTCCACTCCACTGTTTATAATTTGAAGAATTCAGTTCTGCTACCGCCAACCATGACCAATCATCCGCCACCATTCTATCTTCAGTAAGAAGCGCCAAACAAACATTGGAGAAAGGCCCACTTCCTGGTTGGGGTAAAGTTGTTGATGTGGCAGAGAAGCGTGACAGATTTGGTATTGGTTATCACCCATCAGCATGCAAGACAAGCCCAAAAAAGAAGCAGTTCAACCCGGTAAAATTCAGCAGCGCCGACTTTCAAAATGATCATACTTTAGCAGTCATTGGAGAATCCAGTGGAAATAAACCGGAGACGCATAGCCTTATATGCAGATGTCCTCCAAGGTTCAAGCTCCCTAACTGGAGCGCTACCGTGATTCCCATAATATACTCGGAAAAAACGTAATGCATTTTATTTTCTCGATCCCTTGTCCTCGCCCAAGATAAGAGGATAGCTTGTAAGGGCCTCCATGGTTAAAAGTATTATGTGAATAAATAAAAAGTACTTTTTGCATGCAGAACTTGTGTTCCCTTTTCTTTCAATTATTTTTACTTTTTCACTAAAACAATGAAATGGAAAAAGATTATTTTTCCTTTTCTCACTTTACTAAAAAGCATACTAAAGTAAGTTCATCATATGCAGAGCTAACAAAACTATTTATTATAATATGGCAAGAATCAACTATAAATCTGGACTTCCAATCAACCAAGTTGAAGATGACAGTGAGGAAGTGTAAGACCCCAATTTTAACCCTAAGATCCCTCATGCATTCTATCATAAGCATCAGCATTGGGATCATACTTTGGCATTCTCCTTACCCCTTTTCATTGGGTTTGTTTTGGGAGATATCACCAAGCACTTTGTGATTATATCATACTTGTATATTATCATTTCACTAACCAAAATACCAAAAATATGTCTTTATATCCATCTAACTCTTTTGTAGGTAGGGCATGATCTCATTGATTCATTGATCACATCTAGGGTTTGAGACCCTCATGAACGAAGAGCACAACCAATAATTGATTCAAGAATGGTTATGAACATCATATATGAGTCCCAATTTCTTCTACATGTTATATTGATCAAGTTTGCTTCAAGAGTTTGAGGGTGATTTGCCTTGGAAACCCTAGTTTGACTGGGTATCTTGAGTAACTTCTCCAACAAGATATCTCACCAATTGATCAAATTTATCAAGGGAAACTTCAAAATTTCATCATCTTATGCATATATGATCTATCATGAGCCAAGAAAGTCAAGAGAATTGGAAGTTAGCAAGTTGGTTGATGGTGGTTGGCCAGATGGATTCATCTGATCAAAACTGGGTCTCCCTAGACCCTATATCCTACAATTTTCACCATATGAAAATGACTCTAAGAGAAAACTTAATCTAAATGACATTATAAACATCTTTAATGTTGAGACCTAGATCTAGTTTTTCTTGGAAAATCATTTTCTATGTTGAAACATTATAGGTCATTTTGTTTAAACCCTAATTTGAAAGTCAACTTCCCAAGGCTATAACTTTCTCAATTTTTATGAGATGAAAGATTTCCAAGTTGCACAATCAAATTCAATGTGTCTACTTCAACTTTTATATTTTGAGTGGGAGCTAATTCAACTTCTTTGAACATGTGATATGAGGCTAGGTCACTTTTGACCTATACTATTGATCAAGTGATTTTTCCAAACATAAAAAATGCATAACTCTATCATTTTAAATCCAAATGACATGGAATTGGTGACCATTTTGAAGTTCTTTGAGATAGATACAACTTTTATGAAGACACTTTTCTCATTTGAAGCTCCCATAAAAAGTTAAGCAAGATGGAATATTGAGACATATGGCTTGACACTTCGAAAAAAATTTATATGTCAAATTTTTCCAAACTTCCACCTCAAATATCTCCAAGTTCCAAGCTCAAAATGAAAAAGTGTTCAACATAAAACTTGTTCCTCTTGATCCCATCTTTACAAAGAGATCAAATTCATGCATTTTGGATGAGAAATGCATAGGCTGCGCATGGCTTAAACAGGCTGATATCATTTGGCATGGATCAATCTTCAAGTGACAATGCACATGTACCTTGCAATCCAATCCATCTCCAAAGCATATGAACTTCATTTTGGACTTTCAAACAATCATTCCATGGGCCTATGCGCGCCCATGCACCATACTTTCATCATTTTCCAATTTTGGAAAGTGAAAGTGAGTGTGCAAATATCATCCAATTTCTCTATAAGTTGAGGCCCTTATGCTCAGAATTAACACACACACTGCGCCAGATTTTAATCTCCATTGAAAACCCTTCACATTAAGAGGATAACCCTGATAAATTCATTTGAATTTGAGCTTGAATCTCCACTATTTTGGAATTCAATTCTCCAGGAATCCATTGCTTCTAAGCCTTTCCATTCCTCTTCTGCAAGCAATTGAAGTGAAGCCAAGCACGATTCAGATCAAGATCTAGCAAGCTCAGACCTCCATTGAAGGTAATTTGTAGAAAATTTAAACTCTTCGATTCTCTTTGATTCTTGCTCAATTCTATTGATTATTGTGTTGGCTGAAGTCCTACCAATGTAGGCAAGGTGTTTGAGTTGCTCTGAGGCCAAATCGAAGCAACTCAAATCATGAACCTCATTTTTCAATTCCACATATCTCTCAATATAGTTGGAATTGGAAGAAATGGAGGTGATATTCGTGCTCAGTGATGTTTTCTCTTTAAAATCATGTCCTTGTTTTAAATTTTGGTGATGATTCATGTTGACCAGTTCGGTGAGGTTCACCGGAGAAGACAACCGGAGCTCTAGCTCCGGTCTTTGGTCTAAACCGTGTGATCCATGTTCCACGTTTTAATCTTAGTCGTGCATTGTGATTACTCGTGTTACAGCGCTGTTCACTAAGGCATTGGGGGAACACGCATTTTGGATCATCAGATCTGCCACCTCAATTAATGAGGGAGATCTGATGGTCCACGTATTTTAGCATTTTCTGAATTTCCATTTAATTGCATTTTCTTCAATAATTCATAATAAATTTAATATTGATCCAAAAAACATGAGACTTTCACCAAAAAATTTCAAATATTTTTCTCTTTCATATTCTGAATTAAAATTATTTTTGGATCATTATTAATATTTTTCATGAATTAATTGGTTTTTCATTTGTTTTTAATTGTTAAAAAATATTTTTAAGTGTCCAAAAATTATGAATTTTTTTTATCCAAGGTCCTTTGACCTTGTTTGACCTATGATAAATCACATGGCCATTTATTTGGTGTTTTGATATGATTTTAGGATTTGGACAAAACATATTTGAATTTAATGCATTATTTTAATATTTTTAATTGAATAAATGTCATTTTAATTGTGTTGACCATTTGTATTGACCTAATTGAGTTTCTTATTTGTTGTTGGGCCTTGGTCAAGGTTGATTTGACTTTGTCAAGTTAATATTATTGGATTTAGGGGATTGATGGAATGTACATTCCATCTGCCAAAATGAATGAATAATATTAATTTGGTAAAAGTCCTCCTTTGACCAATTTGTGATCTCATTCATCCCTTTCCCTCTTCATCTAATTCCCATTCTTCATCCATTCATTTTCAGTTGGCCAATGACATCTCAAAGTTCTAATGCTAGTTGATTGAAAGATTAACATGAGTATGGATGAGATTAGGCCACACCTTTGCATATTTTTTGTGTGTGGTATATTTAATTAGCATAATTCTTAATACTATGTCTCCAACATGCATTAACACCAAAAGTCTATTGCCCGGCCTCAAATAGTTGTGACTTCTACATAAGTCCAATTACGATTGCTTAACATGGCGTTAAATTTGTGACACAAAAGGCATAAGCATTCTAGTTAGTGAGATTGTAAGTCTCCCCTCTTCCATGGTATTGTGTGGAAACTTGGCCTTCTTTCCTTACTTTGGAAGATGTTTTGGTTCAAGGATCCATGCTTGTGGCAAGTGGGTTGAGTATTCTCCAAAGAATGTCTTGAAATCAAAAAGCAAAACAAAACTAACTACTAACTTACTAACCATTAACTTTTACTTTTAATGCAATTTACTTTTAGTATTCTATTATCATTTGCCATTATACATATCATTCTAATTATTCATGTTAATGTAATTTACACTTTATCCACTTGGACCATGTTGTGATATTATTTTGTTTGCTTATTTGTTTGGTCTTTGACCATTAATGTACATAATAACAACAAGAACCCTAAAAGACTTTTGAGTGGACTGTTGGTTTGATCTTGCCCAATTGGACTTAGAAATTAGGCAACATTCCTTTGCTAATGGACTTGGCCAATTCCAATTTATTGAAGAACCCAAAGCTTGCAATTTGAATCCATCTGATACATTATTCAAGATCTCTCCAGATTCATCTGCAACATTGATCATTGTTAAGCTGTTATGTTGAACCTGTGACTTGTGGAATTCATCTGTTGCATGGGATATTTTGAATAAGATCATTGATGTGGATAAGCTTGGATGAGGACATGTTTATTTGATTCCTTTGCTCTTCAAGATTGATATAATTGTACATTTGTGTGTTGCTTGATTCTAAAAAGTCCAAGGGAATTCTGGGTTACTATTGACCTATTTGTCTATTAGATTGCTCCCATTTGGTCAGATCTTTTCAACTTTAAACTTTTAAATTTTGTGCATAGGGTAGTCTCTTCATCTTCTCCATATTTCTTTAATTTCAAAATCTCTCCCTCCATTTTTTAAAACTTTCTTTGTGTGAACTACTTTTGTTCTAAAGTTTGACCATTTTCAAAAAGGTAGAAACTTTGGCCTTATGCCATTGCATTTTCAAACTTATTTTCTTAAATCAAACTTGTAAATGAATTTAACTATACTTGACTCGAACTTTCAAAAAGCCAAAAAGAACTAACTCATTCAAACCATTTTAGGCCTTTGTGCCTTTCAAACTTAAATTTTGTTAAAACCAACATACTCACTTTGAAATTTATAGCACGAACTACGAGGTTTTGATCCCTCATTTTTATGTTGGTACGTAGGCACAAGACCGAAAGTCTTGTCAAACACAAAAATATAATTAATCAATTCTTTTCTCATCCCCCCATTCTATTTGTTTGTGAACATCACTTTGTAGAAAATACATATGCACATAAAAAGGGCTCCCTAGGAGTACCTATGACACTTTGGGTGCTAACACCTTCCCTCTGTGTAACCCACCCCCTTACCTGTGATCTCCGACTTTTATTAGTTTTTATTTGAAAACTTCTTACTAATTGGGTTTTGTTCGTACTTTTTCCCTTTTCCCTTGGAAACAATAAAAGCGCGATAGCGACTCTTGTTAATTGGTCTCTAGCTTGTCAATAGCTTGATGATCATGAATTTCCCGCTACAGGAAGATTTTTGTGAATTACCAGCTGAACTAGCACGGCTCCTTGAGCACGAAGAAAAAGAGATTCAGCCGTACAAAAAACCAGTGGATGTCATTAATTTGGGTTTTGAAACCGATAAAAAAGAAGTAAAAGTTGGGGCATCTCTTGCCAAGCATGTACACTCTGAGTTGGTAGAATTATTGCACGAGTATGTTGACGTCTCTGCTTGGTCGTATCAAGATATGCCAGGGTTAAACTTCAACATAGTTGAACATCACTTGCCATTCAAACCTGAATGTCCTCCTGTCAAGCAAAAGCTCAGAAGAACTAGACCCGACATGGCACTCAAGATCAAGGAAGAGGTTAAGAAGCAATTTGATGCCGGCTTTTTGGCTATTTCTGAGTATCCACAGTGGGTCGCTAATATTGTTTCAGTTCCGAAGAAAGATGGTATAAGTCAGAATGTGTGTAGATTACCGATACCTCAATAGAGCGAGCCCAAAGGATGACTTCCCTTTGCCTCATATTAATGTCTTGGTTGATAATACAGCTTATTTTTTTGTCTTTTCCTTCATGGATGGGTTCTCCGAGTATAATCAGATAAAGATGTCACCAGAGGATATGGAGAAGACAACTTTCATCACACCTTGGGGGACTTACTGCTACAAAGTAATGTTGTTCGACCTGAAGAATGCAGGGGCAACATATCAACGTGCCATGGTAACACTCTTTCACGATATGATTCACAAAGAGGTTGAGGTTTACGTGGACGACATGATTGCTAAATCCAGAACTGAGGAAGATCACTTGGTGAACCTGAGGAAATTGTTTGTCAGACTCCGAAAGTTTAAGTTGCGCCTGAATCTAGTTAAGTGCACTTTTGGGGTCTGATCCGGTAAGCTCTTGGGTTTCATAGTCAGTCGGAAGGGTATTGAGGTTGATCCCGACAAAGTTCGAGCCATACAAGAAATGCCATCTCCCCGAACCGAAAAGAAGTCTGAGGTTTCCTTGGTCGACTCAATTACATCTCCAGATTCATATCATATTTGACAACTACCTGCGAACCGATATTCAAACTGTTGAAAAATAATCAATCGATTGTGTGGAACAACGATTGTCAAGCGGCATTCGAAAAAATAAAAAAGTACTTACAAGAACCACGAATCCTGATACTGTCGGTTCCTGGTAGGCCTCTCATCATGTACCTCACGGTGCTCGTTGAATCCATGGGTTGCATTCTGGGTCAGCATGACGACATGGGCAAGAAAGAACATGTTATTTACTATCTCAGCAAGAAACTCGTTGAATGTGAGACAAGATACTCACTTTTGGAGAAGACTTGTTGTGCTTTGACTTGGACTGCTCAACGCCTGAGACAATATATGATTTGCCACGCCACTTTATGAAATTCTAGTTATCAGACTTTCGATGTCACACGGGTTGTTATGACATCCGATTCTGCACAGACAAGAATTATGCAGAACTTAAAAGTAAGTGCAGTAAATAACACAAGTAATTGTTTACCCAGTTCAGTCCAACATGACCTACGTCTGGGGGCTACCAAGCCAGGGAGGAAATCCACTATTAGTAGTATTAATTCAGACCTTAAACCAACTGTTTAACCCTATCACTTAATACCTACCCAATGCAATTTCAATCTTACACTAAGATCAGAGTTCCTACTCACTCCCCCCCAATCACCTCAGTGATTACTACCTTTAATCAATATTAAAGACAATTTTGAAGTTACACTTCAAACAACTCTTGACTGTGCTTAATAACTTTAATCAAGATACATAGCACTCACGCTTAAAAGCTTAGAGTGACACAACACTTACAACTCAATGAACACCCTATACCAATGCAATCATCTACGTGATAATAGCTTGGCTTACAAGATACGTCTAATACAAGACTCACAAAAATACAGCAGTGAAGTATGATGAACACACTAAATCTTCACGCCTAAAATCCCCAGTCCAGAATGAAGGATTGCCATCCTTTTATATTGTAGCACTTGGGCCTTGTACTTGTATTCTCCTGAATTTAAGGTCACGCGAGTTCCCCTAAATTCCACATCTAGGTTACTAACAAATAGGCTATTTGTTAGGTTCATTAAATGTAGCTTGGTTGTTGGTTTCCTAGATTTTCTCTCAGCTGTTGAATCCCTGAAGAATAGCCTGAGAAAAATGCTGAAACAGAAAAACTAAACAACCTACAATATAGCATACGCTGTCAGGAATGAATGTCACAACATTCAGTTTGACATTCAAGTCACTAACCATATGCTAAGTCTGTTTTTCCTAAAAACAGACTGTATAATTTGTTGTACTGTACAGAATCAATTTGTTCATGCTTCAGTATCAGCGTACATTAATAAATGTCAACACATCCAATTTTGACATTCACACATAGAGACTTACATCAGGTCTGTTATCCTCTTGATAAGCAGACTGACAATAAATACTGAGTTATAGTAGAACATCACCTGTTCTATTCCTCAGTATCTACTGACAGGGATGAATGTCATAACATCCATTTTGACATTCAATAAATCCTGTATTAGCTAATCCTGCAGTACACTACTCAGAATGTCATGACATCAGCCAAGACATCAGAGTACAACTAGATATTCTAACATACAATGCAGTCAAACAAACATCTCCACAGCATGTCATGACATCAGTCAAGACATTAGAATCCAGCTAGTGTTTTACCATACAATGCAGCCAATTAAACACCTACAAACTCCCCCCTTTGGCAAATTTTTGGCTAAAACACTTTGGTCTCACAACAGAGTCCATAGCAGCGGAAATCTCACATCTAGCAGGAAATTAACCTAGCTAATACACTCAGAGTGGCAGCACACTCACACACATGGAAGTTAAATAAAAACTTCACATAGCAGCACACATACAGAAGTTAAATAAAAACTTCTAATTGCAGCACACATATACATACTCACACTCATTAGAAGTGGAACAACAGCTGCATAGTAGGGGATCTTGAATCTGTCACGAATATCTGTTTTAACAAAACAATTTGTTGTCCTGGGGTATCACCTGTTACTCCCCCTTTTTGTAAAAAATGTTGCCAAAGCAACACTTCAAATTACAGATCCACATAAAATAAACAGAATTACAGACAATGATTTATGCTTCAGCCTCATCATTAGTGCCATCATCAGAACTGGCCTCCTCCTCACCCTCTGAGCTTTGCCTTGCAGCTCCATCTGTATCCTCAGCAGACATCTCCAATTGAAAAATCAGCTTTTCCAGGGCGAGCTTCCTAGCCTCTAGCTCTTTGCAAGTCTCTCTGAGCACAGCAACGACAACAGCTTTATCTGGTTGGTTGCCAACATTGGATGTTTCTCCAGATGTCATGACAATGTCAGGGACATGCTTACCCAGAAATAGTTTGTAGTTGAAGGCCAATAGGCTCTCTCTTCTTTTCACAAAGTCATTGTCTGTCAAGATGTTCGGGAATTGATTCAGCACAATGCCACATATGAGAGAAGGGAAGGCTATGGGTCCCTTCACACTGAAACTCCCAGCATGTTTCATGGTCTGATCAAAGATGTAGGTACCATAGTCAAACTTTGCCTTGGTTCCAACAGCATAGATGAACTTTCCAAGCATCACAGACACAGTTGACTTGTGATTTGTGGGCACCCAGTTGGCAGCTCCAACTTTGTGTAGCATGGCGTACTTCACACTGAGTTGGCTGGCCACCAGCTTCCCTTTAAGAGGCCACTTCCGGACTTGATTTGCAGTGATGACTTGACAGATTCTGTTGTCAGTCACTTCAAGCTCTGGTTGCACTACATCAGCTCTTCCCAAATACAGATTGATTACTGAAGGAGAGAAGGTCACACACTTGCCACGCACATAGACCTTTTTGAATTCTCTGGACTTCCCATCTGCACATTCCTTAGACACATTGACAATGAACTCCTTCACCAAGGTCTCATAGCACTTTGGTAGTTGGGTCACAGTTCTCATTAGCCCTGCCTCTTTAATAAGGTCCACAATCTCCTTACACTCCAAGGCATTATGAGCCAGTTCCCTCTCCAAGGCCAGCCTCTTGTGATATACATACTTCCACCTGTTCACACTAGAGGCAAAATGAAATGACACATTGTCAATAGGTACCTCGGGGACACTAGCAGCCAGCTTGCTAGTGGTTGGCTTCTTCTTAGAGAGAGATGTTGTGACATCACATGGGACATCTGAATCTGACTCCACCACAACAGCCTTGGTCTTCATTTTCTTGGGCACCTCTTTGCTCCAAGGTTTTGCTGGTCCATGTCCTTTCCTTTTGAGGGGACTCTCTGTCACCTTTTGCTTGGGAGAAGTTGTCATATCAACCTCCCTAGTTAGGGACCTCTCCACCACAGTCTTTCTCTCCCTCCTAGTCCTAACCCTTTTTGCTATGCTAGGGACAACTGAGGCCAACAGTTCATTATCAGAGAACTCTTCCAGATTCACTGTGTTAGCATTAGGGTTGTCACTGACATCTTGAGTGACACGGACCTTCTCACCTCCCACATTGTCTAAGGGTTTTTCAATCCTTGAACCCTCATGAGCATCAGGTTGCTCAGCATCGTCAGAAACATTCTTTCTTAAGACGACTGCGTTTTCTTGACATGCAACTCTATCAGGTATGATAATGTTCAAAGGAACGGAAACCCCAGGAACATTCTGATCACCAGATAGTATCTTCGTGACAATAGATGCAATGGCATTATGCACATACCTCGAGCCTTCCCTGGTTGGTTCTTCAAGAGCGATTGCTGAGGAGAATCCGGAGACTGTTTCTTTCGGTCTTCTTGCATGAGAAGAAGTTGCAGCATTCGCAGCAGAGTCCTCCCGGTTAGGGTTGCACGACTCAGTGCTGGGGGAATCGGACAGGGTCGTGTAGGAGGTGGAATCGGATTGGTCTGCCATGCTGAATATCTCGAAGGAGAGTTGAACAGTTTCTTTGGGAGAGGGTTTGCAAGACTGAAAGTTGAAGCGATGGAATAGGGAACGCTTGTTGCACGAGTAATGTCTATTAATTTTTGACCACTCAGAGTGCACTCTTAATTGTTTAATAAGTTGACGTACTAAACAGTAGCTAACTAACATAATTAGTTGCTACAACTTCTCAGAAGAGCACATTACCTCTTTGCCCCCATCATTGTCAAACTGAGTAGCATCCAATGTCATGACATTCTGAGTGACATTGTACTCAGTCTGCATTAGTTTCATCTGTTTATCCCTTGCTACTGCACCATTTGTATGATGACCAATAGGAGACAATGACTCACAGCTTTCAATCAGACATTTTCCACAGTCTGTTTTCTTATCCACAGGCAGATTAGGGATTCCTCTAATTGCTCCCTTGGATATGATCTTCTTCATTCCTTTTAAATGAAGTTGCCCAATTCTTCCATGTCCCAGCTCCGCTTCCAGCTCTCCCTTGGCTAAGTGGCACTTGGAGGAGTAGAGTGAGTCTTTAGATTTCCATAGATAACAGTTATCTTTGGATCTGGCTCCTTTCATTACTTCCTGATTGCATCCATTCAACACCACACATCCTCCCCTAGTGTATTTCACATGGAATCCTTGGTCACATAGCTGGCTTATGCTGATGAGATTAGCAGTTAGTCCTCTTACTAACAACACATTACTCAGTTTTGGAACTCTAGGACAATCCAGCTTACCAACGCCCTTGACTTCTCCTTTAGCACCATCACCAAATGTCACATACTTGGTAGCATGGGGTTGTAGATCCACCAATAAGTTGCTCATCCCAGTCATATGTCTTGAGCAGCCACTATCAAGGTACCAGTCTTGTCTGGTAGGTGCCCTTGGAGATGTGTGGGATGATTTAGCAACACATTGTTGATTCTCAAGGGAGGGATTCAGCTTAGATGCCTGCTGCTTAGGTCTGACTTGAGGTGTCTGATTTTCAGCCCATTTTTGTTTCTTAATGGGGGCATTAAGCTTATACGCCTTCTGCTTAGGTCTGACTTGGGTAGTCTGGTTGGGATAACCATGCAGCCTGTAGCAGAAGGTTTTTATGTGACCAAATCTACCACAATAATGACATCTCCATCTCTGAAATTTCTTCTTCTGATGGTTACTCATTTTGGTTCTCTGATGTTGAGACATCGGTTGTGACTTTTGCTTGAATTTCTGAACTTCAGCCTTAGATCTTTTGAGTTCAGATGGAGATTTCTTAGCAAAACCTAAACCAGACATGATTCCTGACTTCTGTCCTACCTTTAGAATCTCTTCCAAGGTGTCCGTTCCTTTGTTCAAGATTCTGATGGATTTGGTCATTTGTTCTAGCTTAGCCGTCAGCAAAGAAATCTCACCATTCAGACCATCTATGACTTTCAGCTGCTTCTGTTTCTCAGCTTCCAGCTCTTTGATGAGTTTCTTCTGCTTTTCTCCTTGGATACATACTTCTGCATTTTTAACACATAACTCTTTATATGATGCAGCAAGTTCATCCAAGGTAAGCTCATCTCCGCTTGAGTTATCCTCTGAGGCACAGACACTGGTCAGAGTAGTGACATGTTTAGCAAATTCTCCTTCAGATTCACTCTCAGAGTCTTCTTCAGACCAGGTGGCAGCTAGCCCTTTCTTTTGCATCTTGAGGAAGGTAGGGCATTCAGCTTTAATATGACCATAACCTTCACATCCATGGCATTGGGTTCCCTTGCCATGAGTGACCTTTTCTTCATATTTTGACTTTCTACTAATGTCATATGAAGAGTTCTTGACATTAGGTCTACCCTGTTGATCAACCTTCTTTATGAACTTGTTGAACTGTCTTCCAAGCATGGCTATGGCTTCAGAAATGCTTTCATTTCTCCCAAAGTTTCCTTCTTCTGAATTCTCTTCAGTATTTGTCACAAAAGCTATGCTTTTGTTCTTCTTTTCAACATTCTCACACAAGCCCATTTCAAAGGTTTGGAGAGAACCAATGAGCTCATCCACCTTCATGTTGCAGATATCTTGAGCTTCTTCTATTGCAGTGACCTTCATGGCAAATCTCTTAGGTAATGACCTGAGAATCTTTCTTACAAGTTTCTCTTCAGCCATTTTCTCACCTAAGCCATCAGATGTGTTTGCAATCTCAAGAATATTCATGTGAAAGTCATGAATAGTCTTATCCTCTTTCATCCTCAGATTTTCAAACTTGGTGGTCAGCATCTGAAGTTTGGACATTTTCACCTTAGAGGTACCTTCATGAGTTATCTTGAGGGTATCCCAAACTTCCTTAGCTAGCTCACAGTGGTGCACCAGCCTGAAGATGTTCTTACTGATTCCATTGAACAATGCATTCAAGGCCTTAGAATTTCCAAGGGCTAATGCCTCTTGCTCCTTGTCCCACTCTTCTTCAGGAATTTGCACACTGACTCCATCTTCACCTGTCTTCGTTGGATGTTCCCATCCTTTGTTGACAGCTCTCCAGACTTTGCTATCTAGAGACCTTAAGAAGGCTATCATACGAGGCTTCTAGTCATCATAGTTAGAGCCATCCAGCATGGGTGGTCTATTTGAGAGTCCTATATCCTTGTCCATGGTACTAGAAAGTAACTTCCCTAAATCTCACCCAGAAATTAACAGGTAGGGTGCCTGCTCTGATGCCAATTGAAATTCTAGTTATCAGACTTTCGATGTCACACGGGTTGTTATGACATCCGATTCTGCACAGACAAGAATTATGCAGAACTTAAAAGTAAGTGCAGTAAATAACACAAGTAATTGTTTACCCAGTTCAATCCAACATGACCTACGTCTGGGGGCTACCAAGCCAGGGAGGAAATCCACTATTAGTAGTATTATTCAGACCTTAAACCAACTGTTTAACCCTATCACTTAATACCTACCCAATGCAATTTCAATCTTACACTAAGATCAGAGTTCCTACTCACTCCCCCACAATCACCTCAGTGATTACTACCTTTAATCAATATTAAAGACAATTTTGAAGTCACACTTCAAACAACTCTTGATTGTGCTTAACAGCTTTAATCAAGATACACAACACTCACGCTTAAAAGCTTAGAGTGACATAACACTTACAACTCAATGAACACCCTATACCAATGCAATCATCTACGTGATAATAGCTTGGCTTACAAGATACGTCTAATACAAGACTCACAAAAATACAGCAGTGAAGTATGATGAACACACTAAATCTTCACGCCTAAAATCCCCAGTCCTGAATGAAGGATTGCCATCCTTTTATATTGCAGCACTTGGGCCTTGTACTTGTATTCTCCTGAATTTAAGGTCACGCGAGTTCCCCTAAATTCCACATCTAGGTTACTAACAAATAGGCTATTTGTTAGGTTCATTAAATGTAGCTTGGTTGTTGGTTTCCTGGATTTTCTCTCAGCTGTTGAATCCCTGAAGAATAGCCTGAGAAAAATGCTGAAACAGAAAAACTAAACAACCTACAATATAGCATACGCTGTCAGGAATGAATGTCACAACATTCAGTTTGACATTCAAGTCACTAACCATATGCTAAGTCTGTTTTTCCTGAAAACAGACTGTACAATTTGTTGTACTGTACAGAATTAATCTGTCCATGCTTCAGTATCAGCGTACATTAATAAATGTCAACACATCCAATTTTGACATTCACACATAGAGACTTACATCAGGTCTGTTATCCTCTTGATAAGCAGACTGACAATAAATACTGAGTTATAGTAGAATATCACCTGTTCTATTCCTCAGTATCTGCTGACAGGGATGAATGTCATAACATCCAGTTTGACATTCAATAAATCCTGTATTAGCTAATCCTGCAGTACACTACTCAGAATGTCATGACATCAGCCAAGACATCAGAGTACAGCTAGATATTCTAACATACAATGCAGTCAAACAAACATCTCCACAGCATGTCATGACATCAGTCAAGACATTAGAATCCAGCTAGTGTTTTACCATACAATGCAGCCAATTAAACACCTACACTTTATTGATATCCAAAATCGATCCAATAAAGTACATTTTCAAAAAGCCTGTTGTTACTGGTAGGATTGCATGGTGGCAAATGTTGTTGACCGAGTATGATATCCAGTATGTGACCCAGAAAGCGATAAAGGGGAGTGTTCTGTCTAACTATCTTGCTCACCTACCTATCAAAGGTTATCAATCATTGAGGTTTAATTTTCCAGAAGAAGACATCATGTTTATCAGATACTTCACTATGCCAGGCTCCGAGGTAAGCCCTGAGGAAGGCCCCGAACTAGGATCGCGATGGACGCTCGTGTTCGACGGTGTTTCCAATGCTCGAGGCCATGGCATAGGTGTTGTTATCACTTCCCCTACCGGTTTCCACCTTCCATTTACCGCTAGATTATGTTTTGACTGCACCAACAATATAGCAGAATATGAAGCATGCATCTACTGTTTGGAGGCGGCCATCGACTTAAGGATCAAAATTCTTGAGGTGCACGGCGATTCAGCTATGGTAATAAGTAAGGTAAAAGGTGATTGGAAGACTCGGGATAGTAAGTTGATACCTTACAAAGAGCATATCAGAAAACGGGTACCCTACTTTAATGAAATCTCCTTTCATCATATTCCCAGGGAAGAAAATCAGTTGTCAGATGCTCTAGCTACGTTGGCATCTATGTTCAAAGTCAAATGGAAGAATGAAGCACCAACTATCCATATTAACCATTTAGATAAACCAGCGTATTGTCTAGCAAACGAGGCCGATCCTGATTATAAGCCCTGGTTCTATGACATAAAGAGATTTCTAGAGAAACAGCAATACCCTGAGGGTATATCCATTACTGATAAGAAGTCTTTGAGAAGACTCTCTTCCAAGTTCTTCCTAAACGGTGATGTGTTATAAAAGAGAAATTATGATTCCGTACTGCTCAGATGCATGGATAGACACGAAGCTAGTACGATCATAAAATTCATACATGAAGGCTGCAAGGGTATACATGCAAAAGGTTCTGCTATGGCCAAGAAGATCCTTCGGGCTGGGTATTATTGGACAACAATGGAGGTCGACTGTTACAACTTTGTTAGAAGATGTCATAAATGCCAGATCTATGGTGACAAGATCTTTGTGCCACCGACTCCATTGAATGTTTTGACTTCTCCATGGCCTTTTTGTATGTGGGGTATTGACATGATTGGGATGATAGAGCCTAAAGCTTCCAACGGTCATCGATTCATCATGGTCTCCATTGATTACTTCATGAAATAGGTTGAAGCTACTTCATATGCCAATGTCACTTGATAAGTGGTTACTTGGTTTATCAAGAAAGAGATAATATGCCGCTATGGGATACCTAGCAAGATCGTCACTGACAATGCCAGCAATCTCAAGAACAAAATAATGAAGGAGTTATGCGAGGAATTTAAGATCGAGCACACAACTCTTCACCATACCGGTCCAAGATGAACGACACCGTAGAAGTAGCTAATAAGAACATCAAAAGAATCATCCAGAAAATGGTCAAGAAATATAAGGACTGGCATGAGATGTTACCCTTTTATTTGCATGATTACAGGACCTCAATCCGCACATCCATTAGGGCAACTACATACTCGTTGGTGTATGGGATGGAAGTTTTCCTACCAATTAAAGTCAAGATCCCTTCACTCAGAGTCATCATGGAGGTTGACCTCGATGAAGCTGAATGAGTCCAATTAAGGTATGACCAGCTGAATTTGATTGAAGAAAAGCATTCAACGGCCGTTTGTCATGGTCAGTTATACCAAAGACGTCTCAAACGAGCTTTTGATAAGAAAGTTCTCCCTCGTGAGTACCGCACAGGAGAACTCGTGCTCAAGAGGTATTATGCTATTCACTCAGATCCTCGAGGCAAATGGACTCCCAACTATAAGGGACCTTTCGCCATCAAGAAGGCCTTCTCAGGTGGGGCTCTAATCCTCACAATAATGGATGGGGAAGATTTGCCATCGCCAGTGAATGCAGACATAGTCAAAAAATATTATGCCTAAAAAGAAATGATAAAAGCCCGCTAGATTAATCCTCACAAATGTGATCTAGGCAATAATGGCTATCCTGATGGACCAAAAAATGATTTGTCCATGCAAGAGTTAGGGATCAAATATAAAGCTCGCTAAGTCAAAAACCCGAAAGGGCGGCTTAGGCAAAAAGGAGCATCTCGGTGGACGAAAAGAATAAAAAATGTCCAGGCAAAAGTTAGGGATAAAGGAATTGACTATGACCCTTGAGCCCATTATGTTACAAGCTAGATATCAGATGGTCAAAGATCAACCCAATCATCGTCAGTTGAAGTGAGGCCTAAGGATTCATATTCCACAGTAGATGACGACCAATGTTGTAATTAATGGAAAGATACAAAAATGTTTCTCGTTGCTATTTATCTTTTTTAATTTTGGCAACACTTTCATCAAGGGTGTTTGCCTCTTTGTGCACACCATATGTACAGTTTCATATCAATAAAATTCAGTTCATTTCATCAAGTACTTTTCTTCTTCTGTATTTTGTATGCAAAATAACTGATTTATGTTATTCACATAATGCCTTAAAATTTCAGAGAATAATAAAAGCTACACTAAAGGAAAACATTATGCATTATTGTAAAATCCCGATGAACTTAAAAGATGTCTGATAGCCTGAAAGATGTCTTGCTTGAATGCCTATGACCTTTAGCTGACGGGCCCTATTGGTTTTTAGTGCCCCGGTATTCTCCGTTAGATAGGTGAATCTGTGATAGCAGTGTTACCACCTGGATCCCACAATACTAACTTTTCGATAATCAATGACGAGTCAGAGTTTCCACCATAATAAAGAACCATACCCCATAAGGAAAATCTGTCTAACATGCATACATCATGAAAATGAAGCATACATCATGCAACACGCATATCATACTCTCTGCCATGATTCCCCATAACATCAAAAACCTATATCAACAGTGTGACCACCCGTTCAAACAAATTTAAGGATACACCGATATTTAATGCTCTTCCACCTCAAATACCTGAAAAGCTTCCGCAATTCCTGTATTCAGGTCCAAGAAGATTAAATAGGGGCAGTTATTGTACCCTAAAATTTGCCCTCCATTTTTTCATATCTCCATCCAACCACTTGACTTGGGGACCAGTTGCATACATTAATAACTCATGCATAAGCATCATTCATTACATTATAGGATCACCATAGATTTAAAATTCTTGGCTTGTGGAGCTAGGGTTTGCTTGTGTATTTACTTGAAAGGTGTGACTTGGACTTTCAATAAAGCTCAGGGGACTTCAAAACCCTAATTTCTTGATGATGGAGGTATGAATTCAATAAGGGGGTACCTAAGCAATCCTCAGGGGTCTTCAAAACCCTAGCTCTTGATGGTATGATAATGAGATCCTTTGGAGTTTCAATAGGCCTTGTCTTGGCCATCAAAACCCTAATGAAGGCTCATACATTGGAAGACTTATGGGTGAAGCATATGGTTTGGTTAAAAGGACTTGCTTGAGGGGTAGGCCTCATGGAAAACCTAACCAAGGAAGGAATGGTCTTGATGGACTTTGTGGCTTGACTTTCCATTTGGTGGCATCTAAAACCCTAATTTCATCCATTTGTCACTCATTGATTGATTGGTACCACCTTGACCCTTGTCCCTCATAACCTTCTATCTTGGCTAAAGCCTATGGTTCCATAGCTTCCATGCTTGGCCCCATCCATGTCATTTCACCTGATCATTGGTCTTAAATCTGATCCACCTTAGTATCAATGACATGTTGTTTTATACATGGATTGTTGGTGCATTCATGGCTTTGTCTGCCCAAACAACTAAAACCTATTATCACCAATTCAATTGGAGGTTATGTCTACTGATTCATGGATGGTGTGTCATTCAAGCCTTAGCCTTATTTGATCAAGTCATAGCTTTGTTCATCAATCATGTTAATATATTCATTCCATTCACAAGTCAAGTCATATTCATTACATTTCAAAACCAAGCATACATATACAAAAACAAAACCAATTTCAATCCATTTCAAACTAATTTCAAACCAAATTCAACCCATCATAATAATCCACTACATTGATCATTACATGACAAAAATGCCAATTTTAACTTTGACCAAGTGTTGACTTTGGTCAACTTTGAACAAAGTCAACTCATCCTTTTTTAATCACCTAAGACCTACTCTAGCCCATTTTGCCTTGATTCATCATCCAAGAGTTATGTTTGATGTGTTTTCCCTTGTTTCTTCATTTCTAGGTAACTTAGCTTATTTTCAAAATCATGACCACCATACCATGACTTGGATCTCTTGCCTTGACAACCAATCTCTACCTTGTTAAACATGGTCCTGCATCCACCACAACTAAGTGCCATGATCACACAATTAAAAAACTGCATATACATTAACCAATTGGACAAGACTGTGCATATGGATTTGGGATTTAAACTCACCATGACAATCAACGCACAAGCCAGATGAAGGCTGCAGCAACCATAACCAAGCCTGCAAAACCAGTTGGTACTCTATCATGGATCTCAAACAGAAACAGGACAATGGCGCACCACAATGCTCCATCACACTAGTCCAACCACAAACCTTCCATGAAATAGAATAACAAACAGTCAAGCATGTCATCTCACTAACACCAACAAAATTACAACTATCAGGAAATGCATCAAAATGCAACAGTATGGCAAAACCTGTAATGTATCAGAATGCAATTGCAGCACGCCTGACCTGCCATTACCAAGGTTTTAAAATAAAGCCAGCAAGAGCAATGAACATTCTCTTTTGCAGTAAGATGGTAAGCCTTGAGTAGACCCTGCATATAACCATCGATCCAGCGGCATTTCATTCAATAAAGTAGAGCCTAATCTGCAGTGCAACTAAACCAAGTTGGATGCAACATATGCAAGCAAATGGCCTGCAGAGAAATCCATGTCAATCCATTGCCCTGCTGCATCAAAGGCCAAATCAATCCTGCAGCTCAAAACACCATAGGGCTAAGTTCAGAAGCACTACACTGATTTTCACTAACCCTGCAATTGATAAATCCTATCAGGACAAAACCTAAAACTAATCAAATGTGCTTGCATTTGAACTATTACCTGCACTTACAGGGCATGCTTGAGTTCACTTGTTAATTGCAACTCGACCACAACCAATACCTGCAAACACAAACCAGCATCCTTGTTCATCCAACATCAACCAAGCATAAGCATTGGCCAAGCATCCTACAAGGGAAAGGAAAAATCATCATCATTGCACTATCCAAATAAAAGCCTACAGCATAATCAATATAAAATCATCTGCTAAGTCAATGACATTGGAGTTAAAGCACACACCATTAATTTAACTTAACCTGCCAAAGCATTATGACTAAACAAAATTAAACCAAAGTTGTACCTACCTTTCACAACATCAATCCATAAGCCTATCCCTACAGTGTGCCAAGCAATGTCAAAACCATGTCAATACCAACACCATGTTCAGTAATCCACAACAATCAAGTGGGGTTCATACAATGGAAAACATAAATGTCAAGCAAACAATAACAACCTTGTAACATTATGACATGTTTCAACACAGTCTAATGGAAAATATTCACATACTAACTAACACAATGCCAACATTCCTAGAAATACATGACAACAACATCACCAACCTAACAAAAAGCCCCATCACACCATGATGTTTCACCTTCAACGAGCATCTCAATGGGAGTACATCAAAACAAGCAGACTGTACAAATATTCCAAGAATTCATCTATATTTATGACTGCTCACAAACCAGTAGAACAACTCACCATCAATGGCTAAAAGAAAATAACCCTCCTCAGTTCATGTCCCCTGTTCCAAGCCTGCATAAAGTAATTCAACTGTCATCTATAACCAAACCAAATTTGAGCAGGAATTGCCACAAGATGATGAGAGCAAGCAAGCACCAATTCAAAGCAAATTCAAACCTACTATAAGTTCAGGCCAAACTTTCAAGATCCTTGTACCTCACAAGCCAAACCATGACCAGATTGCACCATTGGAAGGTTGATTGCTTTGACTCAATGAAATTCCTGTTATGCTTTTCTCCACTCATTCCCAAAACCTGCAATGGACAACATGAGAAAACTCTGCAGCAAAACAAGTGGGGTTATATGAAGGGAAAAGGGAAATCAAAATACACATGCTTGAACTTGAGCTTGTGAGGCATTGGCAAAACATAACATAGCATTACTCACAAGTCACTAACAATTGGCAGTAGAAAGAAACATGTTCAACAGGTCGGGAATCAATTTGCAAGGCCAATCCCACTTAAGGAACAACCTGCTACAGCCAGTCAACTAATTACTCAACCAACCAATTAACAGGCCCTAGCTCATTAACTAACTTCCAACCTCAGTGAGTTAACTACAAACTCACTGAGTTCATTCTAACTGTTTCCTAAGCTAGTTCCTAACCTCCTAATAAGTAACTCCAAACCTACACTAATCCAAAGCTAACTTCTATAAATCACCATCACCTCCATCATTTCAAGACCTTGGCAATTATCATTCTGAGAACTACTGAAAGCAACTCAAATCCTTCTCTCACCCTCACCACATGCACTCTCTAGAAGCAGTTGAAGCTCACCATTAGAGCTTCAAACTTGTTTGTTCTAAAACCTCCTCAAGATCCCTCACTCTCAATCCGGAATAAGAAGAAGAAGAAGGATCGAAAGAAGAAGAAGAAGTAACAAACGAACCAGAAGCAAGGATATAAAAGCCATTAATTGACTCCAGCGAAATCTCCGGCCAAAGTGAGTTCTATGTTCCCTTGATTTCTTCCAATTCTTATTCTTAGATGGTAGAGCTTTAGGAGAGAAACTAAAGCCCCAACCCCAGGGGCTTTGAATCAGCGTTTCCAGGTTGAAATTTAGGTTAGGGTGACTAGGGTTCCTGACGTGTTTGGCTCAGGTTAGGGTCGTAGGACAACCTTTGATTAAAATTGACGAGAGATTTGGGTATAATATGGATAGACGGTTATGGTGTCATCTTCATCGTTGATTTTGGTGGCCGAGAGCGACGGCCGGCGAGGTGGCCCGCAGCGAAATTCTGTTTCAGATGGATGAGACTGGCCAAAGTAGGGAGCACACATTGAGCTTTTCAAATGTGTTGACTCTATGTTGTTTTTTGGCTCGGCTCTATTGCCATCAAGCCCAATGGAATTCTTGGACTCACCCCTTGATTTCCGTCATACTTCATGGCTAGAATAAGCGTTGATATGGGCCTTTCCACTTAGGCCCGTGTGCAAACTCCTTTCTCACACTCTGCTTTTCCTTATTGCACCCCCATTCTGAAACCAATTCTCATGGGCTTTTCAGCCAAGGCCCATGCGCCAAAATTCAAATCCACACCACCAAACATGTGCTCTGCACCCCTTGGCCCATTCCATCTTTTAATTGCATTTTTTAATTGCATTTTAATGTTCATTTTATCTTGTTATTTTTTTTCTAATTAGGGATTAATTAGGATTATTTAGATTAGGTTTTATTAGATTTTGGAATTTAATTAGAATTTAGAAGATTAATGTAGTTTTAATTAGCAATTAGGAAATAATTGGATTTTGATTAGATTTAAAGCATATTGTAATTTCTAAACATAGGTTAATCTTAGAATTTTAGGAATTACTCCATTTGTAATTTTCTAATTAGACTTTAATTAGAAATAAATTTGTGTTCATAATTGATCATTTTGTAAAAAGACCATTTTACCCTTTAGAGTTGATTTTGGGTATCTTATCCATGTAATCACATGCTCCCTTAGGAATAGAATTAACATAGATTTTTTAATCAAGATTTTGACCAACATTAATATGCCCCCCTAGGGTATTTTACATAGAATCTTCAATCAACCATAACACCATTAGATTATGACTAACCTAATTTCTTAAATCATTACAAACCCCTCGATTTAAATTGATCAAAAGCAATTTTGATCAATTAAAGCCTTTGAACTCGTATAATCCCACAGTCTAATTTGAGTGACCAAAAGACCCTAGGTCACTTAATAAGAATTTTATTCTAAGTGGTGGAGCTCGAAGCCTCATGTTAAGATCTTCAATCAAGGCATCCTTAGTCACACCAAGCAACGGATTATACAAGATAAATCAAAGGTCAACACTTGGTAAATACGACTCAAATTGTACAAAATGAGCCTTAAGTAATAGGGAATGATGAGACAGAATTTCTCCTATCCTTGTCTAGAGCGACTTTGCGTATGGGGCGTAGGCCCCACATATTCAAAGTGTTCGCCCTTATTCATAGACTTTAGTGCAATTCGAATCGATTAAACTACCAAGCCTTCTTCATACAAGACAACCTTCATGGTTGATGATCTGTTTCCAACCTTCATGGTTGATGATATGTTTCTAACATCCGTGTTGTTGATATTTTTCCAATCTTCGGGTTGTCAATATTTTTCCAACCGTCACGGTTGTTGATATTTTTCCAACCTTTGGGTTGTTGACCTTTACTCAAATCTTCGGGTTGTTGATATTTTTACCACCTTCGGGTTGTTGGTATTTTTACCATCTTTGGGTTGTTGATCTTTTTCCAAACTGTGTTAATCTTTTTCCACCCTCTGTGTTGATGATTTATTTCCAACAACCATGTCGTTTCCAATCACTGAGTTAATGATGATCTTCTTTTTATTTGGCATCCCTCTCAGAAAGGATCAAATTGAAACCTCCAGCAATATGGGCATCCAAAAACTCCCTTAATCAACTAGGCAATTCCTTGATTCAGTTATCGAATATCGGAGAATCAAAGATCACCACCATACAAAAGACTAGAACCATAGACCACCTTTGTCAATACCAGTCACTCCTTCCACCTAATAAGCCACATTGTTGCATAGCATGCATAATCTTCACATGAATCAATCATATACAATGCATGCATATCATGTTGGATACATCATGCATAACAAACATCTCTATTGTGACTGATCTATTTCTCCGAAAGTGCATTCCAGTTAATCCCTAACAAAAACACCCACAAAAATATTGTCTTCCATTCCATATCCATAACAAATTCCCAATAATACACTTACCTTTCTCACATTACATCTACTTCATTCTCAACAGACAAATTTTTGGATATTCTTATATTTATTCCTCTTTTACGTTTAATTCCCGAAAAGCTATCGCCATTCGTACATTCAGGTAGGGGCATCTGTCATACCCCAAATTTTGTCTTACTTTTTTTTTCATTTTTTCCCTGGCTTACGGCTTTATTCATCTGCATGTATTTAAAAAGCATTCATATCATTCATCGTGCATATGTAGGTTTCATTCATTTCGTCTACATACATTGTATATTTCATCATTCCATCTTCATTTGCAAAAATTAGGTCAAAGACTTTTTAATGATGATGTTTTGCTTAAATCGCGAAATACTTTGAATTTGGAAAATAGAAAGTAAAGAATTTGTTGACTTTTGGTCAACAGGACCGACATTGTTGACTAGACGTTTGACAGATATCCTAGACATTTCTAAACGGATCCATCCTCCCTCTTTAAATCATTACATCGTGTACAAAAAGAATGTACCATGTCCGTGGCATATCATGATTTACCAAAAGATAGAATTCCTACTTGCATCCAAAACATAGTTTTGATTTGCTTCATGTATTTGAATCAGAATGTTTAAATTAAACCATCAAGCATGCATTTCACATTTTTTACATAACCTCTATTGTAAGTTATTCAACCTAACTTGCATTTTCTATTTTTCAATATATTTTCAATTTCTAATTGATTCGCTAAGTCACTTTTCTCTTCATGGGTAAATTCCCTAAACATTCCTTGGAATTCATTTCCATACATACACTTTGAGTCATAGTTCCCTTTTTATTCATGGTCTTCCAATCCATATACATAAGGTTCAAAAGTCACTAAAAATTGTCTTTATATTTATATGACTTCACTTTGCATCACTTTATGTTATTACAAGCATACTACATAGCTTCCATAGACAAAAGAACAAAAAATAATTTCAAGCTCTTCAGTAGTCTCCATTCATACTCCATTCTTGACCACTCTTGTTCATGCTCCATTACCATGTACCATGTTGCAAAGAAAACAATAAAAAAATAAGTTAGAAATTACATTCACTTATAAAATTCAGCACTTACATAACATTATACATTCATATTAATGAACAAAATTCAGCATCATGGGCATTTACAAATACACATGAAAAGTCATCTTAAATTTATATCATTCACATCTAAAATTCAAGACATGCACATACACTTACATCATATGCAAAATCATTCAAAAGCAAGTCAAATTCAGTACTAAGTTATAAATATCCAGCATGTTATGCATATACCATAAATACAAATTCCATATTATGCATCATTCTCATTCCAAGTAAAACCCCATAAATCATGTGCATTAAAAAAATACAGCATTTATATAATACATCATTCCAACCATGAACAACAATTTAAATGCATCCATAAGCCAATATTCATACCATGTAAGTACCCAAACATGTATTCAAGTGATGCCATATAGATTCATTCAATTTCTCTCACATTCATTAAAAATTCAGCATATGCACATACATGTAAAGTCACATATATCCAAGCTTTAACCACCATAACTACCTTAAACTTTCACAAACTAACTTCTAACCACTTTGGGGAATTGCCCAAAACAACCACAACTAACTTCTAACCAATTCTCAACCTATAATCAACTCTCACTTAGTTCTATATAATCATTCATCATTCACCCATTATGAGGATGCTTCTTCATTTTTTGATTCCACTCATTCTTCACTTTCTCTCAAGTTTTTACTCTCCATTCTCCAATCTTCTCTCACTAGAGGTCAAACCCATGGTTGTTGAAGCTTCTCATTAAAGCTTCAATCAACTTGAGCATAAACCTTCACCACACTTCACATCATAGTTTTTCATGATTCAAGCACCCCAAAAATCAACAACAACAACAAGAAAAAACAAATGGAAGAAAAGAAAAAGGATGAAGAAGAAATGAAGAGGAGTTGAATCAGAGGAATTAACAAGTGAACGCAGTGAATTTTGCTTACCGCATTGAATTTGTGCCGCCATTGAAGAACCATCGGAGGGTCTCCGATCGGTAAGTCTCAAACTTTATTTATCATTTCATGAATGCTTTCTTGCTTGTGCCTTATATGCTTGCTTGTTTGAGTTATCTTTGTATGTTTTTTTTATGTATTTGCCTTACTTTTCATCTTGAGTGGACGATTACTATGAGGATCCAATCCTTGCCATGAACATAAACCATAGAAAATTCAGCATCTTAGCAATACCAAAATTTGACCTCCTTCATCACCAATTTCAACCTTCATTAAATTCACCATAAACCGCGAGAAACGTCACCAAGAATCATTACTGCAACCCTTGCCAATACCAAATCCAAATCCGATTGAAAAGTTATAACCATTATACAATCGATTCATAATCCAAAACAGTGAGAACAAGAACCTGTAACGGAACCGAAACAAGTCAAAAATAAAGCAAAACTCGATGAAACATTTTGGTGTGCGAGTTACGATTTGAAACATAAGAATTCAATTTATTAGAACGATCTTGTCATTGTCAGAAATGTTTCTATTATCGTCTTTGCAGTCTATTGGCATCTAGAGGGTTTGTTCCACTCAGGGATGGATGTACTCAACATGATCCTGTAGGCCTACTATACCCCCACTATTATCCTACACATACATATATGTACTAATACTACTAATGCATGTGGTAATATTGCTAATACAAAACTACTAATACTTGTGCTAATATTGATAATACTGACATATAAATTAAAATTACATCGTATAAAATACTGTAATTGGTTTAATTTACATTAGTTTGTTTAGTTTATAAATATACATTAGTTTAGAAAATATGCATAGTTTATTTAGTTTAGAATACATTAGTTAGATAATATATATAGTACATGTAGTTAGTAAGAATATATATATATATATATATATATATATATATATATATATATATATATATATATATATATATATATATATATATATATATATATATATTACAATAGTTAGTTTAGAAAATATATATGCAAAGCGATAAAATAGTTAGTTTGAAATATATGCAAAGCGGTACTTGTAGTTAGTTTAAAATATACGCATTTAGCTTAGAAAGTAGTACATATTAATATTCGCTTAGAAAGTACTCCCTCCGTTCCTTTATAAGTGTCACTTTCTCGCAAAAAAATTGTTTCTTTTTAATTGTCACTTGCAAAGTTCAAGGTAATATTAATTGCAATTTGGTCAAAATTATCCCTAGATAATTATTGCAGAGAGAGAAAAAGTAAAGTAAATGTAATAAATAATTAAGGGTATTATAGATAAAAGAAAAATTATTGTTTGAAAAGTAACAATAATGATTAGCTTTCTTGGTATGTGTAAAAAGTCAAAAAATGACACTTAAAAAGGAACGGAGGGAGTATATGCTATTAGTATTTAGAAATGATACAATAGTCATTAGCATGGAGAATATACTATTAGTATTTAGAAATGAATACAGTAGTAAAAAAATATATTAGTTAGTAAAAAACCAATTCAATAATATATATATATATATATATATATATATATATATATATATATATATATATATATATATATATATATATATATATATATATATATATATAATTTAGTTACTATAATACAATACATTAGTTTAGTTTAGTTAATTAGAAATTTAAAACCTTAGCCTTAGTTAGAACAATTAATACATTAGCTTAGTTTGAAATATACACATTACCATTAGTTTTAGTGAAAATGTTAGAATTAATTTTTTTAAATTAATTTTAATGATTATTCAAAATGTTAGAATTAATTTTTTTTAATTAGTTTTAGTGATTATTTAAAATGCTAGAAGTAGAATTAATATATTAGTTAATTGTTTTTTTATTAATTGATAAATCTTCTAGTTAATGACTTTAGGACCTCTTGATTGGACTTTTCACTGACATACTTGCATGTTTCCTTGGGATTCACATTCAATTAAGTGATCACAAGTCCCTTAATCACTTAATTGAATTAGACCTTTACACTTGCATCTGCCTTCAAGACAAACTCAAGTTCAATATTGCATATTCAAGACTCTAAAGACAGAAGGACATCAAGACCTTAGTCATGCTGAGCTTCCAGCACACTTGGCTTCATCCTTTTTCAAAATAAACAGACTCTTCTCTCAACACTTGTCAGTTATGAGGCGAATTGTGTGCCACGAGCCTTAAGTAGTAGAGAAGAGATGAAAGAGAGTATTCATATCCTCATTCTGAATATCTTTGGATACGGGACGCCTAACCCAGTTGTTCAAAGTATCTGCCTCCATTCGTAGACTTTAGTGTAATTCAAATCGAATAATTGTCAAGTCTTCTTCTCCACAGACAACATCTCAATATTGCAACAATCTTCATCAACAATACACTCCTTCTTTTGATAAAACATACATTCTCTTTGACATCCATACATTCTTTGGGTAAATCACCTCATGGTTAAATACCTATTTTTGAACCAATGCTCTCATGCATTGTCATGTGAAGCCTCATGCTCTAGAAAACCTCATGCATTTCCCTATGGAGCCTCATGCTCTGGAAACTTTCATGCATTTCCCTGTGGAGCCTCATGCTCTAAAAACTCTCATGCAATTCCATGTGGAACCTCATGCTCTTGCAACCCCGTTTATTTTATTTTTTTCCTTGTGGAGCCTCATCCTCTTGAAACCTCATGCATTTCCCTGTGGAGCCTCATGCTCTGGAAAATATCATACATTGCCTTATGGAGCCTTGTGCTCTGGAAACCTCATGCATTACCCTGTGGAGCCTCATGCTCTGGCAACCCTTTTTTCTTTTATTTTTGCCCTATAGAGCTTCATGCTCTGGAAATCTCATGCATTTTCCTGTGGAGCCTCATGCTCTTGCAAACATCATGCATTTATTTGTGGAGCCTCATGCTCTGGCAACCTCATGCATTGCCTTGTGGAGCCTCATGCTCTGGTAAGCCCTTTTCTTTTATTTTGCTCTGTGGAGCCTCATGCTCTGGAAAACCATCATGGATTGTCCTGTGGAGCCTCATTCTCTGGAAAACCTCATGCATTACCATGTGGAGCCTCATGCTCAGGCAACTTTCATGCATTGCCTTATGGAGCTTCATACTCTAGTAACTCTCATGCATTGGCTTGTGGAGCCTCATGCTCTAGCAACCCCTTTTCTATTATTTTTGCCTTGTGGATCCTTATGCTCTAGCAACCTCATGCATTGCCCTATGGACCTTCATGCTTTGGAAAATATCATGCATTGCCTTGTGGAGCCTCAAGCTCGGGCAACCTTATGCATTGCCCTATGGAGCCTCATGCTCTGGCGACATTCATGCATTTCCTTGTAGAGCCTCATGCTTTGGAAACCTTCATATCTTGCCCTATAGAGCTGCATGCTCTGGCGACCCCTTTTTTATAGGTCTTGATCCTTGGATCTAGGCAAAATTCTACAACCTTGCATTGGCCACACCATTAATTGGTCGACGCCACACACTCATTGGTTCAGACACACCTACCCTAAAACACAACACTTGGTATAAGCAATACTTTCACCACACCTTAACAATACTTTCCTCATTTTCCCACTCTTCTTCTTACCTTCAGACACTTTTGCAATTCAAGCAACTTTCTCTCTTTTCCTAGTTCAATTCAATTAACTATATCCTTTTATTTTATCACACAAACCTTTTTTCAAAACAATTTTCTTTATTTTCATAAAAGAACTGTTATAATCCATTCCTTAGCAGTCATATTAAAAGCTCGGAGCATCCGAACAAGGATCAAGTCAGCTAACGTCTACATACTTCTAGGATATGATTATAAATGTTCCCTAAAGTCAACTAAATATGTATTTTCTACCATGAACTATAAAGCTTTATTTTTTCATTGCACTATGAGAATACGTAGGCACGAGGGTTCGAATCCTTAGCGAGCACACTAATTAATAAACTTATTTTTCCTTTTTGCATATAACTGTAGCACCTCAAATTTGCACCTATCATTGTACATACATTCTCATATTAGGTCATAGCATATCATGGTCCACTGCATAGCATTGCATTGTCCCATTTGCCTCAAGTGCAAGCCAATCAAGAGAATTAGGTCAAACTGATCAGGAGATCAGTCAATCAAGCAAGCAAGTGTGTTTCTCAAGGAGCCAAGGCCCTAGGGTTGGTCCAACATGTTCACATGACTTGGGGGTCCATTTGAAGTGTTTAGGTCAAAGATTGGAGGCTCAGAGGTCATCAGTCAAGGCACAATCAGTCAGAAACCCTAGAAGGTCAAACTTGGTCAACTGTGGTTGATTTTATGGTTTTGATGGATGGATTTGGTTTGAGAGAGTTTATTCATGTCCCAATAGGCCTCATGTATCATGGAAAACAATATCACTGAAGAATTTGAAGCCAATCAGAAAATTTCCAAAAATAGAAACTGGACCTGTAATTTTAACTGCCAAAAATGGAAACTTCTTGATCCCAAACTTACATCATGATGCAAGCTTCAAATGAATTTTTACCCAACATGAAAGTTGAAGATATTGTTCTCCCATTTCCAAAAAGTCCAAGAACTCTCAATTCCCATCTATGGTTGTCAAGATATGATCAATTCATTTTCACAAAATCTTGAACTTCAAAAGGCCATATCTCTCAAACCATTTGGCCAAAATTGGTGAGGTTTTTTCCTACAAGTCATATTTGATCCCCTCTTTCCAAAAATGTCATCCTCATGTACCAAAACCTTACCATGCAAAATGGCCTTTTTGGACTTGCATTAATTAAATTCAAGTGTGGTGCAAAAGTGACTTTGTGAATTAAGTATTTTTACTCACTTTGGCCAATTGGAACTTGTTGGAAATGATGTTTGAGACATGTTCAAGGCCCAAACTCGGCCAGAATACACACCCCATGTGCATATGTTGGAAAATTAGCAAAAGAGCAAATTCACTTCATTTAAGATAAACATGATTAGCATTGGTCCAGCCAAGTTAAAACAGAGATATATAAACACTTTTTCTGCAAAAATTGAACCCTAGCAGCCACAGAAAGAAGGGTTTTCTCTCACTCTCTCAAAACTTCATCTTTGGTCATTTTCGAAATCTGGCAAAAACCTCGAGAGATTTGGACCTTGCCATCGTTGCTTCACCATCCAAACACCATTGTGAGCTGGTTTCAACCTTCAAACACCATCTGTAACCATTATTTTCGCGACTGTTTTGTCAAGGTATCATCAATGGCAAAGTGTGGTTGAAGTCATTTCCAGTTGTTTCAAGCCAAGCTTTCTTCATCATCCATCATTTGGAGGTCCATAAGGCATCTGTTTCAGGCTTGCATCACCAAACTCCAGCTGTTTCACTCTTTTCTTCAAATACAAGTAAGTGTTCGATCTCCTTTATTTCCAAAATCATGAGGTGATTAGGATAGGTCTTTTGATGCTGATTCCATTGAACTTTGTAGCACTTGAAATGGTTGCTTGTGTTAAGAGAAATTTGACTTTAAAGTTCTATGTTCAAATTTGTTTTTGTTGATTACTCTTTTGTGAGCTCGGATTAATGATAATGGTTGCTGGATTTGTGTTATGCATACTTTGCTGATTCGATTGGTGTAGTTAATTGCTGTTTCTGGGCATGTTTGTTTTTCACGATTGATTGTGGTTGATGAAGCTTCACTGTTGCACAAACCCTAACACTGTTCAAAACCATAAAAATTTCCCAGAACAATTGAAATGCGTTTGGTTGCTGTCCCGTGTTCTGCATGAGGAATTTCACTGTGCTATTGCCATGTTCCTATTGTTGCTTGACACATCATCGGGTGCTACGCACCGTTTCATTTATTTGTGCCCAGAATTACTGAAATGCCATTGTGCTCAATTAATTGATTATTTCATGTTTAATTGTTCAATGTTTATTTCAATTGATACCTCATCTTACGAAAATCATAACTCGTGCATTTCAAATCCAAAATTCATGAAAATTTTTGCATCATGTTCACATGAATGTCTACTTTTTTATCATGAGTTTTATTGATTTTTTGGATGGCTGGATTTTTAATGGCATTAGGTTTCTTGACATGTATGCATATTTTATACCTTTTGCCAAAACCATTGTGAAATGATGAGGATGTATCCAATGACCCTGAAATTTTTTGTGCTTAATCTACACTCATTCATGTTTGTTTTGATGTAGAGTTCTTGAATTTATTATATTTGGTTGTTGAGATATGAATTTTTGAAGTAGGGTGTGACAATGTGTGTCACACCAATGATATGCAATTTCATGATTTTTAATGACATGCTTCCTGACCTCCAATTAATGTGAGATTTTGCATGAACCTTCTCTCATATGTCTAGTTTATGTGTGAATTTTCTTGGAATTAATTATGCCATTTCCTAATTGTTTGAGATTTTACTCTCCTGCCTAGTCAATTGTTGACTTTGTGTGATACATCTTGCCATTCCATTTGGGAAATTCTCATACTTTATTGGATGATCATGAATTTTTACATGTGCATACTAGACATCTTAAGCTTTGCCATGGTGTTGATCCCATTCATTTCTCATCTGTTGTCATTGAGTTATGATTTTTTGAAGTTGATACATGTTTGTTTGACTTCTTTGAGCATGATTGAAATTGTTTTGACTTTCTGATTTTAATTGACCATCTTCCCATGATCCAATTGAGCTGAAATTTCATATGCATGTCATGTTATGGATTTTGTTTGAGCATGAATTATTTGATGATTTTTGGAATTGATTATGTTTGGTTTTGAGCTAAGTCTTGCTGTTGACTTCATTGAGCATGTTCAAATTTGCTTTGACTTTATGATTTTCATTGACTGCCTTCCACTTGTCCAAATGTGATGAAATTTTACATGCTTACCATGCTAGGTGTTAGGATTGATCATGATTTATCTGGTGATTTTTGAAAATGTTTGAGTTGACTTTTGATGCAAGTTATTCTGTTGACTTCTTTGAGCCCTCCCTTGCCATGCTTTGACTTCTTTTGCTTGTGAATTGATGATGATGCATGATATAAACTTGAGACCAATTGAGCTTCTTCTTAAATGTTTGAACTTGATTTTGGTTGACTTTCATTTGCTGTTTTGACTTTCTCATTCCTTTTTGACCCTAGGCTTGTCCTAGTGGTCCAGTTACTTACTGTTGAGCTTATGTTTTCAGGTTGAACACCAAATGCCTCAAAGAGATCATACAAATTTGATTGAGCTTGATTATATATCATGTGTTAACCTCTTTGTTTTGTAGGTGATATGACTCATATGACTTGAGTCTTGTGCTTTGCACATTTGTCCCTCTATGTTGACTGTTGTTTCCCAATTCCTTTTGCTTTGACTGTTGAACTGTGTACTGATCTGTTTGACCATTTCAGGTACCATTAGTTGTTTAAGTTCTTTGAACTTGCTTTGCTTTGCTATTTAGCAACTTGCTTGAGGTATAATTCCTTTTTCTTCATGTAGTCTGGAAGACCTGGCCTGTTACTTGGCCAGGCAACTGTCTGAAGTCCTCCTTAAGAGGCAATGTTTGTGTATGTTTAAATCTTGTCCTTGTACATAGTCAAAGACCTCCTAAGTGAAGAGGCAATTGGCAGAACCAAGGGATAAGCAACCTATCCCCTGCTATTCAGTGTGTCTTCTGTTTTGCTCACACCGCTGTGTTGATGCATTACAGATAAAAACCCAAGATCTTGTGCAATTGTACAGTTGAGTCAGTATCAAATGTGTAGAAGGGTTCCCACTTTCTGAACCCACACATTCTTGTCAAATGCTCTCCCTGGCCAGGGATAGAAGCAATGAGGCACACCCCACATCTCCTTTCATCTGCTTCACCTTAGCCCCTAAATGGCAAGGTTAAGAGCAATACTCACCCCATTTCCAGAGGTTTGTTTGTTGAGGTTGATATGACCCCTCGACTAAAACCTAACCCTTGTGTGAGCCCCTTGTGTGTATATAGTGTGTGCTACCTGTGCTTGTATGTTTGTTTGACTTGCTTCCTGTGCAAGTTAGGTTTAGTTTAGACTAATCCTTGTTTGCTTTCGCCCTCGTTGCGATCCTTTCTCTCGCCCTCGTTGCGATCGAGCCTTTTCCTTTCTCTCGCCCTCGTTGCGATCGAGCCTTTTCCTTTCTCTCGCCCTCGTTGCGATCGAGCCTTTTCCTTTCTCTCGCCCTCGTTGCGATCGAGACTTTCCCTTTCTCTTGCCCTAGTTGCAATCGAGACCTTTGTCCCTCCGTAGCCGAACTACGGCAACTCTGATTCTCATGTTCAGATGAGATACGTAGGCACGAGATGCGATGTCTTGTCGAGTTTGACTAACCACTAACACTAATTCTTTTCTCTCGCCCTCGTTGCGATTGAGACCTCCCCTTTCTCTTGCCCTAGTTGCAATCGAGACCCTTGCTTCCTGTGCTAGTTAGGTTTGGTGTGGCTTGCTTCCTGTGCAAGTCATGTCTAGGATAGGTTGGCCCTTGTGCCAGTTAGCTAGAAACCTTAACTTAGGGACGATCTTGCATGACAACATCTAGGCTCGAGTCGTAGTCTCCCTAGTGTTGTGTCTCCCTCTGTTATCTGGTTAGGCTAGATCCTTTTTCCCTGCGTAGGGGAACTACGTCGCCCTGATCCTCATACCAGATGAGGTACGTAGGCAGGAGATGAGCTGATCTCTCCGGGCGCCCTTTTTTTTCTTTTTTTGTGTGTGCTTGACAGTTATAGGCTCGAGTCCCCGACTCCCTATTAACTTGTTATGTTGTTGTGTGTTTGGAAGCCGATGTAAGTCCATCGAGTGGCATTTGGGTTCCAATGTGGGTGTGTTTTGGTTCGGATGCTGATGTAAGTCCAGCAATTGGCATTCAGGCTCCATGTTTGCCTTTGCCTGTGTTTGTTTGTGTGCGTGTCAGCCGAGCTACGAATGCTCTGATTCTCCTTCGTCCAAGGAGATACGTATGCATAGGATGCGACATCCTAGCGAGCATGTGTCGTTCCCCAGTCCGAACTACTTCGACTCTGATGTCTATGCCTGATAGACTAAGTAGGCCCAGGATGCGATATCCTGCCGAGTCAGCTTCAGTCAGTTTCTTTTGTCTCTTTCAGCCAGTGTGTGTGAGTGTGAGCAGCGTTTAGCAACCATTTTCCCTTCCTATTGTGCGTGGATCCCGTAGAGTACTACGGATGCGTAGGGGTGCTAATACCTTCCCTTCGCATAACCGACTCCCGAATCCATTCTCTTTGGTCGCGAGACCATGTTCTTTCCTAGGTTTACTTCGAGCGTTTCTTTTCCCTCTTTTGGGATAAATAACGCACGGTGGCGGCTCTGTTGTTCCTGTTTTCCCGCCGGTTTTTCGCGTAATGCGACAGCTGGCGACTCTGCTAGGGATGATAGAGAAGTTGACCTGTGCTGGTCCATCTTCCCTGAGCGAGTCTCTCCTAGCGCTCTCTAGGTTAGGGTTTTGGTTGCTGTTTGCTGTTGTATTTTATTGCATTCATTTGTATATATTTGCATTTACTGTTTGCATTTATTGTTCGCATTAATGTTTGCATTCATTCATATTCATTTGCTGGTTGTGCTGTGTTTCTCTGTTTGGGGTGGGAGTTACTTGAGGTAAAAGGCCCAATACCCAGGCTATGAGTGAAATCTAGGAAACCTAGGAATAGAGTGATTCATGGGAAGCGGGTGGTGTACGCCACTTAGCGGAACATTGATATCACGAGCAGTTCATACCCTGGTGGGATATTATCGGTGCATACATCGGGTGTGCACAGGATGATATTCTGCGAAAGGTTATTTATGCTGCGTTTCTCTCGACCTTGCCCTGGCCTAGACGACACCCGTGAGTGGGGAAGGGTTTGATCATTTTAACAGGTACAGTTGGTGACTCCTGGCACTGTTGGTGACTGTGAATTCTGGACATTTATTTCTGGATGCCGGAGGTTTGACCCTGGTATTGATCAGAGGGTTCCGTTTATTTCGGATCCCTGGGCTGAATTTGAGGGTACTCGCTCAGATAGTGTTTTGGCTCCTCAGGATGGGTTCAGATGCCAGTTGATCAGATTGACCTTGGGTTTCAGATGAATTGCGACTCCGGGTTCAAGCCGAAGCTCCGACCCTGTGCCTTGAGACGCACAGCCTGACCAGTCATGTTTACATCATTTGCATCATAGCATGTTTATTTTCCAAAAAAATAATGCATGAAAAAACAGAAAAAGTTAACTCGCATACGCATATCCTTTATCAGGATCATTCATGACAAAATAATACCCATATCATGCATATCATGCACATAGCATCCTTGCATTACAGACATGTTTGGAGAGACTTCTCACTTCGGTTCTTGACTGAGACAGGATTGCTGACCGCCGACCGCATCGTTACTCAACCAGACTCAATCATCAGAAGATTATGGATCAGGTTCAAGCAGAATTGGCCGAGATGAGGGCAAACATGGCCCAGTTCATGACAATGATGCAAGGAGTTGTTCAGGGGCAAGAGGAGCTGCGTGCCTTAGCCCAGAGACTGGAAGCCGTGATTCCACCCGTCCACCGTGCTCCACCAGTGGGTGTACCCGTTCATGAGAATGCTGCGGTCACTATTCTCGTTGATGATTGTGCCGTGAGTGACGAATTGAAGGGGATCAGAATCAGTGAACAGCCTCTTGCTGCAGAGACTGTTAATGTCAGAGCAACCTGCGCTCCGGTTCGCCATCCTGGCTCTTCAAGTTCTTCCGGTTCTAAGAAGCCATCCTCTGGGGCACCCAAAAGGGGAGAGATTGAAACAAATGCTGTGCACCGTCGGAGGAGTGTGAACAGAGGACAGTATCGTCAGGCTGCTGCTGTGACTGTTCCAGCCACTCAAACTCAACAACAGCAGAGAAGACCAACTCGGCAATATCAGCATCAACAACATCGTCCTCAGCAGCAGGCTTCCCAGCAAGCCAGTACAAGTAATGAGAGGAAGAAGATCACTTTTGATCCAATCCCCATGTCCTACGCCGAACTGTATCCCTCTCTGTTAGAGCGGAACTTGATTACTCCCAGAGACCCGCCGCCCATACCCGTCAACCCTCGGTGGTGGTATAGGCCTGAACAGCATTGTGTGTATCATTCAGGAGCTCCTGGTCATGATGTGGATAGTTGTTTCCAGCTGAAGATGAAGGTTCAAGACCTTGTGAGGTCAGGTATTCTGAATTTTGAAGACTTGGGTCCCCATGTTAATCAAGCTTGAAGATAACAAGTCTCGGGCTGGCGTCGACTTGTCTTCTGAGATCTTCAACAAAAAGGGTTGTTTGCTGCTGATGCAAAGGATACTGACAGTTGTCATCCCTGGAGGGATCTATCACAATTGGGTCACTGTGGGCTTTCCTACAGTTGTTCATAAGTCTTTGTAATAATCACTTTGTTTAAAAACCCTTCTCCCATGCCAAAAGGAGAAGTGATGACATTGTTGGCAACATCTTGTGCAATGATATTTTCATTCAAATAAATTCATGTTAAAACATTTGTTTTTCCATTTGTTTTCCCTTTTCGCTTTTTGCATGAAATTGGTGATCACAAAAAACCTAAAAAAAAAAAACAAGAACAAGAATAAAAGCAATCTTTTCATCTGCATAACGATTGTCTTGTTTGATTTTCAAAAAGTTTTTCATATCAAAATCTTTATGCAGGTTGTTTCTCAAACCCATTGAACATAATGATCGGACGTCATCTCCCAATTTTGAATTCCCTGTATTCGAAGCGGAAGAAGATGATGTTGAAGGGATTCCTGACGAGATTTCCCGACTTCTTGAGCGAGAAAAGAAGATCACACTCAGCTGCATCTCGAGAATCAGCAGAACAGCCAACTGGGGCATCAAAAAAAAAAATCCAAGAAAAGAATCAAATCAAAAAAAAATCAAAAGAAAAAAAAACAACAAAAGAAAATAGCACCTTCAAAGTCCTACGTTGACTGATGCTGAATTCGATCGAAAGGAAGAGATCAACTGCCATGTGTCATGGTCAGTTGTATCAGCAGAGAGTGGAAAAGCATTCAACAAGAAGGTCAAGCCTCGTGTGTTCCGAGGGACCTTGTGCTCAAGAAAGTCTTGCCTTTCGTGCCCAAGTCCAGGGGCAAGTGGACTCCAAGCTATGAAAGTCCATGTGTTGTCAAGAGAGCCTCTTCAGGCGGTGTTCTAACACTTACTACAATGGATGAGGAAGTTCACTCGTCCTGTGGATTCTGATGCAGTCAAGAAATACTTCGCCTAAACAAAAATAAAGAATAGCTCGCTAAGTCGAACACCCCAAAGGGCGACTTAGGCAAAAAGGAGCGTCTCGGTGGATTGAAAACCCGAAAGGGCAATCCAGGCAAAAGTTAGAGACATTGAAAAAAAGAATTTGCATCCCGCTGGATTGATCACCTCACACTGGGGCAATCTAGGCAAAAATTAGGGATTTGGCAAGTAACTGCATCTTGACAAGACTGTGCTCTATATCTGTCATCCGTCAGGGATTCTCGATTCATCGTCGACTGAAGCTTTGAATACATCGAAAATTCAGAATGGTAGAGGAAAGGTCATTATGTTCAATGTAGCCCTCTCCAATATATATCACCGATTTCAAACTTGTACAGATCTATGGAGTCTCGCCCTTTGCAGACTACCATTCCATTACATCTATTTGAGCTTTTATCCCATTATTTGCACTCTTATTTGTTTTCAACTCAACAAATGTTTTGCATGTTTTTAATTGATAAAGTATCATTGTTTTCAAAATAAACAAATTTTTCACAAAATTGTTCTTAAACAAAGTGAACATTCACAATGATGGAAGAATACTTAGGAGACCCACAGTGCTCTCCCGGGGGTGGTATGATTACCAACAGGTAAGACAATTGTTCGTATCTCGAGCATGACTGTATCTTTGTCCTGCAGAACCTCGTATGGTCTCTCCTCAGTGAAGTTGCCCAATGCAGTGTCGTTTGAAGTTATTCATCTTCATGTTCCCGGCAGTACAGATTCTTCCTCCAAATCCCTGTTAGCACCTATTGTGGGGCATCCCCAGTAGAGTGTTGTTTGAGCCCTATCGTGGGGCATCCCCAGCAAGTTTGCTATTTCGGACATTATTGTGGGGCAGCTCCCCTAGCAAAGTGTTTACTGAAGACTTCAACTTTCGCCTCTCCAGCAGAGCAGTCTTCATCTCCCCCCAGCATGGGTGCTTTTCTTGGAAGATTCAGTATTTGGAGGATCGACATCCCCGTAATCCGGCATTCCCTCAGATAGATCCCCCAGTGGAGTTGTTCGCGTAAGGAGCTTTATCAATGCTTTTGTATTTCTCATCAGAGATCTGGTTGCTTCTCGGTATCTCAGATTTTCATCACGAGTTGTTGTGGCGCATACGCCTGTATGTTGAACTCTGTTCTCCGGTTGTGACTGACGATCCCTCCGGAAGCCTCCGGTGGCCTTCCTCCCCTGCAGGATAAATGTTCCCTGATATCCCAGTCCCCAGTGGATTTTCTTTGCTCTCTGGTGGCTTTGGTTTTCTCTCCGGACGGTTGATTCCCGGACCTGCGTGTTGAGCATGTTTGTTTGTCAGCATTCATCATACATTCATCATGCATAATGCATACATGCATAATGCATACATGCATAATCATAGCATTTGGATACTCATGTTGCAGCTGTCGCCGGGTATCTGTTGATGGTTACCTCCTGCTATTTGTTGATACAGATCTCTCCAGTAGATTTTCCCCTAGCAGATGTGGGTGTGTCTGATCTCTCCATGTAGAGCCAACCCCTTAAGCAGAAAGTCTCTATCCTTTCCTGCCATTTCCCCACTGAGATACATCCTCGTGGATGACGGTTATTTCCGTTCCCTCCCTACACGGGATGGGTTTTCCCTATTGAGTTCTTTCCTCATTAGGATGAGTCTTGTTTCAGTCTGCCTTTTTGGATCGATCCTAAATTGGCTACCCGTTGACTGTCTCTTGTGCTTCCCTGGGGCATAAATGAATAGTCGCTCACTAACCGGCACTCATTCATCTTATCCTCAGCGGAATTTGTGGGCCTCTACCTACAAACCGGTAGTTGTAAGTCCTATCGTCGTGGTTTTCTACCCACAAGCTGGTAGTTGTAAAATCCCACTTTCACCCCCCCTAGCAGAGGTAACCTTTGTGGTTCATTCTGTTTGTTGGCCTCTGCCTACAAACCGGTAGTTGTAAGTCCTATCTTTGTGGTTTTCTACCCACAAGCTGGTAGTTGTAAAATCCCACTTTCATCCCCTTGTTGGAATTAACCCTTTGTGCTCATCCCGATGATGACTGGTTACTTTTCCGTGGTTTTCTGCCTACAAACCGGTAGATGTAATCCCCTCTTTGCAGTTATCAGTATCCGGTTTGCGGTATTGATATTCTTTCCCCTTTGGATACTTGCCTTGATCAAGCAGTATTGTCCCCATTGGGTCTGCCCTTTCCTTTTGGATATTTGCTCCGAGTTAGCAACTTTATCCTCTTTTGATTGGTCATCTTTGCATACCTAGTCCTGGTACCGATGCCTTTGTTTTCGGTCGATTATTCATTTAACAACCTACAACCCGGTTATGGATAATCTTCCATGCGAGTGTATTATCTACGTTTTGACGGCTATAGATAATATATGTCATGCACTCTTTGGTCAATCTTTCGATTGTTATCTCCAGCAGAGTAAGATTCGTATTCCTTGTGGAATCGAATGTTCATCCTCTAACAAGACTGCTTTTCTAGCCCTCTTCAGGATGTTGAGTGTTTTGGAACACAAACCAATTCACGTTTGGTCGGTCACCCGTTTCATACCTACAACCCGGTATCCTTGGTGTTCCTTCCTGTTTGCTCGCTGTCGTGACCTTGATCCCCAGTGAGACCCCCTGCAAGTGTTCAGCCTTGCCCTGTCATCTTGTGGATGTCAGTATCCCGTCAGCACCCGCGTGTGTTGTTTCTTTGGTGTCGGTAAACACCATCCTTCGGTGATTTCCAGTCATGCGTAAGTGTCTGGTCTTCTTTGGTGTCGGTAAACACCATCCGTCGGTGATTTCCAGTCATGCGTAAGTGTCTGGTCTTCTTTGGTGTCGGTAAACACCATCCTTCGGTGATTTCCAGTCATGCGTAAGTGTCTGGTTTCCTTTTGATGTCGGTAAACATCCTCTTTCGATGTTCATAGCGTCGCCCTCCCTTCCCTAGTGAAGTTTTCCTCTTCTCCGTTGGTGTCGATAAACGTGAGTCTCCCTTTCGTCCTATGATGTCTGGTTGAGTTTTCCTCCTCTCCGTTGGTGTCGATAAACGTGAGTCTCCCTTTCGTCCTATGATGTCTGGTTGAGTTTTCCTCCTCTCCGTTGGTGTCGATAAACGTGAGTCTCCCTTTCGTCCTATGATGTCTGGTTGAGTTTTCCTCCTCTCCGTTGGTGTCGATAAACGTGAGTCTCCCTTTCGTCCTATGATGTCTGGTTGAGTTTTCCTCCTCTCCGTTGGTGTCGATAAACGTGAGTCTCCCTTTCGTCCTATGATGTCTGGTTGAGTTTTCCTCCTCTCCGTTGGTGTCGATAAACGTGAGTCTCCCTTTCGTCCTATGATGTCTGGTTGAGTTTTCCTCCTCTCCGTTGGTGTCGATAAACGTGAGTCTCCCTTTCGTCCTATGATGTCTGGTTGAGTTTTCCTCCTCTCCGTTGGTGTCGATAAACGTGAGTCTCCCTTTCGTCCTATGATGTCTGGTTGAGTTTTCCTCCTCTCCGTTGGTGTCGATAAACGTGAGTCTCCCTTTCGTCCTATGATGTCTGGTTGAGTTTTCCTCCTCTCCGTTGGTGTCGATAAACGTGAGTCTCCCTTTCGTCTTATGACGTCTGGTTGAGTTTTCCTCCTCTCCGTTGGTGTCGATAAACGTGAGTCTCCCTTCCGTCCTATGACGTCTGGTTGAGTATTCCTCCTCTCCGTTGGTGTCGATAAACGTCGAGTTTTTCCCGGTCATCCGTTGATGATTTGGTTGTGTTTACTCTCCCCAGTAGAGTTTCCTCCTCTCCGTTGGTGTCGATAAACGTCGAGTTTTTCCTATTCGTCCTATGGCGTCTAGTTGTACCTGTCCCCATGTGGATTTACCTCTCCGTTGGTCTTGGTAAACGTTGAGTTTTTCCCATTACGTCCGCTGACGTATGGTTGTATATCCCTTTCCATTCATCCGATGATGATTGGTTACCTCTCCGTTGGTCTTGGTAAACGTTGAGTTTTTCCCATTACGTCCGCTGACGTATGGTTGTATCTCTTCCAGTCATTCATTAATGTCTGGTTACCTCTCCGTTGGTCTTGGTAAACGTTGAGTTTTTCCCATTTCGTCCGTTGACGTATGGTTGCATCTTTTCCAGTCATTCATCAATGTCTGGTTACCTCTCCGTTGGTCTTGGTAAACGTTGAGTTTTTCCTAGTTGTCCGTTGGCATCTAGTTGTGATTTCTTTTCCCATTCATCGTCGTTGCAATGTCTGGATGTGGCCGTACCCTTTGCAAAAAACAAAAAAATACCCAGTAATAAGTATCAGATCCTAGTGGACGTTTCCGTTATTGGATCCCTGCATTGTGCAAATTTCTACGGTTCTTGGTATTCAATCCCTGTTTACCCTGAAAGTCTGACAGCCGCTGCTATCATCCATTCGGGTTCCCAGCTGATTGAATAGGGGCAGCTGTAGCACCTCAAATTTGCACCTATCATTGTACATACATTCTCATATTAGGTCATAGCATATCATGGTCCACTGCATAGCATTGCATTGTCCCATTTGCCTCAAGTGCAAGCCAATCAAGAGAATTAGGTCAAACTGATCAGGAGATCAGTCAATCAAGCAAGCAAGTGTGTTTCTCAAGGAGCCAAGGCCCTAGGGTTGGTACAACATGTTCACATGACTTGGGGGTCCATTTGAAGTGTTTAGGTCAAAGATTGGAGGCTCAGAGGTCATCAGTCAAGGCACAATCAGTCAGAAACCCTAGAAGGTCAAACTTGGTCAACTGTGGTTGATTTTATGGTTTTGATGGATGGATTTGGTTTGAGAGAGTTTATTCATGTCCCAATAGGCCTCATGTATCATGGCAAACAATATCACTGAAGAATTTGAAGCCAATCAGAAAATTTCCAAAAATAGAAACTGGACCTGTAATTTTAACTGCCAAAAATGGAAACTTCTTGATCCCAAACTTACATCATGATGCAAGCTTCAAATGAATTTTTGCCCAACATGAAAGTTGAAGATCTTGTTCTCCCATTTCCAAAAAGTCCAAGAACTCTCAATTCCCATGTATGGTTGTCAAGATATGATCAATTCATTTTCACAAAATCTTGAACTTCAAAAGGCCATATCTCTCAAACCATTTGGCCAAAATTGGTGAGGTTTTTTCCTACAAGTCATATTTGATCCCCTCTTTCCAAAAATGTCATCCTCATGTACCAAAACCTTACCATGCAAAATGGCCTTTTTGGACTTGCATTAATTAAATTCAAGTGTGGTGCAAAAGTGACTTTGTGAATTAAGTATTTTTACTCACTTTGGCCAATTGGAACTTGTTGGAAATGATGTTTGAGACATGTTCAAGGCCCAAACTCGGCCAGAATACACACCCCATGTGCATATGTTGGAAAATTAGCAAAAGAGCAAATTCACTTCATTTAAGATAAACATGATTAGCATTGGTTCAGCCAAGTTAAAACAGAGATATATAAACACTTTTTCTGCAAAAATTGAACCCTAGCAGCCACAGAAAGAAGGGTTTTCTCTCACTCTCTCAAAACTTCATCTTTGGTCATTTTCGAAATCTGGCAAAAACCTCGAGAGATTTGGACCTTGCCATCGTTGCTTCACCATCCAAACACCATTGTGAGCTGGTTTCAACCTTCAAACACCATCTGTAACCATTATTTTCGCGACTGTTTTGTCAAGGTATCATCAATGGCAAAGTGTGGTTGAAGTCATTCCCAGTTGTTTCAAGCCAAGCTTTCTTCATCATCCATCATTTGGAGGTCCATAAGGCATCTGTTTCAGGCTTGCATCACCAAACTCCAGGTGTTTCACTCTTTTCTTCAAATACAAGTAAGTTTTCGATCTCCTTTATTTCCAAAATCATGAGGTGATTAGGATAGGTCTTTTGATGCTGATTCCATTGAACTTTGTAGCACTTGAAATGGTTGCTTGTGTTAAGAGAAATTTGACTTTAAAGTTCTATGTTCAAATTTGTTTTTGTTGATTACTCTTTTGTGAGCTCGGATTAATGATAATGGTTGCTGGATTTGTGTTATGCATACTTTGCTGATTCGATTGGTGTAGTTAATTGCTGTTTCTGGGCATGTTTGTTTTTCACGATTGATTGTGGTTGATGAAGCTTCACTGTTGCACAAACCCTAACACTGTTCAAAACCATAAAAATTTCCCAGAACAATTGAAATGCGTTTGGTTGCTGTCCCGTGTTCTGCATGAGGAATTTCACTGTGCTATTGCCATGTTCCTATTGTTGCTTGACACATCATCGGGTGCTACGCACCGTTTCATTTATTTGTGCCCAGAATTACTGAAATGCCATTGTGCTCAATTAATTGATTATTTCATGTTTAATTGTTCAATGTTTATTTCAATTGATACCTCATCTTACGAAAATCATAACTCGTGCATTTCAAATCCAAAATTCATGAAAATTTTTGCATCATGTTCACATGAATGTCTACTTTTTTATCATGATTTTTATTGATTTTTTGGATGGCTGGATTTTTAATGGCATTAGGTTTCTTGACATGTATGCATATTTTATACCTTTTGCCAAAACCATTGTGAAATGATGAGGATGTATCCAATGACCCTGAAATTTTTTGTGCTTAATCTACACTCATTCATGTTTGTTTTGATGTAGAGTTCTTGAATTTATTATATTTGGTTGTTGAGATATGAACTTTTGAAGTAGGGTGTGACAATGTGTGTCACACCAATGATATGCAATTTCATGATTTTTAATGACATGCTTCCTGACCTCCAATTAATGTGAGATTTTGCATGAACCTTCTCTCATATGTCTAGTTTATGTGTGAATTTTCTTGGAATTAATTATGCCATTTCCTAATTGTTTGAGATTTTACTCTCCTGCCTAGTCAATTGTTGACTTTGTGTGATACATCTTGCCATTCCATTTGGGAAATTCTCATACTTTATTGGATGATCATGAAGTTTTACATGTGCATACTAGACATCTTAAGCTTTTCCATGGTGTTGATCCCATTCATTTCTCATCTGTTGTCATTGAGTTATGATTTTTTGAAGTTGATACATGTTTGTTTGACTTCTTTGAGCATGATTGAAATTGTTTTGACTTTCTGATTTTAATTGACCATCTTCCCATGATCCAATTGAGCTGAAATTTCATATGCATGTCATGTTATGGGATGATAGAGCCTAAAGCTTCCAACGGTCATCGATTCATCATGGTCTCCATTGATTACTTCATGAAATAGGTTGAAGCTACTTCATATGCCAATGTCACTTGATAAGTGGTTACTTGGTTTATCAAGAAAGAGATAATATGCCGCTATGGGATACCTAGCAAGATCGTCACTGACAATGCCAGCAATCTCAAGAACAAAATAATGAAGGAGTTATGCGAGGAATTTAAGATCGAGCACACAACTCTTCACCATACCGGTCCAAGATGAACGACACCGTAGAAGTAGCTAATAAGAACATCAAAAGAATCATCCAGAAAATGGTCAAGAAATATAAGGACTGGCATGAGATGTTACCCTTTTATTTGCATGATTACAGGACCTCAATCCGCACATCCATTAGGGCAACTACATACTCGTTGGTGTATGGGATGGAAGTTTTCCTACCAATTAAAGTCAAGATCCCTTCACTCAGAGTCATCATGGAGGTTGACCTCGATGAAGCTGAATGAGTCCAATTAAGGTATGACCAGCTGAATTTGATTGAAGAAAAGCATTCAACGGCCGTTTGTCATGGTCAGTTATACCAAAGACGTCTCAAACGAGCTTTTGATAAGAAAGTTCTCCCTCGTGAGTACCGCACAGGAGAACTCGTGCTCAAGAGGTATTATGCTATTCACTCAGATCCTCGAGGCAAATGGACTCCCAACTATAAGGGACCTTTCGCCATCAAGAAGGCCTTCTCAGGTGGGGCTCTAATCCTCACAATAATGGATGGGGAAGATTTGCCATCGCCAGTGAATGCAGACATAGTCAAAAAATATTATGCCTAAAAAGAAATGATAAAAGCCCGCTAGATTAATCCTCACAAATGTGATCTAGGCAATAATGGCTATCCTGATGGACCAAAAAATGATTTGTCCATGCAAGAGTTAGGGATCAAATATAAAGCTCGCTAAGTCAAAAACCCGAAAGGGCGGCTTAGGCAAAAAGGAGCATCTCGGTGGACGAAAAGAATAAAAAATGTCCAGGCAAAAGTTAGGGATAAAGGAATTGACTATGACCCTTGAGCCCATTATGTTACAAGCTAGATATCAGATGGTCAAAGATCAACCCAATCATCGTCAGTTGAAGTGAGGCCTAAGGATTCATATTCCACAGTAGATGACGACCAATGTTGTAATTAATGGAAAGATACAAAAATGTTTCTCGTTGCTATTTATCTTTTTTAATTTTGGCAACACTTTCATCAAGGGTGTTTGCCTCTTTGTGCACACCATATGTACAGTTTCATATCAATAAAATTCAGTTCATTTCATCAAGTACTTTTCTTCTTCTGTATTTTGTATGCAAAATAACTGATTTATGTTATTCACATAATGCCTTAAAATTTCAGAGAATAATAAAAGCTACACTAAAGGAAAACATTATGCATTATTGTAAAATCCCGATGAACTTAAAAGATGTCTGATAGCCTGAAAGATGTCTTGCTTGAATGCCTATGACCTTTAGCTGACGGGCCCTATTGGTTTTTAGTGCCCCGGTATTCTCCGTTAGATAGGTGAATCTGTGATAGCAGTGTTACCACCTGGATCCCACAATACTAACTTTTCGATAATCAATGACGAGTCAGAGTTTCCACCATAATAAAGAACCATACCCCATAAGGAAAATCTGTCTAACATGCATACATCATGAAAATGAAGCATACATCATGCAACACGCATATCATACTCTCTGCCATGATTCCCCATAACATCAAAAACCTATATCAACAGTGTGACCACCCGTTCAAACAAATTTAAGGATACACCGATATTTAATGCTCTTCCACCTCAAATACCTGAAAAGCTTCCGCAATTCCTGTATTCAGGTCCAAGAAGATTAAATAGGGGCAGTTATTGTACCCTAAAATTTGCCCTCCATTTTTTCATATCTCCATCCAACCACTTGACTTGGGGACCAGTTGCATACATTAATAACTCATGCATAAGCATCATTCATTACATTATAGGATCACCATAGATTTAAAATTCTTGGCTTGTGGAGCTAGGGTTTGCTTGTGTATTTACTTGAAAGGTGTGACTTGGACTTTCAATAAAGCTCAGGGGACTTCAAAACCCTAATTTCTTGATGATGGAGGTATGAATTCAATAAGGGGGTACCTAAGCAATCCTCAGGGGTCTTCAAAACCCTAGCTCTTGATGGTATGATAATGAGATCCTTTGGAGTTTCAATAGGCCTTGTCTTGGCCATCAAAACCCTAATGAAGGCTCATACATTGGAAGACTTATGGGTGAAGCATATGGTTTGGTTAAAAGGACTTGCTTGAGGGGTAGGCCTCATGGAAAACCTAACCAAGGAAGGAATGGTCTTGATGGACTTTGTGGCTTGACTTTCCATTTGGTGGCATCTAAAACCCTAATTTCATCCATTTGTCACTCATTGATTGATTGGTACCACCTTGACCCTTGTCCCTCATAACCTTCTATCTTGGCTAAAGCCTATGGTTCCATAGCTTCCATGCTTGGCCCCATCCATGTCATTTCACCTGATCATTGGTCTTAAATCTGATCCACCTTAGTATCAATGACATGTTGTTTTATACATGGATTGTTGGTGCATTCATGGCTTTGTCTGCCCAAACAACTAAAACCTATTATCACCAATTCAATTGGAGGTTATGTCTACTGATTCATGGATGGTGTGTCATTCAAGCCTTAGCCTTATTTGATCAAGTCATAGCTTTGTTCATCAATCATGTTAATATATTCATTCCATTCACAAGTCAAGTCATATTCATTACATTTCAAAACCAAGCATACATATACAAAAACAAAACCAATTTCAATCCATTTCAAACTAATTTCAAACCAAATTCAACCCATCATAATAATCCACTACATTGATCATTACATGACAAAAATGCCAATTTTAACTTTGACCAAGTGTTGACTTTGGTCAACTTTGAACAAAGTCAACTCATCCTTTTTTAATCACCTAAGACCTACTCTAGCCCATTTTGCCTTGATTCATCATCCAAGAGTTATGTTTGATGTGTTTTCCCTTGTTTCTTCATTTCTAGGTAACTTAGCTTATTTTCAAAATCATGACCACCATACCATGACTTGGATCTCTTGCCTTGACAACCAATCTCTACCTTGTTAAACATGGTCCTGCATCCACCACAACTAAGTGCCATGATCACACAATTAAAAAACTGCATATACATTAACCAATTGGACAAGACTGTGCATATGGATTTGGGATTTAAACTCACCATGACAATCAACGCACAAGCCAGATGAAGGCTGCAGCAACCATAACCAAGCCTGCAAAACCAGTTGGTACTCTATCATGGATCTCAAACAGAAACAGGACAATGGCGCACCACAATGCTCCATCACACTAGTCCAACCACGAACCTTCCATGAAATAGAATAACAAACAGTCAAGCATGTCATCTCACTAACACCAACAAAATTACAACTATCAGGAAATGCATCAAAATGCAACAGTATGGCAAAACCTGTAATGTATCAGAATGCAATTGCAGCACGCCTGACCTGCCATTACCAAGGTTTTAAAATAAAGCCAGCAAGAGCAATGAACATTCTCTTTTGCAGTAAGATGGTAAGCCTTGAGTAGACCCTGCATACAACCATCGATCCAGCGGCATTTCATTCAATAAAGTAGAGCCTAATCTGCAGTGCAACTAAACCAAGTTGGATGCAACATATGCAAGCAAATGGCCTGCAGAGAAATCCATGTCAATCCATTGCCCTGCTGCATCAAAGGCCAAATCAATCCTGCAGCTCAAAACACCATAGGGCTAAGTTCAGAAGCACTACACTGATTTTCACTAACCCTGCAATTGATAAATCCTATCAGGACAAAACCTAAAACTAATCAAATGTGCTTGCATTTGAACTATTACCTGCACTTACAGGGCATGCTTGAGTTCACTTGTTAATTGCAACTCGACCACAACCAATACCTGCAAACACAAACCAGCATCCTTGTTCATCCAACATCAACCAAGCATAAGCATTGGCCAAGCATCCTACAAGGGAAAGGAAAAATCATCATCATTGCACTATCCAAATAAAAGCCTACAGCATAATCAATATAAAATCATCTGCTAAGTCAATGACATTGGAGTTAAAGCACACACCATTAATTTAACTTAACCTGCCAAAGCATTATGACTAAACAAAATTAAACCAAAGTTGTACCTACCTTTCACAACATCAATCCATAAGCCTATCCCTACAGTGTGCCAAGCAATGTCAAAACCATGTCAATACCAACACCATGTTCAGTAATCCACAACAATCAAGTGGGGTTCATACAATGGAAAACATAAATGTCAAGCAAACAATAACAACCTTGTAACATTATGACATGTTTCAACACAGTCTAATGGAAAATATTCACATACTAACTAACACAATGCCAACATTCCTAGAAATACATGACAACAACATCACCAACCTAACAAAAAGCCCCATCACACCATGATGTTTCACCTTCAACGAGCATCTCAATGGGAGTACATCAAAACAAGCAGACTGTACAAATATTCCAAGAATTCATCTATATTTATGACTGCTCACAAACCAGTAGAACAACTCACCATCAATGGCTAAAAGAAAATAACCCTCCTCAGTTCATGTCCCCTGTTCCAAGCCTGCATAAAGTAATTCAACTGTCATCTATAACCAAACCAAATTTGAGCAGGAATTGCCACAAGATGATGAGAGCAAGCAAGCACCAATTCAAAGCAAATTCAAACCTACTATAAGTTCAGGCCAAACTTTCAAGATCCTTGTACCTCACAAGCCAAACCATGACCAGATTGCACCATTGGAAGGTTGATTGCTTTGACTCAATGAAATTCCTGTTATGCTTTTCTCCACTCATTCCCAAAACCTGCAATGGACAACATGAGAAAACTCTGCAGCAAAACAAGTGGGGTTATATGAAGGGAAAAGGGAAATCAAAATACACATGCTTGAACTTGAGCTTGTGAGGCATTGGCAAAACATAACATAGCATTACTCACAAGTCACTAACAATTGGCAGTAGAAAGAAACATGTTCAACAGGTCGGGAATCAATTTGCAAGGCCAATCCCACTTAAGGAACAACCTGCTACAGCCAGTCAACTAATTACTCAACCAACCAATTAACAGGCCCTAGCTCATTAACTAACTTCCAACCTCAGTGAGTTAACTACAAACTCACTGAGTTCATTCTAACTGTTTCCTAAGCTAGTTCCTAACCTCCTAATAAGTAACTCCAAACCTACACTAATCCAAAGCTAACTTCTATAAATCACCATCACCTCCATCATTTCAAGACCTTGGCAATTATCATTCTGAGAACTACTGAAAGCAACTCAAATCCTTCTCTCACCCTCACCACATGCACTCTCTAGAAGCAGTTGAAGCTCACCATTAGAGCTTCAAACTTGTTTGTTCTAAAACCTCCTCAAGATCCCTCACTCTCAATCCGGAATAAGAAGAAGAAGAAGGATCGAAAGAAGAAGAAGAAGTAACAAACGAACCAGAAGCAAGGATATAAAAGCCATTAATTGACTCCAGCGAAATCTCCGGCCAAAGTGAGTTCTATGTTCCCTTGATTTCTTCCAATTCTTATTCTTAGATGGTAGAGCTTTAGGAGAGAAACTAAAGCCCCAACCCCAGGGGCTTTGAATCAGCGTTTCCAGGTTGAAATTTAGGTTAGGGTGACTAGGGTTCCTGACGTGTTTGGCTCAGGTTAGGGTCGTAGGACAACCTTTGATTAAAATTGACGAGAGATTTGGGTATAATATGGATAGACGGTTATGGTGTCATCTTCATCGTTGATTTTGGTGGCCGAGAGCGACGGCCGGCGAGGTGGCCCGCAGCGAAATTCTGTTTCAGATGGATGAGACTGGCCAAAGTAGGGAGCACACATTGAGCTTTTCAAATGTGTTGACTCTATGTTGTTTTTTGGCTCGGCTCTATTGCCATCAAGCCCAATGGAATTCTTGGACTCACCCCTTGATTTCCGTCATACTTCATGGCTAGAATAAGCGTTGATATGGGCCTTTCCACTTAGGCCCGTGTGCAAACTCCTTTCTCACACTCTGCTTTTCCTTATTGCACCCCCATTCTGAAACCAATTCTCATGGGCTTTTCAGCCAAGGCCCATGCGCCAAAATTCAAATCCACACCACCAAACATGTGCTCTGCACCCCTTGGCCCATTCCATCTTTTAATTGCATTTTTTAATTGCATTTTAATGTTCATTTTATCTTGTTATTTTTTTTTCTAATTAGGGATTAATTAGGATTATTTAGATTAGGTTTTATTAGATTTTGGAATTTAATTAGAATTTAGAAGATTAATGTAGTTTTAATTAGCAATTAGGAAATAATTGGATTTTGATTAGATTTAAAGCATATTGTAATTTCTAAACATAGGTTAATCTTAGAATTTTAGGAATTACTCCATTTGTAATTTTCTAATTAGACTTTAATTAGAAATAAATTTGTGTTCATAATTGATCATTTTGTAAAAAGACCATTTTACCCTTTAGAGTTGATTTTGGGTATCTTATCCATGTAATCACATGCTCCCTTAGGAATAGAATTAACATAGATTTTTTAATCAAGATTTTGACCAACATTAATATGCCCCCCTAGGGTATTTTACATAGAATCTTCAATCAACCATAACACCATTAGATTATGACTAACCTAATTTCTTAAATCATTACAAACCCCTCGATTTAAATTGATCAAAAGCAATTTTGATCAATTAAAGCCTTTGAACTCGTATAATCCCACAGTCTAATTTGAGTGACCAAAAGACCCTAGGTCACTTAATAAGAATTTTATTCTAAGTGGTGGAGCTCGAAGCCTCATGTTAAGATCTTCAATCAAGGCATCCTTAGTCACACCAAGCAACGGATTATACAAGATAAATCAAAGGTCAACACTTGGTAAATACGACTCAAATTGTACAAAATGAGCCTTAAGTAATAGGGAATGATGAGACAGAATTTCTCATATCCTTGTCTAGAGCGACTTTGCGTATGGGGCGTAGGCCCCACATATTCAAAGTGTTCGCCCTTATTCATAGACTTTAGTGCAATTCGAATCGATTAAACTACCAAGCCTTCTTCATACAAGACAACCTTCATGGTTGATGATCTGTTTCCAACCTTCATGGTTGATGATATGTTTCTAACATCCGTGTTGTTGATATTTTTCCAATCTTCGGGTTGTCAATATTTTTCCAACCGTCACGGTTGTTGATATTTTTCCAACCTTTGGGTTGTTGACCTTTACTCAAATCTTCGGGTTGTTGATATTTTTACCACCTTCGGGTTGTTGGTATTTTTACCATCTTTGGGTTGTTGATCTTTTTCCAAACTGTGTTAATCTTTTTCCACCCTCTGTGTTGATGATTTATTTCCAACAACCATGTCGTTTCCAATCACTGAGTTAATGATGATCTTCTTTTTATTTGGCATCCCTCTCAGAAAGGATCAAATTGAAACCTCCAGCAATATGGGCATCCAAAAACTCCCTTAATCAACTAGGCAATTCCTTGATTCAGTTATCGAATATCGGAGAATCAAAGATCACCACCATACAAAAGACTAGAACCATAGACCACCTTTGTCAATACCAGTCACTCCTTCCACCTAATAAGCCACATTGTTGCATAGCATGCATAATCTTCACATGAATCAATCATATACAATGCATGCATATCATGTTGGATACATCATGCATAACAAACATCTCTATTGTGACTGATCTATTTCTCCGAAAGTGCATTCCAGTTAATCCCTAACAAAAACACCCACAAAAATATTGTCTTCCATTCCATATCCATAACAAATTCCCAATAATACACTTACCTTTCTCACATTACATCTACTTCATTCTCAACAGACAAATTTTTGGATATTCTTATATTTATTCCTCTTTTACGTTTAATTCCCGAAAAGCTATCGCCATTCGTACATTCAGGTAGGGGCATCTGTCATACCCCAAATTTTGTCTTACTTTTTTTTTCATTTTTTCCCTGGCTTACGGCTTTATTCATCTGCATGTATTTAAAAAGCATTCATATCATTCATCGTGCATATGTAGGTTTCATTCATTTCGTCTACATACATTGTATATTTCATCATTCCATCTTCATTTGCAAAAATTAGGTCAAAGACTTTTTAATGATGATGTTTTGCTTAAATCGCGAAATACTTTGAATTTGGAAAATAGAAAGTAAAGAATTTGTTGACTTTTGGTCAACAGGACCGACATTGTTGACTAGACGTTTGACAGATATCCTAGACATTTCTAAACGGATCCATCCTCCCTCTTTAAATCATTACATCGTGTACAAAAAGAATGTACCATGTCCGTGGCATATCATGATTTACCAAAAGATAGAATTCCTACTTGCATCCAAAACATAGTTTTGATTTGCTTCATGTATTTGAATCAGAATGTTTAAATTAAACCATCAAGCATGCATTTCACATTTTTTACATAACCTCTATTGTAAGTTATTCAACCTAACTTGCATTTTCTATTTTTCAATATATTTTCAATTTCTAATTGATTCGCTAAGTCACTTTTCTCTTCATGGGTAAATTCCCTAAACATTCCTTGGAATTCATTTCCATACATACACTTTGAGTCATAGTTCCCTTTTTATTCATGGTCTTCCAATCCATATACATAAGGTTCAAAAGTCACTAAAAATTGTCTTTATATTTATATGACTTCACTTTGCATCACTTTATGTTATTACAAGCATACTACATAGCTTCCATAGACAAAAGAACAAAAAATAATTTCAAGCTCTTCAGTAGTCTCCATTCATACTCCATTCTTGACCACTCTTGTTCATGCTCCATTACCATGTACCATGTTGCAAAGAAAACAATAAAAAAATAAGTTAGAAATTACATTCACTTATAAAATTCAGCACTTACATAACATTATACATTCATATTAATGAACAAAATTCAGCATCATGGGCATTTACAAATACACATGAAAAGTCATCTTAAATTTATATCATTCACATCTAAAATTCAAGACATGCACATACACTTACATCATATGCAAAATCATTCAAAAGCAAGTCAAATTCAGTACTAAGTTATAAATATCCAGCATGTTATGCATATACCATAAATACAAATTCCATATTATGCATCATTCTCATTCCAAGTAAAACCCCATAAATCATGTGCATTAAAAAAATACAGCATTTATATAATACATCATTCCAACCATGAACAACAATTTAAATGCATCCATAAGCCAATATTCATACCATGTAAGTACCCAAACATGTATTCAAGTGATGCCATATAGATTCATTCAATTTCTCTCACATTCATTAAAAATTCAGCATATGCACATACATGTAAAGTCACATATATCCAAGCTTTAACCACCATAACTACCTTAAACTTTCACAAACTAACTTCTAACCACTTTGGGGAATTGCCCAAAACAACCACAACTAACTTCTAACCAATTCTCAACCTATAATCAACTCTCACTTAGTTCTATATAATCATTCATCATTCACCCATTATGAGGATGCTTCTTCATTTTTTGATTCCACTCATTCTTCACTTTCTCTCAAGTTTTTACTCTCCATTCTCCAATCTTCTCTCACTAGAGGTCAAACCCATGGTTGTTGAAGCTTCTCATTAAAGCTTCAATCAACTTGAGCATAAACCTTCACCACACTTCACATCATAGTTTTTCATGATTCAAGCACCCCAAAAATCAACAACAACAACAAGAAAAAACAAATGGAAGAAAAGAAAAAGGATGAAGAAGAAATGAAGAGGAGTTGAATCAGAGGAATTAACAAGTGAACGCAGTGAATTTTGCTTACCGCATTGAATTTGTGCCGCCATTGAAGAACCATCGGAGGGTCTCCGATCGGTAAGTCTCAAACTTTATTTATCATTTCATGAATGCTTTCTTGCTTGTGCCTTATATGCTTGCTTGTTTGAGTTATCTTTGTATGTTTTTTTTATGTATTTGCCTTACTTTTCATCTTGAGTGGACGATTACTATGAGGATCCAATCCTTGCCATGAACATAAACCATAGAAAATTCAGCATCTTAGCAATACCAAAATTTGACCTCCTTCATCACCAATTTCAACCTTCATTAAATTCACCATAAACCGCGAGAAACGTCACCAAGAATCATTACTGCAACCCTTGCCAATACCAAATCCAAATCCGATTGAAAAGTTATAACCATTATACAATCGATTCATAATCCAAAACAGTGAGAACAAGAACCTGTAACGGAACCGAAACAAGTCAAAAATAAAGCAAAACTCGATGAAACATTTTGGTGTGCGAGTTACGATTTGAAACATAAGAATTCAATTTATTAGAACGATCTTGTCATTGTCAGAAATGTTTCTATTATCGTCTTTGCAGTCTATTGGCATCTAGAGGGTTTGTTCCACTCAGGGATGGATGTACTCAACATGATCCTGTAGGCCTACTATACCCCCACTATTATCCTACACATACATATATGTACTAATACTACTAATGCATGTGGTAATATTGCTAATACAAAACTACTAATACTTGTGCTAATATTGATAATACTGACATATAAATTAAAATTACATCGTATAAAATACTGTAATTGGTTTAATTTACATTAGTTTGTTTAGTTTATAAATATACATTAGTTTAGAAAATATGCATAGTTTATTTAGTTTAGAATACATTAGTTAGATAATATATATAGTACATGTAGTTAGTAAGAATATATATATATATATATATATATATATATATATATATATATATATATATATATATATATATATATATATATATATATATATTACAATAGTTAGTTTAGAAAATATATATGCAAAGCGATAAAATAGTTAGTTTGAAATATATGCAAAGCGGTACTTGTAGTTAGTTTAAAATATACGCATTTAGCTTAGAAAGTAGTACATATTAATATTCGCTTAGAAAGTACTCCCTCCGTTCCTTAGTTACTATAATACAATACATTAGTTTAGTTTAGTTAATTAGAAATTTAAAACCTTAGCCTTAGTTAGAACAATTAATACATTAGCTTAGTTTGAAATATACACATTACCATTAGTTTTAGTGAAAATGTTAGAATTAATTTTTTTAAATTAATTTTAATGATTATTCAAAATGTTAGAATTAATTTTTTTTAATTAGTTTTAGTGATTATTTAAAATGCTAGAAGTAGAATTAATATATTAGTTAATTGTTTTTTTATTAATTGATAAATCTTCTAGTTAATGACTTTAGGACCTCTTGATTGGACTTTTCACTGACATACTTGCATGTTTCCTTGGGATTCACATTCAATTAAGTGATCACAAGTCCCTTAATCACTTAATTGAATTAGACCTTTACACTTGCATCTGCCTTCAAGACAAACTCAAGTTCAATATTGCATATTCAAGACTCTAAAGACAGAAGGACATCAAGACCTTAGTCATGCTGAGCTTCCAGCACACTTGGCTTCATCCTTTTTCAAAATAAACAGACTCTTCTCTCAACACTTGTCAGTTATGAGGCGAATTGTGTGCCACGAGCCTTAAGTAGTAGAGAAGAGATGAAAGAGAGTATTCATATCCTCATTCTGAATATCTTTGGATACGGGACGCCTAACCCAGTTGTTCAAAGTATCTGCCTCCATTCGTAGACTTTAGTGTAATTCAAATCGAATAATTGTCAAGTCTTCTTCTCCACAGACAACATCTCAATATTGCAACAATCTTCATCAACAATACACTCCTTCTTTTGATAAAACATACATTCTCTTTGACATCCATACATTCTTTGGGTAAATCACCTCATGGTTAAATACCTATTTTTGAACCAATGCTCTCATGCATTGTCATGTGAAGCCTCATGCTCTAGAAAACCTCATGCATTTCCCTATGGAGCCTCATGCTCTGGAAACTTTCATGCATTTCCCTGTGGAGCCTCATGCTCTAAAAACTCTCATGCAATTCCATGTGGAACCTCATGCTCTTGCAACCCCGTTTATTTTATTTTTTTCCTTGTGGAGCCTCATCCTCTTGAAACCTCATGCATTTCCCTGTGGAGCCTCATGCTCTGGAAAATATCATACATTGCCTTATGGAGCCTTGTGCTCTGGAAACCTCATGCATTACCCTGTGGAGCCTCATGCTCTGGCAACCCTTTTTTCTTTTATTTTTGCCCTATAGAGCTTCATGCTCTGGAAATCTCATGCATTTTCCTGTGGAGCCTCATGCTCTTGCAAACATCATGCATTTATTTGTGGAGCCTCATGCTCTGGCAACCTCATGCATTGCCTTGTGGAGCCTCATGCTCTGGTAAGCCCTTTTCTTTTATTTTGCTCTGTGGAGCCTCATGCTCTGGAAAACCATCATGGATTGTCCTGTGGAGCCTCATTCTCTGGAAAACCTCATGCATTACCATGTGGAGCCTCATGCTCAGGCAACTTTCATGCATTGCCTTATGGAGCTTCATACTCTAGTAACTCTCATGCATTGGCTTGTGGAGCCTCATGCTCTAGCAACCCCTTTTCTATTATTTTTGCCTTGTGGATCCTTATGCTCTAGCAACCTCATGCATTGCCCTATGGACCTTCATGCTTTGGAAAATATCATGCATTGCCTTGTGGAGCCTCAAGCTCGGGCAACCTTATGCATTGCCCTATGGAGCCTCATGCTCTGGCGACATTCATGCATTTCCTTGTAGAGCCTCATGCTTTGGAAACCTTCATATCTTGCCCTATAGAGCTGCATGCTCTGGCGACCCCTTTTTTATAGGTCTTGATCCTTGGATCTAGGCAAAATTCTACAACCTTGCATTGGCCACACCATTAATTGGTCGACGCCACACACTCATTGGTTCAGACACACCTACCCTAAAACACAACACTTGGTATAAGCAATACTTTCACCACACCTTAACAATACTTTCCTCATTTTCCCACTCTTCTTCTTACCTTCAGACACTTTTGCAATTCAAGCAACTTTCTCTCTTTTCCTAGTTCAATTCAATTAACTATATCCTTTTATTTTATCACACAAACCTTTTTTCAAAACAATTTTCTTTATTTTCATAAAAGAACTGTTATAATCCATTCCTTAGCAGTCATATTAAAAGCTCGGAGCATCCGAACAAGGATCAAGTCAGCTAACGTCTACATACTTCTAGGATATGATTATAAATGTTCCCTAAAGTCAACTAAATATGTATTTTCTACCATGAACTATAAAGCTTTATTTTTTCATTGCACTATGAGAATACGTAGGCACGAGGGTTCGAATCCTTAGCGAGCACACTAATTAATAAACTTATTTTTCCTTTTTGCATATAACTGTAGCACCTCAAATTTGCACCTATCATTGTACATACATTCTCATATTAGGTCATAGCATATCATGGTCCACTGCATAGCATTGCATTGTCCCATTTGCCTCAAGTGCAAGCCAATCAAGAGAATTAGGTCAAACTGATCAGGAGATCAGTCAATCAAGCAAGCAAGTGTGTTTCTCAAGGAGCCAAGGCCCTAGGGTTGGTCCAACATGTTCACATGACTTGGGGGTCCATTTGAAGTGTTTAGGTCAAAGATTGGAGGCTCAGAGGTCATCAGTCAAGGCACAATCAGTCAGAAACCCTAGAAGGTCAAACTTGGTCAACTGTGGTTGATTTTATGGTTTTGATGGATGGATTTGGTTTGAGAGAGTTTATTCATGTCCCAATAGGCCTCATGTATCATGGAAAACAATATCACTGAAGAATTTGAAGCCAATCAGAAAATTTCCAAAAATAGAAACTGGACCTGTAATTTTAACTGCCAAAAATGGAAACTTCTTGATCCCAAACTTACATCATGATGCAAGCTTCAAATGAATTTTTGCCCAACATGAAAGTTTAAGATCTTGTTCTCCCATTTCCAAAAAGTCCAAGAACTCTCAATTCCCATGTATGGTTGTCAAGATATGATCAATTCATTTTCACAAAATCTTGAACTTCAAAAGGCCATATCTCTCAAACCATTTGGCCAAAATTGGTGAGGTTTTTTCCTACAAGTCATATTTGATCCCCTCTTTCCAAAAATGTCATCCTCATGTACCAAAACCTTACCATGCAAAATGGCCTTTTTGGACTTGCATTAATTAAATTCAAGTGTGGTGCAAAAGTGACTTTGTGAATTAAGTATTTTTACTCACTTTGGCCAATTGGAACTTGTTGGAAATGATGTTTGAGACATGTTCAAGGCCCAAACTCGGCCAGAATACACACCCCATGTGCATATGTTGGAAAATTAGCAAAAGAGCAAATTCACTTCATTTAAGATAAACATGATTAGCATTGGTCCAGCCAAGTTAAAACAGAGATATATAAACACTTTTTCTGCAAAAATTGAACCCTAGCAGCCACAGAAAGAAGGGTTTTCTCTCACTCTCTCAAAACTTCATCTTTGGTCATTTTCGAAATCTGGCAAAAACCTCGAGAGATTTGGACCTTGCCATCGTTGCTTCACCATCCAAACACCATTGTGAGCTGGTTTCAACCTTCAAACACCATCTGTAACCATTATTTTCGCGACTGTTTTGTCAAGGTATCATCAATGGCAAAGTGTGGTTGAAGTCATTTCCAGTTGTTTCAAGCCAAGCTTTCTTCATCATCCATCATTTGGAGGTCCATAAGGCATCTGTTTCAGGCTTGCATCACCAAACTCCAGCTGTTTCACTCTTTTCTTCAAATACAAGTAAGTGTTCGATCTCCTTTATTTCCAAAATCATGAGGTGATTAGGATAGGTCTTTTGATGCTGATTCCATTGAACTTTGTAGCACTTGAAATGGTTGCTTGTGTTAAGAGAAATTTGACTTTAAAGTTCTATGTTCAAATTTGTTTTTGTTGATTACTCTTTTGTGAGCTCGGATTAATGATAATGGTTGCTGGATTTGTGTTATGCATACTTTGCTGATTCGATTGGTGTAGTTAATTGCTGTTTCTGGGCATGTTTGTTTTTCACGATTGATTGTGGTTGATGAAGCTTCACTGTTGCACAAACCCTAACACTGTTCAAAACCATAAAAATTTCCCAGAACAATTGAAATGCGTTTGGTTGCTGTCCCGTGTTCTGCATGAGGAATTTCACTGTGCTATTGCCATGTTCCTATTGTTGCTTGACACATCATCGGGTGCTACGCACCGTTTCATTTATTTGTGCCCAGAATTACTGAAATGCCATTGTGCTCAATTAATTGATTATTTCATGTTTAATTGTTCAATGTTTATTTCAATTGATACCTCATCTTACGAAAATCATAACTCGTGCATTTCAAATCCAAAATTCATGAAAATTTTTGCATCATGTTCACATGAATGTCTACTTTTTTATCATGATTTTTATTGATTTTTTGGATGGCTGGATTTTTAATGGCATTAGGTTTCTTGACATGTATGCATATTTTATACCTTTTGCCAAAACCATTGTGAAATGATGAGGATGTATCCAATGACCCTGAAATTTTTTGTGCTTAATCTACACTCATTCATGTTTGTTTTGATGTAGAGTTCTTGAATTTATTATATTTGGTTGTTGAGATATGAATTTTTGAAGTAGGGTGTGACAATGTGTGTCACACCAATGATATGCAATTTCATGATTTTTAATGACATGCTTCCTGACCTCCAATTAATGTGAGATTTTGCATGAACCTTCTCTCATATGTCTAGTTTATGTGTGAATTTTCTTGGAATTAATTATGCCATTTCCTAATTGTTTGAGATTTTACTCTCCTGCCTAGTCAATTGTTGACTTTGTGTGATACATCTTGCCATTCCATTTGGGAAATTCTCATACTTTATTGGATGATCATGAATTTTTACATGTGCATACTAGACATCTTAAGCTTTGCCATGGTGTTGATCCCATTCATTTCTCATCTGTTGTCATTGAGTTATGATTTTTTGAAGTTGATACATGTTTGTTTGACTTCTTTGAGCATGATTGAAATTGTTTTGACTTTCTGATTTTAATTGACCATCTTCCCATGATCCAATTGAGCTGAAATTTCATATGCATGTCATGTTATGGATTTTGTTTGAGCATGAATTATTTGATGATTTTTGGAATTGATTATGTTTGGTTTTGAGCTAAGTCTTGCTGTTGACTTCATTGAGCATGTTCAAATTTGCTTTGACTTTATGATTTTCATTGACTGCCTTCCACTTGTCCAAATGTGATGAAATTTTACATGCTTACCATGCTAGGTGTTAGGATTGATCATGATTTATCTGGTGATTTTTGAAAATGTTTGAGTTGACTTTTGATGCAAGTTATTCTGTTGACTTCTTTGAGCCCTCCCTTGCCATGCTTTGACTTCTTTTGCTTGTGAATTGATGATGATGCATGATATAAACTTGAGACCAATTGAGCTTCTTCTTAAATGTTTGAACTTGATTTTGGTTGACTTTCATTTGCTGTTTTGACTTTCTCATTCCTTTTTGACCCTAGGCTTGTCCTAGTGGTCCAGTTACTTACTGTTGAGCTTATGTTTTCAGGTTGAACACCAAATGCCTCAAAGAGATCATACAAATTTGATTGAGCTTGATTATATATCATGTGTTAACCTCTTTGTTTTGTAGGTGATATGACTCATATGACTTGAGTCTTGTGCTTTGCACATTTGTCCCTCTGTGTTGACTGTTGTTTCCCAATTCCTTTTGCTTTGACTGTTGAACTGTGTACTGATCTGTTTGACCATTTCAGGTACCATTAGTTGTTTAAGTTCTTTGAACTTGCTTTGCTTTGCTATTTAGCAACTTGCTTGAGGTATAATTCCTTTTTCTTCATGTAGTCTGGAAGACCTGGCCTGTTACTTGGCCAGGCAACTGTCTGAAGTCCTCCTTAAGAGGCAATGTTTGTGTATGTTTAAATCTTGTCCTTGTACATAGTCAAAGACCTCCTAAGTGAAGAGGCAATTGGCAGAACCAAGGGATAAGCAACCTATCCCCTGCTATTCAGTGTGTCTTCTGTTTTGCTCACACCGCTGTGTTGATGCATTACAGATAAAAACCCAAGATCTTGTGCAATTGTACAGTTGAGTCAGTATCAAATGTGTAGAAGGGTTCCCACTTTCTGAACCCACACATTCTTGTCAAATGCTCTCCCTGGCCAGGGATAGAAGCAATGAGGCACACCCCTCATCTCCTTTCATCTGCTTCACCTTAGCCCCTAAATGGCAAGGTTAAGAGCAATACTCACCCCATTTCCAGAGGTTTGTTTGTTGAGGTTGATATGACCCCTCGACTAAAACCTAACCCTTGTGTGAGCCCCTTGTGTGTATATAGTGTGTGCTACCTGTGCTTGTATGTTTGTTTGACTTGCTTCCTGTGCAAGTTAGGTTTAGTTTAGACTAATCCTTGTTTGCTTTCGCCCTCGTTGCGATCCTTTCTCTCGCCCTCGTTGCGATCGAGCCTTTTCCTTTCTCTTGCCCTCGTTGCGATCGAGCCTTTTCCTTTCTCTCGCCCTCGTTGCGATCGAGCCTTTTCCTTTCTCTCGCCCTCGTTGCGATCGAGACTTTCCCTTTCTCTTGCCCTAGTTGCAATCGAGACCTTTGTCCCTCCGTAGCCGAACTACGGCAACTCTGATTCTCATGTTCAGATGAGATACGTAGGCACGAGATGCGATGTCTTGTCGAGTTTGACTAACCACTAACACTAATTCTTTTCTCTCGCCCTCGTTGCGATTGAGACCTCCCCTTTCTCTTGCCCTAGTTGCAATCGAGACCCTTGCTTCCTGTGCTAGTTAGGTTTGGTGTGGCTTGCTTCCTGTGCAAGTCATGTCTAGGATAGGTTGGCCCTTGTGCCAGTTAGCTAGAAACCTTAACTTAGGGACGATCTTGCATGACAACATCTAGGCTCGAGTCGTAGTCTCCCTAGTGTTGTGTCTCCCTCTGTTATCTGGTTAGGCTAGATCCTTTTTCCCTGCGTAGGGGAACTACGTCGCCCTGATCCTCATACCAGATGAGGTACGTAGGCAGGAGATGAGCTGATCTCTCCGGGCGCCCTTTTTTTTCTTTTTTTGTGTGTGCTTGACAGTTATAGGCTCGAGTCCCCGACTCCCTATTAACTTGTTATGTTGTTGTGTGTTTGGAAGCCGATGTAAGTCCATCGAGTGGCATTTGGGTTCCAGTGTGGGTGTGTTTTGGTTCGGATGCTGATGTAAGTCCAGCAATTGGCATTCAGGCTCCATGTTTGCCTTTGCCTGTGTTTGTTTGTGTGCGTGTCAGCCGAGCTACGAATGCTCTGATTCTCCTTCGTCCAAGGAGATACGTATGCATAGGATGCGACATCCTAGCGAGCATGTGTCGTTCCCCAGTCCGAACTACTTCGACTCTGATGTCTATGCCTGATAGACTAAGTAGGCCCAGGATGCGATATCCTGCCGAGTCAGCTTCAGTCAGTTTCTTTTGTCTCTTTCAGCCAGTGTGTGTGAGTGTGAGCAGCGTTTAGCAACCATTTTCCCTTCCTATTGTGCGTGGATCCCGTAGAGTACTACGGATGCGTAGGGGTGCTAATACCTTCCCTTCGCATAACCGACTCCCGAATCCATTCTCTTTGGTCGCGAGACCATGTTCTTTCCTAGGTTTACTTCGAGCGTTTCCTTTCCCTCTTTTGGGATAAATAACGCACGGTGGCGGCTCTGTTGTTCCTGTTTTCCCGCCGGTTTTTCGCGTAATGCGACAATAACCTATAGATAATAACACCCATTCGTGCAAAGAACTATCAAAATACTTCTCGTTGAGTATAATGGATGTGGGGGATGCTAATATCTTCCCCTTGCATAAACGACTTCCTTACCCTGTTTCTCTTCCTCATGGGTTTTACCGGTATTTTTCCTTTCCTTCGGGAATAAATAAAGTTTAGTGGTGACTATGTTGTATCTTTGAGAGGGTGATGCGCTCAGGTATTTTTCGCGGCGCGACAGCTGGTGACTCTGCTGGGGAGTCCATAAGCAAGCCAAGCCTTGTTTTGTTTGTTTTCTTGTTTGTTTGGGTGTTTATCTTTACTGTTTACTTGCTTTATACTTATTCCAGTTTATTTCATTCTTTATTGCTTTATATATTCTTCATACTCTGGATGTCTGCTATATTCTCTATTGTTGGGTTGAGATCATGTTACATGAGAGAGAAGCTCCATATTCGAGCTTTAGTATACACACAGGATAGAATCGTGGGTAGTCGTGTTGACCTATGTTTCACACACTGGGTTGACACGAGACCCACACCCATACTAGATTCAATTGGAAGTACCATTGTCCTACAACCATTTTCTACTGCAAGGTATTTTCATTTGGATGAATGACTCTGAGAGGCCTTTAAGGGATCACCTTTGAATATTATAACCTACATGTGAGGGGATATGGGATTTTTCGCAGGAAACCATAGAATCTACATATCTCGAAAATTATGATTGCGTATAACTTTTGAACCTGCATTAAGAATCACATCCAGACTATCCAGAGCATGTTGAGACTTTAACCTATATTGCTTGCATACCATTGTTGCATCATTGTGTATATACCAAACTTTTGAACCTGAATTGTAACACCATCAAACCTTTGAATCAATGGATGTTGCATATCTATTTGCATTTCATCCATATAAATAACATACACATACATACATTTACATTTCATGCATACAAACCATAAAAAGCTCACCTTTTTCCCTTCCTCATCTAAAAGACAAAGATTCCCCGACGATGATATTTGACTAAAAGCCAGTCACCAAAGAATAATGGAAGAGGGTGAGCATGAGAACTCCACGTGCAAGGAAAGCTTGGGTCACGCCCAAGGCAAGGTCGACATGACCTTAGAACTATTCTTGGACAGTATGACAACAAACTTCTCATATCAATTTGTGATTGGTATACAAAGTGAGAACAAACTAAAAGCGGGTAAAACCCTAAATGCAACTGCAAGCAGTCTTCCAGTTTATCCCCAAGAGCAATATCTCCTACCAAATCAAATGCCCACTAAAGGCGATCATAAACAGAAGCAAATTAGCAAAGTGAACAACAATCAAGAAAGGAGACCTCGTCACTTTGATCCAATTTCAATGTCTTAAATGCATCTACTTCTTATCCTAATTCATGATGGGAAAATTATGCCTAAAGAGATCAAGCCTGCTAGGTTTCTCCACCATCTTAAGCATAATCCTGATTCCATATACGGGTACCATGCTGGATACGTGGGGCACTCTACAGAAGTCCGCATCTCGTTCAAGACCAAAGTTCAAGAGCTCCTTGATCAGAAGTTGTTATGCTTTACAAAGAAGCCTCGTCAGAACTCTGTGTCGGTAACTTTTGAAGCGCCTGCCAAGGCTGAAAATGAGTGTAGGGATCTCCCATTCATAAGAAGATTATTCTAGTTAATCAACTTGTGGTGCAATATGTTAGAACAAGATTTTGATTCTGCAAAGTATCTCTAGGTTTTGATGATAACAAAGAATAAAACAATTTGGTACCCTAAAAGTTTTCTTAAGTGTGCAGGATTCTAAGTTGAAATGACTCTGATAAGTCACCTTCAGATTCTTAAGAAACTAAAATTTGGCATCTGAAGTAGTCCAGAAGCGCCGACCCATCACAAAGAGAAATCACATCTGACTCTAAACAAAATGCATCTGAGGAGCAATCACCTGAAGAATCTGACTCTGAAGTTCAAGCTCTAATGATTTGATTATGAGAACTCTATCTGAAGACTCTGCAAAGAGATATCTGAAGACTCTAACTCTGAAGACTCTGATCATGCTCACCTCACTCTGACACATACTCAAAAACATGCCATCAGATGTCACCTAGTCAGAAACTTAAGCTGGAAGCATTCAAATTGTAGTACAACCCTTTTAAGGAAACATTTGATTATGCTCATAGTCTGCTATGGAAAGGACAAGGAATTTACTATATTTGTCTCCCACAGCTGGCACAAAATCTTTATTGATTTCCCCAACGATATTATCTCAAGTGCTATATAAGGGCCTCTTCACAATTTTCCAAAACAACAACTTTGATATAACAACTTTATCATACAACATTTTCACCACTCTTACGAAGAACAACTCACGCTGCATACTATGATTATTTATTCACCATTTTTTTTCTAAGAAAAACTTTCCATTAAAGAGTTGTTGCTCAATATTGTGTGGTTATCTTTCACTGTTCTTATATTGTGTCTATACTGCTCATCTAGAAGCATCTAGTGAAACACTTTATAATTCTTGTAATTGTTTTTTATTCCTCGAGTGACTTGTTTAGGTCTGTAGACTTGAGAGGGATAAGAGGTTGTTGAACCCTTAGACAAACTTTGTAATCTGTTGAGATTAGTGGATTAAGTCCTTGTTGAAGGCGAAATCACCTTGGCCGGGTGGACTGGAGTAGCTTTGATTTTCAAGCGAACCATAATAAATCATTTGTGTTGTTATTATTTCTTTTGTGCGTGTGTTGTTGCAAAAATATTTTAATTCCTGTGAAAACAATTCAAACCGCCCTTTCTTGTTTTTCTCTACCTTCAATTGGTATCAGAGCTCCGACTATGTTATTTATTTTTGAATCAAACACTTAACCATGTAGAGAGACCTATGGTGAGAAAAACATCATGGCTAACACAAATGAAAGAGATAGCTATAACGCAAAACCTCCAGTTTTTTATGGATAAAAATTTGACTACTGGAAGGAAAAAATTGAGAGTTTCTTCCTAAGATACGATGCTGATATCTAGGATATGGTCACAAATGGTTATGAGCTACCCATCTATGCCATTGGTATTTGTATTCCAAGAAGCAGAATGAGCAACGATCAGAAGCGTGATTTCAAGAATCACCATAAAGCTAGAACCATTTTGTTAAATGTTATTTCCTACAACGAGTACTTGAAGATAACCAACAGGGAAACAACCAAAGATATTTTTGACTCCTTGAAAATGACGCACGAAGGCTACAACCAAGTTAAAGAGACTAAGGCTCTATCCTTAACCCCGAAGTATGAAACCTTCAGAATGGAAGATGATGAAGTTGTTGAAGTGATATTCTCAAGGTTCCAAACATTGGTTGCAGGACTCAAGGTTCTGGATAAAGGATATACTACATCAGATCATGTTAAGAAGATAATAAGAAGTCTTCCCAAGAAGTGGAGACATATGGTTACTTCTCTGATGTTGTCCAAGGATCTGAACAACATAAGTCTTGAAGAACTTATCATCTCTCTCAGAAGTCATGAAATAGAGATAGAATAAGATGAACCTCAGAAGAAGAGAAAAATTGTTGCTATAAAGTCAAGACCAGAAAGAAGAAAGGCAGAAAGGAATAAAGCCTTTCAAGCTGAAGAGGAAGAAGCTGATGACTCTGAAAATGCAGATTCTTATGATTAAGAAGAATTATCTCTTCTTTCCAGTACAATCAAACAACTTTGGAGAAAGAGACAGAACAACTTCAGAAGGCCTAGACAAAAGGGAGATCATTCAAATTCAACCTCCAGAGGCATACCCAATAAGGAAGTAACGTGTTATGAATGCAAAGAGCCTAGACACTAAAGAAATGAATGTCCAAAGCTAAAGAAGGATAGCTCCAGAAAAGAAAGCTTTAAGAAGAAATCATTCCAAGCAAAGAAGAAAGGACTCATGGAAACATTGGACGACTCTGAATCTGAAGCTCCATAATCTGATTCTGAAGAGGAGCAAGCAAACGTAGCATTCATGGCCACTACCTCTAGAAGTTCATCTAAAACAGAGTCTAACTCTGAAGAGGTATTCTCTGAGCTTGTATCAGAAGCTTCGACAGAAATTCAATAACCTTAAAAAGGTTCATAAAGAGACTGTTGAAGTGTGTGACAAGCTTGAGAAAGAAGTTTCTGAACTCAAAGAAAATAATTTTATTCTTGAAAGAGAAAAATATTTTTTAAGTAATAAATGTTTAAAACTTGAGGAAACTCCTTCTAAAGCTCCACCTACTTCTGACACTATCATATACAAATATGATAAAGTCTTTCAGAAATTTCTGAATAACAGCCTAGTTAGAAGCAGAATGGCTTCTATAATCTATGGTGTAAGTCATAATAGAAAAAGAGGAATTGGTTATGACAATGATCATAAACCTTCTATAGAAAACAAACCAAAATATCCTTCTTCTTACCATTATACACCAGCATATACACAGAAGTTCAGTAACGATAGAAAAGCCAAAGTTTTTAGCAACTCTGGAAAAACTAATCCTAAAGGACCCAAATGATTATGGGTACCAAAAGGTAAAATAGTGTATGTTGCATATATCATATGCAGCAGAGTTAAAACACCAGTCATGGTACCTGGACTCTGGATGCTCGTGACACATGACGGGAAGAAAGCATATGTTCTAAGACCTGAGACTTAAAGATGTTGGTTTCATAGGCTTTGAAGGAAATCAGAAAGGAAAAATCAGAGGATCTGGTTTTCTTTATGTTGAGGGATTAATGCATAATTTGTTATCCATAAGTCAATTAAGTGATAACGATTATGATATTATCTTTAATCAAAAAACGTGCAAGGCTGTCAATCAGAAAAATGGCACAGTCCTTTTCACTGGAAAGAGGAAGAATAACATTTATAAAATAAAACTTTTATATTTGAAAAACCAAAAGGTAAAATGCTTGATGTCTGTTAATGAAGAGCAATGGGTGTGTCATAGACGCTTGGGTCACATTATCTTGAGGAGGATTTCTCAGCTAAATAAACTTGAGTTAGTCAGAGGCCTGCCTAAGTTGAAGTTTTCTTCAGATTCTCTTTGTGAAAATTTTCATAAATGGAAATTTTCTAAAACTACTTTCAAAACCAAGAATGTTATTTCCACCTCCAGACCTCTGGAACTTCTACACATTGATCTCTTTGGACCTGTTAAGACAGCGTCAGCCAATGGTAAGAAGTATGGACTTGTCATTGTTGATGACTACAGCCGTTGGACATGGATGAAATTCTTAAGGCACAAGAATGAGTCACATTCTATGTTCACAAAGTTCTGTTCAAAAGTACAAAATGAATATGACTCTAAGATTATCAAAGTCAAAAGTGATCATGGTGGAGAATTTGAAAACAAACTTTTTGAAGAACTGTTTTACTCTAATGGAATATCCCATTATTTATCATGTCCTAGAACTCCACAATAAAATGGATTTGTAGAGAGGAAGAATAGGACTCTCCAAGAAATGGTCATAACCATGACCAATGAGACTAATATGGTTAAGCACTTCTGGGAAGAAACTGTAAATACAACATGTTACATTCAGAATAGAATCTCTATCAGACCTATTCTAGAGAAGACTCCTTATGAACTGTGCAAGGGAAGAAAGCCCAACATTGGTTATTTTTATCCTTTTGAATGCTCTTGTTTTATTTTGAACACTAAAGACAATATGAACAAGTTTGACTCTAAGACACAAAAGTGTATTATGTTGGGATACTCAGAATGTTCTAAAGGATATCGAGTATACAATACAGAAACACAAATTGTGGAGGAATCAATTCATGTCAAATTTGATGACAAGCTTGACTCTCGAAAGTCAAAGCTAGTTGAGAAACTTGTAGATCTGGATATCACACTCGCAGGCTCTGGCGAAAAGACCAAAGGTTCTGAAGAAGCAGAAAGAGGAACTTCAGAAGCACCTGAACACACAGTCAATCAGAAAAGACAAAGAAATAGGTAGAACATTTCTGAAGAACTGATTCTGGGAAACAAGGATGAACCTGTTAGAACAAGATCAACATTCAAAGATTCTGAAGAAACACTTATGGGACTAGTATCTCTGATAGAGCCAACATCATGTGAATAAGCTCTTCAAGATAAAGAATGGATTCTGGAAATGAAAGAAGAACTTGACTAGTTTTCCAGAAATGACGTTTGGGATCTTGTACCAAGACCCAAGGGAACCCATGTGATTTGAACTAAATGGGTTTACATAAACAAGCTAAATTAAAAAGGTGAAGTTGTCAGGAACAAAGCACGGCTGGTGGCACAACGTTATAGTTAACAAGAAGGAATTGACTACAATGAAACCTTTGCTCCAGTCGCAAGGTTAGAATCTATCTGTCTCCTTGTATCTTTTGTTGTTAACTATTCTATTAAATTATACCGAATGGACGTCAAAAGTGAATTTCTGAATGGTTACATTTCTGAAGAAGTGTATGTCCATCAACCTCCTGGCTTTGAAAATTCAAAACTTCCAGAACACATTTTCAAACTTAAGAAATCTTTTTACTATCTGAAACAAGCTCCCAGAGCTTGGTATGAAAGACTTAGTTCATTTCTTCTGGAAAATGATTTTATCAAAGGCAAAGTGGACTCCACTCTCTTTTGAAAAAACATCAGAAATGATCTTATGATTTGTCGGATTTATGTTGATGATATAATATTTGGTTTTGCTAACCCCATTGTTTGCCAAGAATTTTCTGAGTTAATGCAAGCAGAATTTGAAATGAGCTTAATGTAAGAACTAAATTTCTTTTTGGGTATTCAAATCAATCACACATCAGAAGCCACATATGTCTATCAAAGCAAATACATAAAAGATCTTCTGAACAAATTTGACATGTCAGAAAGAAAGCCAGTCAAGACTCTCATGCATCCTACTTGCATTCTGGAGAAGAAAGAGGTAAGTCAAAAGGTTTGTCAAAATCTCTATTGTGGTATGATAGGCTCTCTCCTTTATTTGACTACTTCTCGTCCTGATATATTATTCAACGTATGTCTGTATGCTAGATCTTAGTCATATCCAAGGGAATCTCACGTAACTGTTGTTAAGAGAATCCTTAGGTATTTGAAAGGAACACCTAATCTTAGATTGATGTATAAGAAAACATCATAGTACAAGCTTTATGGGTATTGTGATGCAAATTATGTTGGAGATATGTTAAAACGCAAAAGCACATCTAGGAACTGTCAGTTTATGGGAGGAAACCTCATCTCATGGGCAAGCAAAAGACAATCAACCATTGCACTGTTAACTGCAAAAGCAGAATATATCTCAGCTTCACTTTGCAGCACTCAGATGCTCTGGATGAAGAATCAGCTTTGAGGACTTTCAGATCTATGAGAGTAACATTCTTATCTTTTATGATAATACTGATGATATTTGCTTAAGTAAGAATCCAATTTTACATTCTATAGAGAATCGCATAGAAATTCAACACAACTTTATTAGAGATTATGTTCAGAAAGGGACAATTGTTTTAAAATTTATAGATACAGACCATCAATTGGTTGATATCTTTACAAAACCCTTAGCAGAAGATAGATTTCTCTTCATTCTAAAAATTTAAATATGGCAGATTTCCCATAATGACTCTGAACCTGTGTTTATCATCTCTAATGTAAAATTAGACTCTGATTCAAGCATATGATGTTTGTCTAATTTTTATTCTGATACTTCTACATGTTAGAAGATATCTTTATCAAAAACATCTCAAGTCAGAAACCTTTTGGTATTCTTGACTCCGAGTACATCAACACATGGCCTCTCAAACGTGTGGCAATGGTTCTTCTAGACACCTATCTAACTCAAAACTCAATGACCAAACTGTTGAGATCCCCTCGAGCAGTATGCAAATTTTGAGATTAGAATCTCATCATTAGCTGCATTTCATTTTCCCCATGATTTCCTAAACTCGTTTTTAGCAAAAATTACTTTTGTTTTCTTTCTCAAGTTACGGTTGATTTATTTATATACTCCCACGACTCCCATTATTCACACTTTCACTATTCACTACTTACACAAACCCTAACCTCTAACTTTTCTCTGCAACCTCTCTTCATCTTTTTCTCTAAAACTTCATCATCAATGCTCAAGAACAACAAGTTTTTGAGTTCTCTCAAGAGATGAACGCCCAAAAACAACAAGGTGAATCCTCATAATAAGTCGCCTCTACTACTACTCTTAAAACTACAACTTCTTATCAAGAACCTCATGTTCTTGATCGTCCAGCCCACATCAACTTGTCAACACCATTTAAACAACTGGAAGTTCTTTGTGAATTACTGGTGGATTTTGAAAACCTCAAAGACAATGGCATGGATCTTACACCAGAATTGACACATCAGGGTTGGCTCATCTACTTCAATCGTCTCTATGGTCCCATCTACACAAATTTGGTAAGAGAATTCTGGAGATTTGCTAACTACGATGATCGTTACATGGTTTCTCATGTTCTGGGTGTCAAGGTAGTGATAACTGAAAAGTCTATTGCTACGCTTCTGAACATGGAGGAGGCTGAGGGCAGAAGGACTTACAACATCGATGTTAAGGCTAAGTACATGACCCAAGAAATCATCCCCACCATATTTTCCCAGAACCCTGAAGGACGAAAATCATCTAAAAATCAAGTGCTCCATACGAATCTGAGGGTGTGGCTCAAGATAATTTTGGGATGCATACACCATCGTCCATCATCCAGCTCTTTTGACTATGTCAACACAAATCAGAAGTGCATCCTCCACTACTTGCACAAGGGTCTGAAGCTTAATCTACCATCTCTTCTCTTCAAATACTTAAGAGATTCTATTAGAGATACAAGAAATAACATGAAGGCAAGGAACTACATCTCTTTGGGTAGGTTGATTTTAGATGTTTTGATTGAGAATGATCTGGTAGATCATCTCGTTCATCTGAATCTGATGGAAGACGTCATAGTGGACATCGGGAATCCCCTCAATGGGAGGAATCTGAAGAGTATGGTACTGATTGACAAGGTCCTTATCAAACCTACCAAAAACACCTCATTGGAGGAACTGGAGGATAAAAGAGAGAAAGTGGATGAGATGTACCTCTTCACCAAGATTGATCCTCCATAAGTCATAGAATTTTATCTGAAAGATCTGGAAGCTCAAGGCTATGACATGTCCAGCTTCAGCATGGATTGGCTTCCAAATCATCCTCCAAACATCATGAAAAGAAAGATGGAACCATCTTAGAAGACAACTGTTCAAGAAAAGAAGATTCTTAATTTAGGAGAGTCTTCAGCAACCAAGAAGAAGCTAGTACCTCTGACCTCTTCTGTAGCACCTTCTGGTAATATCTCCATCTCAGAAGTTCTGAACTCCTTCGTATTTGTTTCTAGGCAACTTGTCTCATCAATTCCTCTACCATATACCTCAATCTCAACCACAATTACAACTTCCTCCACTTCACCTACCATAAATATAAACATTCCCATTGAAAAATATAAATCTCAATAACCAACAACCTCATTCCCCTCTCATCAAACTTCTTTATAACCTACCTCATCTGGACCAACACCATCCATACCAATTCATTCTGAACCAAACCTATCCAACCAAACCCACTCAGAACCTACACCTTCTCCTCCATTACCTCTCTCCAACCTCTAAACAACCATTATCCCATGTTCTGAAGCAATGTTGTTCAACGAACCCTTCTCACCAGCCTTCTTCACCACCCATAACACCCCTCCTTACTATGACCTCACCACAGCCTCTGAACATTCTGGTTCAGATTATCCCGACCCAACCTCCTGAAACCTTGAATATATTCAAGCCATAACTGACTTGGAAAGAACTCTTTATGTACCAGCAGACCAACCAATTCTTGAACTCACCCTACCAACCTTTGATGAGGCATTAGCCAAGTTCTCAGGATGTTTAGCTTCTATGTTCAAGAAGCTCTCTGACGAATCCAAAACTAGTGATAAATCTTCTTAAGTAAGGACTAACTGGAACAAACTCATCAGATGGATGACATCAGATATTTTAAAGATGAAGAGCCTTTCTGAACAACTCAGAAATGACTCCATCAAAAGTGCTAAGAATATGTTAGAAGCTAACTTGGAGAAGGAAGCGGCAGAAAAGGCTGAACGGGAAGCAGCTGAAAAAGCTACCAAGGAGGCTACTGAGAAAGCAGTTGCAGAAGCTGCTGCAAAATAGAAAGCTAAGAAAGAAACAGAAGCTGCAAGGGTCGCAGAAGCTGCTCAGAAGGTTGAATTTGAGAAAGCTGTTGAGGTTGCTCTGACTTAGGGAGAGTTATCAACAGTCGATCTTGCCCCTCTGGTCATCAGAACTCCAGAAGAGTTGCAGAAGGAACAACAACTGGTAAGAACCATACTCGACAAACAAGATCAGGTCAACAACAACATTCATAACCTGCTAGACGAGCTACTTTAGAGGATGCCTCATACACCTAAACCTTAGACACTTTAGGATTTTTCTTTAAAATGTTTCTAAGTGTTTTTAGTTCTAAGGCTTATTTTCTGATTTTTTTCTCACTGTACTTTCTGAAGTTTTCTAATCAATGAAATTATGGTTTATTTACTTTTTGATTATGACAAAAAGGGGGAGAATTAGATAGAAGTCTTTTGATGAATTATTTTATCTAAATCTCAGAAATGCACTGCCTACATTCTGACATAAAATTATTGCATAGTGCTAAGTCATTTCTCAGGACCTATCTGAACCAATGGAAATTTGAATTCTCATCTCATAAACTACTAAATCAAGTCAAGCAACCTAAGAAGATCTGGTAAGAAATTATCTACCCCAGAAACCCATATCTGATACTAAATATCTTTGAAAAACATTTTTAAGTATCATACTTAGGGGGAGATTGCTAATCTCAGGGGGAGTCACTTTTCTATCTGACTCTGATCATTTTTCAGTTTAGTATCTCTTAAAGTACTTACTGTTTTATCAAAATCCTAAGTTTTGTCATCATCAAAAAGGGGGAGATTGTTAGAACAAGATTTTGATTCTGCAAAGTATCTCTAAGTTTTGATGATGAAAAATAATGGAACAATTTGGTGCCTTAACAGTTTTCTTAAGTGCGCAGGATTCTAAGTTGAAATGAATTTGATAAGTCGCCTTCTGATTCTTAAGAAACTAATATTTGGCATCTAAAGTAGTCCAGAAGCGCTGACCCAACATAAAGAGAAATCACATTTGACTCTGAACAGAATGCATCTAAGGAGCAATCACCTAAAGAATCTGACTCTAAAGTTCAAGCTCTGATGATTTGATTTTGAGAACTCTATCTGAAGACTCTGCAAAGAGCTATCTGAAGACTTTAACTCTGAAGACTCTATTCATGCTCACCTCACTCTGAGACATGCTCAAAAACACACCATCAGATAACACATGGTCAGAAACTTAAGCTGGAAGCATTCAAATTATAGTACAATCCTTTTAAGGAAACATTTGATTATGCTCCTAGTCTGCTATGGAAGGGACAAGGAATTGACTACATTTGTCTCCCACAAGTGGCACAAAATCTTTATTGATTTCCCCCAACGGTATTATCTCAAGTGCTATATAAGAGCCTCTTCATAACTTGCCAAAAAAACAACTTTGATACAACAACTTTATCGTACAACTTTCTCACCAGTCTTACGAAGAACAACTCATGTTGCATACTCTGATTATTTCTTCACCACTGTTGTTGTAAGAAAAAGTTTCCATACAAGAGTTGTTGATCAATATTGTGTGGTTATCTTTCAGTGTTCTTAAGTTGTGTCTATACTGCTTACCTAGAAGCATCTAGCGAAACACTTTATAATTCTTTTAATTGTTTTTTATTCCTCAAGTGACTTGTTTAGGTTTGTAGACTTGAGAGGGCTAAGAGGTTGTTGTACCCTTAGACGAACTTTCTAATATGTTGATATTAGTGGATTAAGTCCTTGTTGAAGGCAAAATCACCTTGGCCAGGTGGACTGGAGTAACTTTAATTTTCAAGCGAACCAGGATAAATCGTTTGTGTTGTTATTATTTCTTCTGTGTGTGTGTGTTGTTGCGAAAATCTTTTAATTCCTGTGAAAACAATTCAACCCCCACTTTCTTGTTTTTCTCTACCTTCACAATACCCCTTTCAAGGTCTTTAGTCTGCAAACTCTAGAATGCCTCCTACATACCCTAAGGCACCTTCTAATAAGGATAAACCTCATCACGTTTATCCTAGGGTACTCTATGCTTCGTATTTTCATCCAGGGGTCCAATATGTTCGAGTTGCCTATCTGGGGATGCAATTTGCTAATCTTGGTCAATATCAGGAACCTCCACACCAAGTACTAACTGGATATCCACATCCTCATCCGGCTCAGATTTCGCAAAATCAGCAAGGCCAAGGCCGAGAATGTCAGAATCAACACAGACCCCAGAATAATTTGGAACGAAGGGATGCTCCTTTTGACTCAATTAATGTGACATACAATCAACTTCTGCCAATCTAATTCAGAACTCACTAGTGGTTCCTAAATCTCTAAAGCCTCCACCGCAACCATTCCCACCTCAGTACAATTCCAATGAGCAATGTGAATATCATGTTGGGTCGACAGGACACTCGACCAAGGACTGCAATTCTTTCAAAGCTAAAGTACAACAAATGATTGACAAGAAGTACTTAATTCTTCAAGGAGGAAACATGTTGACAAACAAAAATCCCTTTCCCGAGTAAGTTTTAATACTATAAAAGCGTCCCTTGAAACGGTCAATCGAGCCTGAGAGTGCCTCCTCAATACTAGCGATTGTTATGTCATTCCATCATTTTCATTTGTAATGTTTTTTGTTTGTTAAGTGTTATTCACTTGTAAAACTCAATTGCTTTCGAATAATAACAATAATGAAATGTATATGCATATTTGGAATTAATCATCCGTGTTCACTCATATTTTATTTATCACTATCAAACTCTTATTTAAGCAAAAATCAAGAGGAGAAGGATGAAATTGAAATACACGAAACTACTGGTTGTTGTTGTAACCCAAAATTTTCCCTCTCTTTTGCATCTTCTCATTCAACCTCTAACTTAAGAATCATTTACATACCCTCATGTTTCATGCATGTGCAACAATCATTCATTCATATCTAATGGTTGATCATTGTGGATTCAAAGTTATTGGGTTGTAAAGCTAGGGCTTTAGATGGGATGAAACCCTAGAGGTGTGGCTTGGATATTCATCTGGTTGTAGGGGATGCAAAACCCTAATGGTTTGATCTTTGAAGCTTGAATTTAATAAATTTCCATCATGGTACTCTTCAGAGGGGTTAAAACCCTAATTTGCTGGTGATTGGGTTGTAAGGCTTCATGATTGTTCTGTCGGTCTTATCTTGGCCTCTAAGCCCTAGTTGTGGGTTCATATGTTGAAGACTTGGTTGAGAAGCATCCTAATTCATCCAAATCCTTTGGCAACATCATAGACCTCCTGACATAAAAGGTTGACTATGGTGCAATTACCACTTTAGCTCAATATTATGACGTCCCTTTGAGATGCTTCACATTCCATGACTTTCAAATTTCCCAAAATCTAGAAGATATTGAGAGAATTTTCAACCGATCAATAAAGGAATATAATCCCTTCCCCAAGTTGGAAGTAGGATTTTGCCTGACCAAACTCTCTTTCGTCTTGGGTATCAACGCTAACGAACTAGTAGCCAATTGGGGACCGAAAGGTACCGTTAAAGGTCTAACGTAGAAATTCCTTGAAAACTATGCTTAGAAGATGATTAAGGATGAAATTCCAAATTTATGTAGGGAGACATTAGCACTTTTGATTCATGGAATTGTTTTATTCCCTAACGTAGAAAATACGTGGATCATTTGGCAGTGGAAGTCTTCCTAACCAATAACTCGGTGCCATTCTTGCTCGCAGACTTCTATCATACCTTTCATACAAGGCATGAGAAAAAAGGAGGTACCTTTCTTGATTGTGATCCCCTTTTGCACCTATAGATAATGACCTGTATGCCTCAACATGGACCTTTTGCTTATAGCAATTTGGCGTAGCCCCAAAAGTCTGTATCTCTCTCCACCAGTTCAATCCTTTGGTACAAGAGAGAATGGGAAACCAAGGACGTCATTGCAATATGTGAAAGGTTCCTAAATATCCCCTTAATAGGAACACATGATTGTATCAACCACAAACCTGTTCTACTCAAGAGATAGTTGGGATACACCATGTTGAGTCCTCCTGAGGATCGAGACCTCGTACCTTTCATCGTCAATATCATGGATCCACTCAATTCAACCGTGAAGATAGTAAGAAGAGATTGGACAAGCATAATGCATATTGACCAAGAGTGAGGCAAAAATAACATCCTAGCCAAGGAACCCTACTTTGTGTTGGTAAAAGAGAGGGTTAGGGTTGTGAAGATGCCTTTCCTTTATGACTCTTCATCATTTACATTGGTGCCTGAACCCAAGCCCATATTGTAAGAAGACACGGACAAGATTACTGACAAGATACGAGAGCTTGAGTTGGAGAACTCTCAACTATGAGTCCAACTTGGTGTCGCAACGCGAAAAACAACCGGCGGGAAAAACAAACAAACGGAGCCGCCACCGTGCGTTATTTATCCCAAAGGAGGGAAAGGAAACGCTCGAAGTAAACCTGGAAAGGGAATGGTCTCACGACCAGAGATTGATAGGATCGGGAGTCGGTTACGCAAGGGGAAGGTATTAGCACCCCCTCACGTCCGTCGTACTCGACGGGATCCACACTCAGAAGAAAAGAATAAGGTTGCTAAATAAATGCTCAAAGAATGCACACACACTGGAATAAAACACAGATGGAAGAAAAGGGGAACGGGCTCGCTAGGATATCGCATCATATGCCTACGTATCTCATCTGGAATGAGAATCAGAGCTACCGTAGTTCGGCTAACGCACGCCGAAACAAAACACAACACAAAGACGCTGAGACGTCAAAAGAAACTCGCAAATGGAAACAGACTGCCAATGGCTGGTCTTACGTCCGACTCCGAACACACAAACACAAACAGGAAACCGAATGCCAATAGCTGGACTTACATCAGACTCCAAACAACAAACACAACACCGGGAAACTGAATGCCAATCGCTGGGCTTACATCAGACTCCAAACACACACAACAAGGAAGAAGTTTATCAAACTGACAAGCTAACAGGGAGTCTGGTACTCGGACCTAAAAGCTGTCAAGCAAAACACACACAAAAAAGAAAAAGGGCTCCCGGAGAGATCTCGCACGATCTCCTGCCTACGTACCTCATCTGGTATGAGGATCAGGGCGACGTAGTTCCCCTGAACAGGGGAGAAATTTCTATCCTAACCAGAGACTAGGGAGATAACAGACTACTAGGGAGACTATGACTCGAGCCTAGAAGTTGTCATGCAAATGATCCCTATATTGAAGTCTCTAACAAGAGTTTGACTCACACAGGCAGTGAGTCAACTCAAGTCTATCTCTACGTACGTTCAACTTCCTCGAAAGTTAATCATACGACTCATACAGAAAGGAGATGAGAAGCAAAACAGATAAACATCAAAAGCAATCGGCAGACATTATATACAACCAAGGGGCTCAAGCAAGGTTGGGCTTTAGTCAAGGGGTCATATCGACCTTGACAAACAAGCCAAATACTGGAATGGGTGGCCAAGCTCTTAACCTCTAACATTGAGAGTTAGGGTGAGAAGATGAAATGGGGATGAGGGTTATGCCTCATAGCTCTTAACCCGGGCCTGGGTGAGCTTGATTCAAAGAATGTGTGGGAGTCCAGAATGTGGGACTCTATTCCACATGACTGACACAACAAGATTTTGGGTTTTGATTCAAACTGCGTCAACACATAGTGTGAGCAAGATGAATGACTCAACTGAATAGCAGGGGATGGATTGCACATCCCTTTTATCTGCCAATGCCTCTTCACTTAGGAGGTCTTTACATGTACAAGGCACAAAGATAAACAAGCACAAACATTGCCTCTTAAGGAGGGCTTCAGACAGGTGCCTGCCAAAATAACATGACAGGTCTTCCAGACTACATGGAGAATAGCAAGTTACCTAGGTGGTATTCCAACCACAAGCAAAGCAACTCAAACAATGAGTTAAAGCGGCTAAAGTACCTGTGTAAACAACCAAACAATCAGTATAGTGTTCAGACAAAACAATCAGAAAATCCAACAGTGAGACAACCAATCATCAGACAACATCAATGCAAGGCATAAGATGCAGGCAAACTAAAGTGATTCATCATCCACAAGACCTATAAAACAGCAAGGTTAGCCAACCAAAATAACTTGTATCTCAAGTGATGAGATCAAACCAACCAATGTGGCTAATTGCTTGAAACCTGAAATGCACAACTCAAAATGTGAGTCCAAACCCCTAAGGCAAAGCCTAGGGTCAAAGATGGAGAAAAAAGTCAAAACAGCAAATAAAACTCAACATAAAGCTCATTTAAGCAATCATAAATATGTCCTAAAAAGGACCAAATCAAAATCATCAAGCAAGGTCATCATTCAACCAAGAGAAGGCAATGCACACAACATGATCATCAATTGGACATACAAGATGAGAAAATGCACATTAAATCAGAAATGGCTCAAACAATTCTGGAAATTTTCATGAGCATTCAACACATCAAACACAATCAGCATACCAAAAATTGTAAACAGAAGAGATCAATTGATATGGAAATGAAAATGCATAAGCAAACCAACCAATTGTGTGACACAAATTGTCACACCTAAAGTACATGTGTCCCAAACAGTGAAGACAATATCAAAAAATGTCAAATAAAATCACACAAATCCATCAACATGTTAAGAAGTATCATGCAAAATTTCATGGCAATTGGAGCATTATTGAGCATTTCATGATAGAAAGAAAGAGGCAAGGTCACAAAAGCATACATGTCCACATAATCTGCCACAATTCAAAATCTAGAAATGGAAAAATCATAAAATCAAAACCATAAAATTCTAGACATTCCAAGGATCATGTAGCAAAAACCCTGGAATTAATTGGATCCTTTTTCAATTTTTTATGAATTTTGCAAGTTGCATGAATTAACATGGAATAATGTTGAAGAATAATGGAAAATGAAGTTGAAACATAGAAAATCACCAAAACGCCTTCGGCAAGGATCGAAGAGAGGCCAAGGCGTGTCCAAAACGACGTCGTTTTGGCTGTGAAGAATTAAAACAAAAAAATGAAAGAATGCGCTCAGGAAGAATCGAGCCTTGGTCCTGCTACGTTCATGCACTCAGTTGCAAAAGCCCTAGCCGGCTGCGCCACAGTGCCAATGTGGTGGTTTCCACCGTCTTCTTCATGAAGACGGTGGTTGCTACTGTTCATGCATTTTTTTTCCAGAATTTTAAATGGCATACATCATTGGAATCGTCTCGACGAGTAGATCACAAATATCACAAAACCTAAGCCTAATTCTCACTATATTTCACGAATCGAAGGAAATAAGAATGGATCTACAAACTTTAAATCAACATAACTTCTTCGTTTTTCATCCAAATTTCATGAAATTTATATCAGAATAACCAGCATGCAAGGATCTACAAGTCTATGTACATAAAATCAAGATTTATGAGATTCGAATTTCCAACCTCTTGAAGATCCATCAATGGCAGCAGCGTGTTCAAGGCCTTGCAAGCTCCAGAATCACTCTTATATTGATGTTATGAAGTCTGAAGTTGAAATTGAAGCTTGAAACGAACTAGATCTTGATTAATTTGCCATTTCCATCTTCATGTTCATGTATGGAGTATGCACAATTCTTCACCAATTTCCACAAAAAATGACTGATTCATGCTCCAAATTCCATGCAGATGATGGATCTATCAAGAAAATGTGTGGTTGTGTGGAGAAAATTTGAATTCCAATGAGAGAAAAATTTGGAGGGAAGAGATAATTCTAGATCTAGAAAATGTGTAAACTGAAAATTCTGTTATGATTTACTATTTATAGGCCATGTTAATTACCATGCTAATCCTAATTTGTAATGGTTAATTAGAATTAGTGATAATTGGAATGGAATGCAAAAAATGGAAAATGATGTATCATGGCCATGCACCACATGAATAGTAGCATGCAAATGCTCACATTCACTTAAAAACATCTCATAAACACAATGCAAGTGGAATTTTACTCATGTGATGCACCAAATTTGAATTTTCAATTTTCCCTCCAAAATACACTTGAATGGACATTTGATAATTTGAACTTTTTTCATGCAATGCAATGCTTGATTTGGGAAATATAGGTCAAGACAAGAATTTTGCAAAAAGAGTGGCTTCATTTGGAGTTTTGAGTCAAAAGTTATGGCTTGTTGAAGTTCCATGCACACTTGGCAATGATTTGATCATAAGTCTTCAACCATTCATCAGATGCTCATGATCTTTGACTTTTTGGAAATGGGAGAGAAAGATCTTAAACTTTCATGTTCAACAAAAATTCATTTGAAGCTTCTTTGATGATGTAAAATCAAGTTGAATTTGAACCAAAAACTTTCCATTTTTGGAAACTTTCTATTACAGGTCACTTTCCATTTTTGGAAACTTTTGATCTGGCCTCAAATTCTTCAAGATATGTGTTTGCGATGACAAATGAACCTCTTTGGAACATGAATGAAGTGTATCAAACCATCTCTCCACCTCCTAGTTCTCAGTTGACTTTCTGTTGACTGTTATGGGCCCTAGATGACTTTGCCATGCTCTGATCAGCTTGAACCTCCACCACTTGAGGAATTTGGAGAGACAAATATGAAAACATGGCAGTCCTGACTAATTATGCCCTCAAATACTTTCTCATAAGTTGAAAGAGGCTGATTTGACATGTATCCTGAAAACACCCCTGAGGAGGTCTACCATTTCATCAAGTTCTACAAGAAGACAATGGAGGAACTCATTACCAACATTGAGGCTCTCCACAAGTATAAAGGGGTCACCTTTAGGGTTGACGTTTAATTTGCTTTGTTTGTTTCAACAACTTGTATTTTGTAATTTCCATTGCACTTGTATTTGTATGTTTCCCTTCAAAGGACGAATGAAGCTTTGTTGTGATTCATTCTGTGTGTTTTCCTTTGTTCTTGATTGCAATCGTAAATTGTTAAGTATTTCTTGCAATAAAATAACACGAATAACTAAAGATCTTTGCATTAATAAAAAAACATTCATGCATCATTTGCATTTAAAAAAACGCATCATTCACCCTTTCTTGATCAGAAACCGACGCAACAAACTGACTTCTCGACACCATCACAAACACGCGCCATAACCAGCAAGAAGTAATGGACCAACTGGAACATAATCAAGCCGCCCCCCGCGAGGAAGTATCCCAAGTAAGAACACAAATGGGACAACTGATGGAAACGATCCAAGTCGTCGCTCATGGCCAAGAGATAATGGCCAAAATGCAAGAAGAGATGAATCAACGAGCTCAAGCTTCCAATCCCATTCCTAATGCCCATCCTCCCGTTGTGGAAAATTCAGTGCCTCCTTATGGAAATGTACCAGTCCATATTCCTATGGGTGCACCTGGAGGTGTCCCTCCAGTTGTTCTCAATCCTCTAGTTATTGAAATAGACGATCAACAAGACGCCTTCTTCAATCCAAAAGCGGCTTCCATGTATGACGCCATTGGTCCCCCGTCCAACGAGGTGGATAATAAGGTTAAAGTCATTGAAGATAAGTTGAAGGCAATGGAAAGTATTGACGCTTTAGGTCTCGACGCTGCAGAGATGTGCTTAGTCCCCGGAGTGGTTATCCCCGCTAAGTTCAAAGTCCCTGACTTTGAAAAGTATAAAGGAGTGATCCAAGGACCCACATTCGAGCATGATGTTATAAAATGGTCACTTTTATTCTGACGATGAAAGACTCCTCAAGCATTTCTTCCAAGATTCATTCAGTGGGGAATCCTTAGACTGGTACATGCAACTAGAAGGCACCCACATTTGGATGTGGAGGGAGATAGCTAAAGCATTCCTTAAGCATTACCAATATAATACATATATGGGCCCAATCGCACGCAGTTGTAAAACTTGACACAAAAGTCCTAAGAGACTTTTAAAGAATATGCTCAACAGTGGAGAGAGCTTGCGACGAGGGTACAACCTTATTTGCTAGAACGTTAATTGGTGGATATGCTTATGGGTAATCTGCAAGGCCCATACTTGTATAGGATTGTAGGGAGTACATCCTTTGGTTTCTTTGACTTGATCTTGGTCGGTGAAAGAATAGAGAATGTGATAAAGATGGGTAAGATCCAAAGCTCTGCAATCACCTCCGGTGTTATGAAAAAACCCTTTGTAGCTTATGGAAAGAAAAGGGAAGGAGAAACAAATACAATCGTCATTGTTAGGGGAAGGGAACCGACATACCGTGCATCTTACCAGCAAGTGGTCTCCGTAGCACTAGTTCAATAAAAACAACAACCTTTTATAATTCCAATTCAACAAACACAATAACATCAACAACACTATCATCAACAACCTCAACAACAAAAACCACATTATAAACAACAACAACAACAACAACAACAATGTTAATGACGCCCTGAGAGAAGATTTGACCCAGTCCCCATGTCGTACAGTCATATTTTACCTTACTTGTTACGAGGATCATTGTTACAGTTAAGGAGTTAGGACCACCCCATTGGTCCTTCCTCCTGGTTATGATGTTAACGCTCGATACGAGTCCATTTAGGCGCTCCCGACCATTCCATCAAAAATTGTAAAGCCTTAAAGTATAAAGTGAAAGATCTGATAGATTCTAAAGAAATTACGTTTGCGCTTAATAACCTAAATGTAAACAACAATCTAATGCCACCCCATAACAAGTCAACTGTGAATATGATAGAATTCTACAATGAAAGAAGATTAATGTCCCGTGTGGACGAGTTAAAAACACCCCTCATTGAGATCAAGAACATTTTGATGAAGAAAAATGCATTTCCCTTCTATAGTGCTGATTGTGAACACCGTCTGATTAATCCACAATAATGGAAAGCTTTGAAGCCTGTCATACAAAGATTAATGGACCAAGGAATCTTGGTGGTAGATCGTTCAACCATCAAGGAAAAAGTGTCCACCCTAGAGATCCCATATGATGAATTCTTACCTCTTCAAATACCATATGATCTCTCTCAAATGATTATCTCTAACAATCCAGTTACTTTGATTGTTATAACGGTACCAACGTTGTTCCCATTCAGTGATACAAAAGCAGTTCCATGGATGTTTGAATGAACTATCTACATCCATGGACAAAGAGTCTAAGAAAAACCAACAACGTCTGTTGAGCCAATGGTAAGTATATCCGGAACTGATGGGGTCACTCGAAGTGGAAGAATTTTTGCATCCGTACCTCCCCAATTGACAATGATGGCACTTCCAACCAAGAAAACAGCAAGCAAATCGAAGCTGACCAAAAAAAGGTAAGATTCTCTACCTACCAATGAGGTGGATGAATTCTTGCACATCATTAAGAGGAGTGACTATAGGGTGGTTGACCAACTCAACCAAACCCCATCAAAAATCTCAATGTTGTCTTTGCTCATGTGCTCTGAGGCACATAGAGACGCCTTAGTCAAATTCTTGAGGGCCACCTAGGTACCGCAAGAGATTTTTCTCTGTCAATTTGAGGGAGTTGTCAATAATATAGCTGCCAACATGAGCCTGGGTTTCAATGATGAAGAGCTTCTTATCAAAGAAAGAAACCACAATAAATCCCTACACATTTCCATTGAATGTGTGGACACTATTTTGTCTAGGGTCTTGGTGGATACCGACTCGCTCTTAATGTGATGCCGAAGAGTTATCTTTCAAAACTGACTATTGAAGGGCTCTTAATGAAACGAAGTGGGCTAGTTGTGAGAGTGTTTGATGGTTTAAGATGAACTGTGATCGGTGAGGTGGACTTTCCCATCACGATCGGACCCCACACTTTCTTTATCACTTTCTTTGTAATGGATATATATATATATATATATATATATATATATATATATATATATATATATATATATATATATATATATATATATATATATATATATATATATATATATATATATATATATATATATATATCCCGCTTACAGTTGTTTTCTCGGACGGTCGTGGATACACTCAGTCGGAGCTGTCACTTCGAAACTCCACCAAAGGTTGAAGTTTTTGGTTAGCAATAAGCTCGTGGTAATTAAAGGAGAGGAAGATATCATGGTTAGTCACTTGGCATCATTCCACTATGTTGAAGGAGGAGGAGAGGTACAAGAAATCTCATTTCAATCATTTGAAATTGTCAATGTTGAGATGGTTGGCCCTATAGGGGAAGTTAAAACTGTTGAATTTTCGATGGACACTCTAAAAGACGCTCAGATTGTTATGAAGAATGGGCACCCCAAAGGTTGGGGAGGATACTAGAATTGTCGGTCAACAAGAATCGTGTCGAATTGGGATGCAACTCCCTAAACTTGAAGAAGCAAGTGTCAATTGTTGTAGAGGGGAAAATGCCCCCCTTGTCAGATTTCTTCTCAAGTTCTGGACACCTCGTGGATGGCCATATTTGTGCTTTGGAGGAAGATGGATTTTCCATTGAAGAAGGATTGGTATACAAGAAAAAGGAAGGACAAGAGCTAAGCAAGTGGACATCCATTGAGATCCCTGAAGTTACCTGTTGGAAGAGTAATTCTCTATCTATTTTCCCCTTTTAAGAATCCATGCTATGCCCAAGTCATGGGGGAATCATTTGTAGGGCCACCTAATTTTTCAATCAAATATTAATTAATGAAAATCATCACGCTTTGCATCCAAATTTGTGATCCTTGTCTTTCATTTTTATCTTTTCACTTAATCAAAAAAATGGCAATGTTTTTTTTCTTATTTTCTTTTAAATTTTCAATCATTTTTTTATTTTCATAAAAATAAAAGCATGAACCCTAAATTATACAGATTACCCTTGATTACCACCGATAATGACTCTGCTATGGTCCCATATGACTTTGATAATCCAATCAATCACTCCAACGAAGATGGTGAGGAAGATTGTGAACTCCCCGAGGAGTTAGCACGATTGCTAAAGCAAGAGTCAAAGGTTATTCAACGACATGAAGAGTCCATAGAAGTGGTCAATCTCGGAACTGAGGAAGAAGTCAAGGAAGTTAGAGTAGGCTCAGCTCTATAAGAAGACGTGAAGGCAAAGTTGGTCAAACTCCTGCAAGAATACATAGATGTGTTTGCATGGTCCTACCAAGACATGCCAGGCCTCGATACCAACATTGTGGTCAACGGACTACCTCCCAAAGAAGATTACCCTCATGTAAATCAAATTCTAAGAAGGACTTGTCCTGATATGGTAATGAATATTAAGGAGGAAGTACAAAAGCAGCTTGAAGCGGGATTTCTGGCTGTAACAATTTACCCTCAGTGGATAGCCAACAATGTACCTATACCCAAAAAGGATGGGAAGGTAAGGATGTGTGTGGACTACATATATTTGAATAGAGAAAGTCCTAAAGACAACTTCTCGCTACCTCACATTGATGTGATAGTGGATAGTACAACTCAGTTCTCTATCTTCTCGTTCATGGATGGCTTATCCGGCTACAACCAAATCAGAATGGCTCTGAAGGATAGGGAGAAAAATAACTTCATTACCCCATGGGGTACTTTCTTCTACAAGGTTATTTCCTTTTGACTAAATAATGTCGATGCAACCTACCAACGTGCCATGGCCACACTCTTTCATGATATGATTCATAAAGAGATTGAGGTCTACGTTGATGACATGATTGCCAAATCACAGACTGAAGTGGAGCATCTTGTCAGCCTTGAGAAGATTTTTCCAAGGTTAAGGAAATTCAAGTTGAGGCTCAATCCTATTAAATTCAAGTTTGGGGTAAGATCTGGCAAACTGCTAGGTTTTATCGTCAGCCAACGTGGCATTAAAGTGGATCCTGAGAAGGTAAATTCCATATAAGCTATGCATGCGCTCAAGACTGAGAAGGAAGTTTGAGGATTTCTAGGTAGATTGAACTATATAGCTAGGTTCATATCTCACATTTCAGCCACCTGTGAGCCAATCTTCAAACTACTTCGCAAGGATTAGGCCATCATTTGGAACGACAACTATCAAAATGCCTTCGAAAAGATCAAGGAGTACCTATAAGAACCTCTGATCCTAATGCCTCCAGTGCCCGACAGACCTTTGATCATGTAATTAACCGTCCTCGAGGGATTTATGGTATGTGTCATCGGTCAACATGACGAGACTGGAAGAAAAGATCACACTATATACTACTTGAGCAAGAAGTTTACCGGTTGTGAGAGTAGACACTCGATGCTTAAGAAGACATCTTATTCACTTGCTTGGACTGCCAAACGCCCAAGGAAATCATGCTCACATACACTACGCTATTAATATCCAAGATGGATCCAGTCAAGTACATCTTTGAGAAGCCTGCTCTGACCGGTAGAGCAGCTCGTTGGAAAATGGCTTTAACCGAGCACGACATCCAACATGTCACTCAAAAATATATCAAAGGGAGTGTATTGTCTGATATCTTGCACATCAACCTTTGGAGGACTACCAGTCTATGCGCTTTGAGTTCCCTAATGAGTACATTATGCTGATAAGGGATTCCAACATCCATGGCCCTGAGGAAGGACCATAACCTGGATCATGGTGGACGCTTGTGTTTGATGGAGCTTCTAACTCTCATTGAAATGGTATTGGGGCAGTAATCACCTCCCCAATTGGTTTTCACTTACCTTTCACTACAAGGTTGTGATTTGAATGTACCAACAATATGGCGGAATACGAGGCTTGTATCTTTGATATTGAAGTTGCGATTGATCTTAGGATCAAAATTCTTGAGGTTTATGGAGACTTAGTCTTGGCTATTAGCCAAGTCAGAGGAGATTGGGAGGCTCGAGGTCACAAGTTAATCCCTTACAAGGAGCATGTCTTAAAATTGTTCTCGTACTTTGACGAGATTACATTCCATCACATCCCTAGAGAGGAAAATCAATTAGCCAATCCCTTGGCAACTCTATCATCCATGTTTAAGGTCAAATGGAAGAATGAAGCACCATCTTTTCATCTTGACTACTTGGACAAGCTTGCTTACTGTTTGGCGACCGAAGACAAAGTTGATGGCCACCCTTGGTTCTACGACATCCTGAAATTCCTAGAAAGCCAAGAGTATCCTGAGAGCGCATATATCGCCGATAAGAAGTATCATCGGAAACTATCATCCAAGTTCTTCTTAAGTGAAGGGTATTGTACAAGAGTAATTATGATTCGGTTTTGCTTAGATGCGTAGACAAAAGTGAAGCAAGCCGAATTATAATGGAAATCCATGAAGGTTCCTTTGGGACACATGCCAGTGGACACACCATGGTGAAGAAAATATTGAGGGTCGGCTATTATTGGATGACCATGGAGGTTGACTGCTACTGCCACGTCCAAACGTGCCACAAATGCCAAATTTATGCTGACAAGATCCATGTACCACCAGTACCACTCAATGTCCTTACATCACCTTGGCCTTTTGCCATGCGGGGCATTGACGTAATCGGGCGCATTGAGCCAACTACATCGAACGGACATCGCTTCATCTTGGTAGCCATAGACTATTTCACTAAATGGATGGAAGTAATCTCCCACCCTAACATCATAAGACAAGTGTTGGCTTGATTTATAAGGAAAGAAATCATATGCCATTATGGGGTCCCCAACAAGATCATTACTGATAATGGATCTAACCCCAATAACAAGATGGTGAAAGAGTTATGCCAAAGCTTCAAGATTGAGCATCACAACTCGTCACCATATCGGCCCAGATGAATGGTGTTGTTGAGGTAGCCAACAAAAATATTAAGAAAATCATGCAGAAAATGGTGGAAACCTATAAAGATTGGCACAAGATGCTCTTGTTCGCGTTTCATGGCTACCTCGTGTATGGCATGGACGCAGTCTTGCCTGTTGAAGTAGAGATTCCTTCCTTAAGGATTTTGATCAATGTCAGGCTTGATGAAGCCGAGTGGGTGCAAGCCTGATTTGACCAATTGAACCTCATTGATGAGAAGCGCTTGGCAGCCATCTACCACGGTCAATTATACCAAAAGCGCATCAAGATGGCATATGATAAGAAGGTCTTTCCTCGCTACCTTAAGGTCGTAGACCTAGTCTTTAAGAAGATTCTACCGATTCATAGTGACCCAAGCGGCAAGTGGACGCCGAACTACGAAGGCCCATACGTTGTAAGAAATTTTTTCTCTAGAGGAGCCTTAATACTTTCAACTATGGATGGTAAATATCTTCCATCCCCTGTGAATACGGATGCAGTCAAAAAATACTATGCTTAACAAAAAAAGAGTTTGATAAGTTGAAAACCCGAAAGGACGGCTTATGCAAAAATGGGTATCTCGGTAGACTGAGAACCTGAAAGGGCGGTCTAGGAAAAAATTAGGGATTCATAAAAGCGAGAGGATGCATTCCGCAAAGAATCTTCCACACTCCTGGAGAGTCAATCCAATCACTTTCCTTCTAAAGTAAGATCTAAGGACCTTCAGAGGCATAAGGACTATATCATAGTTGAAACTTGGTGGAAATCCGAGCTATTTCTATTGCCATTATAGTTTTTTCAATTTCTTATTGCAATCACCTCTTTTAGGATTTGCTTCCTTGTACATATCACCCATTCTTGGGATCATTTTTATCAAATAAAATCAATTTCATCATACATGCTCAATACTTTTACTTTTTCTGCTTTGTTTGTAAAGTGTGACTTTTCTTTAATTGACATTGCATTGGAATTTTTTGAGTAATACAAACTTTTATTAAAAAGAAAAAAGTGCTTTTAAAGGAAAATGTCAAAATTACTTCTCTTTCAAAAGTATTTAAAGGTAACAAAAGTCCAACATGCTTGGTATACCTCGACACCGCAATGCCACAAAGTCCTTTTGATTTAGCCCAATCAAAATTTCTCCTCAATAGAAATCCCTAGCTATTACGTCGATCACAACTTGAACATCAAAAGATCCAGATTCTGATGTCGGGAAGTCAGTGTTGGTGTAAGCCCTAGAGGCCAATACTTTTGGTACTTGTATCGAATTATTTATTAATAATAAAAGGCTTTTCTTTATTATGTTTATTTAATAAAGTCCCTAGAATAGCTAGTCTGTTTAATGTATCAAGTATGACTTAATCATGAGATCACATTAAACATAAGGACACTATTCTTAAAGTATCTGTAGTCAAGCTTTAATATGAAATGGGATAACATTAAAGCATGAAGACTATTATGTTTATAGACTGATGATCACATCTCATGGATCATGGATAAAGAGTTATCAAGTCTTAAACATAGGTATGAATATTAAGAGTAATATTTATACTGGATTGACCCGCTATGAGAATACTATATAGAATGTTATGCAAAGTGTCATAAGTTATTCTCATGGTGATAATGGTGTATACCACCCTTCGACCTGAAACCACAATGGACCCTAGATGTAGAGTCGAGTGCCTTATTGCTGATCAAACATTGTCCGTAATTGGATGACCATAAAGACAGTTGATGGGTACTCCACGAAGCATGCTAAGGGACATGAGTGACCTAGATTGAATTTGCCCATCCTGCATAACAGGATAAATGTCTATGGGCCCAATATTGAACTGGACAAGGATGACACAGTCTATGCCTTGTGTTCAATATAGACATAAGGGAAAAAGGGTAATTATACACATAATTATTATCACAGAAGGATTTGTCAGATCACATGACATTTTCGTGTCTTGGGTAGCAGTGATGTGTTGCTAGATACCGTTCACTGTTTATTATGTTAAATACGTGATTTAATATAATTGCCAATGCCGCGAAAACCTATCGAAAACCTATAGGGTTACACACAAAGGACGGATTGATGAGAGATAGAGTAATTAAGGAATACTGTAATGTACGGTTCCCTTAAGTGAATTATAGAACATCGTAAGGTACGGTGTACTTAAGTAGAATACGAAATATGGTAAGGTACCACACACTTAAGTGATTTTGGCATATTATAAGATATGGGCCATATACACTTGAGTGGGCTTTTTAGCTTGCAGCCCACATAAGTGGTTCTATAAATATAACCCTTGTGTAGAAGCATTGTCACACTTGCAATTTTGTTTCTCTCTCTCTCTCTCTCTCACTCAAAGCCTTCATTTGTAGCAGCTAGCACTGAGATTGAAGGAATTTGTTCGTGTGGACTGAATAGAGGCGTTGTCATCGTTCAACATTCGTGATCGCCACAAGAGGTAATGATTCTATCACTGATCATGCCCATTCGTATGGATCATTAAAGGAGAAATTTTAAATTCCGCTGCATTTTGGATCGTCCATTCTCCTTCAGTGGTATCAGAGCCACTTACGAAACCATGAATCTGATAGCTGTTTATTTTCTGTATTTTCTATATTGATACAATTAAAAGACAGAATGAATCAAAGAATAAATGAGTAATTAACTCGAGATCGATCAAGTTATATACATGATATAAGTAATCCTGATGCAAAATACGGTATATATGATATACTGTTTCTGTTTCATTCATTCAAACACTTAATGGTTGTTTTCCTTTGAGCGATCAATGGTCGTTTGCTTCTTGATCCGACATTAGTATGGTGAAGCAATGACGTGTTGATCAATCATACTGAATCAACAATCGAGATGTGTTTGATGGTCTGAAATTGATGCATTAGGGTTAATGACGGCACAAGGGTTGTGTTGTCAAAGAGTTATGCATTAGGGTTAATGACGGCACAAGGGTTGTGTTGTCAAAAAGTTATGCGATTAGGGTTAATGATGGCACAAGAGTTGTGCTTTAAAGTATCAAGTGTTGATGCGAAAAACAACGTCGATTTTAAATGAATTGTTTATTAAAATTTTCAAGCAGGGGCGCTGACCGGGCAGCGGAACACCCGTTCCCGCTGACCGGGCAGCGGACCCCGGCTAACTCTGCGTAGTGTGATCGGTCGTCGAAATTTAATTTGGTTTTAATTAATTAAAAGAATTAAAATTAATAATAATAATAATAATGTGTTTATTATTATTGTCTTGTGGTGATCGGTTATGGCCTTAGTTTTCCTTTATTTTGTTTTGGGTTTTAAAATACGACCTGCGTGTCGTGCCTCTCTTTTAATCTCTCAATGTAACTCCTTTTCTCATCTCACTCCCTCGTATATAAAACGAGTTTCTTTTATGTAATGTAATGTTATGAAGAAAGAGAAGAAGTCAATATCAAAGGAGGACAACCTTGAAGATCTTGCTTGGAGAAGCTTAGATCGTTATTAGGTTAGCTTAGGTTCTCTCATTGGCTTGGGAGAACAATTGCGCTAGGGGCCATAACTGTTTCATTATGTATGTATGTTGATGCATGTGAATGTATGTTGATGCATGTGAGAGACGATTTATATGATAAATAAGTCGGTGAGATCAGAATAATTGCAAATTCCCTCAAATTAAATATTAAGTTTATGCTTTCCAAGTTTTAACACTCATCAAGACTAGTATCGGATAATGTAGGTTTCGCCTACGCGAGGTGCATGTTCTATATTAGTAAGGTGCGATGGGATAATTGTAATATCCAATTGTTAAAACAATGGGTCAAACTTAACTAAACAAATTATAATAAGATTATATATGTTTAGAAGCAAGAGTTGGAAATGATCCATGTGATGGATTGGAATAAGGAGTTATTCACCCAACTAAAATATTCGAGAGTTGTATTAGATACAATTGGAAGGAGTTCATAACTAAATAACCTAGTTTTGTGTAATCCGCCTACGCGGACTTAAAATGAAGTGAAATATGGATCTCGACCAACTAGAAAATCTTCCAACGGGATTTTCCGAATCAAATGGTGAGGGTCATTTGTTTTGAGTAAAATAGTGGGAGCATATTTAATTAAAGGCCTAATTAAATATGTTATTGATACTTATATTTTCATTAATTCTTATGTAGATTACCATGACAACAAACACCTCTAACAACATCTTGCGATCAATCCTTGACAAGGATAAATTGTCTGGGACAAATTTTCTGGATTGGCACCGAAACCTAACGATTATCCTCAAACATGATAAAAAAGTTGTATGTCTTGGAGAAACCTGATCCTGAAGAGGAACCTCCTAGCTCTGCACCTAAGGCAAAAAGAGATGCTTATAAGAAGCATGTCGATGATGCCAATGAAACTGCTTGTCTCATGCTAGCTACCATGAACTCAGAATTGCAAAAGCAACATGAGAACATGGCAGCGTCCGATATGATCGAACACCTGAAGATGCTCTATCAAGAGCAAGCAAGGCATGAAAGGTTTGAAGTTTCAAAAGCCTTTTTTCAAGGCAAGTTAGCTGAGGGAGCCCCTGTAGGTCCCCATGTGCTCAAGATGATTGGGTATGTGGAAAACCTTGAGAGATTGGGTTTTCCCCTCGGAAAAGAACTTGTGACTGATTTGATCTTGCAATCGTTGCCAGATAGATTTAGTCAATTTATCCTAAATTTCAATATGAATGATATGGAAAAAGCTCTTCCTGAACTGCTAGCCATGTTAAGAACCGCTGAGCAGAATCTGAAGTCAAAAGGGAAGTCCATTCTGATGATCGAAAATGGAAAGAGACAGAACAAAAGGCCCACCAAGCAGGGTGATAAAGGGAAAGGCAAGGAAGTTGCCAAACCCAAACCCATTGTTGCTGCTTTGAAGCCTAGTGGAGGCATAGCAAAAGAAGGCACCTGCTTCCATTGCGGTAAGACCGGACACTGGAAGAGAAACTGCCCAAAGTACCTAGAAGATAAGAAGAATGGAGTAGAGACTTCAACTTCAGGTATTTTTGTTATTGAAATTAATTTATCTACTTCTGCATCATGGGTATTAGATACTTGATGCGGTTCTCACATTTGTACCAATGTGCAGGGACTAAAAAGGAGTAGAGATTTGGCAAAAGGTGAAGTCGACCTATGAGTTGGCAATGGAGCAAAGGTTGCTGCTTTAGCCGTAGGAACTTATGTATTGACTTTACCTAGTGGTTTAATAATTCAGTTAGAGAACTGTTATTATGTACCTGCAATTAGCAGGAATATTATTTCCGTTTCTTGTTTGGACAAGTTTGGTTTTTCATTTATAATAAAGAACAATTGTTGCTCAACTTATTTGAATGATATATTCTATGCTACTGCACAAATGAACAATGGACTATATGTCCTTGATCTTGAAATGCCTATTTATAACATTAATACTAAAAGGATGAAACCTAATGAGTTAAATCCAACTTACCTTTGGCATTGCCGATTAGGCCACATAAATGAGAAACGCATTTCCAAACTCCATAAAGATGGACTGTTGGACTCTTTTGATTATGAATCATATGAGACATGCAGATATTGTTTAATTGGAAAGATGACAAAGTCTCCATTCACAGGAAAAGGTGAAAGAGCTAATGATCTTTTGGCCCTCATACATACTGATGTATGTGGACCACTGAACATACCAGCCAGAGGAGGCTTTCAGTACTTTGTCACATTTACTGATGATTTCAGTAGATATGGTTATGTGTATTTAATGAAACACAAATCAGAGTCCTTTGAAAAGTTCAAGGAATTCAAGAATGAAGTACAAAACCAACTAGGTAAGAATATTAAAACTCTTCGATCAGATCGAGGTGGTGAGTATTTAAGCCTAGAGTTTGATGACCATCTGAAAGAGTGTGGGATCCTATCCCAACTTACTCCTCCTGGAACACCCCAATGGAATGGTGTATCTGAGAGAAGAAATTGAACCCTGTTAGACATGGTCCGATCCATGATGAGTCACACCGATCTTCCAAACTCCTTTTGGGGACATGCACTATTGACAACAGCTTACACACTTAACCGTGTTCCATCCATCCAAAAAGGTTGAGAAGACACCATATGAGATATGGAGTGGTAAGAAACCACATATGTCTTACATGAAGATTTGGGGTTGCGAAGTTTATGTGAAACGACAAATTTCAACTAAGCTTGAGCCCAAATATGACAAATGCTTATTTGTGGGGTATCCTAAAGAAACAAGAGGGTATTACTTCTACAATCCTTCTGAGGGCAAAGTGTTTGTCGCTCGAACTGGAATTTTCCTAGAAAAGGATTTTATTTCCAAAGGAATCAGTGGGAGGAAAGTAGAGCTTGAAGAAATTCAAGAATCACAAAGCATCGATACACCTATGGAGGAATTAGAGCAGGAAACACAAGTAGTTGTGGAAGAACAACCTGCTCAAGTAGAACAAGACCAGCGTAGGTCAAGCAGGATACGTCACATACCTGAGAGATATAGATATCTCATAACTAATAAAGGTGATGTATTACTCATGGATCAAGATGAGCCTGTGACCTACCAAGAGGCCATAACTGGTCCCGAGTCTGAGAAGTGGCTAGAAGCCATGAAATCTGAAATGGATTCCATGTACACAAACCAAGTTTGGACCTTGGTAGAGCCTCCTGTAGGAGTTAACCCTATAGGATGCAAGTGCGTCTTCAAAAAGAAGACTGACATGGATGGTAAGGTACATACCTATAAGGCAAGACTGGTTGCAAAAGGATATAAACAAATTCATGGGGTTGACTATGATGAAACCTTTTCACCAGTTGCAATGCTTAAATCTGTTCGGATTTTACTTGCTATCGCTGCATATCATGATTATGAAATATGGTAGATGGATGTCAAAACTGCTTTCCTTAATGGGAATCTTCTTGAGGATGTATACATGACACAGCCTGAAGTATTTGACATACCAGAAGAAGCCCAAAAGATATGTAAATTACAAAGATCAATCTATGGATTGAAGCAAGCTTCCAGAAGCTGGAATCTTCGTTTTGATGAAACGGTAAAACAATATGGATTCATCAAGAACGAAGATGAGCCTTGTGTCTACAAGAAGGTTAGTGGGAGCATGATCGTTTTCCTGGTATTATATGTAGATGACATATTACTCATTGGAAACGATGTCCCTACCCTGCAACAAGTAAAGTCTTGGTTGGGGAAATGCTTTTCTATGAAGGACCTAGGTGAAGCAGCCTATATATTAGGAATCAGAATCTATAGAGATAGATCACAAAAACTGCTTGGCCTAAGTCAGAGTACGTATATAGACAAAGTGCTGAGACGCTTTAATATGCATGATTCCAAGAAAAGATTCATACCTATGCAACATGGTCTGTGTCTATCAAAAACACAATCCCCTTCAACTAAGGAAGAAAGGGATCGCATGAATAAGATTCCATATGCATCTGCAATAGGATCTATCATGTATGCCATGTTATGTACTCGACCAGATGTCTCGTATGCTTTAAGTGCAACGAGTAGGTACCAATCTGATCCTGGTGATGCCCATTGGGTAGCTGTCAAGAATATCCTTAAGTATTTGAGAAGGACTAAGGACTCATTCTTGATATATGGAGGTCAGGAAGAGTTGGCTGTAATTGGATACACCGATGCTAGCTTCCAGACAGATAAGGATGACTTTAGATCGCAATCTGGTTATGTGTTTTGCTTAAACGGTGGCGCTGTGAGCTGGAAAAGTTCAAAGCAAGATACAGTTGCTGATTCTACAACCGAGACCGAGTATATTGTTGTCTCAAGTGCAGCAAAGGAAGTTGTTTGTATCAAAAAGTTCATTAACGAACTTGACATAGTTCCTAGCATTGTGGATCCCATTGGTCTCTATTGTGATAACAATGGTGCTATCGCACAAGATAAGGAGCCTAGATCTCACCAACGATCCAAACACATACTTAGGCGTTATCACCTCACTCGAGAGATAATAGATAGAGGAGATGTGAAAATATGCAGAGTACCTACACTTGACAATATTGTTGACCCACTGACAAAGCCTCTTGCGCAGCAGAAGCATGATGGCCATACAAGATCTATGGGCATTAGGGGTATGCCTGATTGGCTCTAGTGCTAGTGGGAGATTGTTGGTGTAAGCCCTAGAGGCCAATACTTTTGGTACTTGTATCGAATTATTTATTAATAATAAAAGGATTTTTCTTTATTATGTTTGTTTAATAAAGTCCCTAGAATAGCTAGTCCGTTTAATGTATCAAGTATGACTTAATCATGAGATCATATTAAACATAAGGACACTATTCTTAAAGTATCCGTAGTCAAGCTTTATTGTGAAATGGGACAACATTAAAGCATGAAGACTATTATGTTTATAGACTGATGATCACATCTCATGGATCATGGATAAAGAGTTATCAAGTCTTAAACATAGGTATGAATATTAAGAGTAATATTTATACTGGATTGACCCGCTATGAGAATACTATATAGAATGTTATGAAAAGTGTCATAAGTTATTCTCATGGTGATAATGGTGTATACCACCCTTCGACCTGAAACCACTATGGACACTAGATGTAGAGTCGAGTGCCTTATTGCTGATCAAATATTGTCCGTAATTGGATGACCATAAAGACAGTTGATGGGTACTCCACGAAGCATGCTAAGGGACATGAGTGACCTAGATGGAATTTGCCCATCATGCGTAACAGGATAAATGTCTATGGGCCCAATATTGAACTGGACAAGGATGACACGGTCTATGCCTTGTGTTCAATATAGACATAAGGGCAAAAGGGTAATTATACACATAATTATTATCACAAAAGGATTTGTCAGATCACATGACATTTTCGTGTCTTGGGTAGCAGTGATGTGTTGCTAGATACCGCTCACTGTTTATTATGTTAAATACGTGATTTAATATAATTGCCAATGTCGCGAAAACCTATAGGGTCGCACACAAAGGACGGATTGATGAGAGATAGAGTAATTAAGGAATATTGTAATGTACGGTTCCCTTAAGTGAATTATAGAACATCGTAAGGTACGGTGTACTTAAGTAGAATACGAAATATGGTAAGGTACCACACACTTAAGTGATTTTGGCATATTATAAGATATAGGCCATATACATTTGAGTGGGCTTTTTAGCTTGCAGCCCACACAAGTGGTTCTATAAATAGAACCCTTGTGTAGAAGCATTGTCACACTTGCAATTTCGTTTCTCTCTCTCTCTCTCTCACTCAAAGCCTTCATTCGTAGCAGCTAGCACTGAGATTGAAGGAATTCGTTCGTGTGGACTGAGTAGAGGCGTTGTCATTGTTCAACGTTCGTGATCGCCACAAGAGGTAATGATTCTATCACTGATCATGCCCATTCGTAAGGATCATTAAAGGAGAAATTTTAATTCCGATGCGTTTTGGATCGTCCATTCTCCTTCAGTCAGTCCACTCTCCCCAAGCAAATTCTAAGCACAATCATCATTGACACTCCTAACAAATTATCCCCCACAAAGCCCAATCATATTTGGCATAACTCACAAACTTGGAATTCACATATTCCTCAAAAGCTCGAACATACATCGGCGTATTGCATACATAATATTGCATCATAGGTATCTTCTGAAATTCACACCCCTGTTATACTCAAGAATGATTCATCAAAATTCCTAATTTCCCAGCAATTGCTAGGAGTTTGTCCCCGTCATATTTCAAAACTTCCCAGCCGTTGTTAGGGATTCTCTCCCAGTAAAGTCGACATTCAGTCCCAATATTTCTCTGCATGTAAAGTCATGTATTACAACCGTTGTTTGGAATCGTCACTGAACTACTTTGTATCCTCTCAAGTTCTCCCCAGAAGAGTCAGGTATTACAGTCGTTGTTAAGAATCATCACTGAATTTCCATTCGTCCCCAACCAGAGTCAGGTATTCTTAGCCTTCGCTAGGAATCGTCTTTGAATTTCTTTTTCCCCGGGAAAGAGTCATCATTGAACTTGTTACCCAGTCGAGTCAGGTATTCCTAGCCGTTGCTAAGAATCATCATTGAATTTCATTCCTCAGAACAAGTCAGGTATTCTAGCCGTTGCTAAGAATCGTCGCTAATCTGCTCTCTTTTTCCAACCAAGTCAGGTATTCTAGCCGTTGCTAAGAATCTTCACTGAACTTTCAATCATCCTCAGACAGAGTCAAGTATTCCGACCTTTGTAAGGAATCGTCACTAAATTGTTGATCTCCCCACCAGATGTCAGGTATTCTAGTCTTTGCTAAGAATCGTTGTTGGACTTCTAGTTTCCTCATCAGAGTCATGTATTCTAGCCGTTGCTAAGAATCATCACTGTACCCTTTTAAATTATCTCCAAACAGAGTTAGGTATTTCTAGCCACTACTAAGAATCATCACTGAGCCATTTTATTTTTATCCCCAGTCAAGTCAGGTATTCCAGTCGTGCTAGGAATCTTCGCTGAATGTCTTTTTTTCCCCATAGTCAGGTATTCCAGTCGCTGCTAGGAATCATCGTTGAATCTAGAATTCCCCATCAGAGTCAGGTGTTCAAGTCCTTGCTAGGAATCACCATTATCTTTCTCCCCAGCTATCGCTAAAGGCAGTCACCCCTTTTACCAAAAACTTGTATTCCCCAACGGAGTTTCTTCCACACCCTTCTTCTTGAAGTTTAGTCACCAAACTTCCCTCTTTGAAAACATACTTATGTTTCATACATCGCATCACGTATCATGCATAATTATCATATACCATATTCATTTCCCGAGCAATTGATTTCATATAAAGATGATTTGCCATCCAATAAACACTTTCTCACATGTAATCCCCAACAAATCAAATTCATATCACTCTCATCCCCAACAAGGCAAATTTCTGGTTACTCTTTTTGGTATTTAATCTTCTCCTACCTTGAACGCATTAGAAGACGTTGTTATCCATACATTCAGGTCCAAGAAGATTGAATAGAGGCAATTGCCACACCCTCAAATTTACCCTACCTCCATATCACCCTCCATAACCCTAATTCATGAGCATACATCTCATACAAATCATCTCATAATCATTGGTACCTAATGATCCACAATGTTCCACAAACTAAAGGCATGAGGCTCATCTATGAAGCCTCAAGACCCACTGATCATGTTGAGGTGTGCCCAAGCCACCTAAACCTTAATCTCAATCCTCAAGCATCCCACAAGCTCGTAGAATAATTTAAGACATCTCACTCTCTCTCTAAGCCATAATTATATGGTGAGTCCCTATTAAAGACACATGAAGATTCATCTGGTCACCCAAGGACCTTAGCCCTAATGCTTGACCCCCATTGGCTTGTACAAATCATGGATCACCTTGAGCCTTGTTCATACCCCAATCCTTTGAATCATCTTAATACATCTCTTACATCACCAAACCCTAATTTGTATGACCATGGTTCTTGATGAAACTTGTAATTCAAGAAACCCTAGTTTGGGCATCCTTTGATCCCTAGCCTTGATTCATTTGATCAGCCTATCATATCATCATTCATTTACCATCAATTTAAGTAAAATTCAACCATAATTCACCATCCAAACACTCATTCGATTCATGTTACAAGTCATTGGTTTGGTCGTGGTTTTTGAACTTTCAAGGCATTGGATCCACCTATGAGCATGGCCTAAAATCACTTCACAAATCTCCAAGCTTCATTTTACATCATGATATGATCATATGAGCTTCAAACATCCACCATCGTGTCTTAAAAATCAAGAAATCACAAAATGGCATTTCTAGGTCAAGTTGGTTGGTCACATTTTGGAAATAATGGCATATGATTTGGCCCAAAGTCCATACCTTTTTCATCTTGCAAGCTTTTCAAGATCTTCTTAGATAAAAATGTCCTAATTGAGTCCCTCTTTAACTTTGTTTCAAGGTCCAATACCTAATTCATTGAGCAAGGACCTCAACATTTGCATTGGCCAAGCCGGTCCAATGTGCCTAACATGCCCTAGAAACATGACCAAGACCACCACTTTACCACATTGTCATTTCCAAACAACAACTCCTTTTGATCCGGTTCCTTTTTCATTTGATCAAGGACATTGCAAGGATTATTTGACACAAATTTCATGCAAAATACACGAGACAATTTCATTTGGCCTTAGTTCAAAAATTGGAAATAGTCATGATGCATAGGTCAGACCACAACCAGTCAGAATTTGCAAATTGATTCACCAAGTTCCCAATCCATACCAATCTGATCCCTTTTGACTTGTAACATGTTATACAACATATTAAGGCCCAATTTGAAGTCAACTTTGGTGTAGAAAGGTCACAAACCAAGAAACCCGAGCCATGTGCAAAATTTTGGTTTTCCCAAAAATGGATAAAAATAATAGCCACTCCAGCCATGTTTCAAGCACCCTTGTGTCTCCATTTTTATGCTAGAGCACAGACAAAATGTTTGGAAGGCAAACCAGGTCAGAACTTCAACAAAGTTTCCCCCACAAGCCTCCCACTTTGTCACTTTCGAGCTCAACCAGTTTCTGAAGCAAACCTCTCCATTCTCCCTCCAAACACTTCCCTCACCTTTCCTATAAATAGGGGAATATATTCCACTCTAAAAAAAGGCTTGAAAATCCAGAATCACCTTGCTGCAAAATCGAATTTCACCATTGAAAAGAGAGATTCCTTTTCTGATTTTCAAAGCTTTTCAACTCAAACCAACCACCTAGAATACTTCCATAAGCATCACTAAAGTTATTCCAAACCTTAACTCACATTTCCAACACCTCACCTGAGTTGCACCAACCCATTGGAGTTCACTTCTAAAACCGGTTCCGATCAGGTAGCTACACTCACACCTGTCATACCCTAAAATTTGCCCTCTCATTTTCATCCTTTCACTTAACCTTGTGCTTGAGATTCATCTGCATATATCATTCATTTGATTACATCACTCAAAGGTACAGACAGGTGAACAATCTAGGAGGTGATTATTGATAATTAATTCTCTATTCATAAGTCGGTCTGCATCATTATCATTCATATTTTGAAATAAACGTCATAAACAACAACCATCCATGAGTAATTTGACATGAACAACAACCATATAACATCAATCACGGTTTTCAATCAATTTATTGCATAAAAAAGAATCATATTCATTGAACTCATCAACAATCAATCAAAAGAGAAAGAAAAAAATCCTATTGGAGGTTAAGGGAAACATATCTACCCTTTATGATTAAGACACTCTTAGATGAATAATCCTCTTACCTTTAAAATTCAGCAAAAGCAAGCAAGCAAACTCTTTTGTGGTTCTCCTTCCCCAAGCACTGGCTCTCTTTCAATGCTCTCTAACTCTTCTCTTTTTCACGTTACTGACAAAATGCTATAAAATTCTTGTTTTCTTCTCTCCTCTCTCTCTCCTCTCTCTCTCTCTCTCTCTTCTCTCTCTCTCTCTCTCTCTCGCCTCTCTCTCTCTCTCTCTTCTCTCTCTCTCTCTCGTTCTCTCTCTCTCGCTCTTCTCTCTCTCTCTTCTCTCTCTCTCTCTCTCTTCTCTCTTCTCTCTCTTCCTCTCTCTCTCTCTCTCTTCTCTCTCTCTCTCTCTCTATCTATATATATATATATATTATATATATATATATATATATATTATATAATATATATATATATATATATAATATATATATATATATATATAACCTAATTAACTTTCTTTTAATTACACTATTGGTCCAACTAAACATAATCCCTTTATTACTAACCATCTATTTTCCATTATTTGCATTTTCTACCCCAATCTTTACTATTCTCTCAATTTCTATTAATTAATGAATTAATTAAATCCCACAAAAAACTAATTAATTAAGCACAATTCAACATAAATGTTGACATCTGCCAAACACGTCATAATTCACATAAAATAATCATTTAAATAAATAGATATCTAAATAAATAAATAATTAAATAAACGACTAATTAAATCGGGGTGTTACACATAGCACGTAACTATTTTGTAAAATAGTCGTATAATAATAATGATTCATTATAGGTTTCGACAAGGATTAACCACATGAAAAAGGAAAATAATTCTAAGGGCGACTTAATCGTGTCTTTTATTAGAAATTTCCAACTGTAGTTTACTTTCTAGTAGTTTTACAATTGTTTCCTCAACCAAATTAACCATGCTACGTGCACCCCCAAATTTACTTTATGTATTACATTTACCAAATGGCAAGTATGATCACCTTAACTTTGTGGAAATTAAAAAATATTTGTGGATCAACAATTTTCATTCACCACTTGTGAGTTTTTGTTGGCACAATTTTACTACTAATGCAATTTTATACCAAAAAATGGTGTTGTTGTCGGGGGCTGTTGATCACATTAACAAGGTGATATTATGTGATTATAGTTGCTATTAGTTATATTTAATTATTATTATTTAGTTATTGTTATAATTTTTTTCATTTATTTATTATTGTTGAAGGTATTTGCTTGATTAGTTACGCGCATTACAAGCTTGAAGGATTTGTTATTTAACCCTGAAATAGAAAGGACCGCTAAAGAAATATGAAAAGTTACTCGTCTAGCTAAGAAAGACGAGGAAGATGAAAAGATGTCACTACATAATTATAGTACTGGTGGACCACCTCAAAGGTTTACACTTGGATAACCTAAAGCTAGCCCACCTAGATGTACTCTAGGATATTTTGGGCAATGACTATCTAAAGAAGAGGTATCGAACAAATTTCAACTAGCGAATCCATATTTGTTTGACATTAAAAATTATATTCATAAAAGTTTGAGAGATACGCAATTTATCGCAAGTGCTCTAATAGATCCTTACAAACATTTGGCAAGGTTCAAAGAGACATCTTCGTTTTGCACTCCAATATGTATAATAGAAAATTCAAAAGAGGCTCAGATTGTTTTCTTTCCTCTTATTGGTAGATCAAAGGACTGGATAAAGAAGTTACCAAGTGGTGTGATAATTACTTGGGGTGTATTTAGAAAGGTTTTTTTTAGAGTTTTTATCCAATAAGAAAATATATGGACAATATGGCAGACACCATTGATCTTGAGTAAGGAGAGACTGAATCTCTCCATGATGCATTAGAAAGGTATAAACTTATGATTAAAAGATGTACATCATATAGACTTGATGATTTTGCACATTTACAGTATTTCGCACAAGGATTTAGAGAAAACTCAACACTCTTAGTAGATGCCTCAGTTATAGGCACTACGAGAAAAAAGTCTTATACATAGATAAAATAATTGATTTAGAATATGACCCAAAATGATTACAATGCAATAACGGATAAATGCATTAGAATAAGAAGAGGCGGAACACCTGGCACTCAAAATTATCTTTTAACAAACCAGAATCAAATATAAGTTCAACTGGATGCTCTGACCAAACAATTATCAAACTTCCAAAAGGGAAAACATCGGGTAAACACAAGTATAACAGGTGCAACAAATTGTAATGTGTGATTATTATGGCCGATGTCATGAAAATGACCAATGCAACTCATATGGTTTCCTCGACGAAGAAGCTAACTACATGGACAATTATCAAAGGGATAATACTTTCTCGAGAACATACACACCATAATAGAGAAACTACCAGAATATTAGAATATTAGGTGAGCGACAATCTTGGGAGTAGATCAAATCAAATCATGCAATATCAACCACGATATTAAAATCAACATCAGAGATAACCAAAACAATCACGTATAAATAAGCATAAATAATCTCAATAATATAATAGTTAATCTAAAAAAAAGTCAATTAAGATATCATCATGAGCCTCGACAAAAACAACACCAAGATGGGCCTCAACAACATCAACAATCAAGGAAGCCTTCTCAAACACATGAAGCTTGATCAAAAACTACTAACAATAATAATGAAGCGCTAACAAGGAATTTAGAATCACAAATTGACCAATTATTCAAGCAAGTGGTTGCTCAATCTACAAACAACAATGAAGGCATATAATTAATAATCTCAAAAAGAGTCAAATATGCTATGCTATCAGTTTGAGAAAAAGTAAGTTTGCTAAAGTGGCAAGTGTGAAACTTTATCGTAACAAGTTATTAGAGAAGATTGAGGTTATAAGTGAGTGTAGAGTTGGAGACAAATAAAAAATAGTAAGTAGAATTGAAAAGAGTGAGAGAAAATAAAGAAAGAGGTTGGAGAGAAAAATGTGAGTGAAGAAGAAGAAAATAATGAGAAAGAGGCCACACTACCTACAAACTTGTCTTATCCCCAAACAAAAAATAATAATAATATGAAAGAGAAGCAATTTAAAAAATGACACGAGATGTTTAATAGCATCCATAAAAAAATCTCATTAAATTTTTTATGTTTGTCTCAATTATATGTTTCTTTAAAAATTATTGTTATGTATCGCTTTTTTTTCTTCAGTTTTTTATCTTTCTAACAACACTAATATTTGTAAAATTAATAAAATTGTTTGAGTTTTTATATTCAATATTTTACAAGTTTTTCATTGTTATACCTTACTAATAATAAATAAGAGGTTGATTATGAAATAGAGCAAATGTTAGATGTAATTGCCTAAGATCAATGTAAAATTAAAAACACCGAGAGAAAGATAATAATTAAAGATTAATATCTAGCTCAAAATTTTGTTGAACTTTAAGAAACCTAAATAAGTGAGGTTTGACCCAAAAAATTTGTTTACTACTTTTTCTTAATATAAGAGGATCCATTTAAATGTGAAAATTTCTAGAACTTGCACTTTTTCTTTATGGTTAGTTATCTTGTTATTCACACGTTCAGGAAACAAATTATTGGTTACTGGGGTCTCTTAAGACTACATCATTATATTTTAATTATATAGTCCTTACTAGCTTTTTGAGACACATTCCTCAAAAAAATAAATTACATGTGGTTGGATTACAAATTATTGTAATTACTTATATCTCCATGAAGTTAGGTAGTCATAAAAAAAATCATAACCATAAGTGTTTTGGGTCGGGCAAAGATCTAATAGGAAAAAGACTTAATCATTATTCTAAGATCATTCCTCTAAAAAATGAACGTATAAATCAACTATGGTGCAAGGTCCCACACATGATCCAGACCATGGATCCTGACCACCGTTGGATATGATCCAATAGCCTCCCACATTTCAAGTCGTGAAGCGTGAGCACTCTAACCAATTTTCATATATAAGGTGCATCACAGAGATAAAATGTATGATTAAACTTCATTCTCACTCATAAATTATTTCTTATTTTTTTCATTCACAATGGTGTTGGAGTGCTAATCTTATAGGTCGGCCCTCTTTTCGTTGCACCCAAAGTACAAACTCATTGCATCAAGACATTACCGCATTATTTCACCGTTCATTTCTAGTTCTGAATTGGACAATAACAAAATTTTAAGTTTGTGGTTGCTCAGAAAATAAAAATATTCTAAATTTAGGGTGATGGTCTTAATATCAAATAACTCTAAAATAAAGAGATTGAGAGAAAGAAATATTATGAAAAGTGGTACAAGTCGAGAAAAAAAAGAGAAGAAAAATGAATGGGTATCTTTACAAATAACTTAGGATCATCCTTTAAAAATGGCGATTATGGTAAAAAGAAATCTAAAAATTAGATGAGTGAAAGAATTTAGTGTCGAAGTTCAAAAACTTAACCTACTTTCTCAAATTTATCACACATTAACGCAAGGCTCATTACAACCTTTAAGATCTCAAAAGTTTGTGTAATTATATTGATTTGATAGAGTGTTTAGAAAATTTTCACATATATGTTAAAATTGTTTTTTTTTTTCATATTGATTGAATGATACCCTTATCATTTGAGTGATAGGTGAAAAAAAAAAGAGAAATGATTAAATAAGATTGAGCAAGATCGAAGACTTTGAAATTATGAAGTTAGAAATGGATTCTAATAAATAGAGTTAAACTTAAACATTATCATAAAAGCACAAAAATTTATGTTTTTTTTATTCATTAAGGATAAGGAAATGTTCAAGTTAGGAGTTGTGATGAAAGTTCACCCCATCATATTTTTTAATAATATTTTTTTTTTAGTTTTCAAATGTTTTTACTGTTAATTTGGTTATGTTTTTCTTAGAAATTAATGAAGTTTCTAATGAATTTTTGAAAATACCGATCAAATCAAAACCAACCTACTAGAATAATTATGTGGTATTTTGTTATGGAAGTTATGATAAAGAAGTAATGAAAGGGTTTGCACACAAAAAATGCAAGAAGAAAGAAAAATTATAAATATGAGCAAAATCGTGCCGTACCATACAATCATAATGATATGATTCAAAGCATAATTCAACAAATTCAGTTATGGAAAAATAGTGGCATGCATGACATACTGGTGAACTCAAAGACTTTATCTTATCTTAACCTCTACATAAATTTTCCTCTTGAGAATATTTGTAACTCAAAGACAATCGTGGTCATAAGATCAATAAAAAACAATTTAAGTTATCATATTATATAATTTTTGATTTAAAAAAATAAAAAAATAAATCAAATTTAAAATTTAAATATGCGAATACTTTTCATCCTTCATTTCTCCCCATCTTTTCACTTCATTTTTTTTCACAGTGGTCTGTCATTTTTCTGGCTTAAAGTCAACCAAAAGTAAAGAATTGAAATCCAAAAATAGGATGGGAATCCAAATACAAATATATGATGGGCAGCGGTTATGCCACTAGCTAGTTGTATCCCTTTACACGTATGTATATACCGACATGCCTCAAATCCACTACATGTATCATCATTGGTAGAGAAATATTGCACCTCCTCCACTATCTTATATAACAGTCAAGAAACTTTTAATTACACTTTCACAATTCAATTGTCCTAACATAACAAGAGGCTAAGCAAAAACATGGACTCCAAAAATTAAGAGCCTCTCCATGGAAGAAGAAAATTGTAGTAATTTGGAGGAAACACATCAACAAAAGGATAATCTCAACAAAGGTATCATTTTATTTCTCTTTTATTTCTTCATCATCATTGCTAATAGTATATATAATCAATCTCTATTTATTTAATTTACATGTTTTAGAATATTTTCTCATTATTGAAAGCAAATAAGTGCTTTGCATTTTTCACTAAATAATTTCTTCCCAATGTCTCAATGTCTTATGTTGTGTGTAATATTATATTTAGAGATTCTTTTTTAACTCTATGATTTGAGTAGAGTCTAACTTAAATAGTTTAAATTAAAAAAATATTAATTGTTGAAACCCTATTATAATGGGTTATGAGTAATACTAGCACATTCAGTGTTTTTGTATAAAAAATATATAATTTTTTTAGAATAAATAACATTAAAACCACCGTCACTATAATTAAGCCACGGCAAGAGAGAAGAAAATAATAAGGCACCGCCATAATTAATTGGGATTAATCCATCGTACCAAACAAAGACTATAAAATTTGAATTAATTGCACCTCAAACAAGTTAAATCGTTATCAATTTGTGGTCCTTCACAATGATGTCTTCTATACAGTATGTATGACCTACCAAATTGATTACACTCACACACTCTCACATTAAATATCATATTTAAACAGTAAGAATTTAAGAAATTAATTTAATGATAACCAAACTTTTTATGCACTTTTTAATTAAGATTTTGGAAGAATAATATCAATAGATTATTTTCCAAAATATCCTTTTACAAAAAGGAAAAAAAAGAGAGTATAAAACGTGCTTATCTAAGAAAAAGTTCATTTTAAAAATATATTAAATAATATATGGATTAGATATATTTATTATTTAATATATTTCAAAAATTATTCTTTTTATGGATATTCTAAAACATATTTATTTTCAATATGTATTTTTTAACAAACCAAATGGCCTAAAAATATCATATTTAAATTTTATATATTAGTAATGAATATGTATATAACAATAGTTTACATATATCAATAAAAATAAAAGTAAAAATGAAATACATGCCTTCAATATAATTGGATAAATATGAAAGTGACAAAGATGTATGTAAATGCCAAAGCTTAACATTTGGTATGACCGTGGTTATGAGTTGTTTGTTTGTTTGTTAGCCACACAATTGGGCCCCTATCATGTGGTATACATTTTAATTCCCACAAATAATCAACATATAGAATCTAAGAATCTAAGGTAAAATTTTAAAATAAAGGCCACTAGATCTAGTATAGATATAAAATCAGCATTCGTGACAAATATTAGTGTAACATATAACATCACATGCATGCATTATTTGCCACCTTAAGAGGTTGTTATTAATATTATGATGTATGATTTGAATTCAAATCCCTGTGCTCTGTATTTAAAAAAAAAAACTTGTGCTTTGTTGGAAATTAATTATAGGTCACATTCCTTAGACATGAAGCATCACCATATATATATATATATATATATATATATATATATATATATATATATATATATATATATATATATATATATATATATATATTATATATATATATATATATATATATATATATATATATATATATATATATATATATATATATATATATGTGTGTGTGTGAAAATTCTTCTTTTATAGTTTTGTCTTTAAAAAAACAATATCTCAAATTGAAGAGAATGGATTTTATATATAAATCACTTTATTATCAAGATATTTTTTGGTATACTAGAATAATTATCACCAATTTTATTTTTGGTATTATATATTGCTAATATGCACCATCTAGATATTAAATGTTATAATCAGCCGATATCTTTTTTAGTTAGATAAATAAAATCCAAATTTTCTTTCTAAAATAAAAGGTATGGTTGTAATGTATATTTAATTTAGTTATTATAAAAAACAAAATTCCAAACAATTTTTGTTTCATTTTCGTTTTTGTCAACAAATTAGATGATTCTATGCTAAAGGCCAAAGAAGTCATCTACCTCCAACCAGCCTTTTCCCTCAATATTTTTGTCTTCCCTTCCAACCAAGTCTTCCAACTAGGTCCCTGCTCATAATGGCTTATGGCTGTATACTTTTTTATATGAATGTGAAAAATATAGTAAAAGTCTTACATTTAATGTGATAAATTTAAAAATATAAAGTGACGTATCAAATATAAAGAAGACATATATAAAATAAATCTACAACAAAATAAAAATTGAAAAAAACTGTTAACTATATTTTAAATTCTCTCACCTAAAGTGAAATATAAATTCAAAAAAGCTAAAAAGTTAATCTATCTACTTTAAACCTTTTATTTCCGTATATATTCTCAAATTTGCTTTCTTGTTGATTTTTGTCTTGAAATATTTCATCTAAAGTGAAATCATAAGTTGAAAAGTTTGTGTTGAAAAAGTAAATAAAAAAATTATAGATTCTAATCAAATTAATATATAATTTTTAAACTAAAAATATATACATTCTAAATTTATGAAATTTTTAACATCGAGATTGAATTTTTAATAATTACTTTAATAAAAAACATTTATTTATTTTAAAGTAGCTTCAATTCAGTTTATAATTAATTTGTATTCATAAATTGATGTAGGATTAATTTGTTTTTATAGATCAATTTTATATTTTAAATTGTTTAAATCCAATTTTGAATTTTTTTTAATGAAAAACAATATTTTATTTTTTTTAAAAGAAATAATTCTTTAAAGTATTATTTTTCATTTTTGAAAATAAAAAATTAAAGAATTTCGTTTGTTTTTTACTTTCTAACATTTTTTAATTAATTTTTTTCAAATAAAAATTAACTTTTATTTTTCTGAATTTTTTTTAAAGAAATCTTTTTTCCTGTTTTATTTATATATACAAAAATTTACATTTTTTATTTTCTGAATAAATCTTTGTTTTATATTTAACTTTCAATATTTTTTTAATTTTTATTAAAAAAATCAAATAGAATTTAAAAATAATTTATTTAACAATTTAATCTGATTTTAAATTTAAATTTGATTAAAGAAATTATTTATAATATGTTATTCAGTTCATTAACGATTAAAAAGTTTAATTTTTTAATTCAATGTAATTTAATTTATGAATATTGTCCTATTTATTATATGAAACTATTTTCTTTAGACAAAAATAAAGAAATATAAGGCTTGCAACTAACTAACTTTCTCATCTTTCATATTTTTCCTTTAAAATATTATCTCGTTAATTTAAGTTTTGCTTGTGGCTGTGTTTCCACTTGGCCTTTGTATACATTTAATTTTAACTAGTGAGGTTCTAGACTATATGTTTAATTATAGAAAACAAAAGACTTTAGGAGATTTTAATATTGCATTTTTTGTTCTTTACACCAAAAGACTTAATAATATTATTAATTGTGCTTTTGCTTCTTTTGATTTAACTCATCTTATTGGTGGATTATACTATGATTGTTACTTTGAAAGTTAATATAAAAAAATTGATAGTGCGATTAGTTGCTTCTTACGTACATAATTACGCCTTTTGCATTTTATTCTTTATTATATCATCGTGGTGTGTGGTAAAGTGTGGAACATGTGGTTATGTATATGCTTTGTTTTTCAACAATTTGTCTCAATCTTTAATAGGAGTGAAAATAGACTAGAATAAGAGTATAATAGTTTAATTTGGGTTGATTTTTAGTTTAAAAAATATTTGAATGGATAAAATATTAAATTAATTGATTTGATTTGTTTGAATTTTTTTTCTTTTCGAATAATTCATTTATTTTGTAATAATAATTTTATTTTATGCTAACATATTTTTAAATTATCATTTTCTCAAACAAATTTTTTCTTATTAAAATCAAATATATCCTAAAAGCCTACACAAAAAGGAGAGGGAATAGGTGAAAACCCTTTCAATAAGAGATAAATCTAAAAAATAAAAGGCACACCTAACTTATTTTTTAAGTTGTCAGAGGACTTATTCAGAGTTAACAGACACAAACACATTTACATTAACGAGGGAGTCTGACTTGAACCAAAGCCGATACCACCCACGCTTCTTAGCAATCTCGATACACTCGAGAAAAGCACACAATTCACAAAATATAGCACTTCGGATCTAAAGGCTCTTCAGAGGCTAAAAGAAAAAGGCATGTGATATCTCTAAAGATCCCCCCATTAACTACAAAAGAAGGAGTTTCAGTATAAGCCTCATCCATGTTGCACTTGGTCCAATTTCCATTCGGAGGAGTCCACAAAACCTCTTTGATGATAGGCGCCCTTGGGGGACATATAGGGACCTTGAAGGCCTTGATGGTGGAGAAAACATCCAAACCACCCTTGAAGTTAAGCCTCATATTAGCTCTTGTACATGCCAAAATAAGGTTGCAAACAGAACTAAAATGGCAAGACTTATCTTGAAATTAGATGGTGTTCCTTGTCTGCCAGATAGCATTAATCAAATGGATGATGGAAGATTTAATAATAATGGGGCTTTGGGTTTTAGGCCTACTACAAAATTTCCAAAGATCCTCCATGGACTTATAAGGAATAATTTGTCTAATAACAAAACCAAGCCAAATCCAGAGCTTTACAACAAATTCACAACTAAAATATAAGTGGAATGTTGATTCAGGAGAGCATTTGCAAATAGAACAAACTGAGGGAAATGACATGCCTCTTAGATGAAGTTGGTCATTTTTAGGTAACTTCTTGTGCATGAGCCTCCACACAAGGAGGGATTTAGAGGGAGGAATGTCTGAACTCCAAATGATTTGAGCCCAAGACACTGCAATGGCATTTTATTGCTTGAAATAATAGACCTATTTGAGGGACAATGAGCCATGACCCGAGGGAGACTAAATGATTTCATCTTTACACTCAGAAGGAAATAAGAGAGTAACTTCCATTTTGAATTCCAAAAAGGGGAAAAGATCCTTCCAGGATGTAGGAAAAATCCAGACTTGATTTTGCAAATAGTCTGACACTTTAGCATTAAGGTTGATTAAGTGTTGCAGGTTAGCTTCCAACAAATTAACAAGATGATCACTCACCAATTGTCTCTCAAGACAAATATGCTTTTGCCATCCCTTATCAACTAACATGAGTGATTCTTGATGATTTGCAGTTCAACTTTAAATCCTTCCCAAATAGTATAAGGGATATTATAGTTAATAGTAACATGTCTCCCAGCACCTTAGCTCTCATAATACATGCCTAGTCTTCATGAGAGTTCACCATCTCCCAAGCTAGCTTAAGGCTCGAAGCCTCACTAAGGTACAAAAGAGACATGATCACAAGCCCTACAATATCTTTAGGCCTATAATATTTTCCAAGCAACACTCACAAGATTTTTCTTATTGATATCTCCTCCCCAAATGAAGTTCATTTCCTTTTCAATCCGCCTCAAAAGGAAAATAGAACAACAGTATACGAACATGGTGTGAGTAAGCATGACATGAACCACATATTACACCAACATAGTTCTACATGCAATGGAGAGAAGAAAGACTTTCTATACCACGAGCTTACTAACTAACTTGTCACAACAAAGTACAGGTGGAAGACCTTGGCCCATCCTTTAAAAATGGGAATGCCCAAGTAGGTGAAAGGAAGACTACCCCTATTGAAACATGTGTTATTTTCTAAGTGATATGTTCTAGAAGGACTCATTCCGCCAACAAAAATGACAGACTTAAAGGAATTACAATTTTGCCCATAGATGGAAGCATAATTAGATAATAGTATGATTATAGCTTGAATGTTTGAATTAGTACCTTTGCAAAATACCAATATCTCATATGTATAATAAATATGAGAGGGAAATGTAACCTGTCTTGAACCCTTAATAGGATCCAAGTGGGCTTGATTCACCAAATTAGTAATGTTTTTACTCATGACCCCCTCTGCTAAGCAAAAGAGAAGAAGAGATAAATGATCTCCTTGTCTGACCCATCTTCCACACTTAAAATGCCTTTGAGATATGTCATTAATAATGATTGAAAGATGGGTAGATTCCAGATTTGACTTAATCCATTGGCAGAATATTTTTTTTTTCCGTTTTTTTTTCAAAAACCTTTTTTTTTCATTTTTTATTTTCTGAATAAATATTTGTCTTATATTTTCACAAAAATAATTACGTTTTTTTATTGATTTTTAGAAAATTATATTTTTGTAAACTTTAAATTTCAATATTTTTTAATACTTATTAAAAAAATCAAATAACTTTAAAAATATTATTTAACAATTTAATCTAATTCTTAAATTTAAATTTGATTAACATAATTATTTTTAATATTTTATTCAACTCATTAACGTTAAAATAGTTTAATTTTTTAATTTAATGTAATTTAATTTATGAATATTGTCCGATTTATTATATGCAACTATTTTTTTACACAAAAATAAATAAATATTAGGCTTTCAACTAACTTTCTCATCTTTCATATTTTTCCACTTGGCTGTGTTTCCACTTGGCCTTTGTATACATATATTTTTAACTAGTGAGGTTCTAGACTATATGTTTAATTATAGAAAACAAAAGACTTTAGAAGAATTTAATATTGTATTTTTTGTTCTTTACACCAAAAGACTTAATAATATTATTAATTGTGTTTTTGCTTCTTTTGATTTAACTCATCTTATTGGTGGATTGATTGTTATTGTGAAAGTTAATATAAAGAAATGATAGTGCGATTAGTTGCTTCTTAAGTGACATAATTACGCTTTTGCATTTTATTCTTTATTATATCATCTTGGTGTGGTAAAGTGTGAAACATGTGGTTATATATATGCTTTGTTTTTCAGTTAGGATCGATTATCTTAATTGATGAGTTGGTTTCAAACATTTTGTCTCAATCTTCAATAGGTGTGGAAATAGGTTAGAATAAGAGTATATATATATATATATATATATATATATATATATATATATATATATATATATATATATATTATATATATATATATATATATATATTATATATATATATATATATATATATATATATATATATAATATATATATATATATATATATATATATATATATATATATATATATATATATATATATATATATATATATATTATATATATTATTAATATATATATATTATATATATATATATATATATATATATATATATATATATATATATATATATATATATATATATATATATATACTCCATACTAATTTATAAGAAAAAAACATTCATTTTTCTTGCTACAAATTATAAGAAAAAAAACATCAAGTTTATTTCATCTAATTATTTTATTCTAATTCATCTTCTCCAAGGTAAAATAAATATAAAATGCTTTTAATTTGATTTCTCTCTTTTCTCCATAAACAACAACCAATTAAAATTGTTTTTACATCTTTCCAAAAAACATATTTCAAAAAAGACATCAAATTTTAAATTTTCTTAATAAGTGTAAAATATTGGATTTTTACTTATAAATTGATACGGAGTAGTATATATATATATTTACATTAATGAGGGAGTCTGACTCGAGTCAAAGCTGAGACCACCCACACTCCTTAGCAATCTCGATACACCTAAGAGCAACACAAAATTCACATAATAGAGCACTCTTCAAATCTAAAGGCTATGTGAAGGCTAAAAGAAAAAGGCATATGCTATCTCTAAAGATTCGTCCATTACATGCAGAAGAAGGATTCTCAGTGTAAGCCTCATCCACATTGCACTTGATCCAAATCCCATTTGGAGGAGTTCACAAAACCTCTTTGATGATAAACGCACTTGAGGGGAGGATAGGGACCTTGAAGGCCTTGATGGTGGAGAAAACATCCAAACCACTCTTGAAGATAAGTCTCATATAAATTTAATGTTCCACTCATTCATATGAGATGTGAGACTTAATCACTCACACTTGCATCTAACATTCTCTCTCATAAGTGTCAGTCCCTTACATTCTCTCAAACTCTCGCTCCTCCACCAATCAAAGCAAAAATAAAAAACACATCACAACACAATTACATAACGTGAAAACTAAAAAACCGGAAGAAAAAAAAGCACGTTCGTTGTCAAATGAGAACCAGAGAATAATACTGTAAGAACACATAATTTATCATCAACCACTAGAGACCTCTACTGCACTCATATCCTCCCAAAACAAATATTTAACTACAACTTACAATATTCTAACACAAGAGTATAAGAGAACAAAAAAATACAAGTTTATAGTACTTTTATTTGGTGCATTTTGTAATGAAAAACTTAAAACCTTTCTATAGTATTGAATACTCTTCCTTTACAAGACTAAGTAATGTGAAACTTCTTTAACCTATATATTTTCAAACAATACTAGAAGAGCACGATATTAAAATAGATAAAAATAAAAACTAACTACTTAAATGTTAAACATAAAATCGACGACCAAAACAAATGTTAGTGTAAAATTTTTTGGTGAGTGGATCTAGTGGTGACGACCGAAATGGAGGCGTTGAGCTACATGATTTAGGGTGTATGGTGAATATCAGAATTTAATATTTGTCGTGACCGACAAATCTTATTTTATGGTTTGTTATGATTTGTAAAAAGAATAAGTAAATTGAGGTAACACAAGTGTTGTGTTTGTGTTGACCAACAATTCATAGACCAACAAACATGAGATAATTATACACATGTATTTTGCGTTTTTTAAAAATTAAAATTGAGAATCAAATCAAACTCGTTCGATTTTCATTAGTTCGATTTAATTTTGAATCAAACTAAAATATATCCATGTTTTCTCCATTTTATTTTGGTTTAAATTTTTTATTTAACAGGTATTATGAGATCCGCTCCCAACAAAATTTTTTGTGTAAAGATTTTATTTTTATTGTTTTGGAATTTTTATTTTATTATTATATATATATATATATATATATATATATATATATATATATATATATATATATATATATATATATATATATATATATAAAGTGAGAGAGAATAAATGGAATAAGTTCTCACGCATTTCCAACATATGCTTGGTTTTTCTTATCGTAAAAAGTTAGAATGTTTTGTTGGTAATAAATGTAGAAAAGTAAGATTGAAGTGGGCCTAGAATGAATTATTGTCAACAACTAGGGTCTTAGACAAATAGCTTAGGTCATTTAGGAGGTTCAAACTTTCTTCAATATCAAAAAGGTTAGATTGATGTGTAGAATGTTGAAGACAAACAGGTCAAGTTTGATGTGTACTTGCTTATCCTTCAGCCACTTTTTTTAAGTACAATTTATACAAACAAGAAGAATCATCAACTTAATACAAAAGTAAATTTTTATTCATTAATTTTGTTTAATAATATATTACTAATTTTTTATTAATAATTAACTTTTAAACTAATTTTTTTATTAAATACAATAACTCTACTATTTCTTTTATAAAAAAGTTAAATTCATATCTATTTAAGCATGACAAATTAAATATTTAAGTGTGACAAATTAAATATTTTAAAAAAAATAGTTTGCAATTATATTTATTATAAATATTTTTTAATAAGAAAACAAATTTATTAAATAAAGTACAAGATAACCTAATTGATACATCAAATTTCAAACAAATAAATGTATAAAGTTTTAATTTATTCTTAAGAACATTTATGAATTATGATGCTAAACTCTATGTTAAGTGTTTAATTTCATAAATGTACTAAAATAAACTCCAAACAATTTAATCACTTGCATGTTTAAACCTACTTTAAACTCCACTTCATGGGTCAAATCTAGAAAATAAATTCAATTAAATTTTTCCTAAAATATTCCCCACACACAAAAAAGTCCAAAGAAACTAAGAGTAAAAGTTGAATATATACAACCGTGTATGAAGCACTTCAAAAAGGTAAAGTTGGACCACACCTTTATTTCTAACTAAGCTAACATAACTAACAATTTTTTTTCTTAAAAAATAAAAAAACTCTCCGACCATAAATAATTTAACTATTTTATCATTTTATATAGATTAAAAATTTACTTTTATTAAATTATTATTATTATTTTATATTAATGCATCATAAATATAAAATTTAATTTAATTAAGACTACTCACTCGACAAATATTCAGTTGAATTCTCTTCGATCGACAAAAAAATCACATTTATACCGTCACAACATTATTAATAATTGAGTCCCGAGTTCCGTAAAAACAAACTTATTTTTATTTATAGTTTTACGATAATGATTTTTATATCAAATTCTTCTAATCTTTATCGAATGATTATCAACATTTAAATGCGACTTTTCGTACGTTTAAGAAATGTAATAATTATGGTATGAAAAAGATAAATTATGAAGAATTTTACAAAATCATCCTTCATTATTGATATTAAAGAATAATAAAATGACTTATATTACGATAATGATTTCTCCACAATTACAAATTAACATAATTGAAGAGAGAATAATAAATATTAAAGAATATAATAAAAAAATAAGACTAATAATTTAGTGGTATTATAAAACGACTTATATTATGGTACAAAATATTTCTTTAAAATGATATATAATAAAAAAAAAGGAGTTAGTAGTATTTACTCATAAAATTTGACTAACAATGATTTAACATATAAATATTATTTGAAACTCAGACCTCACACCCATTGTCGTATTTATTTAAAAAACTAAAAAAATTTGATTATTTTGAGATAAATAAATATTCATTTTCAAATAAATAGAATGTTTGGGACCGACCACTACCGAATTTCTTTAATTAATTAAATATTTTGAATCCATTATCATAAAAAAAAAGTTGTATAAACTCATTTTATTTTTATTTTTCTTCCAGAATCTCTATAAAAACTGAATTAAATTTCCCAGTCAAAACCTCAATCTTCAACTACCCCCCATTCTTCTCGTTTTTCTTGTTGTTGTTATCTCCCAAATTCTCAATCAATACATTTTGTTCAATTTTCATGCCAATTTTCAACAGTTATGAAGAAAAGGTCACACTCACATCATCATCAACAGGTACAGGATTTTAGTTTTTTTACTTTTATTCTTTTTTTTTTGTGCATTGTTGTTGTGGTTTTTGGGGTTTGTTGATTTTGGGAAAGTGAAGAAAATTGCAGAGAACATGGGCTGAATTGTGTTGTTTGGGTTGCTCCTCCATACAGCTTTTTTGGGCAAGAGTGGTTATGCGTAAATGGCTTAATATTGGTAGCAGTCAATCTGATTATAGTGCTGATCCTGAAGATGAAGATGATGATGCGGATTATGATCAAGATGATCCTCAAAATTATTTACAAAATGAAGGTTACTACTCACTTAAATTGTTAATTTGGAAAGTTTTATTTTTAGTAAAATTTTCAAGTTGGTTCTTGAAATTGTAGTCTTGTATTGTATCAACCTTTATCAATACCTCAAAATTATCTATGGAGTTGTGAAATTTTAACTGTGTTCGTACCTTTGCTCGGATCTGTTATCAAACACATCATGACATTATTCACTTAGTTTCAAATTCATTCTGATATTCAGGGTCATCTTAAGTTTTTGGTGGTCATGTGTAAGTTATCCACAGTTCAGGGGCTCTATTAACCAGGGTTTAACTTTGGCATATTTTATGAGGCCTATTTAGCCATGGATTAACCCTGACAAATTTTGGACCCTATGTGGTAGTCCGCCTTGCACGCCCTCAAAGATTACCCTGCTGATATTATGAATTTAATGTCATTCTTATCACTACAAATATCAACGGAGAGACGAATTTGATAAGCTTTTGGCCATTTATGGGATCATTTTTTGAATATCGATAATGTGAGGGAGTATATATTTGATACAATTTCAAGGACTAATTTGGCTTTTTACTCTTTTTTCCACTAAAAGTATCTCCGAGGAAAGAGACCATTTCCCCGTAAAAAATCATTCTATCAATAGGGTCGAACTTGAGTGATAGTTTCGAAAGTTTAGAATGCATTTGTCAAATGATTTGAGAACTGAGATTGTTTATAGCTCTTTTGTCATTTGGAATCGGTTGTTGTAGTCTCATTTTGAGTTTGGTGTGTTATGCAGTATGGGGAAGACAATCACCGTTTATGGATGGCACAGGTGTTGATGCTCCACCTGAATCAAATGGTGACTTTTTCCATACATTAATTAAGCTCTAATTTATTGTCTGATGCACGTGATTTTATACATTTAACTCAAGATGTAAAATTCGGTCTCTGCATTAAATTATATCATAGGTGTACTGAATTGTAAATAAGTATCGACTCAAATATAAGCAAAATATGGCCTTAGCATGTTGGACTTGCTTACAAGCAATTTTTGATTGACTTGCATTATAGTATCCTAAATTTCTATTGAATTGCAGACTTTGTTCCAAGGTTAAGGAAACAGAAGTCATCGACTTATAGATCTCAGTATATTAACACAAAGGAACTGAGGTGAGACACTACTACCATGTTTATTTAACAATCGCGAGATGGAAATTATTGCAATTTTTTGAAAGTTTGAAGAGCACAGTTTATATGGTTGTATAGTCAAAGCCTCCCATATCTTGATTATGGTGTTTATGTGACTCGTAGGGTATGTGCTGCGACATGGAATGTTGGAGGAAGGCTTCCACCTGATGACCTAGATATTGACGAGTGGCTCGGTGTCGATGAACCAGCTGACATCTATGTCCTCGGGTAAATTCTCTACCGGTTGTTGCCGAGCATAGTTATCAATGTGCATAATGATAAGATGATGTGTTTTGAAGTACTGACACATACATAGGCGGCTGAAACGACACTGACACGTAACACATGTGTCGGCGTAGGACACCAGACATACCTTCAATGTGAAGGGTCGGGGCTACATATGTGTTGATGAACCGAATCATAAAATTATATTTTACTCCACTTTCAAGATTGCACAGAAACTGATTGATATGATGCCATTCTCTAATAACTTCTATTTCATGCATATCTAGACTTTTTCGATTTGTTTGATTGAATGAATGCCTTACACTTGCAGTCTTCAAGAGCTTGTACCCTTAAATCCCGGCAATATTTTTGGTGCTGAAGATACTCGTCCTGTTTCAAAATGGGAGAATATTATTCGGGAAGCACTTAATAGAGTCCAACCTTCAGTAACGAAGACCAAATGTTTCAGTGACCCTCCATCTCCATCAAAATTTAAGCCATCAGATGATGGCCCTGATATAGAAGAAGAAATATTATTCGAAAGTGATAGTGACATCGGCGAGGAAGTCCATCCTTTGGATGAATCACAGAATATTCCTGATGGTAGTACTACAAGCAAAATCATGAATACCAGTTTACTGGATTCTGACATTACTGATAGTGCCAATTCTAGTGTCCCAATTGTCACCGATTATAGAAGACAATATACTTTTCCAAAGAAGTTCGATTGGCCGCAAAGTCCGTCAGAAAACTGGGATGCTTCAATTTCCCAAAAGACCAAAAAACTAACCAGAATGCTAAGTGGATCTGAAAGGATTGGCTTGAGTTGGCCGGAGCCTCCATTACATCTAGTATCTCAGAGAGTTTTGGAGAGACCGACTTCTTTTAAATCATTCAAATCCTTTAAGTCATTAAAATCATTCAAAACATATAATGCTTTCAAGTCAATTATGGATGAAATGCCGGGAATGGGTTTGCTTCCTGAAATTGACCTTGAAGCTTTAATAAAGCGGAAAAGAAGATCTCCATATGTAAGGATTGTTAGCAAGCAAATGGTCGGAGTTTTCATCACCGTATGGGTTCGCCGGAGTTTACGGAAACACGTTCACAATTTAAAGGTCTCAACCGTAGGTGTTGGCATTATGGGATATATTGGTAACAAAGTATTTTCCCTTTCTTCAAACTATATTCCCTTTTCCCTATCTGTTTCGCTTAGTGTTCTATATCATTATTGCACGAGCTTATAACAATTTTTCCGACTTTCCAGGGATCAGTATCTGTCAGCATGTCCATATATCAGACACTTTTTTGTTTTATATGCACACACCTTACATCCGGGGAAAAGGAAGGAGACGAGCTTAAACGAAATTATGATGTTCATGAAATACTGCGCAGAACACATTTTCATTCACCTTCTTATGTTGGGCTTCCAAAAGGAATCCTCGACCACGAGTGAGTGCAAAATTCAATAACCATAACAAATTGACTTGTTATTTTACTTCTTTAGAACTGTTGTACGTTTTTACACATTATATGTTGCCTCATGTGCTGGCGTTCTAGTTCTTTGTTTCTTCATCTTATAGCTTAACTATTTTTTTATCATATATCGAAAGGTTTACAATGTTATTATTGCAACATTTTATCGGCTTAAAGTTGTTGGAAAGAAATGCAGACCATTATTCAGTGAAATGGGTAGTTTGCTTACTTGTGTTTCATTCACTTGGTTTGAACTTTTTTCGTGTTTGTATTGTTATTGTATTTGCGTCTTCTAATGTTTTGTTATACAATTTTTTAACCAATTATAATTTATATGCAGAAGAATAATTTGGTTGGGTGATTTGAATTACCGTCTCAACTTATCAGATGTGGAAACAAAAGCTCTTATCTCGAAAAAACAGTGGTCGAAATTGGCTGAAAAAGATCAGGTACTACAGGAATTATTGTATGTACTGCTCAATAACATTCATCTAGAACACAACTTATAACTCCGGTGTTTTCGAGCTGATTGAAATCATACCATTTAGGCTTAAACTTTTGTGAAATGATAGTATTCTGTAAAAAAAAAATTTGTTTCATGCTGTATGAAATGTGAAAAGGTTAAACTTCAATAAATGAACTCAAGTTGCTAGTTCATCAAGCGGATTAGTAAATTGAAATCTTACTGTGACAGCTCATGCGAGAAATCGAGAACGGTGCATTTGTTGGATGGTCAGAAGGGGTGTTAAATTTTCCACCGACTTATAAATACGAGGTTAATTCAGACAAGTACTACGGAAATGACCCAAAGGCTCCAAAGCGTACACCAGCATGGTATGCTTTCATTTAGCAGAAAACTCTTGCATGTTTCTAATCCTATGCTTTTATTTTTACGGTTTTATCTATTTAATTAAGTACCACTAGATTCTTTGGAGTTTGAAAGAGTTTATGGCTGTTCTTAAATCTAACTACTAGATGTAAGTGTTTGAGGTGTTGATAAATTTTTCGTTTCAGGTGTGATCGTGTTCTCTCATACGGAAAAGGATTGAAATTACAGAGTTACAGAAGGACTGAGCTTAAATTATCAGATCACAGACCCGTGACTGCTACATATATCGTTGAAGTTGAGTTGTTCTCACCTAGGAAGCTACAGCGAGCCTTAACATTCACGAACGCAGAGATTGAAAATGAAGAAGCCATTAAACATTTAGTTAGTTGGAAATAGCTGCTTAATTTGAACAGGTGAGTTATTGTTATTCGATATATCATCATATAACACTAGCATGTCTTGCGTGTATTTCTGCATTCAAGTTGCCATATTTTTCTCTTCAACATATTGATCCCTACAATCATGACTTGGTTAAGTAATCACTTATAAAAAAAGTGCTTATTATGCAGGGATTGTAAAGGACATTGATTATTTCCAGAATTTCAATTTCAAGGAGCATCAGTCATAGCTGCTGCAACTTCTAACACAGATTGCCAACCACTAAATATAATTTTTTTTTTCTTTTTGGTTTTCTACTTTCAACATTTAATGAGGAAATAGTTTCATTTTTATCTTTTAGAATCTTTCCAATAGGATTTAGGTTTAGATGTTTGAATGGTTGTATCCTATATATATATATATATATATATATATATATATATATATATGTAATTGTGTGATTGAGGTGTGTATTATTATGTGTTGAAAGTGAGAAAAATATACATAAGAAGTAGAATCTTGAGTTCACAGGTTCTGAACTTGCCTTATATCAGAGTCTTGGGTTCACAGGTTCTGAATTTGTCTTATATCAGAGTCTTGATCAAAACTAATATGGATGAACACTTTCAGAGTTGTTGACTTGATATAGACAATAATCCTTTGAAGTAGAATCTTCAAAACTGTTGATGACGCTTCTTCAAAAGTTTCAGAGTCATTCCTTATGACAGATTCTGCATGCTTCAAATTGCTCCGGTCTTTAGAATCTTGTTGATATTTGAATAAGGTTGGTCATTCGAAAGACTTAAGTTGACTTTTTAGAGTCTGAAGGCTTTGGCTCTGATTCTTCAGAAGATTCAGAACAACATTGCTTCTCTTTAATGGTTCTTATAAGTGATTAACTTGATTTGTATCAAGATTAACGTCTTTTGATCCTACACACTAGAATAACCATTAATAATTGTTCTTTAAATAATTTTTTATCATCAAAATCTTTTAAGGGCATGAACAAATCTTGTTCCAACATGTGTAAGATCTTTAAATAAGAGTTCTACATATTTATAGAAATAAAGACTTATTTTTATTTAACAAAGTTGTTAAGATTGAGATTTTGCTTAAAGTAGGAGAGGGGGTGATAAGATCCAACCAAAACAATTATTTTAGCAACCAGATATTCCAAAATCTTTGCAACCAAGAAAAAGAGAAAATATGGAGGAAATAGGGGAAATTTAGAAAATCTTAAACTACATGGAAATGAAGCAATAAATCCTCATAATGTAAGTACCATCCTAAGCTCATACCGCATAATCATAATCACCCTGGTTTACTTCTTCAATTTTTCGTTATTTTGGAAATTCAAAGATAAAATAGAGCATTGCATTGAATTTCATAGATTAGTCTCCCTAACCAACATAACTTGGCTATGATATTCAAATTTCATAAGTAAATGAAGTTAAGATGGCCATTTGATAACGAGATAGCGAAATTCATTTTAACTGAAGTCCTGATTAAATAACAAGATTGTTATAAAGAGGAATATGTTGGGAAAACTCAAATCTTGAAATTATCTGAATTGATCTTTATGAATAAGAAACAATATTTTTTTATTGATCACGCCTCTTGTTCTTCACCCTTTACTCAGGTCAAATGACAACTCCTTTGTTGCAAGATGATTCTACACTATACAAAGAATTGAAAGAAGATAACAATACAATTGAATGTGAGAGAAAATAGAAATTTATGGAGGAAGAAGATGAATGTATATTATTGTGCAAACTGCACTCAAAGTGTTTGTTATAATTTGTGTTAATCACAATTGTGATTTTAGAATCTACACAATGCAAAACTAATATAAAACTTGTTTAAAATGAAATATAGCTCATCTCTATTTATAAATGAGATTACTTGCACTCCTAGTAATCACAAAAATAACTAACTCAACTAAAACTAAGCTAAGTTAATTATTTTGAATTTGTCGATTCCTTCGATGACTATATGCTTCGACTGCATCCTTCGACAGGCTATATTTGACTTTCTGTAAAATATAGCAAATACAGATTGTTTGACACAAACTAATTTCGATACTAGTCGAATACAAACATATTACTTTGACTTTGACACAAAGAATTACATATTTAACACACCACCTAAATCATTGTGTCTAAGTTATGTATATTCATCATTGTTCTTAATCTCATGAACAATTCGACCTGCAGAACCTTTGTCATTATATCTGCAATCTAATTCTTTGATCTACAATGCTCCATGCTCAACTTTCCATTCTCTACATACTCTCTTAAGTAATGAAACCTCATTTCGATGTGTTTGCTTCTTCCGCGTGCTATCGGATTCTTCGTCAGGTTGATAGTCGACATGTCGTCGATCTTCATGGTCATTGCTCCATGATTCTTCCATGTAATTTCTTCGACTAGATTCATAATCCACATTGCTTGGCATGCACATAGCGAAGCTGGTATGTATTATTCTTCACATGATGATAAAGCTACCACGGGTTCCTTTCTCGAACTCCATACGACTGACGCACCACATAACATAAACACATATCCTACTGTCAATTTTCTATCTTCAGCATCACCATACCAACTAGAGTCAGTGTAGCCCACTGTCATACCCCAAAATTTTCCCTCCACCTTTTTATTTTCATCTAACTCACAACTTGAGGTTCATTTATACCCACTCATGTTTCATTCATGTGCATCATTCTCTCATGATTAACACCTAACAAGCAGGACAGATTCAAGGTTTATGGTTGGTAAAAATAAGGATTTTGCTTGAAGATTGTGGTATTGCTCATGTGGAGTGAAACCCTAATTTCTTGATCCTTTGGGGCCTTGATTCTTGAGTGTTTATACCATGGTATTCATAGGGGAATATCAACCCTAATTCTTGATTTTGCTCTTATGGGACCTTGTTGTTGACCTTGTCGATATTTTGACTTGATTTCAAAACCCTAATCAGGGATGGTTGATGCTTAAGGCCTTGAAGGTTGCATCTTGGTGTCCATTTCACACCAAACCCTAATGGTAAATCCCATTGGCTTGAGACGTATTTGAGGAGCTTTGTGTCTGGTTTGAAACTCTAATAAGGGATAGTTGGTGTTCAAGTTCCTTGTTTGGTAGACTTTTGGATTTGGGATTCATCAAAATCCTAGATGCTAGATGCTTGAGGCCTTGGAGTTTGGATTATGGAGTTTAGTCCATGATGAACCCTAATTCTTGATCTCGAGGTTTGTGAACCTTGGGGGCTTACTTTGAGGGAGTGGAAACCCTAGTTTGGTTCATGGCAATGGTGGATAACTTGTGATGATTACTCATTTGGTTTGAGGCTCTTAATTATGGCTTGACACTTTGAACTTTGACCTAATAAATCCTAATTCTTGGTGCCATGTATTTGGTCACAGATGAGCTTGCATTCATGATTCTTATCCATATTCCATTTATTTGGTTCATTTTTCATATGGCATTGAAAAGGGGTTGTAAACTTGATCATTTTGGCATAAGTTGACTTTTGGTCAACTGGTGACTTTTTGGTCAACCAGTTGACCAAAGTCAACTCATCATCCTTGACCATCTGAGGTTTGTATTTATGCATTTTATAATATTCATGATCAAAATTATGGTTCTATTTGGTTTTTGCATAACGTCGAGGCTTGTTTTTATGGATTTTATAATATTCATTATCAAAATTAGGGTTCTATTTAGTTTTTGCATAACGTCGATGCTTGGTCCATTTTCAGGTTGGACCTTCTTTTGGACCAAGGAACCAGATCTGTGACCAGGTCCAAAACCTGGTCAAACCACCAAAAGGACCGTTTTTTTTTCTTTTTTTCTTCTTTTCATTTTTTAATCAACCATTAGCTATGTAAAACATTTTTTAAGCCATTTCCATACATTGTAAGCATTCATATAGTATTCCATAGAAACATTTTATATAAAACAAGTGAAATTTGATTGAATTTAAATCACAATTTTGGAAGGTTGAATCACTTTGAATTAAAATCATGAATGGGTTCTTCCATAAGCATTTATATTACATGAACATTCTTCATTACCATCCATCCAATTTCTAAATTAAACATTCATATACACAACCAAATTAATTCCATTTCAAACCAACACCAAATTAATTCCATTTTAAACCAAAATCAAATTACTTTCATTTCAAACTAACCTTCAAATTTCAATTACAATTCAACCACCAATTTACAATTTCAAACCAAATTCCATTCACAATTAACATCCAAATGTCATTACAACATTCAACCAATTCCAAAATTAAAACATTCAATCCCAAATGAAATTGTCCAAAAATCGATTCCAAGCAAGCAAAGGCACTCCATTGCATTCCATCAAGCTCAGCCAAACCATGTCTAAACTCGATCAAGCTCAGCCAAACAATAACCTGCATAATTTGCAGAACACAGTAGGCATTTCTTCCTCAACTGATATTAAAACCTCACACCAACAAACTCAGACCCACTTGCATAGTATTTTAACAAATCAAAATATGATCAGATCGGCCAAATGCATAACAAAGTAAAAATGGGGTCCACCTGCATATTTTTTTATAGAACCAATTTCAACATACAATTCATTGCATAACTAACAGAAGTTCATTTTCGTTAAATTTCATTTTGTACATTTCATTTCAATTTAGAATTTCAACATACAATTCACTGCATAACTAACCGAAGTTCATTTTCGTTAAATTTTATTTTGTACATTTCATTTCAATTTAGAATTCCAACTAACATATATTCACTCTAACAAACTTATGAATTTGTAACTAATAATTGGGTTTCATGTGAATTACAATTGAATTTCAAATGAATTTAGAAACAGATTGAGAATCCTATAAATCCCACTCTTCATCTCACATCGAGTCTCTCTCTCAATTTTTTCTCAGACTCATAAAAAATCGCAGAACACTTTCGCTCATCACTCTCGATTCTCACCAATTCACTCATCATTCATCATCTTCAAAATCTATCTGAACCTGACCAGAAGCTTTCCAACAATTCACAGCACCAGTTCTCTCTTCGACTCACATAATAGAAGAAAGTTGCAAGAAGAAGAAAGAGGAAACTAAAATGAAATCGAAAGGAAAGGGAAGGAGAACTCAATACCTATAGCCTCTGTGCCGAAATCCGATTCGGTAAGTCTTCTTGCTCCAATTATCAATTTCATCCACTATCTGCTCGCGTTACTCCTCGATTCCGATCCTCCTCGATTTCGCGTGCAAGATACAAATTGATTTGGAGTTTTCGATTTCAGTTTCGATTCGATTTGGAGAAGTTACATTGTAAATCTGGATTCAATGTTACGCTGATTTCTTAGAATTGAAAGTGAAGGAGAAGGATATGCGTGTTTTGGCTCGCGTTTTGAATTTTGGAGATGAGAGTGTGAGCATCTGAGAAGTGTGAAAACGATGGTGGATGTTAGCATTCTTCTGCTTCACGAGGCTTTGTTTTGTTTGGCTTGGAAACTTTGGTTTGGAGCTGATTTGTGTATTAAGACTTGGACTCGGATCTGGTTGTTTGTAGCTTAGGCTCAAGCCCGAGCATTTTTCATTCACACCTCTCCATGTTCATACATACCCTAGCTTAATTTATTTCCACATTAATTTCATTTTGGTGTTAATTAATCTTAATTGATTTTTGCATAATTTCATTTTCTGATTTTTATGTTTTTTTTTGTAAAATTGAGATCATTTGTTAGTATTAGGCTTAGCTTGATTTTTTTATCATGCGAAGTAATTATGTTTAATTAGGATATAATTAGATGATTAGAAATGATGGCAATTAAAATAGAAAATAATTAGGTTTTGTTTAGTTTTGGCTAGATTTTGACTTTTTAGAATTAATTCCTTTAAATGTATATTTTGTGTAAAATGACCATTTTATCCATAGAGTTCAGAATATTCTGATTTGCATGTTCTCCTAGTTTAGGACTTGTGAAATCTTCTGATTGATTTGATTAACCCTTTAGGTTGTTATGTGTATAAATTTCCAACTGATTTTTCCTAATAGACTCAGTTGATCAAAGTTCGTTTTGATCAATCATATCCTTTGACGGTGCTCAACTCCCCAAGCCTCTTCAAGTGATAAAAAGACCTTTGATCACTTGATAGGGAAAATAACTTGTTCATGCTGTAATGGATACTGGATCTTATGAGCTCTACAAGACTTCAAGATTTCAAGATCAAGATTCAAGACTTCATGCATTTCAAATCAGTACAAGACAGATTGGACCACTATTCAAGCACTGCAAAGGTGGATTCAACACTTGTCAATCATGAGCCAAGTTATGTGTCATGAGCCTTAAGTAATAGAGAAGGAGTGAGAGTGGAGAAATTCTATCCTCATTCTGAATATCTTTGGGTATGAGACGAATGACCCAGTTGCTCATCGTATTCACCTCTATTCATAGACTTCATCGCAATTTGATTCAAGTGATTGTCAAGTCTCTTCTTTCTTCAAAGACAACCTCCATCACAGGAAGTTGCAAGGAAATTCAACTTCAACACTCATTAATTATGATGAAAATTGTGCGTCATGAGTCTCAAGTAATAGAGAAAGGATGGGAGTGGAGAATTCCTATTCTTATTCTGAATATCTTTCGGCACGGGACGAATGACCCAATTGCTTATCGTGTTCACCTTCATTCATATACTTTAGTATGATTTCAATCATAACTCTCTTTTCATAATAAAAGAAAACTCACCTCATCAAACCCAGTTTTGCCTTTGGGCTTCATTTTCAGTTTAAAACCTTTTCAGAAAGGACATGTTACTTCTGTTCTACCGTGAACGAAGCTTAAGCCTCCATGTGTGAATAAGAAATGTTTAAATGCTAGAGTGTGATCCGAGTTCATCCATTCTACTGCAAATAAATAGACGCTTAAGTCTCCCATCTCGAGCATACAAGCAAGTTGACAGTAGAACGCAAATGTTAATACTTTTCATTAAAAATAACTAACGCAGCCGTTTGTTAGAATAAGATTTGGTTCTGCATCTATACCTTGAGTTTTGATGATAACAATGTTGTATTTGTGTGAGAACAATTTTGGTACCCTAATGGTTTGTTATTGTGTAGCTTTAACAAACAATTTTGATTCTGATCATATGATGTGTAACATCATTAGTTTCCGAACTTTGCATTCCAAATCCGCTTCTGCGTTGCAATTAGAAGTTCTGAAAGACGTCAATATTGTTGATGCAATGTTCTTTCTGCTTCTGTGTTATCTCACCCATCAGAAACTTCTGAGGAGACACTATGTTATTGTTGCAATGTTCTCTTAGTTGTTTTACTTTTGGATGTGACTTTGATCAACAAGTTTATGAAGAATGGAAAGCTTCTAAAGTTGTGTTATGTAGCTAAAGATTCTGAAGATCTCAAGACAAAAGATTGGAATTATCAAGGTTCTGACTAAGGTTTTTGAAGACTCTGAAGATTCTAAAGACACTGAAGAACTCAAGCTAGACTACTGATGCTATCAAGGTTTTGACCCAAGGTTCTGAAGCTTCTGAATCCAGCTTTCTATTTCTTCACTTCATGCTTCAATCATCTTTTATCATAAGCCAATGAATCTAAAGATAAGATCAAATTGGAACGTGATCAAATAGTACATAGTACAAATCGAACAAATTTTCCACTACCTGATTTCATGGGCAAGAACTGTACTATTCATCACACCTTTCATTGAATATGTGGGCAAAAGGATGTATGTGGTATTATTCCTTTCTCATCCAACAATGGACATCCGCTCAAGGAGCCTTTCCTATTTTTCCCTTCAACGTTCACATGCTTACACTATATAAGCAGGTATTGGAGACTTGGAGAACTCTCGCTGTTGATCTACACAAGTTTTTGACAAGCTAATTTTCTGTGAAAAACTATCATCTTTTGTATACAATGTTCTTTATGTATTTATTATTCATTTGTGTATATATTCTTTTGAAGAAGCATCTTGTAACACATAAATTTTTATTCAAACTATTTTTTTGATTCCTTAAGGAGGTTATCCTTGAGAAGACAAAGAAAGTTGTTCTTTGTGAATCCTTGAGGAGACTAAGGTTTAGTTTGATCCTTGAGAAGTCAAAGAATGGTCTTTTTTATGTTTATTGTAATCTGTTGATTATAGTGGATTAAGTCCTTGTGTATAAGGCAAATCACCTTGACGGGTGGACTGGATTAGCTTTGAGTTTCAAGGGAACCAGGATAAAAATCATTGTGTTTTTATCTCTTCATTATTTAACTTGTTAGTAGAGTTTTTGTTTTGGAAAAAGATTTTACTTTTAAAACCCAATTCAAATCCACCCATTCTTGTGTTTTTCACACCTTTAATTGACATCATAACTCTGATTCTGATTTTCATAAAAAGTTTTTATCAACACCTCACAGTGTTCAGTACCGATCCAGTTGTGTGAGAAACAATGGTTGATGCTAACGCTGCTAACGTTGTTAACAATAATGATAAAGATCATTACAGTGTTAAGCCACCTATTTTTGATGGTGAAAAATTTGACTACTGGAAAGATAGAATAAAAAGTTTCTTTCATGGTTACGATGTTGATCTTTGGGATCTCGTAGTTGATGACTATGTTCACCTAGTAAATGTTGAAGGAAATATGTTAGCAAGAAGTGCTATGTCTGATCAACAAAAGAAAGACTTCAAAAATCATAATAAGGCCAAAACCATTTTTCTCAATGATATCTCTTATATGGAGTATGAGAAGATAACAAACAGAGATTCTGCCAAATCCATTTTTGACTCTCTGAGAATGACTCATGAGGGAAACACTCAAGTAAAGGAAGCAAAGGCCTTGACCTTAATCTAGAAATATGACGCTTTCAAAATGGAAGATGATGAAAATGTTGAAACCATGTTCTCAAGGTTTCAGATTCTTTTTCAAGACCTAAGGTTCTGGATAAAGGGTATTCAACAGCTGATCATGTCAAGGAAATTATCAGAAGTCTTCCAAAACAAATGGAGACCTATGGTAACTACTCTAAATCCGGCTAAGGATCTTAATAACACCAGTCTTGAAGAACTTATTAGTTCTTTAAGAAGTCATGAAATTGATCTAGAAGAAGATGAACCTCAAAGGAGAGGTAAATCTGTTGTTGTAAAATCTAAGCCTAAGAAGACTATATCATATCAAGTTGGGGGAGAATCAGAAGGATCTGATGAAGACTCAGAAGATAATGATGAACTGTCTCTAATCTCAAGAAGAGTCAAAAGACTTTGGAAACACAAGAAAAGTGGTCAAGGGAAACTCAAAGGATTCAAAAGGACTGTTGGTCGCCTCGAATCCTCATCTGGTCAAAAGAAGCAAACTTCGGAAAAAGAAGTTATCTGTTTTGAATGCAAGGAGCCAGGCCATTACAAGAATGATTGTCCCAAGCTGAAGAAGGACATAAGGCCCAAGAAGAACTTCTTCAAAGTCAAGAAGGGGATGATGGCTAACTGAGATGACTTAGAATCTGAAGAAGAAGATTCTGACGAAGAAAAGGCTAATGTTTCACTACTGGCAACTACTGATGATCCCATAAGCTCTGAGGAACCAAAAGAGAAGATTTTGTCAGAACCAGAATCCGGCTCTGATTCTGAAGAGGTATTCTCTAATCTATCTCATTCTAATATTGAAATTTGTCTTTCTAAAATGCTGGAAAAATACCAGAGTCTTTAAAGCAAATATAAGGATCTTAAACAAGTCCAAGTAACTGCTTCTGAAACTTAAAGAGAACTTGAGAATGATACTTCCTCTCTAAACGAAAAAGTATTTTCTTTAGAAAGTAATAACTCTACTTTGAAAAGCAAGATTTCAAAAATAAAGGAGGAAATTACTTCTAAAGTTTCGGGTACGGATTACGTCATCATATATGATAGAGAATTCTAGTAATTTCTGGCTAAAAGTATAGATAGAAGAAAAATGGCTTCCTTGATCTATGGAGTTAGCATAAATGTGTAGCGGTAAATTCGTGACCATCAAGCCATGGATAAACTTGACGTCAGTAAAACCAGAGTCGCCACCGCACTTTCATTGTTTCCAAAGGAAAAAGGGAAAAGTACGAATAAAACCCAAAGATAAGAAGTTTTCAAATCAAAACTAATAAAATTCCAGAGATTATAGGTAAGTGGGTTGGTTACACAGAGGGAAGGTATTAGCATCCAAAGTGTCATAAGTACTCCTGGGGAGCCCTTTTTGTGTGCATATGTTTTTGGTGTAAATGATGTTTGGTAAAATATAGAGTGATGGGATGAGAAAAGAATTCATTAATTATATTTTTGTGTTTGACAATACCTTCGGTCTTATGCCTACGTACCAACATAAAAATGAGGGATAAAAACCCCGTAGTTCGAGGTAAAAATTTCAAAGGAGTTAGTGAATTGATTTTAACAAAAGTTTAACAAGAAAAGGCACAAAAAGCCAAAGATTTGAATGGGGTTGTTAGTTCTTTTTGTCTTTTTGAAATTAAAGTCAATATGGTTAAGTTTATTCACAAGTTTGATTTAAGAAAAAGTTTAAAAATTCAATGGCATAAGGCCAAAGTTTCTAATCATTAAAACATGTCTAAGCTTAAAATCACAAACAAAGATTTTTTTTGAAAAGAGGGAGAGACTTTTAAATTTAAGAAGTGGGAGGAGATGAAGAGACTACCCTGGACAAAAATTAAAAGTTAAGGGTTGAAAAGATCTGACCAATGGGATGCAATCCAACAGACAAGAATGTCATATAAAAACCCATTTTCCTTTGGACTTTGTCAATCAACAAGCAATAAAAATGAGAAATATCCAAGCATCATATGAAGACCAAGGCATCAAATAAAGATAGCCATAGTATCCAAGCAAGCCTTCCAATAACTAGCAGTCTTCAGTATCTTCCAATGTAACAGATGAAATATTCCTTGATCAACTAAGAACAATCATTAGACAAAAACAATAATAACAGTATGACAATCAAACACAAAGACCAAATGATAGATGAACCAGGAGCAGTCAAGGTTTGCATCAGATAAAAGGTATTGTTTATAGCTCAGTCTTAGATGTTGGCATTGGCCAAGTCCTTTAGCACATGGAATGTTGCCTAATTCTAAGTCCAAAAGTTCAGATCAAATCCAACAGTCCATCAAGATGTTTTTTAGGGTTTTTATTGTTATTAGATGTTTTAAGGTCCTAAGGCCACAACCAAAAATAAAAGCAAGCAAACAATATATACAATCACAAGATATGACTCAAATGAGCAAAGTGAAAATGACTTGAAACATAAACAAGTTGCATGAAATGTAATTGGTAATAAATGATAAAGGTACTGAAATTTAAATTGCATAAAGTAAATGACTTGAAAACAAAACAACATTAATTAAGAAGTTAGTCAATGGTTAGTCAAATGTTAGTGATGAGTTTTAATTGATTAAGTCATTCTTTGAAGAACACTCAACCATCATTCACAAGTATGAATCCTTGAACCAAGACATCATCCAAGAGAAGGGCTCCAACTTGGATAAATCAACAAGTATGCCACTAGTTCTCATGAATGGGAAAAAAGTTCAAGCTTTCATACGATGCCATGAAGAATGGGAGATTTACAATTTCACTTACTAGAATGCTATGCCTTGAGGGACAAATTTAGCTCTATGTTAAGCAATCGTAATTGGACTTATGTAGAAGTCACAACTATCTGAGGCCGGGAAATAAAAATATAGGTGTTAATGCATGTTAGAGATTTGGTACAAAGAACCAAACTCCTAAAACATACCACACACTAAAAAGGGGAAGACCTATCTCAGTCAGACTTATGTTGATTCATCTGACACAAGGTCATTGATGAATCAACTAGCATTTAGACATTAGAGAAATCATTGGTCAAATGAAGGATTGAGGAATAATAGGGATGAAGATGAAGAGGGAAGAGGAAGTAGAGACACAAATCGATCATGAGAGGAATTTCATCTGATCAATACCATCCATTCATTTTAGGAGATGAAATGTACATTTCATCAATCCCCTAAATCCAATGGTATTGATCAAACAAAAGTCAATTCAACCATGACCAAGACCCAAACGGAAATTCAAACATCACAAGACCAAAAAAATGGCTCAACATAATTTTTAAACATTTAATCAATTAAAAATCAAATTAAAAATGAACTAAAATGCATTTAAAAATGGACAAAACCTCAAATCCCTTCAAAGCACCAAATAAATGGCAAAGGGATTTATCCTAGGCCAAACAAGGTCAAAGGACCTTACACAAAAAAATTCATGATTTTTGGAAAGTCATAAGTATTTTAAAATAATTAAAAATAATCTAAAAAACATTTAATTCATGAAAAATGTCAAAATTAATCCAAAAAAATAATTTTAATTCAAAATACGAAAGAGGAAAATATTTAAAGATTTTTGGTGAAAGTCCCATATTTTTTGGATTAAAAATGAAATTAATATGAATTAAACAAAGTAAAGGAATTAAATGGAAAATCAGAAATAAAATAGAAATTAGAAAAAACAGGGGTCATTAGATCTCCCTAATTAATTGAGGTGGCATATCTGATGGGCAATCGTGAGCTTCCCACCATACACCTCAGTCAACGCGTCATAGGGATAGTAATCAAATGGAAGGGTTGAGATTATAACGTGGCTTCATGATTAAGTGGTTTAAGACATGCCAGCACACCACCGGAGCCCTAGCTCCGGTTGTCTTCTCTGGTGGACCTCACCGGACTGGTCCACCCTCAACCAATCAAAAAAATGAAAAGCAAGGACACTATTATAAAGAGAAAAAGCTCAGGAGCTTGAATTTTGCCTCAATTTTGTTCAATTCCAAATGTATTGAGAGATATGAGGAATTGAATTTTGAGGAACACGATTTGATTTGCTTCGACTTGACCTCAAAGCAACTCAATCTTGTTGTATGCATTGGTAGGACTGTAGACAACTAATAAACAAAGAGAATGATGGAGAAATGAAAGAGAATCAAAGACTTGAAGTTTAGAAAAATTCACCTTCGGGTAGCAGTGATTTGGCTTGATCTCAATGTGAATCCACTTGGTTCTTCCTCCTCTTGCTTGTAGTGATCAAATGAGATAAAAATGGCAATGAATCCTTGGAGTTTAAATCTCAAAATAGAAGGTGAAATTCAAACTCGATTTCAAAGAAATCCTCAAGGTATTCTATGGAGTAGGGTTCTGGGATTGCTTGGCAAGGCTTGATCAATGTGTGTGTTTGATTCTGAGCAGGAAGACATGTACATATAGGGTCTTGCATTGCTTTCCACACACTTTCAAAATTTTGTACAAAATATAAACCTTTGGTTGCATGGTTTCATAGGCGTGCACAAGGCCCATTGAGTGATGCCAAAAGGTCCAACGTTGTGTATGAATCATGCTGAAAGCTTAACATGAGGCCATGCAATTGTTCTTGAGAAATGGTTATGTGATTCATCCAAATGGGACCATGAAAAGTAACCATGCGCAAGTCCTTGTAAAATGCTCCAAATGAAGTGATCTTGGACTTTTTTGGAAAGGTGACATCAAGAGGAACAACTTTAATGTTGAACACTTTTCCATTTGGAGCTTGGATCATGATGAATTTAGAGGTGGAAGTTGAAGAAGTCAAACATTGTTGGAAATTTTCTAAGTACAAAGTCAAATGACAACTTCTTCCACCTTGAATAACTTTTGCTATGAGCTCCAAATGAAAATGGTTTCTTTCATTCCTCTTTAATTTGGTCACAAATTTGACATCATTTGGATTTGGCATGAGGGAGTTATGCATTTTAGAAGTTGAGGAAAATTGCTTGTTCAATGATGATTGCCCAAAATGACCTATAATGTTTCCTTTTCGCACATGCCCTTGCAAGTTGAATTTGACATTTCTCAAAGAAGAAAAGTTAGATAATACATATTGAATTTAATTATAAAACTTGTATCGAATTCATATCACAAAAATTGAGAAAGTTATGGTCCTTGGAAGTTGACCTCCTAACTAGGGCACAAACAAAATGACCTATAATGTTTCACCATAAAAAATGACTTTCCAAGAAAAACTAGCTCTTTATGCTAACATGAAAGTTGTTTGGAATGTCATAAAGAGTAACTTTTCTCTTGGAATAATTTTCATATGACAAAAATTATAGGAGATAGGGTCTAGGGAACCCCATTATTGACCAATTGACTTTCTCTTGTCAGCCTCTTTGAACCAACTTGAAAACTTGAAGTTCCCTTGATCTTTGGGACTCATGGAGGATCATATAGGCATAAGGTGTTGTATAATTAAGTATACCTTGAATTATTTGACCAATTGTTGAATAAACTTGCTGAGGAAATCACACAAGATACCCAGATGAATTAGGGCTTCTAAGGAAAACAAGCTTCAAACTCTTGATGAATTCTTGATCAAAATGACAATTAAATAACATGGGGATCCATATGTTATGCTTATAACTAATGTGAACCTTTCCTTGACTGATCTCCTGCATTGAGGGTCTCAAACCCTAGATATGAGCTTGATGAGGCACAAGTGGATGTACACACTACCTACAAAAGAAACAAAGCTATACATGCACATATTTTTGGCATTTTGGTTAGTAAGCAAAGAAAAATAAAGTATTATACAATAAAAAGTGCTTGGTAATCTCTCCCAATGCAAACCCAATGAATGAGGAGGTAAGGAGGATGCGAAGGTGTGATCCCAAAGCCAATACAAATGATGAGATAACATGAGGGATCTTATGATCAAAATTGGGGTCTTACAACTGCCCCTATTTAAGGACATTCTAGCTGAGGATGTGAAGGTTAAAATCTTTGTATTAACTCAGTAGAATGGACTTAAATAACAACATCAAGAGACAAATTTTGGTCCCTAAGAGACCTCATGATGCGTATGATATGAATGATAAAATAATCGTTTGTGGGGAATATATTTCCACAAAGCAAAAGAATCCGGAGAGACTAAAAGTCCACAGGAGTACAGTGCATTCCATAAGGAAGACTCATTAGGGAAACAAAGACTCTGGGGGATAAAAGCTATGCGTAGGCCAAGCTACGACTTTAAAAATTATTGGGAGACACGAGGGGATTTTTCCACGAAAATAAATCAATGGAAATACTCGGTCGAGGAAAAGGGAAACTGCATATATTGGGATAACACCAACACAACAAGTAACACCTGAAGAGAAAATGCACCAATCAAAACAAAGATGAAATACTCACGCAAAAGGGGATTCGATTTCACGAAGAAATACGAAACCAAACTCAACTGGGGAAGAAAAGCTTCAACATAGGAGTAAAAGGAGATATATTATCTATTACAGGTTACTGGGTAAGAAGATAATAGACCCCGGCAGGGGGCATCCGTTACCGGTTAGGGTAAACATATCAAGGATGACTCGCTGAGGAAAAAAAGACATATCATTACCAGCTACTGGGTAAGGATGACCTGCCGAGGAAAGAAACCAAATAGGATTTACAACTCCCTTCTACTGGGAAGAAGACCAAAGAGAGAGTATCAGTCACTGATTAAAGTGAACATATCAATGATAAACTCAAAGGAAGAATATCTGTCATCGGTTAGGATGAACATATCAAGGATAGACCACCTGGGGAAAAAGGAAGAATATCCGTTATCGATTAGGGTAAACATATCAAAAGGATAGACTGTCGGGGAAAAATAGGAATTATAAATACCGGTTACTGGGTAGAATACCAAAAGGAAGAGAAAATCTGTCACCAGTTAGAGTGAAAATATCAAGGATAGACTCAGAGGGGAAAAATAGGATTTATATCTACCATTTACTGGGTAGAAGACCGCAAAATAGGAATTACAACTACCGATCACTGGGTTGAGTACCAAAAGGAAGAGAAAATCCATCACTGGTTAGAGTGAACATATCAAGGATATAACCTCTAGGGAAAATAGGGATTACGACCACCTTTTTACTTGGCAGAAAACCAAACAGGAAGAATATCCGTCACCGGTTAGGATGAACATATCAAGGATAGACTTGTCGGGGAAACGTGAAAATGAATCCGCTGGGGAAAACAAAGAAGTAAATTACCTCTTATTGGTTACTGAGTAAAGGTAAAGTACTCAGCATCAAGAAGAATATTACCAGTTACTAGGTAATAGACTCTCGGGACCAAAAGATCTATCTAGGTAAGAACTAGAAAGAAACAACCAAACCAAGACTCAACCAATGAGGATATAACCCAAGGGGAATGATTCCATCCAGATGATAAACTGTGGAGGAAACTGAAATAATAATCATCCACGAGTAAATAACTCAGTGGGGAGTGAGAAAGGATAAAGTCATTTTGCTTAAGGGGATGACACTCTATAATTGAAGGACGACATACACACCAAATCTGCACGGGGAAATAATATCACCAAAGCAGGGGATCAGAAGAAAAATAAATGTAATAAAATGCACAATGAAATATCTGATACTGTGTTTATGCATGAATATGCATGTATATGATTATGATTATACTGACAAACCAACACCAAGGATACAAATACTGAATATTTGAATTATCACTATCAAACACTCGGCTAATCTCAACAAGACAGAAACAAGCACTGGAAAATTTGCTAGGGATGAAAATAAATCATCTAGCTCAGAAGAAATTCAACTCTGGTTGGGGAAAGACACGAAGAACATGCATTTCACCAAACATGCCATGGATCTGCTGAGGATGCTGATAAGTCAAAGTTGCGGGGAATCTTAAGTCAATACCATAAATGGGAGACAACCTTGCAGGGGACATTACCAATACTACTCATACCCAAGCACTGTCGGGAATGAGGGAACTCCCGTTAGAAGACGAAACTCCGTTGGGGATTCAAGAGGTAAAACTCTGAGGGAGGAAATAAGCAAACTGCTGGGGATGCCGTGACATGCCGGAATAAATCAAAGACCACCAAATCCTACAATAATTATCATATTTTTCTTGGAGATTGCGAAATAAACTAATTCCAAGGCAAAGATAATCGATCCTACCAACTCACGCAGGGGAGAAACTGTCGTGGCTACGCAACACACTAATAAATGTGTTGGGAATTTGGAGATCAAATAAAGGTTCTAAGATATCCAGGGTTCGTTCATCAAGTCATAAACTGGGGAATGCAAAAATATGAATGCCTCAGCTGGGGAAAGATGAATTGCAAATGTGACAAATCATTGGCTTAACTGAGGATGATAGGTTGCCTAGGGAGAAACTTATCAACCATGCTGGGGGGTGAACGATGAAATCTTGGGGAGGACAAAGTCATCAATCCAACTTCTCGGGGAAGACCAACAATGTCTCACACATCAAGACTTATTGCCCTTGATATTGTTGTTGATGTTCCTTGCTGAAATTGATTATTCTTAAAGTAAATGCTTCATTATTTTAAGAAAAATGATTATTCATTGATTTATTTATTTCAAAATTATCATCATAAAAATTAAATTTTAAAAAACAAAAGCAAATAAGAATAGAAGTAATTGGATAAAAGCTCAACTTTATTTAATAGAATGGTAGCCCGTAATGGCGGGACTCCATGGATCTTTACAAAGTTCGAAAATGGTAATTTACATGGAAAATAGCTATATTGAATACAATGATCACTACTCTCCCTATCAACTTTAAAATCCATTGTACTTGTCTTCAATTGAGAATGACAAATCGAAACCAAATGACTGCTCAAAACTGCTTCAAAGGTCAGGACCAGCCGAATGAAGTTACTTGCCATGATCCCTTATTTTTGCCTAGATTGCCTCAAGGTGGGGTACTCAAACTGTAGATGTTTAATTGGCTGCATTGTATGGTAAAACACTAGCTGGATTCTAATGTCTTGACTGATGTCATGACATGCTGTGGAGATGGTTGTTTGACTGCATTGTATGTTAGAATATCTAGCTGTACTCTGATGTCTTGACTGATGTCATGACATTCTGAGAAGTATACTGCAGGTTTAGCTAATACAGGATTTATTGAATGTCAAACTGGATGTTATGACATTCATCCCTGTCAGCAGATACTGAGGAATAAAACAGTTGGTGTTCTGCTATAACTCAGTATTTATTTTCAGTCTGTTTATCAAAGAAATAACAGACCTGGCATAAGGCCTACTGTCTGAATGTCAAACTGGATGTTATGACATTCATCATTGATAGCATATACTGAACTTTAGGCAGATTAGTTTTCTGCTACATTTCAGTATGCAGCTCAGTCTGCTTATCAAGAGGATAACAGACCTGATGTAAGGCTCTATGTGTGAATGTCAAATTGGATGTTTTGACATTTATTAACGTACGCTGATACTGAAGTATGGACAGATTGATTATGTACAGTACAACAAATTTGTACAGTCTGTTTTCAGGAAAAACAGACTTAGCATATGGTCTATGTCTTGGACGTCAAACTGAATGTTGTGACATTCATTCCTGACAGCATATGCTAAATTGTAGGTTGTTTAGTTTTTCTGTTTCAACATTTTTCTCAGGCTATTCTTCAGGAATTCAACAGCTGAGCTAAAATCCAGGAAACCAACAACCAAGCTACAATTAATGAACCTAACAAATAACCTATTTGTTAGTAACCTAGATGTGGAACTTAAGGGAACTCGCGTGACCTTAAAATCAGGAAAATACAAGTTCAAGGCCCAAGTGCTGCAATATAAAAGGATGGCAATCCTTCATTCAGAACTAAGGGTTTTTGGCGTGAAGATTTTATTTGTCCAATATACTTCAATGCTGTATTTTTGTGTGTCTTGTATTAGACGTAACTTGTAAGCCAAGCTATTATCACTGAGATGATTGCATTGGTATAGGATGTACATTGAGTTGTAAGTGTTGTGTCACTCTAAGCTTTTAAGCGTGAGTGCTGTGTATCTTGATTAAAGTTGTTAAGCACAATCAAGAGTTGTTTAAAGTGTGACTTCATAATTATCTTTAATCTTAATTAAAGGTTGTAATCATTGATGTGATTGAGGGGGAGTGAGTAGGAACTCTGATCTTAGTGTAAGATTGAAATTGCATTGGGTAGGTATTAAGTGATAGGGTTAAACAGTTGGTTTAAGGTCTGAATTAATACTACTAATAGTGGATTTCCTCTCTGGCTTGGTAGCCCCCAGGCGTAGGTCATGTTGGACTGAACTGGGTAAACAATTACTTGTGTTATTTACTGAACTTACTTTTTAAGTTTTGCATAACTCTTGTCTGCGCAGAATTGGATGTCATAACAACCCGTGTGACATCGAAAGTCTGATAACTAGAATTTCAATTGGCATCAGAGCAGGCACCCTGCCTGTTAATTTCTGGGTGAGATCTAGGGAAGTTACGTTCTAGTACCATGGACAAGGATATAGGACACTGAAATAGACCACCCATGCTGGATGGTTCTAACTATGATGACTGGAAGCCTCGTATGATAGCCTTCTTAAGGTCTCTAGATATCAAAGTCTGGAGAGCTGTCAACAAAGGATGGGAACATCTAACGAAGACAGGTGAAGATGGAGTCAGTGTGCAAATTCCTGAAGAAGAGTGGGACAAGGAGCGAGAGGCATTAGCCCTTGGAAATTCTAAGGCCTTGAATGCATTGTTCAATGGAATCAGTAAGAACATCTTCAGGCTGGTGCACCACTGTGAGCTGGCTAAGGAAGTTTGGGATACCCTCAAGATAACTCATGAAGGTACCTCCAAGGTGAAGATGTCCAAACTTCAGATGCTGACCACCAAGTTTGAAAATCTGAGGATGAAAGAGGATGAGACTATTCATGACTTTCACATGAATATTCTTGAAATTGCAAACACCTCTGGTGGCCTAGGTGAGAAAATGGCTGAAGAGAAACTTGTAAGAAAGATTCTCAGGTCTTTGCCTAAGAGATTTGCTATGAAGGTCACAACCATAGAAGAGGCTCAAGATATCTGCAATATGAAGGTGGATGAGCTCATTGGGTCTCTCCAAACCTTTGAAATGGGCTTGTGTGAGAATGTTGAAAAGAAGAACAAAAGCGTAGCTTTTGTATCAAATATTGAAGAGGAGTCAGAAGCAGGATATATTGGAGGTGATGAAAGCATATCAGAAGCCATAGCCATGCTTGGGAGACAGTTCAACAAGTTCGTGAAGAAGATTGATCAAAGAGGTAGACCAAATGTCAAGAACATCTCGTCTGACATCAGGAAAAGATCAACTTCTGAAGAAAAGTTCAACCAAGGCAAGGGAATCCAGTGTCATGGTTGTGAAGGTTATGGACACATTAGAGCTGAATGTCCTACTTACCTCAAGATGCAAAAGAAGGGGCTATCTGTAACATGGTCTGAGGGAGATTCGGAGAGTGAATCTGAAGGAGAATCTGCTAAACATGTCACTGCACTAACTAGTGTTTGTGCCACTGATGATGACTCAAGTGCAGATGAACTGACCTTTGATGAACTTGCTGCATCATATAAGGAGCTATGTGTCACCAGTGCAGAAGTGCGTGTACAAGGAGAAAAGCAGAAGAAGCTCATCAAGAAGCTGGAGGATGAGAAACAGAAGCATCTGACAGTCATAGATGGTCTAAATGGTGAGATAATCTTGCTGACCTCCAAGCTGGATCAAATGACGAAATCCATCAGAATGCTAAATAAAGGAACAAACTCCTTGGAAGAGATCCTAAAAGTGGGACAGAAGTCTGGAACCATGTCTGGTTTAGGCTTTGTGAAAAAATCCTCAGCTGAACCCAAACGCTCAAAGGCTAAAGTTCAGAAATTCAAGCGGAGGTCACACCCGATGTCTCAACATCAGGGAACTAGGATGAGTAACCATCAGAAGAAGAAATTTCAGCGATGGAGATGTCATCACTGTGGTAGGTTTGGCCATATAAAAGTCTTCTGCTACAGGCTGCATGGTTATCCTAACCAAGCCCCCCATGTCATACCTAAGCATAAGGCATATAGGCATAATGCCCCCATCAAGAAACAACAATGGTATGCTTGGTTAGCTCACACAACTCTAAGGGCATCCACCAGAGAAGACTGGTACTTTGACAGTGGCTGCTCAAGACATATGACTGGTATGGAGAATATATTGGTGGATATACAACCTCACACTGCCAGTTATGTGACCTTTGGTGATGGTGCTAAAGGAAAAATAAAAGGTGTGGGTAAGCTGGACTGCTCTGGAGTCCCAGAACTGAATAATGTGCTGTTAGTAAAAGGACTGACTGCCAACCTCATCAGCATAAGACAGCTGTGTGATCAAGGGTTCTATGTTCAGTTTACTAAGGAGCTATGTGTTGTGACAAATGGAGATAATCAAGAAGTTATGAGAGGATCCAAATCCAAAGATAACTGTTATCTGTGGGAACCTAAGCTCTCAAACTTTTCCACAATGTGCTCCTCAGCCAAGGAAGAACAAGAGGTGAAGCTGTGGCATAGACGTCTTGGTCATCTCCACTTAAGGGGAATGAAAAAGATCATATCCAAGGAAGCAGTTAGAGGAATCCCAAAGCTGCTTATTGATGAAGGAAGAGTCTGTGGAGAATGCCAGGTTGGCAAGTAAACCAAGATGTCACACCCGAAGCTGGGACATCCTACAACTTCTAGAATTCTGGAACTATTGCACATGGACTTAATGGGACCTATGCAGGTTGAAAGTCTGGGTGGAAAGAGATATGCATATGTGGTGGTTGATGACCATTCCAGATACACTTGGATAAGCTTCATCAGATAAAAGTCAGATGCATTTGATGTCTTCAAAGAACTGTGCATCAGACTTCAAAGGGAAAAGGACAGTTGTGTTATCCGAATTAGGAATGATCATGGTACGGAGTTCAAAAATTCCAAGTTTGATGAGTTTTGCTCGTCTGAAGGAATAAGTCATGAGTTCTCCTCTCCTATAACTCCTCAGCAGAATGGGATAGTTGAAAGGAAAAATAGAACTATTCAAGAATCTGCCAGAGCTATGATTCATGCAAAGAAGCTCCCTATGCACTTTTGGGCTGAAGCTATGAATACAGCTTGCTATGTTCACAATAGAGTTACCTTGAGAAAAGGAACCTCCTCCACTCTGTATGAAATATGGAAAGGCAGAAAGCCCACTGTGAAGTACTTTCATATCTTTGGAAGTAAATGCTACATTCTCACAGATCGTGAACAGAGAAGGAAAATGGATCCCAAAAGTGATGAGGGTATATTCCTAGGATACTCAACTAACAACAAAGCTTGCAGAGTGTTCAACTACAGGACCAATGTCCTGATGGAATCCATAAATGTTATTGTGGATGATAAAGAGGAAGGAATCAATGTCATAGAGGATGTTGGAACATTCCTTGATACTACAACAGACATACCAGTCAAGTCTGAAGAAGTACAGGAGACTCCTACTGAATGTGAGGTAGATGCACCCACCAAAATGCCATCTATCAGAATTCAGAAAGACCACCCTAAGGATCTTATCATAGGAGATCCCAATAGTGGTGTGACTACCCGATCAAGGGAAATTAGCTCAAATTCCTGTTTTGTATCCAAGGTTGAACCAAAAAATGTGAAAGAAGCCCTGACTGATGAATATTGGATCAATGCCATGCAAGATGAACTGGAGCAGTTTACAAGGAATGAAGTATGGGAGCTAGTTCCACGACCTGAAGGGACTAACATCATTGGTACCAAGTGGATCTACAAAAACAAGTCTGATGAGAAAGGAGTAATCACTAGGAATAAAGCAAGACTAGTAGCTCAAGGATATACTCAAGTTGAAGGGGTTGATTTTGATGAGACGTTTGCACCCGTAGCTAGGCTTGAGTCAATTAGATTATTGTTAGGTGTAGCCTGCATTCTGAAATTCAAATTGTTCCAAATGGATGTGAAGAGTGCATTCTTAAACGGCTACTTAAATGAAGAAGTCTATGTGGAACAACCGAAAGGGTTCTGTAATCCTAACCAACCTAAATATGTGTACAAGTTGAGGAAAGCCTTGTATGGGTTGAAGCAAGCACCTTGAGCTTGGTATGAAAGGTTGACTGAATTTCTGACCTCTAATGGTTACAGAAAAGGTGGGATAGATAAGACCTTGTTTGTGAAGGATGAAGATGGCAAAATTATGATTGCCCAAATCTATGTGGATGATATTGTTTTTGGTGGAATGTTAGAGAAAATGGTGAAACATTTTGTTCACCAGATGCAATCTGAGTTTGAAATGAGTCTGGTTGGGGAACTGACTTATTTTCTTGGAATGCAAGTCAACCAAATGGAGGATTCTATGTTTCTCTCCCAAAGCAAGTATGTCAAAAACATAGTTAAGAAGTTTGGTATGGATAATGCTAGGCACAAGAGAACTTCTGCACCTACTCATCTAAAGTTAACCAAAGATGATGGAGGGCCCAGTGTTGATCAATTCTTGTATAGAAGCATGATAGGTAGCCTACTATACCTAACTGCAAGTAGACCTGACATTTCCTATGTAGTTGAAGTGTGTGCTAGATACCAAGCAGAGCCCAAGGTGAGCCACTTGAATCAAGTCAAGAGGATTCTCAAGTATATCAATGGGACTTGTGACTATGGTATGCTATACTCTCATGGCTCTGAACCAGTCCTATCTGGGTATTGTGATGCTGATTGGGCTGGGAGTGCTGATGACAGAAAAAGCACATCAGGGGGATGTTTCTTCTTGGGAAACAATCTCATATCATGGTTCAGCAAGAAGCAGAACTGTGTATCTCTGTCCACTGCAGAGGCTAAATACATAGTAGCTGGAAGCAGTTATACCAAACTGGTATGGATGAAACAGATGCTTACTGAGTACAATGTCTGTCAAAATGTCATGACATTGTTCTGTGATAATCTCAGTGCCATCAATATTTCCAAGAATCCCATCCAACACAGCAGGACCAAACATATTGACATTAGACATCACTTCATCAGAGATCTGGTGGAAGACAAAGTGATTACCTTGGAACATGTAGCCAGTGAACTTCAACTGGCTGACATATTTACAAAGGCTCTGGATGCTACTCAGTTTGAAAACTTAAGGGGCAAACTGGGAATATGCCTCTCCGAGGACTTATAGCAACCAATGATGTTTGGGATGTATTGTTTAATATCTCAACTTATTAAACAATTGGAAGTGTGCTTTGATTGGTCAACAGATCATAGCTATTTCACTTGTAACAAGTGTGTTAACAAGATGTTAAGGAGATATCCTAACATGAGACAGCCTATGTACCTGCAGGAGTTCAAGAACAATGTTCATGCAGGAGTGGTTCTAGATGTCAGACACAAAGTCATGGCATCTGATATGGTTGTACCTACTGTGAAGCAAGAGTGTGTGACTACTTGATCAAAGCTGTGAAGCAAGATCAAGTGGGTGTTGACTTGGTTGAAACTGTGAAGTAAAATCAAGTCTGTAATTCTGTCATTTGTGTGTAACTCTGTTTATGTTATGTTGGTCTGTAATTTAAAGTGTTGCTTTGGCAACATTTTTGACAAAAAGGGGGAGTAACACCTGTGATGCCCCAGGACAACAGATTGTTTTGCCAAACAGATATTCAGGACAGATATTCAAGATCCTCTAATCCAGAGGTTGTGCTGCAGCTGATGTTCCACTTCCATGAGTGTGAGTGTGTGTACGTGTGTTGCAATTAGAAGTTTTTATTTAACTTCTGTATGTGTGCTGTTATGTGAAGTTTTTATTTAACTTCCATGTGTGTGAGTGTGCTGCTACTCTGAGTGTATTAGCTAGGTTAATTTCCTGCTAGATGTGAGATTTCCGCTGCTATGGACTCTGTTGTGAGACCAAAGTGTTTTAACCAAAAATTTGCCAAAGGGGGAGTTTGTAGATGTTTAATTGGCTGCATTGTATGGTAAAACTATAGCTGGATTCTAATGTCTTGACTGATGTCATGACATGCTGTGGAGATGGTTGTTTGATTGCATTGTATGTTAGAATATCTAGCTGTACTCTGATGTCTTGACTGATGTCATGACATTCTGAGAAGTATACTGCAGGTTTAGCTAATACAGGATTTATTGAATGTCAAACTGGATGTTATGACATTCATCCCTGTCAGCAGATACTGAGGAATAGAACAGTTGGTGTTCTGCTATAACTCAGTATTTATTTTCAGTCTGTTTATCAAGGAAATAACAGACCTGGCATAAGGCCTACTGTCTGAATGTCAAACTGGATGTTATGACATTCATCATTGACAGCATATACTGAACTTTAGGCAGATTGGTTTTCTGCTACATTTCAGTATGCAGCTCAGTCTGCTTATCAAGAGGATAACAGACCTGATGTAAGGCTCTATGTGTGAATGTTGTCGCTACCGGGATTTCACGATAACGAAACCGGGACTAAAGAGAATGCCAAAGAGAGGCAAAGTCAGAAGAGTCGCCACCGAATTTTATTTAGTTCACCTCTATCGGAGAGGAGAGGGGAAATTGTCGATAAAACCCTCGGAAAATAGACGCGCACGAGAAGCGCTTAAAAGAGAATAAGGAATCGGTCTCGCAACCGAGATTTGGGTTCGGAAGTCGGTTGCGTAAGGGGAAGGTGTTAGCACCCCTTACGCCCATGGTACTCCATGGGAACCATTTGGGTTGTTTTACATACATGAGATTTATCTATTATTGTTTTATTTTCAAAAGAGTGTGTGAAAAAAAGGGGGGTGTTTTTGTTATTATAGTGCTCGCCAAGGATTGTGGCCCTTATGCCTACGTATCACTCATTCGGGGATGAGGAATCAGAGCTCTGTAGTTCGGAGTAGAAAATATTTGTGTGTTGGTTGATTTTACCTTTGAAAAAAGGGTTTTCGGGATGATGCCCTAAGGCACAAAAAAAAGTTTGATGAGTTGTATTGTTTTTACCTTGAATAAGGGTTTTATGAAAGAATGTTTGTGATTATATTGTACTAAAGTCTATGGGCGGAGGTGATTATTCTAGACAACAAGTCAAGCGTCTTGCGTCTAAAATAATCAGAGTAAGGGTAGGAATGCTCCATTCTCACTCATTCTCCACCACTTAAGGCTCATGGCGCACAATAATAATCGTAATTATTAAGTATTTTTTGAATTTGGCTAAGAAAATGCCACTTGACGTTGAATCAAGGGTTTATTTTATTTTTGATTATGAAATTTGGCTTATGCAACATGAATGCAAAGTAACAAACAAGAAATTAAAAAGTCTCATTGTAAGGTAGCCCAAGAGAAAGCCTTTTGTGTGAAAAAGTGACCTAAGCTAAACAAAGGATAATGGTCTTACAAACATGTCCCCCTAAGGTAGTGCCATGATGCCATTCTTACAACATGAATGTAAGTTACAAATAAAATCCAACATTTACAAAGTATCACAAAGATAAGGGAAAGACCTCCAAGCAAGGGTCCTAAAATGAAATTCTCTAGGTCCAAGTTGATTAAGAGTGGAACGAATATTTTTGTCTTATCATGTTTTTGTTGTTTTTAATGTTTGATGATAATAAAATAAATAACAAGTAAATAAACATGCATGATGAATTTGTACAATGATGATGATGATGAGTACTTTAATATAAATTACAAGGTAATGACATAAAAGTAAATTACAAGAAAAAGAAACAATATCACAATAATAATGGTTAGTGAATATAAATGATATAAAACAAATATAAGTCAATAATACCAAAATCACAATAACAAAGGTTAACGGCAAACAAAATTAATGAAGTAAAATTAGTGGTTAGTAATATGTACAAAAATGAATATTTTTTAAGACTATTTTCTTATGCCAAAAAGACTTAAAATATGACACATTAAGGGATAGCTTATCATTGATGCAAAGTATTGAAGATGATTAAAAAATCAACTAACAATAGATTTGTAACAAAGAAAGTTATGCAACCTTAAGTTCATCTATTAGTATTAAAAAATAAAATAAAAAGTGATTTGTTCTCTTTCTTTTATTTTTATTCCTCTTTTATTTAACAAGATAATAAGGTAGTAAATAAATTAGCATAATGTAGATGATATAGTTAGATAACAATAAACATAAACATAAAATACTTGAAGTAAAGTGATCAAAAGAAAAAAATAAAAAAAATAAAATAAAGTGCAATAATATAAATGTTAGGAGTTAGTAATTAGTAGTTAGTAACAATAAGCAAATGGATTAGGAAGTTAATGTAAAGACATGGTTTCATCTATGCATCAAATGACCCAAATATGGTTAAAATAGAGGCAATCTATCAATGCCTCAAAGTATCATGAATGATCTATTGATCAACCATAGATAGGTTTGAAACATTGAAGATTTAATCAACTCTAAACAACCATGGTCAAGATCTAATAGACCTCATCAACCAAACAAACACAACAACAAGTCCATAATAAAAGAAAATGATAACATACACAAAGCAACCACAAAAAGGTGAAAAAGGATAGTAAGAGTAAAAAATCTTTAAAAAAAGGTGAGTAAATCAAAGTCAATCTTTTTTTGCAAGCTTGAATCTAAACCATCTCAAAAGACCAACCAAGAACAAGCAATCATTTTTAATAAAAAAAAAGGAACAAAAAGTTAAAAAGTTTAAGTTAAAATCATTACCCACAAAATATGAAAAAAGCTAGGTAGAAATGGTGTTGAACTTGAATGTGAAGTAAGGGGTTTGGGATGAAAATATTTGTGGTGAAAGCTTAGTAAAAGGGTTGGGTTATGAGTGTTAGAGAGTGAGAAACTTTGAGGAAAAAAATGTGAAATGGAAAAAAGTTGGTAGTGGTGACTTTTGGGAGGGAAAAGTTTTTTGGGTTTTGATTTAGGTTTGGAGAAGAGAGGTTGAATGATATTTTTTCATCAATTTTGGGGGCTAGAAAGCATGAAAAATGAAGGGAAATGGTGCATCTATTTATAGGGAAAGTTAGTGGGAAAATGGGGGAAACCAAATACCCTTTGTGCAAAAAAAAGCTCTTTTTTTTGGAGTGTGGGAGGCAAAATCCGGTTTCCCCCCTTTTCCTCTTTTTTTTTTTTTTTTTTTTTTTAAATTTTTTTTTTTTAATTTTTTTTTTAAATCATGCCTTGATCCCATGCAATATGTATTTGGTTATGAAAGTTAATATAATTATGATGAGGAGATAATGAAAGCATGCATGTGCAGTAGGGCCATGGATTAGATGAAAGTTGTATCGGAGTAGGGTGAATTTCGGGGTATGACAGCTGCCCCTATTTAATCTTCTCGAACCTGAATGTTTAGATAGCAACGGCTTCCACACATCCAAGTTAAGAGAGGATTAAATAAATAAAAATATCTAGAAATTCAACCTGCTGGCAATGAAATGAATGTGATATGAAGTGATGGGTATTTGTGAAGATTATTCATGTGGTGGAAAATAAATTTGATATGAAATCATCTGTTGAGGATAGTTTATGGTATCATGTGGGGAGGACATGGGTCAAATGTATGATGGTTATGTCATGATGTGTATGATATGCAATGTATGTTATGGTGTACGCAGAATACCGAAGTATGCTCGGGCTGCTGGGGTATGCAAATGCACGGTCTATAGATTGTGCCAAATATGATGGGGCTTTAGTGGAACTTTTCGTTTCGGAGGGAAAAATCATGCATGAAGTGATGCATGCAATGCATGTGGGACTGCAACTGGGTATTTGGATTTTTATAGGGATTTTTGTTTCCAATGAGGGATCATCATCAAATGGTTGATGGAATAGGGTGTCATCATTAAAGGGTTGATGGAAAGGTAATTTGTCTTCGTCAAAAGGTTGACGGAAAAGAGTTTGTCATTGTCAAAGGGTTGACAGGAAGGTAATTTGTCTTCGTCAAAGGGTTGACGGAAAGAAATTGTTGTAAAATGTCGTCATCAGAGGGCTGATGGAAACTTTTTGTCATCGTCAAAGGGTTGACGGAAAGGTAATTTGTCTTCGTCAAAGGGTTGACGGAAAGGTAATTTGTTTTCGTCAAAGGGTTGACGGAGAAGAGTAATTTGTCTTCGTCAAAGGGTTGACAGAAAGGTAATTTGTCTTCGTCAAAGGGTTGACGGAAAAGAGTAATTTGTCTTCGTCAAAGGGTTGACGGAAAGGTAATTTGTCTTCGTCAAAGGGTTGACGGAAAAGAGTAATTTGTCTTCGTCAAAGGGTTGACGGAAAAGAGTTTGTCATCGTCCAAGGGTTGACGGAAGGGTAATTTGTCTTCGTCAAAGGATTGACGGAAAAGAGTTTGTCATCGTCCAAGGGTTGACGGAAGGGTAATTTGTCTTCGTCAAAGGATTGACGGAAAAGAGTTTATTGGGGAAAATTCCTAACAACGGTTGAGAAATTCCGAACTTTGACGAGTTAATTTGAGTAAGTTAAGGAGATACTCATGATGTGATGTTATGTATGCCAATGCATGTTTGGGCTTTCATGGGGAATATATGAAATGCATGGTCTGAAAGTTATGCTAAGCATGTTTGGGCTTTGCGGAGGAGTGTGTTTAGGGAATGCCAATGGTGATTGGGCTTAAAAAGGGTGATTGGGTGAATCGTACTAACTTTCCGATACTCGAGAAATTGAAGTTCGACGTCTAAGCAGACGCTGAATGTAATGTTTGAGAATTCCCATTGGGGGGAGAAATGATCGGCTTAGTCCAAAGAACTATGTGGCACCCTTGAGTTGGAAATGTGTTTTGACTACCTTTAGCAAAATTCTAGAAAGAATACAATTCGATATTGTCTTCCTTATAGTTTTTTTTTGAAAAAAGGTCTTTTAATCGAAAATTTCCCATGTAATTTTATTTAGAGAAAGGTCATATTTCGCAGACAAAGTAGGAAAAGTAAAAATATGGAACATATGTGAGGGAACTTGATTTTTATTGACAAGTGATTCCATAAGTAGGGAATTTTTGTACAAAGGAAAGCAATTCCTAAAAGAGGTGATTGCGAAAAGAAAATGATAATTGTAATGGCAATGAAACATCTCGAGTTTCCACCAGATTCTAACTCTGTTATAGTCTTCATGCCTTTGGTCGTCCTTTGATCTTGCTTTTTTGAAGGAGGGTGATAGGATTGGCTTGCTTGGGACCCACATAATTGACCTGCCAAGGAATGAAGAAGGATTCCTTACGGGATGCAGCCTCTTGCTCCTATTAAATCCCTAATTTTTGCCTAGACCGCCCTTTCGGGTTTTCAGTCTACCGGGATACCCATTTTTGCATAAGTTGCCCTTTCGGGTTTTCAACATATCGGGCTATATATATTTTTTTTAAGCATAGTATTTTTTGACTGCATCCGCATTCATCGGGGATGGAAGATCTTCACCATCCATAGTTGCAAGGATCAAGGCTCCTCCAGAGAAGACCTTTCTTACAACATACGGACCTTCATAGTTTGGCGTCCATTTTCCCCTTGGGTCAGTATGGATTGGAATAATCTTCTTCAATACGAGGTCTCCAGCTTTTAGGCTGCGGGGGAAAACCTTTTTGTCATGTGCCCTCTTGATGCGCTTTTGATAAAGTTGGCCATGGCAGATGGCTGCTAAGCGCTTCTCATCAATGAGATTTAGTTGGTCAAATCGAGCTTGTACCCACTCAGACTCATCAAGCTTAACATCTGTCAAAATCCTTAAGGAAGGAATCTCTACTTCGACTGGTAAGACCGCATCCATGCCGTACACAAGGGAGAAGGGTGTTGCCCCAGTGGAAGTGCGTACGGAAGTACGATAGCCGTGTAATGCGAATGGGAGCATTTCGTGCCAATCTTTGTAGGTTTCCACCATCTTTTGCACGATCTTCTTGATATTTTTGTTAGCTGCCTCAACAGCGCCATTCATCTTAGGCCTATAAGGCGACGAGTTGTGGTGGTCGATCCTGAAATTTTGGCATAGCTCTTTCATCATTTTATTATTGAGGTTAGATCCATTATCAGTAATGATCTTGTTGGGGACCCCATAACAGCAGATGATTTCTTTCCTGAGGAATCGGGCCACCACTTGTCTGGTAACGTTGGCGTACGAGGCTGCTTCTACCCACTTTGTGAAATAGTCAATGGCTACAAGGATGAAACGGTGTCCGTTTGAGGTAGTTGGCTCTATGCGTCCGATCACGTCAATGCCCCACATGGCGAAAGGCCAAGGTGATGTTAGGACGTTGAGAGGCGTTGGCGACACATGGATCTTATCAGCATAGATCTGGCATTGTGGCAGGTTTGGACGTGGCGATGACAGTCAATCTCCATAGTCATCCAGTAATATCCGGCCCTTAAGATTTTCTTCACCATAGTACTCCCACTGGCATGCGTCCCAAAGGATCCTTCATGAATTTCCATTATAATCTGGTTTGCTTCTTGCTTGTTCACACATCTAAGCAAAACAAAATCATAATTTCTCTTGTATAATACCCCTCCACTTAAGAAAAATTTGGATGACAGTTTTCGAAGATACTTCTTGTCGGTGATAGACGCGTCCGCAGGATACTCTTGGTTCTCTAAGAATTTCATGATGTCATGGACCAAGGATGACCGTCAGCTTCGTCTTCCGCTGCCAGACAGTAAGCAGGTTCGTCCAAGTAGTTCAGGTGAAAGGATGGCGCTTCGTTCTTCCACTTAACTTTAAACATGGATGCCAAAGTCGCCAAAGCGTCAGCTAGCTGATTCTCTTCTCGGGGGATGTGGTGGAATGTAATTTCATCGAAATAGGGGACTAGTTTCAAGACATGCTCTTTGTAAGGAATGAGCTTATGGTCTCTAGTATCCCAATCTCCTTTGACTTGGCTGATTACCAAGGCTGAGTCCCCATAAACTTCCAGGATTTTGATTCTAAGATCGATAGCAGCTTCAATACCAAAGATACAAGCCTCGTATTCGGCCATATTGTTTGTACATTCAAAACATAATCGGGCAGTGAAGGGGAGGTGGAAATTAGTTGGAGAAGTGATTACTTCCCCAATGCCATTACCATGAGCGTTAGAAGCTCCATCAAAAACCATGGTCCATCGGGATCCAGGCTCGGGTCCTTCCTCGGGACCGGGGATGTTGCAATCCCTAATCAACATGATATCCTCGTCGGGGAATTCGAAACGCATAGACTGATAGTCCTCCAAGGGTTGTTGTGCAAGATAATCAGACAATACACTCCCTTTGATGGCCTTTTGAGTGACATGTTGGATATCGTACTCGGTCAGAGCCATTTGCCATCGGGCTACTCTACCAGTTAGAGCCGGCTTCTCGAAGATGTATTTGACAGGATCCATCTTAGAGATCAACAATGTCGTATGAGTGAGCATGTATTGTCTTAAACGTTTGGCAGCCCATGCTAGTGCGCAACAAGTCTTTTCAAGCATCGAATACCTACTCTCCCAATCAGTGAACTTCTTGCTCAAATAGTATATTGCATGCTCTTTTCTACCAGTCTCGTCATGTTGGCCGAGGACACAACCCATTGATCCTTCAAGAACGGTGAGATACATGATTAATGGTCTACCAGGTACAGGAGGCATCAACACGGGAGGCTCTTGCAAATATTCCTTTATTTTCTCAAATGCGTCTTGGCAGTCATCGTTCCAAATGATGGCTTGATCCTTTCGAAGAAGTTTGAAGATTGGATCACAAGTGGCAGTGAGGTGAGATATGAACCTAGCAATGTAGTTCAATCTACCTAGGAATCCTCGGACTTCCTTCTCGGTTTTGGGTGCAGGCATAGCTTGTATGGCTTTTACTTTCTCGGGATCTACTTCTATGCCACGTTGACTGACGATAAAACCTAACAATTTTCCGGATCTTACCCCAAATGTGCATTTGTTGGGATTAAGCCTCAATTTGAACTTCCTCAGCCTCTCAAACAGCTTTTCTAGATTGATAAGGTGTTCTTCTTCGGTTTGAGACTTGGCTATCATGTCGTCGACGTAGACCTCAATCTCTTTATGAATCATATCGTGAAAGAGAGTGACCATGGCTCGTTGGTATGTGGCGCCGGCGTTCTTCAATCCAAAAGGCATCACCTTGTAGCAGAAGGTGCCCCATGGTGTTATGAAAGTGGTTTTCTCCATATCTTCTTGAGCCATGCGGATCTGGTTATAACAGGAGAAACCATCCATAAAAGAGAAAACAGAGAACTGGGCGGTATTATCTACTAGCACGTCAATGTGTGGAAGTGGAAAGTCATCTTTGGGACTTGCTCTATTTAGATTTCTGTAATCTATGCACATCCTTACTTTGCCATCCTTCTTAGGTACAGGCACAACGTTAGCTATCCATTGAGGATAATTGGAGACCGCTAGGAAGCCGGCGTTGAGCTGCTTTTGTACCTCCTCCTTGATTTTCATAGCCATGTCGGGACGGGTTCTTCGTAGTTTTTGCTTTACTGGAGAACATTCTTCTTTAAGGGGTAGATGATGGACCACAATGTCAGTATCGAGGCCGGGCATATCTTGGTATGACCATGCAAACACATCTTTGTATTCCTTCAAGAGCTCAATCAATTTTGTCTTCACCTCGTCTTGTAGAGCGGAGCCGACTCGGACTTCTTTCGCTTCCTCATCTGTCCCAAGGTTAATCACTTCCACTGATTCTTCGTGCGGCTGGATGACTTTTTCCTCTTGCTTGAGCAGCCTTGCCAATTCTTCTGGGAGTTCGGCCTCTTCCTCACACTGTTCATCAGCTTGATTAATCGGGTTGTCAAAGTCGTATGAGACTGTAGCAGAATTGTCATTGATGGTTGTCGAGGATGATCTGCATGATTTAAGGTTCACGCTTTTATTAGTATGAAAGAAAGGATGATTTGAAAAGAATTTTTTTATTATTTTTTTTTAAAAGAAAAATGTCATTTTAAAAAAGTGAAATGAAAAGATGAAAGACAAGGATCTCAAAATTGATTGCGAACATGAACCCTTTTTCATTAATGATTAATAAGGAAATTTGATGAGGCCCTACAAATGATTCCCCCATGCCTTGGGCTTGACATGGGTTCTTTTGATAAAAAGGAAGGAAAACAACATTGGGAATTACATTTCGATCAAGGTCACTTTAGGTATTTCAAACTCGGTCCATTTGGTGGCACCATTTCCATCAGTCTTTGTGAAGATCAAGCCATCATCATCTTCTTCTTCTTTTTCTTCTTCTTCCACGGCACAAATACGGTTGTCATCCAGGTAACCAGCACTTGAGAAGTTGTCGGACAGCGGGAGCACTGATCCCCTTGTAGCGATCGGCGCGGGCTTCTTCAAATTCTGGGAGTTGTATCCCAAACCGGTGCGGTCCTTGTTGGCAGGGAGTTCAAGCAATCTTCCCCATCCTTGGGGGTGTCCATCCTTTATAATTGTCAGGGCGTCTTTAAGAGATGCCATGGGAGATTCGGCATCTTTTGATTCATCCCTTGCTGGGCAAACCATTTCAACATTGATAACTTCGAATGATTGGAATGGGACTTCTCTTATCTCCCCTTCTCCTTCAACGTATCGGAAAGATGCGAGGTGACTTACCATAATGTCCTCCTCACCCTCGACAACAACTAGCTTATCATCAGCTAAGAATTTCAATTTTTGGTGGAGTGTTGAAGTGACTGCACCAGCTGAATGGATCCAAGGCCTCCCAAGCAGACAGCTGTAGGCTGGATAGATATCCATTACGAAGAAAGTGATAAGGAAAATATGGGGACCAATCTTCATAGGCAAATTCACCTCACCGATTACAGTCCTTCTAGTCCCATCAAATGCTCTTACTATAAGCTCACTCGACTTCATTACGAGTCCTTCAATAGTTAGTTTAGCAAAGGAACTCTTAGGCATCACATTGAGGGAAGACCCAGTGTCTACCAAAACTCTTGATAGGACTGTGTCCACACACTCAATGGAAATATGGAGAGCCTTGTTATGATTCCTCCCCTCGGCGGGAAGCTCTTCATCACTGAAACCTAAGCTTAAGCTAGTAGCGATATTGTTAACTACTCCTTCAAACTGACAAACAGATATCTCTTGCGGTACATGAGCTGTCCTTAGAAACTTTACCAAAGCCTCCCTATGGGCCTCTGAGCACATCAATAGAGACAACATTGAGATCTTAGAGGGTGTCTGGTTAAGCTGATCAACTACTCGATAATCGCTCTTCTTGATGATGCGTAAGAACTCGTCTACTTCACTTGAAGGTACGGGGTCTTGTCTTTGCTGAGCGCCATCAATTTGTTTGCCTTTGTCTGAAGTTGAAGGATTGATAGTTCCAATTGGAGTGCGTGTCGGTGCAAATATCCTTCCACTTCTTGTGACTCCACTAGTGCCTGTGATATTGATCATTGGGTCGCTAGACTTCAATGGTTCTTCTTGAATCTTCTGACCATGAATGTAGACTGAGGTGTCATACATCCAAGGGACTGCCTTGGTGTCAACATATGGGAATGGTGTGGGAACTGTTATTATGATTGGAGTAATAGGATTTGTCGACAGAGTTAACTGAGAGAACTCATATGGAATTTGCAGAGGAGGGACTTCGTCGTATGGTATCTCGAGGGTAGACACATCTTCGTTTGTGGATGGGCAGTCTACCACCAAGATCCCTTGGTTCATTAATTGTTGTATGACAAACTTCAATGTTCTACATTGTTGCGGGTTAATCAGACAATGTTCACAGTCATTACCACAGATGGGAAATGTATTATTCTTCATCAAAGCATTCTTGATCTCGATGAGTGGTGTTTTTAACTCGTCCACACAGGACATCAATCTCCTCCCATTGTCAGCTTCCATCATATTCACTGATGCATTGTTGTGAGGGGGCATCGGGTTATTATTCACATTCGGCCTCTTGGGGGCAAACGTGATTGCCTTAGAGTCAATAAGATCTTGAACCTTGTACTTTAATGCTTTACAATTCTCGATCGAATGCCCGGGAGCGCCAGAATGAAATTCACAATGGGCATTTGCATCATAACCGGGAGGAAGAACCGCTGGTGGGGGTCCTAACTCCCTTAGTTGCACAAGTGATCCCCTCAATAAATATGGTAGCATGTGGCTATAAGGCATGGGAACTGGGTCAAATCTTCTCTCGGGCCTTCGCATCCTTTGTTGTTGTTGATATTGTGGTTGCTGATGTTGCGGTTGTTGTTGATACCGTTGTTGTTGTTGAGTTTGAACAGGAATTGCCAATGGTTGTTGTTGACTTGGTTGGACGGGAGCTATGGCAGCCACTTGTGGATAAGTGGGATTTCTTGTTCGAATGATGGAGGCAGCATTGGTCTCGCCTTCTCGTTTTTTACCATAGGGAACAAAAGGTTTCTTTGATGCACTAGAAGTACTGGCAGAGTTCTGGATCTTTCCCATTTTAATCATATTTTCTATCCTTTCACCGGCTAAGACCAGGTCAGAAAAGCCTGAAGAGGTGCTCCCTACCATTCTATCAAGGTATGGACCTTGCAAGTTTCCCATAAACATGTCTACCAGTTCTCTTTCTAGCAATGGGGGTTGTACCCTAGCAGCTAATTCCCTCCACCACTGGGCATACTCTTTGAAGGACTCCTCAGACCTCTGAGTCAAATTTTGCAACTGCGTCCGATTAGGTGCCATATCAGTGTTGTACTGATAGTGCTTGAGGAATGCCTCAGCCATTTCCCTCCAGGTGTGAATATGGTTGCCCTCGAGTTGCATGTACCAATCCAAAGATGCCCCACTGAGGGAATCCTGGAAAAAATGCATTAGAAGTTGATCATCGCTGGAATAGGCAGCCATCTTTCGGCAGTATGCCCTAATGTGTGTCCTAGGGTCGCTATTTCCCTTATATTTTTCAAAGTCCGGAACTTTGAACTTGGCCGGAATGATGACCCCAGGTACTAAGCACATTTCTGCCGCATCGAGGCCCAAAATGTCAGTGCTCCCCATTGCCTTGAGCTTTTCCTCGATAGCCTTTACCTTCCTTTCCACCTTGTTGGTTGCGGAACCGAAGGCGTCATCTTGAGAAGCGTCCCTTGGGATGAAGAATGCATCAAGTTGGTCGTCTGTCTCAAGAGCATGAGGACGAGGATTGTCGTTTGGAACACCGCCGGGTGCATTAATGTTGATTGGAGGATCAACTTGAGGAACTGGAGTCGGATTCTCGACCGTTCGAGGAGTAGGAGGATTGGTAGTACTGGCACGTTGGTTCATTTCTTCTTGCATTTTTGCCATAATCTCCTGACCTCTTGCGACTGCTTGAATAGTCTCCATCAATTGCTGCATTTGGGACCGCATTTGGGATACTTCTTCCTGAAGGACAACTTGGTTCTCTTGAAGTTGCTCCATGACAGCTTGTCGACGTCCTCGTGTATCGTACCGAAAAGTCAGCTTTGGAGAGTGGTTCTGGAAGGAAAAAAAGGGTGGATGGATGAGTTTTTTATGTTTTTGTGTTTCGAAAGACGCATATGATGCACGAATTTTTCTTGTTAAAGCAAAGCTCTTTTTAGTTATTCATGTTTATTCATTGCAACAACTACTTGACGATTCTCGTTCACAATCATGAAATAGGAAAACACAATAGAGAAAAATCGCAACTTTCATTCATCCTTTGAAGGGAAAATAGACAACAATACATAGAAGTTGCAAAATACAAGTAATGGAAGTAAATAAACCAACTAGATATCCACCCTAAAAGTGACCCCTTGAGACTTGCGGAGAGCCTCAATGTCGGTGATGAGTTTGGCCATTGTTCTTTTGCAGAACTTGACGAAGTGGTAGACCTCTTTAGGGGTATTATCTGGGCACATGATCAGATCTGCCTCCTTCAACTTGTCAGGAAAGTCTTGAAGGGCATAGTTGGTTAACACGGTCATGTTGGTGTACTTGTCCCTCCATTCTTCGTAAAGGACTTGGAGATTATGGATGATTTCGTCCCTTTGAACAATGACAACTTCGAATTCATAGCAACGCTCTTCCCAATGTCTGCAGTTGTTTTGCAATTCTACATAGGCTTGGTCATAGATTCCCCTCTTCAAGTTCTTGATTTGCTCGCAAGCTCGTCCAAGGTTGAACTGCTCACGCATGAAGCTTCGATGAATCTTTTCTTTCTCTAGTTGCTCCTTGGCTAGCAAATCCTTGTGCTCTTTTAGAGTGGTCCTTAGTTCGAGAATCTGGGCCTCGTAATCTTCCCTCGCTTCTTTCTTCATGGCATTAGACCTCTCGACAGTATTTTCAAGGTCCTTGATGATTCGGGATGCTCGATCCAACTCCTCGTTGCGGAAATCTAGCTCAGAATTAGCTCCTTGTAAAGCTCCACCAGCCCAAACTCTTTGTCCCTCGGCTAATCGGAGCCTTTTCTTGCTATCCTCAAATTTTTCGCAGACTTGCTTACCCTTATCCTCCAAGACGTGGTTACGTTCCTTGGCGCGATTGAGTTCGACTCGTAGTTGAGTGTTTTCCAACTCGAGCTCTTTGATTTGGCTGGTAAGTTTGTCCATGTCCTCTTGTAGGATAGGCTCGGGCTCAGGCATAAAAGGGAATGAAGAAGGATCAAACAGAAACGGCATTTTAACCACCCTAGCCCTCTCTTTTACCCACACATAGTAGGGTTCCTTGGCTAGGATATTTTTCTTACCCCATTCATGGCTAATACGGACTATGCTTGTCCAAGCTTTTCTCACTCTTTTCACGTTCGAATCAAGCGGATCCACGGTATTGATGACAAATGGAATGAAATCTCTTTCCTCGGGGGGACTAGTCATGGCGTACCCTAGTTGTCTCTTGAGTATAGTCGGGTTGTAGTTGATGCAACCTTGTGTTCCTATCAAGGGTACGTTAGAGAACTCTCCACATCTTGCGATGACATCCTTCATATCCCATTCCCTCTTGTACCATAGGATTGAGTTGGCAGAGAGAGATGCGAACCTTTGCGGCCATGTCAGTTTGTTTTCGGCGAAGGGTCCATTTTGAGGCATGCGTGCCCTCATCCAAAGATGTAGCATAGGAGCGCAACAAAGGAAGGTACCTCTTTTCTTCTCATGTCTTGTATGTAAGGCATGGTAGAAATCGGCAAGTAAAAAAGGCACCGGATTTTTGTTAAAAAAACTTCAACTGCTAATTGATCCACGAACTTGTCCAGATTTGGGAAGAGAACGATTCCATGAATCAAAAGTGCCAAAGTTGCACTGCAAAAGTCGGGTCTTCCTTCTTTAATCATTTCCCAAGCATGGGCTTCTAGGAACTTTTGAGTTAAACCTTTGAGGGATCGTTTAACGCCCCAATTGTCCACTAACTTGTTGGTGTCGATACCCAAGATGAGTGAGAGCTCGGTCAAACAGAATCCTTTTTCCAATTTCGGGAAGGGGTTGTATTTCTTGATTGGTCGATTAAGGAGTCTCTCGAGGTCTTCCAAGGTTGGAGAGATTTGGAAGTCGGGGAAAGTGAAGCATCTTAAAGGAACGTCATAGTATTGGGACATTGTAGTGATAGCACAATAGTCAACCTTCTCGGTTAGAAGATCTACGATGTTCCCAAAATTGACTCTAAACTTGTTGTCTTTGAGAGCTATGACCTTTGAACAAAGGACCTTTAATGACCTGATGTCGGGACTTTTGAAGCGGAAAGAAGAAGTGCTTTTCTTTGTTGAAGTATCCATGATTGTGTCGGAAAATAGTCTTGTAATTCTGCGTTTGAACAAACGAAAGATTTTAAGAGCTTTGCTTATTATTTTGATGATGAATGAATGTATGAATGAATGATTGGTTTATTATTTCCACAGGTTTTTTAGGCATGGGTTCGTGGTTTTGGACCATCGTGACGAAGCATGGAGTTAATAATGACTGCTTAGTAAACCAAGGTTCTCGCTTTGTGTGATCTAAGGCTTTTGGAAAATTGGGTGTAAGACACTGCCCCTAGAGTCATGGACTTCCTTGACTGTCAGCCGCTTATGTCAATTTACTTGCCAGGCGACTGCTCCATCAAAGTCATCTACTCTAAGTGAGATCTTCGTATCGACCCTTACGAGGAAGGCACCCCGGTGGCCTATACTACGCGACCATCGGTCTAGGCTAGCCATAGTTTTAAAGGTTCTAAAAGGGGTCTTAGGGTCATTGACTCTAGTAAAAGAAAAGATGCTTACGTCGAAAGCATGACGGTCATCAATCCCCTTAAGAGAATCTACCACTAAGTGAGGTTCTCATACGACCCTAACGAGGAAGGAACCTCGCGGATCGATACTACTCAACCTCTCCTATCTCAAGCAAACTCTCAGACTCAGGTGGGAAGTCCTTCACACAAGGTTTTTTCTTTACAATCATTATTACTTCCAAAAATTCTTCGTCACAGAGTCAGAGTTTCGGACCAACAGGTAAACAAACAAAATATGCACGAGTTAGCAAAGAAAGCAATATATACAGAAAAATAGATAACAGATAAATCTCCACGTACGTAAAAGAGGAAACAACCCAAACTAGGCTAGACTTGCTTAGGGATTTTTTGGTCCCCGGCAGAGTCGCCAGCTGTCGCTACCGGGATTTCACGATAACGAAACCGGGACTAAAGAGAATGCCAAAGAGAGGCAAAGTCAGAAGAGTCGCCACTGAATTTTATTTAGTTCACCTCTATCGGAGAGGAGAGGGGAAATAGTCGATAAAACCCTCGGAAAATAGACGCGCACGGGAAGCGCTTAAAAGAGAATAAGGAATCGGTCTCGCAACCGAGATTTGGGTTCGGAAGTCGGTTGCGTAAGGGGAAGGTGTTAGCACCCCTTACGCCCATGGTACTCCATGGGAACCATTTGGGTTGTTTTACATACATGAGATTTATCTATTATTGTTTTATTTTTAAAAGAATGTGTGAAAAAAAGGGGGGTGTTTTTGTTATTATAGTGCTCGCCAAGGATTGTGGCCCTTGTGCCTACGTATCACTCATTCGGGGATGAGGAATCAGAGCTCCGTAGTTCGGAGTAGAAAATATTTGTGTGTTGGTTGATTTTACCTTTGAAAAAAGGGTTTTCGGGATGATGCCCTAAGGCACAAAAAAAAAGTTTGATGAGTTGTATTGTTTTTACCTTGAATAAGGGTTTTATGAAAGAATGTTTGTGATTATATTGTACTAAAGTCTATGGGCGGAGGTGATTATTCTAGACAACAAGTCAAGTGTCTTGCGTCCAAAATAATCAGAGTAAGGGTAGGAATGCTCCATTCTCACTCATTCTCCACCACTTAAGGCTCATGGCGCACAATAATAATCGTAATTATTAAGTATTTTTTGAATTTGGCTAAGAAAATGCCACTTGACGTTGAATCAAGGGTTTATTTTATTTTTGATTATGAAATTTGGCTTATGCAACATGAATGCAAAGTAACCAACAAGAAATTAAAAAGTCTCATTGTAAGGTAGCCCAAGAGAAAGCCTTTTGTGTGCAAAAGTGACCTAAGCTAAACAAAGGATAATGGTCTTACAAACATGTCCCCCTAAGGTAGTGCCATGATGCCATTCTTACAACATGAATGTAAGTTACAAATAAAATCCAACATTTACAAAGTATCACAAAGATAAGGGAAAGACCTCCAAGCAAGGGTCCTAAAATGAAATTCTCTAGGTCCAAGTTGATTAAGAGTGGAACGAATATTTTTGTCTTATCATTTTATCATGTTTTTGTTGTTTTTAATGTTTGATGATAATAAAATAAATAACAAGTAAATAAACATGCATGATGAATTTGTACAATGATGATGATGATGATTACTTTAATATAAATTACAAGGTAATGACATAAAAGTAAATTACAAGAAAAAGAAACAATATCACAATAATAATGGTTAGTGAATATAAATGATATAAAACAAATATAAGTCAATAATACCAAAATCACAATAACAAAGGTTAACGGCAAACAAAATTAATGAAGTAAAATTAGTGGTTAGTAATATGTACAAAAATGAATATTTTTTAAGACTATTTTCTTATGCCAAAAAGACTTAAAATATGACACATTAAGGGATAGCTTATCATTGATGCAAAGTATTGAAGATGATTAAAAAATCAACTAACAATAGATTTGTAACAAAGAAAGTTATGCAACCTTAAGTTCATCTATTAGTATTAAAAAAATAAATAAAAAGTGATTTGTTCTCTTTCTTTTATTTTTATTCCTCTTTTATTTAACAAGATAATAAGGTAGTAAATAAATTAGCATAATGTAGATGATATAGTTAGATAACAATAAACATAAACATAAAATACTTGAAGTAAAGTGATCAAAAGAAAAAAATAAAAAAAATAAAATAAAGTGCAATAATATAAATGTTAGGAGTTAGTAATTAGTAGTTAGTAACAATAAGCAAATGGATTAGGAAGTTAATGTAAAGACATGGTTTCATCTATGCATCAAATGACCCAAATATGGTTAAAATAGAGGCAATCTATCAATGCCTCAAAGTATCATGAATGATCTATTGATCAACCATAGATAGGTTTGAAACATTGAAGATTTAATCAACTCTAAACAACCATGGTCAAGATCTAATAGACCTCATCAACCAAACAAACACAATAACAAGTCCATAATAAAAGAAAATGATAACATACACAAAGCAACCACAAAAAGGTGAAAAAGGATAGTAAGAGTAAAAAATCTTTAAAAAAGGGTGAGTAAACCAAAGTCAATCTTTTTTTGCAAGCTTGAATCTAAACCATCTCAAAAGACCAACCAAGAACAAACAATCATTTTTAATAAAAAAAAAGGAACAAAAAGTTAAAAAGTTTAAGTTAAAATCATTACCCACAAAATATGAAAAAAGCTAGGTAGAAATGGTGTTGAACTTGAATGTGAAGTAAGGGGTTTGGGATGAAAATATTTGTGGTGAAAGCTTAGTAAAATGGTTGGGTTATGAGTGTTAGAGAGTGAGAAACTTTGAGGAAAAAAATGTGAAATGGAAAAAAGTTGGTAGTGGTGACTTTTGGGAGGGAAAAGTTTTTTGGGTTTTGATTTAGGTTTGGAGAAGAGAGGTTGAATGATATTTTTTCATCAATTTTGGGGGCTAGAAAGCATGAAAAATGAAGGGAAATGGTGCATCTATTTATAGGGAAAGTTAGTGGGAAAATGGGGGGAACCAAATACCCTTTGTGCAAAAAAAAGCTCTTTTTTTTTGGAGTGTGGGAGGCAAAATCCGGTTTCCCCCCTTTTCCTCTTTTTTTTTTTTTTAATTTTTTTTAAATCATGCCTTGATCCCATGCAATATGTATTTGGTTATGAAAGTTAATATAATTATGATGAGGAGATAATGAAAGCATGCATGTGCAGTAGGGCCATGGATCAGATGAAAGTTGTATCGGAGTAGGGTGAATTTCGGGGTATGACAAATGTCAAATTGGATGTTTTGACATTTATTAACGTACTCTGATACTGAAGTATGGACAAATTGATTCTGTACAGTACAACAAATTTGTACAGTCTGTTTTCAGGAAAAACAGACTTAGCATATGGTTTATGTCTTGGACGTCAAACTGAATGTTGTGACATTCATTCCTGACAGCATATGCTAAATTGTAGGTTGTTTAGTTTTTCTGTTTCAACATTTTTCTCAGGCTATTCTTCAGGAATTCAACAGCTGAGCTAAAATCCAGGAAACCAACAACCAAGCTACAATTAATGAACCTAACAAATAGCCTATTTGTTAGTAACCTAGATGTGGAATTTAAGGGAACTCGCGTGACCTTAAAATCAGGAAAATACAAGTTCAAGGCCCAAGTGATGTAATATAAAAGGATGGCAATCCTTCATTCAGAACTAAGGGTTTTTGGCGTGAAGATTTTATTTGTCCAATATACTTCACTGCTGTATTTTTGTGTGTCTTGTATTAGACGTAACTTGTAAGCCAAGCTATTATCACTGAGATGATTGCATTGGTATAGGATGTTCATTGAGTTGTAAGTGTTGTGTCACTCTAAGCTTTTAAGCGTGAGTGCTGTGTATCTTGATTAAAGCTGTTAAGCACAATCAAGAGTTGTTTGAAGTGTGACTTCACAATTGTCTTTAATCTTAATTAAAGGTTGTAATCACTGAGGTGATTGAGGGGGAGTGAGTAGGAACTCTGATCTTAGTGTAAGATTGAAATTGCATTGGGTAGGTATTAAGTGATAGGGTTAAACAGTTGGTTTAAGGTCTGAATTAATACTACTAATAGTGGATTTCCTCCCTGGCTTGGTAGCCCCCAGACGTAGGTCATGTTGGACTGAACTGGGTAAACAATTACTTGTGTTATTTACTACACTTACTTTTTAAGTTTTGCATAACTTTTGTCTGCGCAGAATTGAATGTCATAACAACCCGTGTGACATCGAAAGTCTGATAACTAGAATTTCACAAACTACCGAGATGAATTTTTCTGTTTTATGTCTCTAATGTTTTCCTGGACCGCCCTTTCGGGTTTTCAATCCACCGAGACACTCATTTTTTTGCCTAAGCCGCCCTTTCGGGTTTTCAACTTAGCGAGTTGCTCTTTTCTTTTTAGGCGAAGTATTTCTTGTCTCCATCGATGTTCAAAGGACGAGTGAACTCTTCACCATCCATAATTGTAAGAATCAAAGCACCGCCTGAAAAAGCTCTCTTAACAACATATGAGCCTTCATAGTTAGGAGTCCTTTTGTCCCTAACATCAGATTTGAAAGATAGAATCTTCTTGAGCACGGGGTCACCTTTTATGAATACACGAGGCTTGACCTTATTATCAAATGCTTTCTTCATTCTCTGTTGATATAACTGGCCATTACACATGGCAGTCAATCTCTTCTCTTCAATTAAATTTAGTTGGTCATATATGGTTTGACACCATTTAGCTTCAGTCAACTTGGCTTCTATCAAGATACACAATGATAGGATCTCAACCTCCACGGGGAGCATAACTTCCATGTCATGGACAAGAGAGAAAGGGGTTGCCCCTGTTGAAGTGCAGATGGAGGTACGGTACCCATGCAAAGCAAATGGGAGCATCTCATGCCAACCTTTGTATGTTACAACCATCTTCTAGATAGTTTTCTTGATGTTCTTATTCATAGCTTCAACAACCCCATTCATCTTGGGTATGTGGGGAGAAGAATTATGATGTGCAATCTTGAAGTCTTTGCAAAGAGCTTCCACCATATTATTATTCAAGTTCGATCCATTATCAGTAATGATCTTACTTGGCACACCATAACGGTATATGATATGATTCTTGATAAACCTTACAATAACTTTCTTGGTCACATTTGTATACGATGCCGCTTCAACCCATTTTGTGAAGTAATCAATAGCCACCAAAATGAAACGATGTCCGTTTGAAGCTTTGTGCTCAATCATAACAATCATATCAATTCCCCAGATGGAGAAGGGCCATGGAGAGGAAATGACATTCAAAAGTGTCGGAGGAACATGAATCTTATATGCATAAATTTGACATTTATGACACTTTTTCACAAACTTGCAACATTCAGATTCCATTGTTAGCCAATAGTAACCTGCTCTCAATATCTTCTTTTCCATTACATGTCCATTAGAATGAGTACCAAAGGAACCTTCATGGACTTCAGTCATCAACATGTCTGCTTAGTGTCTATCCACACATCTGAGCAAAACCATATAGAAGTTTCTCTTATAAAATACATCACCATTCAGGTAGAAGTTGCCAGCTGATCTTCTCAAAGTCTTCTTATCTTTCAAAGATGCCCCTGACAGGTAAATCTGACTTTGGAGGAAACATTTGATATCATAATACCAAGGCTTTTCATCTTTGACTTCTTCAACAGCAAACACATGAGCTGGCCTATCGAGACGCATCACAGTCAAATTAGGAACTTTATTCCAAAAATTCACCATAACCATCGAATCCAATGTTGCAAGAGCATCTACCATCCGATTTTTGTCTCGAGGGATATGATGAAACTCAACCTTTGTAAAGAAAGTTGATATCCCCCTCGCATAATCTCTGTATGGTATCAAACCGGGTTGATTTGTCTCCCATTCACCTTTGATCTGATCACAACCAAAGTTGAATCTCCATAGACGTCAAAATATTTTATTCTGAGATCAATGGCCTCTTCAAGCCCCATAATGCAAGCTTTATACTCAGCTGTAGCGGGAAACTCATGATCATCAAGCTATTGACAAGTTAGAGATCAAATAACAAGAGTCGCCACCGCGCTTTTATTGTTTCCAAGGGAAAAGGGAAGAAGTACGAACAAAACCCAATAAGTAAGAAGTTTTCAAATAAAAACTAATAAAAGTCAGAGATCACAAGTAAGGGGGTTGGTAACACAGAGGGAAGGTGTTAGCATCCAAAGTGTCCTAGGTACTCCTAGGGAGCCCTTTTTGTGTGCATATGTATCTTGTACAAAGTGATGTTTACAAACAAATAAAATGGGGGGATGAGAAAAGAATTGATTAATTACATATTTTGTGTTTGACAAAACCTTCGGTCTTGTGCCTACGTACCAACATAAAAATGAGGGATCAAAACCTCGTAGTTCGTGCTAGAAATTTCAAAGTGAGTATGTTGTTTTTAACAAAAATTAAGCTTGAAAGGCCTAAAGGCCTAAAATGGTTTGAATGAGTTAGTTCTTTTTGGCTTTTTGAAAGTTTAAGTTAATTATAGTTAAATTCATTTACAAAGTTTGATTTAAGAAAAGAAGTTTGAAAATGCAATGGCATAAGGCCAAAGTTTCTAACTTTTTCTGAAAGTGGTCAAAGTTTAGAACAAAAGTAGTTCACACAAAGAAGGTTTTGAAAATGGAGGGAGAGATTTTAAAATTAAAGAAATGGGGAGAAGATGAAGAGACTATCCTATGTACATAAATTTAAAATTTTAAAGTTGAAAAGATCTGACCAAATGGGAGCAATCCAATAGACAAGTATGTCAATAGAAACCCAGAATTCCCTTGGACTTTTTTAGAATGCACAATTATATCAATCTTGAAGAGAAAAGGCATCAAATAAAGATGGCCTCATCCAAGCTTATCCATTTCAATGATCTTCTTTAAAAGAGCCTATGTAGCAGATGAATTCCACAAGTCACAGGTTCAACATAACAGCTTAATAATGATCAATGTTGCAGATGAATTTGGAGAGATCTTGAATGATGTATTAGATGGATTCAAACTTGCAAGTTCTTGATTCTTCAATAAATTGGCATTGGCCAAGTCCATTAGCAAAGGAATGTTGCCTAAGTTCTAAGTCCAATTGGGGAAGATCAAACCAACAGCCCACACAAAGTCTTTTAGGGTTTTTGTTATTATTATGTGCATTAATGGTCAAAGACCAAACAAGCAAACAAGATATACACAAAGCAAAATAATATCACACAATATGGTCCAAGTGGACAAATGAAAAATTACATAAACATAAATAATTAGAATGGTATGTATAATGGCAAATGATAATAGAACAATAAAAGTAAATTGCATTAAAAGTAAAAGCTTGAAAGTAAAAGTTAATGGTTAGTAAGTTAATAGTTAGTTTTATTTTGTTTTTTTGATTCAAGAAATTCTTTGGAGAACACTCAACCCACTTGCCACAAGCATGGATCCTTGAACCAAAACATCTTCCCAAGGAAGGAAAGAAGGCCAAGTTTCCACACAATACCATGGAAGAGGGGATACTTACAATCTCACTAACTAGAATGCTTATGCCTTTTGTGTCACAAATTTAGCGCTGCAATCGTAAATGGACTTATGTAGAAGTCACAACTATTTGAGGTCGAGCAATAAACTTTTGGTGTTAATGCATGTTGGAGACATAGTATTAAGAACTATGCTCATTAAACATACCACACACAAAAAATATGCAAAGGTGTGACCTAATCTCATCCATACTCATGTTAATCTTTCAATCAACTAGTATTAGGACTTTGAGATGTCATTGACCAAATGGAGATGAATGGATGAAGAAGGGGAATTAGATGAAGAGGGAAAGGGATGAATGAGATCACAAATTGGTCAAAGGAAGACTTTTACAAAATAAATATTATTCATTCATTTTGGGAGATGGAATGTACATTCCATCAATCCCCTAAATCCAATAATATTAACTTGACAAAGTCAAATCAACCTTGACCAAGGCCCAACAACAAATGAGAAACTCAAATAAGTCAATCCAAATGGTCAACATAATTAAAATGGCATTTATTCAATTAAAAATATTAAAATAATGCATTAAATTCAAATATGTTTTGTCCAAATCCTAAAATCACATCAAAACACCACATAAATGGCCATGTAATTTATCATAGGTCAAACAAGGTCAAAGGACCTTGGATAAAAAATTTCATAATTTTTGGACACTTGAAAATATTTTTAAACAATTAAAAACAAATGAAAAATAAATTAATTCATGAAAAATATTAATAATGATCCAATTTTTTTTTAATTCAGAATATGAAAGATAAAAATATTTGAAATTTTTTGGTGAAAGTCCCATATTTTTTGGATCAATATTAAATTTATTATGAATTATTGAAGAAAATGGAATTAAATGGAAATTCAGAAAATGCTAAAATACGTGGACCATCAGATCTCCCTCATTAATTGAGGTGGCAGATCTGATGATCCACAACGCGCATTCCACCAATGTCCTAGTCAATTGCGTGGCAAACATGGTATTCACAAGGAACGACTATGATTATAACGTGAAGCAAGGATCACACGGTTTAGACCAAAGACACCTCATCACCAGAGCCAGAGCTTCGGTTGTCTTCTCCGACGAGCTTCGCCGGACTGGTCAACATGAACCATCACCAAAATTTCAAACAGGGACATGATTTTAAAGAGAAAACATCACTGAGCACGAATATCACCTCAATTTCTTCCAATTCCAACTATATTGAGAGATATGTGGAATTGAAAAATGAGGTTCATGATCCGAGTTGCTTCGATTTGGCCTCAAAGCAACTCAAACACCTTGCCTACATTGGTAGGACTTCAGCCAACACAATAATCAATAGAGTTAAGCAAGAAAAAAGGAGAATCGAAGAGTTGAAAAATTCTGCAAATTACCTTCAATGGAGGTCTGAGTCTGCTAGATCTTGATCTGAATCGTGCTTTGCTTCACTTCAATGGCTTGCAGAAGAGGAATGGAATGGCTTAGAATCAATGGACTCCTGGAGAATTGAATTCCAAAACAGTGGAGATTCAAGCTCAAATTCAACTGAAATTTTCAGGTTTATCCTCTTAATATGAAGGGTTTTTTATGGGGATTCAAAGCTGGCGCAGTGTGTGTGTTAATTCTGAGCAATTGAGCTTCAATTTATAGAGAAATTGGATGATATTTGCACACTCACTTTCACTTTCCAAAATTGGCAAATGATGAAAGCATGGTTCATGGGCGCGCATAGGCCCATGAAATGATTGTTTGAAAGTCCAAAATGAAGTTCAGATGCATTGGAGATGGAATGGATTGCAAGGCAATTGAGCATTGTCATTTGAAGTTTGATCCATGCCACTCGATACCAGCCTGTTTAAGCCATGCACAATCTATGTATTTCTTATCCAAAATGCATGAATTTTAGCTCTTTGGAAAGGTGAGATCAAGTGGAACAAGTTTGATGTTGAACACTTTTTCATTTGGGGCTTGGAACTTGAAGATATTTGAGGTGGAAGTTTGGAAAAATTTGACGTATCAAAATTTTTCTAAGTGTCAAGCCATATGTCTCAATATTCCACCTTGCTTAACTTTTTATAGGAGCTTCAAATGAGAAAAGTGTATTCATAAAAGTTGTACCTCTCTCAAAGACATTCAAAATTGTCACTAATTTCATGTCATTTGGATTTGAAATGATAGAGTTATGCATTTTTGAAGTTTGGCAAAATCACTTGATCAATGGTATAGGTCAAAAGTGACCTATAATGTAGCCTCATATCACATGTTCAAAGAAGTTGAATTAGCTCCCACTCCAAACATAAAAATTAAAGTAGACATATTGAATTTGATTGTTTAACTTTTAAATCTTTCATCTCATAAAAATTGAGCAAGTTATGGCCTTGGGAAGTTGACTTTCAAATTAGGGTTTAGACAAAATGACCTATAATGTTTCAACATAGAAAATGATTTTCCAAGAAAAACTAGCTCTAGGTATCAACATGAAAGTTGTTTGGAATTTCATTTAGAGTAATTTTGCTCTTGGAATCATCTTCATATGGTGAAAATTGTAGGACATAGGGTCTAGGGAGACCCAGTTTTGATTAGATGAATTCATCTGGCCAACCACCATCAACCAACTTGCTAATTCTATTGACTTTCTAGGTTCATGGTAGATCATATATGCATAAGATTATGAAATTTAAAGTGCCCCTTGAGAAATTTGATCAATTGGTGAGATAGCTTGTTGGAGAAGTTACTCAAGATACCCAGCCAAACTAGGGTTTCCAATGCAAATCACCCTCAAACTCTTGAAGCAAACTTGATCAATATGACACGTAGAAATTATTGGGACTCATATATGATGTTCATAACCATTATTGAATCAATTCTTGGTTTTGCTCTTTGTTCATGAGGGTTTCAAACCCTAGATGTGATCAATGAATCAATGAGATCATGCCCTACCTACAAAAAGAGTTAGATAGATGCAAAGACATATTTTTGGTATTTTGGTTAGTGAAATGATAAAATACAAGTATGATATAATCACAAATTGCTTGGTGATCTCTCCCAAAATAAACCAAATGAAAAGGGGTAAGGAGGATGCCAAGGTATGATCCCAATGCTAATGCTTATGATAGAATGCATGAGGGATCTTAGGATCGAAATTGGGGTCTTACAGCTTCCCCTATTTAAGGACATTCTAACTGAGGAGGTGAAGGTTAAAATCTTCGGCTCGACTCAGTAGAATGGGCTTAAATAACACCATAGAGAAACAAATTTTGGTCCCTAAGATACCTCATGATGCATATGATACTGTAGCGGGGTTTTTTTACCTTTATGTTTATTGACTAAACCAAAAGTCAACATACAATTCGAGTCGCCACCGCACTTTTATTTATCCAAAGGAAAGGCTAAAAAGTGAAAAAAAGTCAAGTAAGAAGTTTTTCAAATAAAAAACTAATAAAAATGTCAGAGATCTAGGTAAGGGGGTTGGTTATAAAATGGGAAGATTTTACGCACCCAAAACATCCTTAGTACTCTAAGGAAACCCTTTTTGCAAATATGTGTTGTAGGTTGGTATTTGTGAAAAGATTTGTGCAAAATATGGGAGGGATGAGAAGATAATAGATTATATTTACAAATTTTATTGTTTGAATGGATGAACCCATTGCCTACGTACCATCACAAAGGAGGATCAAAACCTCGTAATTCGTGGTAAAAATCTCAAAGATTGGTGAATTGATTTTAATCAAAAGCCTTAAGGTCTTTTGTTATCAAAGGGAGAAAACTCAACATAAACCAACAATCCACCATGAGAGGAAGGCTTCAACATGCTAGTGAGGGGCTAATCCTATAATAAGCATGGAAGGCTTATAATCCAACACTAAGGATGAAGTGAGATTTACATCAACCACTATGATAACTCAAACCTATGACTAATGTTTTTGAAAAGAGTTTAACAAGTGGCCATTGGAACCACAAAATAACTTGAAATGAGTTATATTTACAAATTGAATTTATTTACAAATTGAATTTATTTACAAAATGAGTTCAAAGTGGGGTTAAAGTTTATTTACAATGAGTATTTACGAAAATGGTTTTGAAAAGTCAAAGGCCTAAGACCTAGGTTTCTAATTTGAAATAAAGTCAAAGTTTTGAAAAATGATTTTTGGCTTGGTTAGAGGGGAGAAAGGAGAGAAGGGCTTTTCCTAAAGCATACAAAGATAAGAGGGGACAGACAACCCTTGGAGTTCCTCTTCTTGGAGTCATAAAGATGACTCAAGATGCTCATTTCCTTTGGATTTAGCATACAAAGTAAGCAATCAATAATTTGAATTCAAGCTCATAGGATATCCATTTGGCTTGGCTTTTAACTTGGCTACTCATGGCAATAGTCCTCTTTTCCAAATCTTAAGATGAAACTCCTATCACACTAAAAGCACACATTAAAAGGCTCACAACAGAATAAAAGGAATGGACAAAGAATAAGTTTGAGGAAAAGTACTTTGAGGTCAACTTCGAATTTTAGCATTCTAAAGGCATGAGGCCTAGTTGCTCTTCAACACATTTTGTATTCTAAAGGCATGAGGCCTAGTTGCACTTGAACTCCTTTAAGCATGGGTGAATCCTAATTCTAAGTCCTTTCTCCTTTTGCATTTTTGTTCATATCAACACAAACACAAAATAACACAAAATAACAATATATTTATATATAATAATGGGCTCAAATGAGCAAAAGAAAAAAATGACATAAACATAAAATATGTGCTCAAGTGAGCAAAATAAAAATCAAGATGAATAATGAGCAAGAAATAAATGACATTAAAAGTAAGTGACAAGAATTTAAAAGCTCATATTAAACTTAGTAGTTAGTAGAGTTACGTTAGCTTGTCATAAGACAACGTAGCGCTATGTTAAGCAATCGTAAGTGAACTAATGTAGTAGCCACACCTATCTGAGGCCGGTCAATAAGAATATAGGAAAAGAACACAACTTAGAGGTCATGACTAGTAAGCCAAGCTCCATAAACTTGCCATGCCAAACAACTTGTATTGACTTTTGGTTATTTGCTTGACCAAGAAGTAACCTATCTTTAACACAAAACAAATCACTTGATCATGGATCAAGTTGAGTTTGGTTTGGATCAAAGAATATTAAACTTCTATTTGTCAAGACCAACCTCAAGACTTTAACTCATTGGCCATTTAAGGGAAAGAAAGGGATGGAGATGAAAGGGAGGGGGGTAAGAAGACAACAACCAATCCCAATTGGTCAAGGGATAACTCATCCTTGATCAAATTCATTCATCTCTCTAGGTGATGATCCTTAAGGATTCTCGAACCACAAGATCCAATGAATTTGATCAAAGTTGAATCAATTCAACCTTGATCAACACCAAACAGAAGAGGAATGAATACAACAAGTCAAGAAGTCAATAATATATTTTTGGTAATTTTTGAATTAAAATAAAATACAAATACAAAATAAATAAACAAAATTGAACCTCAAATTCAATTCAAAACAACTTTAATAAGTCCAATTAAATTTTCATAGGTTCAACATAGTCAAACAAACTTTGACTAATTTTCTCACAAATTTTAAAAGCCAGGAAGTAATTAAAATCAATTAAAAACAACCAAAAATAGCATAATATGAATTAAAATCTCAAATAATCTCAAAACAAACAAGAAATTGTTGAGACTATTTTTCATTGACTTATCATGATCCATAGATGCTATGAAAATATTTTTGTATTTTTCTAAAATCAGAAAGTATTTTAAAATGAATTAAAATAATTAAAAACCAAATAATCCATGAAAAATATCAAATGAGGTCACAAAAATAATTAAAAATCATAAGATGAAACTAGATTTTTCAAAAAAAAATTTAGAGTTGGTCTCATATTTTTCTGACCTCATATGAATTTTTTATGAATTGTTGAAAATAGAATGAATTAAAAGAAAATAAAGAGAAAATGAAATAAAACGAAAAAAGCTGAGCCAACGGATCCATTTCATTAATTGACGTGGCAATGATACACGGTCTGGATCTGAGGATGCATGATACACTCAAGTCAACAGTGCAACACAATGCATTAAATGAAGTAATTAGAATGGATGCACGAGATTAGATCGTGAGGGAGGGATCCAATGGTTGGGATCAGAACACGTGGTGGTGGCGGTGGAAACCACCATCTTCTCCGGTCAGCCAAACAGAATCCGGCCAGAATTGCACAAAAATAAATTTCATCAAAAATGAAAAACAAGGGCATGGAAATAAAGCTCATGTGATGTAGATCATCATTGTACCATTAGATTCCTCTCATTCTTCCTATATTGAGAGAAAGATGAAAGAGAAAATCATGGTGTCCACACAGATTGATCTTGAAATGGTAAATTAAACGCACCAAAAGCTTGCCTCAATTATGAGGACTTCAGAGAACCGCAAAAACACAAGAATACTACATTGAATTGTGAGTTTTAGATCCAAACTGTTTGAGTTTATACCTTCAAAATGGTGAGTTTCTGACCACGAATTGTTCAAGCTTTTTGCTCCTTTTTTATCTCTGAATATAGGGAAGATGATTGGCTAAGGAATCTAGATTTGAAATTCAAGTAATGTTGCTGAATTTCAAGCTCGAAAATATTGAAAATGGTGAGTGATTCCTTTGGTGAGGGTTATTGTTTCAGTTCAGCAGCATGTGGGATCTCCAAAAGGTTATGAAATGAAGGAGAGGAAACCCTTATTTATAGGTAAATGCATCTGAATTCACACTTTTCTCATGTGCATGGGAATTGCAATTTTGAATGCATGGGCCTTGGTGGACGTGTGAGAGACCCATGAATGGCTGAAGGGACTTGCTGAGATCATATGGAGAGCATGTGGTCATGGACATGGAATGGAAAAAGTTTGCATCTCAAGTTTTATCATAAAATAGAAAAAATGCACATAAATGAAGAAAAATTTGAATCTCCCAAATGGTAGATCCAAATGACTATTGTGAGTAATGGTTAGAAAGTTCTTGAAATAAGGAATAAAAGTCATGTTGGGAAAAAAACCATTTGACATGTGAAAATTGATCAAAACTGGCTTGGAAAGTTCAAGTGTAAAACATGTTCAAATCACTTTGAAAAAAAATCAACCAAAAGTAAGCTTGGTTACACCCCTCTGTCTTCATGACACAAGCTTCAAATTAAAACATATCCAACACCAAAGTTGTAGATATTTTCAAGACAATCAATTTAGACTCAAAGTTTGCATCATTTGGATTTTCTATAACAGCTTTATGGGCATTTGAAGTTGGGTACTTTTTCAAATTAAATGAATTAGGCCAAAGGTGACCTATAATGTTTTGCAATGGAACATGTATTTCCTTTAGGATTATGAAATTTTTTCCAACATAAAATTTGAATTAGACATATCAATCTTTCCAATTCCTTTTATCCCACCTCAAAATTATAAAAATTGAGAATGCCCTTAGAAAGTTGACCTAAAATTAGGGTTTCAGTCAAAACGACCTATAATGTTTGGAAATGAATGATGACCTTCCAAGATTCAAATGGATTTTTGATGAACATTAAAGTTGTTCATATGGTTCTTAGGAAAATATTTTATTTTGGGGTCATCTTCATTTGACAAACACATCAAAAGTTATAGCTCATTGAACCTCAGCTTAGTCAGATGACTTAATTAGTCAACTTTTCAAGGTCAAACTTCCAATCTTGATGAATAAATGATTGAGGGGCCTCAAATAGGATCATATATGCTTAAAATGATAAATTAAAGAACTTCCCTTGATTAAATTTGATCAGAGGTTGAGATTGCTTCATGGGCAAGGCACAATCAAAGTACAGTGAAATTAGGGTTTCCTTGGGAAACAATCTTCAAGCCCTTTGGGTTATCTTGATCAAATTGGAAAATTGAGATACTTGGGAGACATATATGATTATTAGGAACTTTGTGGACCATTGTCATGCCTTTTCTCATCTTCATCTAGCCATTGCATTGGGCTTAGGAGCCTCCTAGGAGCATTGTGGAGTACATGATCACTTGAGCTTCAAAACAAAAAGAGTTAGTGACATATTTTGTGCTTTTGGTTAGTAATAAAATATGAAAAGCAATAACATACAATGCAGGCATGCTTGGTGATCTCAAATCACTCAAACAAGTCCCAACCCTAGGGTTAAGGAGCCAAACATGCTATGATCCTTGAGGCAATGCACTTGTGCAATAACATGATGCTATGAGGGATCTTAGGGTCAAAATTAGGGTCTTACAGATGCCCCTATTTAAGGTCATTCTAGCCAGAGATATGAAGGTTAAAATCTTCGTCTCGACGAGATAGAATGAGCTTAAATAATAGCAAAGAGACGAATTTTGGTCCCTAAGAGACCTCATGATGCAAATGCATGCATGCAAAATAAAATCTTCATGGTGAATAATTGCCATAAAGGAAAAGAAATCGGGAGGAACTAAAGATCCATAGGAGTAATATACTCACTAGGGAGATAGAGACTCCGAGGGACATAAGGAAAAAATGCGTGAGCAGGTCACGACTTAAAAACTTGTTGGGAGACACGAAGGGTTTCCATGAAAATAAATCGATGGAAAGAATCGAGCTGACGCAAAGACGCATGTATTGGGGAATATACCAATACAACAAAACTATCCACAAAGGATACATCGGATAAAATCCGGACTCAGACGGGGACGTCCACAAAGAACTCAACTGAGAAATAAACAACGAGATATTACCGGTTACTGGATAATAAACTCAAAGAGGGACATGTTATCAAAACACCGGTTACTGGGTGAGAGAACAACACGCTCGGGGGGAAAGAGTATCTAAGGCCGGTATAAGGGTGAAAGATATCAATCATCCAAAACATCTGAGGAGGACCCAAAAGGCACATCTCAACTCAGGAAAATCTGACTCCACACGGGACAAAAAGTCAAAATAGGGAGCAGAAGGAAGGAACACCAACGATACCGGTTACTGGGTATATAATAGGGGACCAACCAGGCATGAATTGGGAACATATCCAAGACACCAATCATCTGAAAGGAGGGTTGAAAAAGCAAACTCGACTTACAGGATGGACATTCGATTCCACAAGGAAATATGAATCTTACTCGACTGGGGAAGAAAAAGACTTCAACTGAAGAGCGCATGAGATATATTATTTATTACCCTTATATGGGTAAGAATGTAGATAACATACTCACATGGGAGATTATCCGCAACCGATTACTGGGTTAATAAAGGATAAATCAACCGAAAGGAAAGGACATCGGGATACCGGTTACTGGGTATAAAATGATAACTAATCAAACGGAGAAAAAATCATCACCAAACGAGGGTAAATGAAAGATGAATCGCTAGGGATAAATTGCCTGACAAAAGCAATTATCCAAGAGATATATCACCGATTACTGGGTGGTATACTCAAAAAAACGAAGGGATATCAATACCGATTACTGGGTAAAGATAACCAATAAAGAGGGGATTACATCTATCGGTTACTGGGTAGAAAACCACCGAAATAGGACTTACAACTACCGGTTACTAGGTAGAAGGCCACAAAATCTGCTGGGGAAAGGCTGAACAATTACTGGTTACTGAGCAATTGAACAACTGAACCACATGGATCTGCAGGGGATAATAAGAAAGGAATCAATCTAGGAACAAACTAGAAAGACACAATCAAACAAGACTCAACCCGATGAGGATATAACTCAGGGGAGTAATTCCATCCCGATACACAACTGGGGAGGAAACTGAAACAATAATCATCCATGAGGACATAACTCAGTGGGAAAGAAAGAAGAAACGATAGACACTTTCTGCCTATGGGGATGACTCTATATGGAGATATCAGACACAAACATCTGCTTGGGGAAGAACATTTCACCAGTATCAGGAGATAACAAGCAAAGATATATGGCAAAGAATGCATCATGAATATTTGAATGCTATGATTATGCATGTATATGCATGATTTGTGCATAATTAATGCTGACAAATAGACATATATGACACAAACAAGTCCAAGAATCACAAATGGACACTCAACAAACATCTCGACAAGAAGGGAGAAGCCTATTGGAGAACTTAGCTTGGGAATAACCCGAGAAGGATGAAAATAAATCATCGGGGATATCAAACCCTATCCAAAGCTACACTCGCTGAGGATACAAAGAAGATGTATTCAAGAGAAGCGAAAGAAAATAATCAAACATAGAACTCAACTCTGATGGGGATTATCTCTGGAATAAGAGTAAACAAGGGAATACTTTAACCATAGTCAGGGATAGGCAAAATCAAAGCTTCCAACTGTAAGAGATAACACTCTGCACAGGAGAAGTCTTCCAGGAGCAAACAATCCTGACGTAAGGAAGATGCAAAAAATTTGTCGGGGAGTTTCCATCGACTCTCTTAGGGACATGTGGTTTAATAACAATAAGATCCACCGGGGAAGAACTCTACCGGGGAAGCTTGTTAAGGAATGATGTAAAACTCCATGGGGAACAACCACCAACCAGATGTACATCAATCAAAACACTCCCTTTATCTGCCGGAGAGGAAACTCTGCAAAGGGGAATAATAGAATTTTGCTCCACTGGGGAGGGAAATAAACATTTTCACCACCAACTCTTAATGCTAGAAGAAATCTTTAGACTCGGAGGAGATACAAACATCAAACTCTGATCTGGCAACCCTACTAGGGACAAGCTGTAAATGCTCTTGAGGAAACTGCCCTTGCTGGAGAAATTGGAAATGAATCATTCATCAACAAGCGACATACTGGGGATACCTCTTTTCAAAATAAATGAAAAGGGAAATAAGCCCTTCATCACTTGCACTAGGAAACTTCCTGCTGAGGGGACAACTATCTGGACAAGGTAGCTCTGCAGGGAACACATGCTTACCCCATTGGAGATTCTTATTCACACTGAGGAAAGACTACCTCCCTCGTGAGTAGACAGTTAGGATAATGAGACAAGGAATATTCTTAAATTAAAGCATATCAATTTTTATCAATTTATAAGGGATTTTAGGTCAGTCTACACAAGAGATGACAACCATACAAATGATAAAACACAAATGCTAGTGCCTGATACATCGAGGCAAAAATTTGGAAAAGAAGGGATCATTCACATATCAACCATATACCAATCATGGATTGCTAAAACTCCACGGGAGAAACAAGTATGTATACACAAATAAACTAACGGGAATGTATTGGATGAACATCCCAAAAATCCTGTTAGGGGAAAGCAATCCATAAGACAGACCAATTCACTGCCATCAAGGAGAACTTCTCATACCAGACTTTCTGGGAAGCTGATGATGTATTATTATTTCTGTGCTCGGTTGAGGAGACAACTTGAAAGCTGATGAAGAGGATATAAAGAGCCAGAATATGAACAAATATCTTACCCTTTGGTGATCATATTATCCTTGGGAAAGCACTGAGGACATTCCACTTATCCTTTCCGTCATTGTGAATGTTCACTTTGTTTAAAATAGTTTATTCATGAAAACTTTATTTGTTTAAAACACTGATATTCATCAATTAAAACATGCAAACATTTGTTAAACAAAAACAAATAAGAGTGCAAAGAATTGGATAAAGGCTCAAATTTATTTAAGAGAATGGTAGTCCGTAAATGGCGAGACTCCATGGATCTTTACAAATTTGAAATTGGTGATATACATGGAAAAGGGCTACATTGAACATAATGACCGTTTCTCCACCAACTCTGAGTCCACTGTATTCAAAACTTCAGTTGATGATGACTGAGCGAGAATCTTTTCCAGATGACAGTTGTAGAACAAAGTCTTGTCAGGATGCAGTTACTTGCCAAATCCCTAATTTTTGCCTAAATTGCCCCAGGGTGAGGTACTCAATCTAGCAGGATATATATTCATTTTTTATGTCTCTAACTTTTGCCTGGATCGCCCTTTCGGGTTTTCAATCCATCGAGACGCTCATTTTTGCCTAAGTCGCTCTTTCGGGTTTTCAACTTAGCGAGCTATTATGTTTTTATTTTTTTAGGCGAAGTATTTCTTGACTGCATCTGAATTCACAGGAGAGTGAAATCCTCCCCATCCATAGTTGTGAGCAACAAAATACCGAGGTCACCTTTGGGGCAAAAGACAAGACTTTCTTGAGCACGAGGTCACCTTCTCGGAACACGCAAGGTTTGACCTTTTTATCAAAAGCTTTCTTCATCCTTTATTGATATAATTGACCATGGCACATGGCAGTTAATCTTTTCTCTTCAATCAAATTCAGTTGGTCATAACGAATTTGAACCCATTCAGCCTCAGTCAACTTGGCTTCCGTCAAGACTCTCATTGATGGGATCTCGACCTCTACGGGGAGCACAACCTCCATGCCATATACAAGGGAGAAAGGGTTTGCCCCTGTTGAAGTGCAGACAGATGTACGATAGCCATGCAAAGAAAATGGCAGCATCTCATGCCAATCTTTGTACGTAACAACCATCTTCTGAATAATCCTCTTGATGTTCTTGTTAGCAGCTTCAACAGCCCCATTCATCTTGGGTCTATAGGGAGAAGAATTATGATGTGCAATCTTGAACTCTCTACGTAACTCTTTCATCATCTTATTGTTCAAGTTAGATCCATTATCAGTAACGATCTTGTCTGGCACACCATATCGGCATATGAGTTGGTTCTTGATAAACCTCACAACCACCTACCTGGTCACATTTGCATACGATGCCGCTTTAACCCACTTGGTGAAGTAATAAATGACTACGAGAATAAAACGGTGACCGTTTGACGCCTTAGGCTTAACCGTGCCAATCATGTCAATTCCCCACATGGAGAAAGGCCATGGTGAGGAAATAACATTCATAAGTGTCGGGGGAACACGAATCTTGTCCGCATAAATCTGACATTTGTGACATTTCTTCATGTATTTGCAGCAGTCAGACTCCATTGTCAGCCAATAGTACCCTGCTCTCAACATCTTTTTTGCCATGGTATGTCCATTTGAATGAGTACCAAATGAACCCTCATGGACTTCAGTCATCAACAGGTTTACTTCGTGTCTATCCACACATCTAAGCAGAACCATGTCAATATTTCTCTTGTAAAGCACATCACCATTAAGGTAGAAACTGCCAGATAATCTCCTCAAAGTCTTCTTATCTTTAACAGATTCCCCAGGCGGGTAAGTCTGACTTTGGAGAAAGCACTTGATATCATAATACCAGGGCTTATCATCTTTCACCTCCTCAACTGCAAACACGTGAGTTGGTCTATCCAAGTGCATCACGGTAATTTTTGGTACTTCATTCCAATAATTGACAGCAATCATTGAAGTAAGCGTAGCGAGAGCATCCGCCATCCGATTCTCATCTCGAGGAATATGATTGTCGCAACCTGAAAAAGGAGATGCGAAAAAACAACCGGCGAGAAAAGAAATGACAGAAGAGTCGCCATCGTGCGTTATTCATCCCAAAGGAGGGAAAGGAAACGCTCGAAGTAAACCTGGAAAAAGGAAAGGAAAAGACAAGGTCTCGCAACCAAATCTTGGGTTCGGGAGTCGATTATGCGAAGGGAAGGTATTAGCACCCCTACGCATTTGTAGTACTCTACGGGATCCACTCTTGTTGTTCTTGTCTAAAGGGTGTGAGTTTATCTAATGTACTATTTACTAAAAGAGGGGTCAAAAGAAAATGACTCGCACGGATGTCGCATCCACTGCATACGTATCTCATATGAATATGAGAATCAGAGTCTTCGTAGCTCGGATACCTATGGGTTAAAGAGGAGTGTGCTCGCTAAGACATCACGTCTTATGCCTACGTATCTCATCTGGAATGAGAATCAGAGCGAGCCGTAGTTCGGCTAACTATTTTTGTTTGTTTTGTGTTTTTTAGGTGAACGATGTTACTACGCAATCTACCGGATGCTCGACCTTTGGAGACTTACTCGCCTATAGTAGAAGGAGTTAACGTGTTCTTAGGAGAAGACAACTTAATGAGTTTGTTTGTGTTTTAGGGATGCTCATGCAAAAAGGAAGTCCTAGACGAAGGAACAGTGCTACCTTAATTGACATGCAAACGAGAGACTATACGAAGCCTAGCAATCCTATGGGGAGGCGATCACACCATACAAAACAAACATGCATAAAGTAAAATTCCACCAAGGGGGCTCAAACATACATGGGTAGGGCTTTAGTCAAGAGGGGTCATATCAACCTCGACAAACAAGCCATGGAATAGGTAATCAAATGGGTTCTGAACCACTGACACTGAACGTCAGGGTGAGCAGATCAGAAGGGTAATGAGGATAAGACCTCATAGCTCTTAGCCCGGGACAGGGTGAGCTCATGACAAAGCGTGGGGGTTCAGAAAGATGAAACCCTCTCCACTGACTGACCGGACAAAAGATGTTGGGATTTTGTTTTGAAGCATCGACACGTAGTGCGAGCTTAAAGAGCGACACACTGAATAACGGGAGATTGATTACTAATCCCTTTTATCCATCAATTGCCTCTTCAGGGAGGTCTTTAGCACTGATGCCTCTTCTTAGAGGTCTTTGGGCACAAAAGTAAACAAACAAAAGAAAACATTGCCTCCTATTGAGGTCTTCCAGCTAAGAAAGCGGTAAAATGCGGGAAAGATAAAGGATCAAGAGATCTACCACACGGATAAAGATCCGAAGTAATAACAGCTAAAGAAATAAGAAACCCAAAGATCTCTTGAGCTGGCACCATCAAAGAAAGCAAGTCAATACAGGTAATCGGAATAAATCTCCAAATGGTATCCCACAAATAAAGTGGAATGCCAAGCAAGCTATCCTTTCAGGAGTCATGTGAGCCCTCACAAAAAACTCAACAAACAGGTTAGAGTGACAAGATGGGGTGCAATCAAGAGTTGCCCCAAATCAAAATGTAACCACATGAATCATGCCATTAAAATTCACAAAAAGAGCTCACAAAAAGCAACCAAGTGTAGGAGGCCTAAACCTCTTGTCAAACACATGCATCAAAAGGGTATCAAAATTCAAAGTCAGGGGGAAAGGATCCACACATCAAGACATGACATACATACTAAAACATGTGCCCACATGCAAAACCTAACGATACCCACTCTTCCAAATTCACCCATAATACCTCATACATTCAGAAATTTCAAGTTGAAAGTATAAAGTAGTGGAAATAGGGCATACCTGATTGGGGAGGATCGATTGAAATTGAATTGCACTGTTGGGTTTGCAGAACAATCTTAGGGTTTATATGAGAGGGAATTGGTTCTTTGCAGATGAGTTCCCTTCAGTCTCTGGAGGTTGCTCTGAATTAGTTAGAATCTCTCTAGGGTTTTTCCACTGGATTTTTTTTAGAATTTATAACCTGATTTTCGTGGCTTTGTGGGCTCAAATGAGAGAGTTCCAAGTCCAAGATTTTTCTGTTATATTTTATTTATTTATTTATTTATTTTTCGTTTTTTTTATTTTTTTTTTAATTTTTTTATTTATTTTCAAAACGCGTGGGCTTCGCCTAGCGAGCATGACAGTTCAAGAAATTCCTCTGAGCGTAGGTGATTCTGGTGGCTTTTCTTGGGACTCGCTAGGCGACCCATTCTGTTCGCCTAGCGAGCATGACAACTCATGAACAAACTTTTGCTCCTTCAAGATTAACGTTTTGACTGATGAATAGACCCCATTTTAACATGTTGGAAGTATCTCAAGCCATTCCCTTGTGTTGACTGGTCACCCAGATAGGACCCACAAAGTGTCTTGGATGATATTCAAGCTTCTTGGATCTAATTCCGATTGACATGATGAAATGCAATATGAAATGTTAAATGACCTAAAAATGAATGCATGAATGAGGGGGACAAATTTTGAGGTATTACAGTTGCCCCTATTCAATCAACTGAAGACCCGAAAAGAAGATAGCAGCGGCTTTCACACTTTCGAGGTATCAAGGGATTGAATACAATAAAAGCCCGAAAATTTGCACTGAAGTGAAGTGAAGTAACAATGCCTGTCAGAATCGGCAAAGAGATGGTCTTGAAAGAAGAATTCGTCTGGTACGGTGAGAGTCAGTTTGAATACCGAAAAAGAATATTAACATGGATACCAAAATAAATGGTAACACAGAAATAACCATGGCCTGAATGCCGCTCATCAATCTGAATGCTGGAAATGACTTCGATCTGAACATCGGAAGATATGAGATTATTAATATCGGTCTGAACACCGAGAGGCTGGCCTGAATGCCACAAGTTGCATCGACCTGAACGTCGGAAACTTCTTCGATCTGAACATCAGAAAATTGGCCTGAACGCCACTTCGATCTGAATACCGGAAACTGGCCTGAATGCCACTTCGGTCTGGATACCGGAAACTGGCCTGAATGCCACAAGTTGCATCGACCTGAACGTCGGAAACTTCTTCGATCTGAACATCGGAAAAATGGCCTGAACGCCACTTCGGTCTGAATACCGGAAACTGGCCTGAATGCCACTTCGATCTGAATACCGGAAACTAGCCTGAATGCCACAAGTTGCATCGACCTGAATGTCGGAAACTCCTTCGATCTGAAAATCGGAAAATTGGCCTGAATGCCACTTCGGTCTGAATACCGGAAAAACTTCATGCCTGTCAGCATCGACAGAAATAGGGAAAGATAATAGAGGCGGCGCATGGGCCAATGACACTTGCTGGGGATAATAAAGGTAAGTCATGAACAATCTTCAGTCTGAGTACTAGAAACAACTTCTGGCTTATCACTTGGGATACCGAGAATGTTTTATGCTTACATGCGTATGTTTGAATTTTTCAATGGCGTAATGCTCCATGAAAATGGAAATGCTACGCGATTTGGGAGGATGCAATGCAATATGATTCTACATGCAGGGATGCGAAATGCTGGGTAGAATGCCAAGCCGAGGCAAGGGAATCTGCTGGGGAAATGATCACCATCTTCTGGACCCTGACAAGGCTGTTGGAGATGCACCGCACAAAGAACTCTGTGGGGAAATGACCCTCCACACGGTGTTCTAGCAATGACGAAATACCGAGACTCTGACTGGGGAGAGAACGACACTGAAAACCTGCTGTTGGGGAAAGCGATAGTGGTTATGGCAACCATAATCTGCGAGAGAGATGACTTAGCAGGGGAAGCAAACACCGATACGGTACCGAGATTCTGCTTCAAGGAAAGAGACCATGGATCTGGCGTCGAGATCATCGATCTGGCATCGAACCCTGAGGAGCAGCCGCTTCTGCTGGGAAGATACAGTCTGGCACTGTCAACTCCGCTGGGGATATATAGTCTGACACTGTCAACTCTACTGGGGAGTGTATATTCTGAAACAACCGCTTGGGGGGTACAACAGTGAGAGCTTGCTGGGGATCAAAGAATCCAATGCTCTGATCAGCTCTGCAGGGATAAGATACCAACTTCGATTGTTGGGGGAAAACATTCGCGATCATCAGCGGGGAACCTTAAGGAAATGCCCCGAGGGTACCTGTTCTGAATAGACGATCTAAAGCACTTAACATTTACAACAATTTTAAATGTTTATTAAGCATGTACCTGTAAAGCTCTTATGTTTCATGATGCAATGTTTATAAAAAATTCGGACGTCATTTTTGCAAACAAAACAGTAAAATGAAAATAAAAACTGAGATATACTGAATAACATGATTTTATTGATTGAATGGCCTCTGAATAGGCATTTACATCAGGAAGCAATCCTTGGAAAGAGGTAATCGCACAAAAGATAAAAACAGAAATTAATCTAATGGCAATGTGAAATGGATTTCTATTGGGTTCCAATTCTGCTATGACTTGCTCGTCTTCAAGATCCTCCAGATGATCAGCTTTCTGAAAAGAGTGATTGGACTGTTTCCTATCCTTCAAAAGTTTCCAGTCATTGACACGAGATGAGATTCAGAACTACTCAGAACGCAGTCATTCGTTTAATCCCTAACTTTTGCCTGGATCGCCCTTTTCGAGTTTTCAATCCACCGGGATACCCATTTTTGCCTAAGTTTCCTTTTTAGGTTTTCAACTTACCGGGTGTACGATCTTTTCATTCTTAATCCCTAATTTTTGCCCGAACCTTTTCATTTTCTTAGTTCGTCGGGATGCCCATTTTTGCCTGGACTATTCTTTTTACTGCCCAGCGGGTCTATTTTATGCGAAGTATTTTTTAACTGCGTCTGAGTTCACAGGGGAAGTGAAGTTTTCACCGTCCATAGTTGCAAGCATTAAGGCCCCACCATCAAAAACCTTGGTGACAATATATGGTCCATCATAGTTAGGAGTCCACTTGCCCCTGTGATCCGTCTGAGGAGGAAGGATCCTTTTCAACACTAAATCTCCAACATGGAAACATCGAGGACGCACTTTCCGATCAAAGGCTCTCTTCATCCGACTTTGATACAACTGCCCATGACAAATGGCTGCCATTCGCTTCTCTTCGACAAGACTCAACTCGTTGAACCTTGCTCGAATCCATTCAGCTTCGTCTAACTTGACATCCAACATGACTCTTAGAGAGGGAATCTCCACTTCAACAGGTAGGACTGCTTCCATACCATACACAAGGGAGTAAAGGGTTGCCCCGGTCGATGTACGTACTGAAGTACGGTACCCGTGCAAGGCGAAGGGTAGCATCTCATGCCAATCTCTGTACGTGACGACCATCTTCTGCACAATCTTCTTTATGTTCTTATTTGCCGCCCCAATAGCACCGTTCATCTTAGGGCGATAAGGGGAAGAATTGTGATGCTGAATGTTGAAGTTTTGGCACAACTCCTTCATCATTTTGTTATTGAGATTAGAACCATTATCAATAATGATTCTTTCGAGAATCCCATAACGACAAATGATTTCTTTCTTAATGAATCGGGCAACCACATGTCTGGTGACATTCGCAAATGACGCTGCTTCGACCCACTTGGTGAAATAGTCGATGACAACAAGGATGAAGCGATGCCCATTGGAGGAAGTCGGCTCAATCTTTCCAATCATATCGATGCTCCACATCGCAAAAGGCCACGGCGAAGACATCACATTCAAAGGATTTGGCGGCACATGTACCTTATCAACATAAATCTGGCATTTATGACACTTCCGAGCATATTTGAAACAATCAGATTCCATGGTCATCCAGTAATAACCTGCTCTCAACAATTTCTTAGCCATTGCATGTCCGCCGGCATGAGTACCGAAGGAGCCTTCATGAACTTCTTGCATTAACATGTCTGCTTCGTGTCTATCCACGCATCTGAGCAAAACCATGTCAAAGTTCCTCTTATACAGCACATCATCTTTGATCAAGAAGAAACTGCCTGCCAATCTTCTCAAAGTCTTTCTATCATTGTTGGATGCCCCTGCAGGGTACTCTTGATTCTTCAGAAAGCACTTGATGTCATGATACCAAGGCTTGTCATCAACTACCAGTTCAACAGCAAACACATACGCGGCCCTATCAAGGCGCATAACATCGATCCTGGGAACCTGGTTCCATCGAATTACCTTGATCATGGAGGATAGAGTGGCAAGAGAATCTTCCATCTGATTCTCATCACGAGGTATATGATACAACTTTACTGTTGTGAAGAAAGTCAACAGTCTTCTCGTGTAGTCTCTATAAGGGACCAGATTGGGCTGGAGGGTGTTCCAATCACCATTCACTTGATTGATCACTAGAGCTGAATCTCCGAAGATGTCCAGAGTCTTGATTCTCAAATCAATGGCTTGCTCAATACCCAAGATACAGGCTTCATACTCAGCTTCATTATTTGTGCACTCAAAAGTCAGACGAGCGGTGAAAGGCATGTGGGCACCTTTCGGAGTAGTAATGACAGCGCCAATTCCACTTCCTCTGGCATTGACAGCCCCATCAAACAACAAAGTCCACTTTTCGTCTGGATCAGGTCCCTCTTCAACAACTGGCTCTTCACAGTCTTTCATCTTGAGGAACATGATGTCTTCATCTGGAAAATCAAACTTCATCGGCTCATAATCATCAATCGGCTGCTGAGCAAGATAGTCTGACAGAATACTCCCTTTGATGGCTTCCTGGGATGTATACTAGATATCGTACTCTATCAGTACCATTTGCCAACGAGCAACCCTTCCGGTGAGAGCTGGCTTCTCGAATATGTATTTGATTGGATCCATCTTGGAGATCAGTAAGGTTGTGTGAGACATCATGTATTGTCTCAAACGCTTAGCAGCCCATGCAAGTGCACAACATATCTTTTCAAGCATCGAGTATCTCGACTCACAATCTGTGAATTTCTTACTCAGGTAGTAGATGGCATGCTCTTTCCTACCTGTCCTGTCGTGTTGACCGAGAACACAACCCATGGAATTGTCTAGTACTGTCAAATACATAATCAGCGGTCTCCCTGGGACCGGAGGCACAAGGATAGGAGGATTCTGCAAATACTCTTTTATTTTCTCGAAAGCCTTTTGACAATCTTCATTCCACCTGATAGCCTGATCTTTCCTCAACAACTTGAATATTGGCTCACACGTGGTTGTTAGGTGAGAGATGAACCTTGCAATGTAGTTCAACCTCCATAAGAAACCACGAACTTGTTTCTCTGTTCTTGGCTCAGGAATTTCCTGTATCGCTTTCACTTTGGCCGGATCCACCTCAATCCCTTTTTCACTAACAATAAAACCCAGCAGTTTCCCAGATCTCACCCCGAAAGTACACTTGTTCGGATTAAGCCTCAGCTTGAATTTCCTCAAACGCTCAAACAGTTTTTGCAGATTCACCAAATGTTCTTCTTCTGTCTGAGATTTGGCAATCATATCATCAACATAAACCTCGATTTCATGATGAATCATATCGTGGAATAGAGTTACCATCGCTCGTTGATATGTTGCTCCGGCATTTTTCAGACCAAACGGCATCACCTTGTAGCAGAAGGTGCCCCATGGGGTTATGAATGTTGTCTTCTCCATGTCTTCTGGTGCCATCTTAATTTGATTATAGCTAGAAAAGCCATCCATGAAGGAGAATACCGAGAACTGAGCTGTGTTATCCACCAAAACGTCGATGTGAGGTAATGGGAAATGATCTTTAGGGCTAGCTCTGTTCAGATCCCGGTAGTCGACGCACATCCGTACCTTTCCATCCTTTTTAGGTACCGGAACGATATTTGCAACCCATGACGGATAATTCGTAACCGCTAGAAACCCTGCATCCAACTGTTTTTGCACTTCTTCCTTTATCCTGATAGCCATCTCTGGTCTTGTTCTTCTGAGCTTCTGCTTGACCGGAGGACAACCCTCATTGAGAGGCAAACGGTGTACCACGATGTCTATGTCAAGCCCTGGCATGTCCTGATAAGACCAGGCGAAGATGTCAACATACTCTTGCAGCAATTCAATCAACCCCTTCTTCACATTATTTTTTAAAGCAACCCCTATCTTGATCTCTTTCTTGACGTCCTCGGTGCCAAGATTAATTACTTCAACAGACTCTTGATGCGGTTGAATGATCCTTTCTTCCTGTTTTAATAACCTGGCAAGCTCTTCAGGGAGTTCACAGTCTTCATCACCCTCTTCTTCAACTTGAAAGATTGGATTTTCAAAGTCGAAGCGAGCCATAGCAGAACCGTTATCAATAGAATTCGGTGACGTGCATCTGCATGAGTGATGGTATGTGCTTATGAGTGTGAAAAAAGTGAAAACTAAACAAAACATTGCCAGATATTTTTTTTTTGATTTTTGAAAACTGCAAAAATAGAAAGACAGTGAACAAAATATTTGTATGCAAAAAGACGTCCTTTATTTATGATAAAAAATGCAAGTATTCGCATAGATGAGCCCTACAATGAGTCATTACGCCCTGGGCGAAACGTAAGACTTGGACATGCATGAATAAACAAAGAAAATTACTCTTCAAGAAGAGTGACTTGGACAATCTCCTCAGAAGACCAATTGTTGATGACTTCACCTGGGATCCTCGGACGCACCCAGTTATCGATGTCGCAATCGCTATCCCCATCTTCATCGTTGACCGCAGAGACCTGGCCATACTGAATGATGCCAGCACTGGAGAAAGTAATCGGCCCATGACGAGTCTGAAGTGTTGAAGTTGTAGAAGTCAGAACTGGCTGATACCCAATCCCGAAGTTGTCTTCTTTCATTGGTAACACCAACTGACGTCCCCAGCCGGGGGCAACGCCCGAATCTACCAAGGCATGTGCCTGCTTGAAGGATGAGATAGAGGCACCCGCTTTACCCTCTTCCACTGGAGCTGCGTCCTTGATCTGAACTGCCTCAAAGGCCTGGCATAGGGTCTCATGAAATTCACCTTCTACCTCTACATACTTGAATGTAGATAGGTTACTGACCAGAATATCCTCCTCACCACAGACGGTGATAATCCTTCCATTGACTGGGAATTTAATCTTCTGATGTAAAGTTGAAGAGACTGCCCCAGCGTTGTGGATCCAAGGACGACCCAACAGGCAACTATAGGAAGGACTGATATCCATCACATAGAAGACGGTGTTGAAGGTTTGTGATCCAATCAGAATTGGCAATTCTACCTCTCCGAACACCGACCTCTTAGAACCATCAAAGGCTCTCACAATAAGATCTGAAGGCTTCAAGACCAAACCCTCTACTTCTAACCTTGACAGGGCTCTCTTGGGTAGCACATTGAGAGAGGAACCTGTATCCACCAGAACATGAGATAACACGGTGTCTCTGCATTCCATCGAGATGTGCAAAGCCTTGTTATGGTTGCGTCCAGCTGGTGTTAAGTCAGAATCAGTAAAACCCAACCCGTTGCTTGCATGAACATTTTCAACGATTCCTTCCAGTTGGTTCACTGAGATCTCCTGAGGTACATATGTAGCATTTAGGACTTTCAGCAGTGCCTCCCTGTGCGCCTCCGAACACAATAGGAGTGAGAGAATCGATATCTTGGACGGAGTCTGAATCAACTGATCGACTACCTTGTAGTCACTTTTCTTTATGATCCTCAAGAGCTCGTCCACATCCTTCGCGAAAGTGGGTTCAGAACCAGCCTGGGGTGTAGAGGCACCCTCATTCACGACTTGCTTGCCTTTGGCTTTCGCCGCAGCATCAGCACTATCAGTTTGGGTAACGGGTGGTGAGAACAGTCTACCACTCCTGGTGAATCGCCCGATTCCACCAACATTGTCCACTGCGGGGCCTTCAACTTCAAGTTCAGTCTTCTGACCCTCTTCTACCTTTAGTGGCCGTTCTACCCCATGATCGTGCGTGTTCACACTCCCCCCATAATGCCAAGGAATGGCCCTTTCGCTGGTGAAAGGTAAAGGACCAGGGGTCGTGATGGTCATAGTGGATGGTCGCGTTGGTGGCACCAGCTGCGCTTCTGGTACATTGATCTGATTAGTTGGGTAGAAAATGATGATAGTAGCAACATCATAATCATACTCTGAAATCTCATTCATTGAAATGCAAGCATCCGAAACATCGGAATCAAGTTCAATTACATCAGGATCAACCACATTGGAAAAATTAAATACATCATCATGGATTACAGAATCAGTAGGAACAACATCTGCGAATTCATCAGTAGCATCTTCAAACACTTCTTCCTCAACCCCTTCCACAGACTCTTGGACAGACAAATCTTCAACCTGGAGGATACCTTTGTCGAGCAAGGCCTGGATACCCTGCTGTAGCTTCAAACAACCTCCACTTTGAGTAGCACAATCCAAACAACCCTTCCCACAACCGGGGAAAACATCGGCCTTCAACAAGTAACCCTTGATATCCAACAACAGAGTCTTCAGCTTCAACACATCTTTGACGGGTTTGGCTTCCCCTTCCATCATATTAACATTCGCACCACCATGCTGGGGCATGGGATTGTTGACGACATTCGGAGCCGGTGCAAGGTCGATGGCCTTTGAATCTATGAGGTCCTGAACTACGTGCTTAAAAGCTTTGCAGTTCTCAATATTATGGCCAGGTGCCCCAGAGTGGAAGCTACACCTAGCGTTGGCGTCGTAACCCATCGGAAGTCTACTAATGGGAGGAGCCAGAGTGCATAACTTCACAAGTTGTAGTTGTTGAAGACTAGAAAGTAGCCGAGCGTACGACATTGGAAGAGTGTCGAAACGCCGATCCATCGTCCTTGGCCTCTGTTGATAAGCGGGTCTGTTACCCGGTTGTTGTGGTTGGTACTGAGCTGGTTGACGCTGGGGTTGTTGTTGTTGTAGTGGTGCTGCAGCTGGAATGGTCACAGCCGCAACATACGGTTGCTGATGATAGTTCTGAAAGTTATTCCTCCGGTTATCCCTGTTCTGATAAGAAGATATGGCACTTGCATCCCCTTCTCTCCTCTTCTGTCCCTGAATGAACGACTTCTTCACCCCTGATGAAGATCCACCTCCACTCTGGATCTTGTATGTCTTCAAATAGTTCTCCACCCTCTCACCGGTAGAGACTACATCAGCAAAGTTGCAGGCATTGCAACCCACCAGGCGCTCCAAGTAAGGTCCGGGCAGAGTGTTCATGAACATGTTAGCCATTTCCTTTTCCAACATAGGAGGTTGAACACGGGAAGCTGTTTCTCTCCAGCGTTGAGCATATTCCCTGAAGCACTCATTGCTTTTAAGAGACAAGTTCTGAAGTTGAGTTCTGTCTGGAGCCATATCTACATTATACTGATACTGCTTCACGAAAGCCTCCGCCAAATCCCTCCAGCAACGGATGTGGGCTCTGTCCAGCCTCATGTACCATTCCAAGGATGCCCCAGCTAGGCTATTCTGGAAAAAGTACATAAGCAACTTTTCATCGTCAGAGTATGCAACCATTTTACGGAAATAGGCTTGCACATGGGTCTTTGGGCAAGAGTTGCCATTGTACTTGTCAAATATCGGGACCTTGAATTTCAGTGGAACCCTCACGCCTGGGACCAATCCCAAGTCAGCAACATCCACACCAAGAGCATTCTGCCCTTCCATAGCTTTCAACCTCTCTTCTAGTCTCTTAAACATAGGGTTCATACCATGGCCCATGCCAAAGTCTTCTTGAAGCAGGGAGAACTGATCGTCCTGATCGTCATGGATGGGTTGTTGATCAAGGTTGACACGTGGGATCGGGATAGGCCCCGGTCCATTGGGTCCATTAGCCTCTCCAGCTGGAGGATCAGCCACAGCCTCTGGCTGAGTAGCAGGGGGATCCCTCTGTACCAACAATCTAAGCTCCTGCTGTCCTTGAGCCACCCCTTGAACCACATCCATGAATTGGGTCATGCAGATCCTCATCTCGGCAAGCTTTGCTTGTACACCTTCCATTTCTCTCTATTGATTCCTTCGGGTACCGTATCGGTGAATTCCTGAGTCAGCTATCCTGTTGATTGAACACCAAATAATATGAGAACACCGCAGCGGTACCTGTTATGCAAGATATGCAAATGAATATGTAAATGCAATGACATGTTTTTCAATTCCAACGGGTATTCTACCCCCTTGATTCCAGTCTCACATCAAATAGAAAGCGCAAGAAGACCGAGTTGTGGATATACTTCTGAGATCAAGATGCAATAAGGAAAACCATCGCATAAGAAGGGAAAAGCCGTAGCCAACAGTACATCAAAAAGGATCTCCACAACAAGCCTGTGGATCATCACTACAATATAATAAGTAAAGAAAATCAGGAATCAGCCTCCTGTATACAACCCGTAAGGACTGCTCCTCACTTCAGGACGATCCCATTAGGAAACAGGACGATCCCATACACACAAAGAGCCAACATAGCATTGAAACCCCTCTGTTCACCATCTTCAAGCTTCTTCTTTGCTTCTCCCAGTAAGAAACTAAGATGAAAACCATTAACTTCTCCCTTCTGACACATATTAGCCTTCAAGACTGATTCCCCCAAATATGTGGTTGAAGAAACCATGCTGAGATCGGGCAGAAACTCGGAACTATAGAATAGCAACTGCGGCTTGATAGGAATTCTGAGAAAACTAGCAACCTCCTTCAAAGTAGGGACCAGAATGTAATCCGGGAATGTGAAACACCTCAATGGAGGATCATAGAACTGCAACAATGTAAAGAGAGCATCGTGTTGATCTTTGGAAAGAACCGTGACGAAACTTAGAATCAAACCGTAATCCTTTTTGAATCCTTCTAGATAATCAGGATCCATTAACTTCATCAGTTGTTGAATAGGCTCCAAACAGACCACAGGAAACTTGTAGGCGACATGTCTCTTTCTGCCAATATCCATCTTAAGAGAACCAGAGAAACCTCGACCGGAATCAAGAGGAAGATGTAAACCCCCTAGAAATAGATAAACATGTGTTAAATGATATGAATGCAAAATGATGTGATGCAATGATGTGACATGGGAATCAGGATTGCTGTATCGGCTTGAACATCTATCGGGTTGCACTATCTGAAGAGAAACCCATTGAAGAATATAATACAAGATCAAAGCTCTGCTCCAGAAAACCGAGTTGGTTGGAGGTTAAGGTTTCCTGAATTTAGCCCGCCCCTCACTGGTAGGTTCTAAGAACAGAAGTTTGTCAACTTCGGCCCTTCGGTCGAGAATAATACGTTTACCACTGAAGGTTTGGCATTATTACGGGATAAAAGACCTCCACTGACTCCCCTCAACAGGACATCCTAATAGCAAGTTCCCAATCTCGGGGTCCTCAGATTGATCAGCGAGAATGCACCCACCAGAGCTAACATAATCACGTCTCAGAGGAGAGGCCTCGACTGAGTTCTCGGGAAATGGTCACCAGAGTCGACGATTTCTAGAGGAACATCTGCCGTTATGGAACACCCATAGGACAAAATATATCCAAAAGACACCTCGTCTGGATGTGGGTCTTCATGAACGACTTAACGTAGCAACACGCCACGCAAGCCTCATGACTATCCACTATAAAACCTGTGTGTACACTAAAGCCTGGGTAATGGGCTTATCTCTCATAGAACACCCCATCCCAACAAACAAACAAACCAACCGCAGAGCCAACAGATACAACAATGATATGTACACAATGCAATGAAGCAGGTAAATGCTGAAAAATAAATAACTGTACAAAAGAATGAACGCCCAATAAACAAACAACCTACAAAAGCTAGGAGGGACTCGCTCAGGGAAACCAGGATCCCCAGCAGAGTCGCCAGCTGTCGCAACCTGAAAAAGGAGATGCGAAAAAACAACCGGCGAGAAAAGAAATGACAGAAGAGTCGCCACCGCGCGTTATTCATCCCAAAGGAGGGAAAGGAAACGCTCGAAGTAAACCTGGAAAAAGGAAAGGAAAAGACAAGGTCTCGCAACCAAATCTTGGGTTCGGGAATCGATTATGTGAAGGGAAGGTTTTAGCACCCCTACGCATCCGTAGTACTCTACGGGATCCACTCTTGTTGTTCTTATCTAAAGGGTGTGGGTTTATCTAATGTACTATTTACTAAAAGAGGGGTCAAAAGAAAATGACTCGCACGGATGTCGCATCCACTGCATACGTATCTCATCTGAATATGAGAATCAGAGTCTTCGTAGCTCGGATACCTATGGGTTAAAGAGGAGTGTGCTCGCTAAGACATCGCGTCTTATGCCTACGTATCTCATCTGGAATGAGAATCAGAGCGAGTCGTAGTTCAGCTAACTATTTTTGTTTGTTTTGTGTTTTTTAGGTGAACGATGTTACTACGCAATCTACCGGATGCTCGACCTTTGGAGACTTACTCGCCTGTAGTAGAAGGAGTTAACGTGTTCTTAGGAGAAGAAAAATCAATGAGTTTGTTTGTGTTTTAGGGATGCTCATGCAAAAAGGAAGTCCTAGACGAAGGAACAGTGCTACCTTAATTGACATGCAAACGAGAGACTATACGAAGCCTAGCAATCCTATGGGGAGACGATCACACCATACAAAACAAACATGCATAAAGTAAAATGCCACCAAGGGGGCTCAAACATACATGGGTAGGGCTTTAGTCAAGAGGGGTCATATCAACCTCGACAAACAAGCCATGGAATAGGTAATCAAATGGGCTCTGAACCACTGACACTGAACGTCAGGGTGAGCAGATCAGAAGGGTAATCAGGATAAGACCTCATAGCTCTTAGCCCGGGACAGGGTGAGCTCATGACAAAGCGTGGGGGTTCAGAAAGATGGAACCCTCTCCACTGACTGACCGGACAAAAGATCTTGGGCTTTTGTTTTGAAGCATCGACACTTAGTGCGAGCTTAAAGAACGATGTAACACCCCGATAAAAATAAGATAATTATTTAATTTAAGTTAATATTATATTTATTAATTTAATTAAATAATTGGAATTTTGGAATATTATTATTATTATTATTGGAATAATAATTATTGGAAAATATATATAAGTTGGAAATAAGAAAAAGAGTTTCATTTTTGGTAAAGAGGGTTTCACGTGAAAAGCAGAGAAGCGGCTGAAAAGAGGAAAAGGGCAAAGAGACAGAGCAAGAGGAAGAAGGTTGGAGAAGAGAAAAGCTTGAAGCTTAAAGATTCGCCGGATTAACTCAGGTAAGGGGGGTTTATCGTCGTTTAATGGGTATTATGGTTTAGCATGTAATGGGTAGTGATAAACCGTTGAATCGACCCTAATTGGGATGTTGAATGCTGAAAAATTGTGTTGGATAAGTTGTGTTAAAGCTGTAATTGGATCTGTATTTGTGTGAGTTGTGATTTCCCGAACGTATAGCTTTTTACGGAATCGGAATCGGAGGTCCGGAAGTCCTCCAACGGCGGAAAATGCGGATAATTCTGCATTCAGCTTCGTGTTAGCGCAGGAACAGCTTTCTGTCTTGCGTTAACCGGTTAACCCAGGGTGTTAACCGGTTAACACTGTTAGGAATTGTGAGGTATTGCTGTTTTGCTTGCGTTAACCGGTTAACCCAGGGCGTTAACCGGTTAACACTGTTGTGATTTGTGAAAATTGCTGTTCTGTCTGCGTTAACCGGTTAACCCAGGGCGTTAACCGGTTAACACTGTTGAGTTTTTCCAGAAAGCGTGTTCTGTGTTGCGTTAACCGGTTAACCCAGGGCGTTAACCGGTTAACACTGTTGGAAATTGGAAAAATTGATATTTTAATATTGTGAACATAATTGGTGATTGGCCTATATCGGTGTGTGATATAGTAAGGATTATTTCCCGTTGTTTTGAGTAGGATAGGTACTAGTAGAGTGTGCTAATACTGTGATTAATTATTTGACATGATATGATTATGTGATAAATATGCTGATGATGTGTGAAAATATGCATAATGTTGTGAATGTATATATTATGCATGTGTTGGTGAATGGACTGTTTTATGGCTTAGAGTGTGAGCATATGTCCATTGTGGATTGTTGTTGATGATGTTGCATTGCTAGGTGAATTAGCATGCATATTGTGGCCTTTATGGTGGTAGCTAATTCCCATGGTGAGGAATTAGTGAGTAAATCATTGTAGATTGTTGTTGATGTTTGCATGCTAGGTGATTAGCGTGCATAGCATAGCCCTTGGGGTGGTAGCTAATTCCCGTGGTGAGGAACTAGTGAGTTGGTGGTAGCTAATTCCCGTGGTGAGGAATTAGTGAGTGAGTCACTAGGTCTCAAATGAGTGGGACTAGTGGGCTTGGTAGCCGTATCTGGATTTGATCGGTGAGGTTGAACTGTATGTTCACGAATAGTCGGTACCGCATGCATGGAGTCTCATTGCATAATGTATGTATAGCGTATAATATGAATGGATGTATTCCAATATTATACGTGTGTTTGTGTTGGCATTGAGTATGAGTATGAATTGTGTTGGTATTGAGTATGACATTTGAGTTGATGTGTCGTTACTGAATGTGTGATATGATTAGGGTGATTAATGTGTTATTTACTTAGCATTACATGATATTTTATAATGCTTATTATATCGATTGAGGAACTCACCCTTACAACTATTTTTCAGGTAACGAGCAGTGATTGAGTAGGAGCTAGTGCTTGGAGTCTAGTGTAGTTCCTTAGTGGGTCATGCTCTGGTAGATGTAACATCGGGATGGGATGTTTTAAATGTTTTATTGTTGGTTGTGAACCATTTTACATGTAATGTGATACATGTTTTGCATGATCGATTTGATTTCTATCCGCTGCGTATTGTGCAAATACTTTATGTTTTGAATTAATAAAAGAGCATGACAGTTATTTTGGTGAATGGTGTGAAATGATTGTGTGACACCTTTAATTGCATAATTACTCTGATTGATATATATTGCTATTTTAATTAAATATTTTAGTGGTATCAGAGCATAGTCGGTCGAGTCGAGTCGTAATTATTTTGTTTCCCTGTACGTGATAGGTGTTGTGTAACCCTATCAGTACTTATTGTTTTAGCTTGTTGGGTTTTCAGAATAGAGATGGCTGGAAGAGGTAGAGACGATGCTGTGATTGCTGAGGCTCTGGGTATGCTAGCTGGAGTACTTGGGGGAAATCCGAATGTTGTGGGAATGGGAGCTGCTCGTCAACTGAGTGAGTTCCAGAAGAACAATCCTCCAATGTTCAAGGGAGCATACGATCCAGATGGTGCTCAGAAGTGGTTGAAGGAGATTGAGAGGATCTTCCGAGTGACGTAGTGTGCCGATAACCATAAGGTCAGGTTCGGTACGCATATGCTGTAAGAGGAAGCAGATGATTGGTGGGTTGCTACCCGCACTGAGTTGGAATCTGTTGGGAATGCTGAGATCACTTGGGCTGTGTTCAGAGAGAGATTCCTGAGGAAGTATTTTCCAGAGGATGTTAGAGGAAAGAAAGAGATAGAGTTCTTAGAATTGAAGCAGGGCAGCCGGTCTGTTACTGAGTATGCTGCTAAGTTCACAGAGCTGTCAAAGTATTACACTCCCTATGATGAGGCCACTGGGGAATTTTCGAAATGTGTGAAGTTTGAGAACGGGTTACGTCCCGAGATCAAGCAGGCTATTGGGTATCAGCGGATTAGAGTGTTTTCCGATTTGGTTGACTGTTGCAGGATTTTTGAACAGGATACCAAGGCCAGAGCGGAGAGCTATCAGCAGAGGGTTGATAGGAAAGGCAAGAATCAGAATGATCGTGGGAAACCGTATGCAGCTGGCAAAGGTTTCCAGAGACAGAGTGGGATGAAGAGGCCTAGTGGGGGAGACTCTAGTGCCCCTGCTAAGTGTTACAGATGTGGTCAGGCTGGACATCGTGTCCATGAGTGTACCAGTGCTGAGAGGAAGTGTTTCAAGTGTGGAAAAGGTGGTCATTTGGCTGCAGAGTGCCGGTCGAAGACTGTGACTTGTTTCAACTGTGGAGAGGTGGGTCATATCAGCCCACAGTGTCCTAAGCCGAAGAAAGAGAACCAGTCGGGAGGCAAGGTCTTTGCTTTATCGGGTTCTGAGACTTTTGCAGATGATCGTTTGATCCGAGGTACGTGTTATATTAATGGCTTTCCTCTTGTAGCTATTATTGACACAGGTGCGACTCATTCCTTTATATCTTTGGATTGTGCTGTGAAACTTAAGTTAGAGATATCTGAGATGCTTGGAAGTATGGTGATTGATACTCCTGCGAAGGGTTCAGTGACTACTACTTCAGTTTGTTTAAATTGCCCTTTGAGTATTTTTGGTAGAGACTTTGGAATGGACCTAGTGTGTCTTCCACTAGTGTAGATTGATGTTATCTTGGGTATGAACTGGTTGGTGTTTAACCGAGTCTATATCAATTGTTTTGATAAGACTGTGATCTTTCCTGAGATTGAGGAAGGAAAGAGTTTGTTTCTATCAGCAAGGCAGGTGAATGAGGCGGCAGCAGATGGGGCAGAGTTGTTTATGCTGTTAGCGACTGTGGAGGCTAAAGATAAACTGGTGATTTGTGATCTAGCTGTGGTGTGTGATTTTCCTGATGTGTTTCCGGAAGAAGTGAATGAATTACCGCCAGAGCGTGAAGTTGAGTTCTCGATTGATTTGGTACCTGGTACTAGGCCGGTGTCGATGGCTCCGTACCGTATGTCTGCTGTTGAGTTAACTGAATTGAAGAGTCAGTTGGAAGTTCTGTTGGATAAGAAATTTATTCGTCCAAGTGTGTCACCGTGGGGTGCACCGGTGTGGTTGGTTAGAAGAAGTTAGTTTCCTGGTCATGTGATTTCAAGAGGCGGCGTTGCTGTCGATCCTTCTAAGATAGAAGCGGTATCTCAGTGGGAAGCTCCGAAGTCTGTTGCTGAGATTCGAAGTTTCCTTGGTTTGGCTGGTTATTATAGGAAGTTCATTGAGGGATTTTCTAAGTTGGCGTTACCGTTGACGATGTTGACTAGAAAGGGGCAAGCGTTTGTTTGGAACTCAAAATGTGAAGAAGGTTTCCAAGAGTTAAAGAGAAGGTTGACTACTGCTCCTATTCTGATATTACCGAGTTCGTCGGAATCAATTGAGGTTTACTGTGATGCTTCATTGTTGGGTTTGGGCGGCGTGTTGATGCAGAATAAGCAGGTTATAACTTATGCTTCGAGACAACTGAGGGTTCATTAGAAGAACTATCCGACACACGATTTAGAGTTGGCAGCTGTGGTATTTGTTCTGAAGTTATGGAGGCATTACTTGTACGGGTCAAGATTTGAGGTTTTCAGTGACCATAAAAGTTTAAAGTATTTGTTTGATCAGAAAGAGCTGAATATGAGACAGAGGAGATGGTTAGAGTTTCTGAAGGATTATGACTTTGGTTTGAATTACCATCCGGGTAAAGCAAACGTAGTGGCTGATGCATTGAGTCGGAAATCATTGCATATGTCTATGTTAATGGTTAAGGAATTGGATTTAATTGAGCAGTTTAGAGACTTGAGTTTGGTGTGTGAGAGTACTCACAATAGTGTTAAATTGGGAATATTGAAGTTAACGAGTGGTATTCTGGATGAGATTAGAGAGGGTCAGAAATCCGATGTGCTTTTGGTTGATAAGTTGACTCTAGTGAATCAAGGTCAAGGTGGTGAATTCAGAGTCGATGAGAATGGTGTTTTGAAATTTGGTAATCGGGTGTGTATTCCGGATGTTACCGAACTTAAGAAGAGTATTCTTGAGGAAGGACATCGTAGTGGCCTGAGTACTCATCCTGGAGCTACGAAGATGTATCATGATTTGAAAAAGCTATTCTGGTGGCCGGGAATGAAAAGAGAAATTGCGAGTTTTGTTTATTCTTGTTTGACTTGTCAGAAGTCAAAGATTGAGCATCAGAAGCCGTCTGGGCTAATGCAACCGTTGGCTATTCCAGAGTGGAAGTGGGATAGTATCAGTATGGATTTTGTTTCGGGTTTACCGAGGACGATTAAAAATTTTGAAGCTATTTGGGTGATTGTTGACAGATTGACAAAATCGGCTCATTTTATTCCGATCAGAATGGATTATCCGTTAGAGAGATTAGCTGCGTTGTATATTGAGAAAATTGTAAGTTTGCATGGTATTCCGTCGAGTATTGTTTCGGACAGAGATCCTAGATTTACATCGAAGTTTTGGGAAGGTTTGCAGAAGGCTTTGGGAACTAAGCTGAGATTGAGTTCTGCATATCATCCGCAGACTGATGGTCAGACTGAGAGGACGATTCAGTCATTGGAGGATCTTTTGAGGGCTTGTGTTTTGGAAAAGGGAGGTGCTTGGGATTGTTATTTACCTTTGATTGAGTTTACCTACAACAATAGTTTTCATTCGAGCATTGGTATGGCACCGTTTGAAGCTTTGTATGGTAGGAGATGTCGGACACCTTTATGTTGGTATGAGTCCGGTGAGAGTACTGTGGTTGGACCAGAGATTGTTCAACAAACTACGGAAAAGATTAAGATGATTCAGGAGAAGATGAGGATTGCTCAGAGTCGTCAGAAGAGTTATTACGACAAGAGGAGGAAGTCACTTGAGTTTCAAGAGGGAGATCATGTGTTTCTTCGTGTTACTCCGATAACTGGGGTTGGTCGAGCTTTGAAGTCGAAGAAGTTGACACCTCGATTTATTGGTCCTTATCAGATTTTGGAGAGGATAGGGGAGGTAGCCTATCGTATCGCTTTACCGCCGTCACTTGCGAATTTGCATGAGGTTTTTCATGTGTCTCAGTTGAGGAGGTACATTCCTGATCCGTCGCATGTGGTCCAAATAGATGATGTACAGGTGAGAGATAACCTGACTGTTGAAACATCACCTATGAGGATCGAGGATCGAGAGTTGAAGCAGTTGCGGGGTAAGGAGATTGCTTTGGTAAAGGTAGCTTGGGGAGGACCAGCAGGTGGCTTTGTGACTTGGGAACTTGAGAGTCAGATGAAGGAGTCCTATCCAGAGTTATTCGCTTGAGGTATGTTTTCGAGGACGAAAACTCTTTTAGTGGGGGAGAGTTGTAACACCCCGATAAAAATAAGATAATTATTTAATTTAAGTTAATATTATATTTATTAATTTAATTAAATAATTGGAATTTTGGAATATTATTATTATTATTATTGGAATAATAATTATTGGAAAATATATATAAGTTGGAAATAAGAAAAAGAGTTTCATTTTTGGTAAAGAGGGTTTCACGTGAAAAGCAGAGAAGCGGCTGAAAAGAGGAAAAGGGCAAAGAGACAGAGCAAGAGGAAGAAGGTTGGAGAAGAGAAAAGCTTGAAGCTTAAAGATTCGCCGGATTAACTCAGGTAAGGGGGGTTTATCGTCGTTTAATGGGTATTATGGGTTAGCATGTAATGGGTAGTGATAAACCGTTGAATCGACCCTAATTGGGATGTTGAATGCTGAAAAATTGTGTTGGATAAGTTGTGTTAAAGCTGTAATTGGATCTGTATTTGTGTGAGTTGTGATTTCCCGAACGTATAGCTTTTTACGGAATCGGAATCGGAGGTCCGGAAGTCCTCCAACGGCGGAAAATGCGGATAATTCTGCATTCAGCTTCGTGTTAGCGCAGGAACAGCTTTCTGTCTTGCGTTAACCGGTTAACCCAGGGTGTTAACCGGTTAACACTGTTAGGAATTGTGAGGTATTGCTGTTTTGCTTGCGTTAACCGGTTAACCCAGGGCGTTAACCGGTTAACACTGTTGTGATTTGTGAAAATTGCTGTTCTGTCTGCGTTAACCGGTTAACCCAGGGCGTTAACCGGTTAACACTGTTGAGTTTTTCCAGAAAGCGTGTTCTGTGTTGCGTTAACCGGTTAACCCAGGGCGTTAACCGGTTAACACTGTTGGAAATTGGAAAAATTGATATTTTAATGTTGTGAACATAATTGGTGATTGGCCTATATCGGTGTGTGATATAGTAGGGATTATTTCCCGTTGTTTTGAGTAGGATAGGTATTAGTAGAGTGTGCTAATACTGTGATTAATTATTTGACATGATATGATTATGTGATAAATATGCTGATGATGTGTGAAAATATGCATAATGTTGTGAATGTATATATTATGCATGTGTTGGTGAATGGACTGTTTTATGGCTTAGAGTGTGAGCATATGTCCATTGTGGATTGTTGTTGATGATGTTGCATTGCTAGGTGAATTAGCATGCATATTGTGGCCTTTATGGTGGTAGCTAATTCCCATGGTGAGGAATTAGTGAGTAAATCATTGTAGATTGTTGTTGATGTTTGCATGCTAGGTGATTAGCGTGCATAGCATAGCCCTTGGGGTGGTAGCTAATTCCCGTGGTGAGGAACTAGTGAGTTGGTGGTAGCTAATTCCCGTGGTGAGGAATTAGTGAGTGAGTCACTAGGTCTCAAATGAGTGGGACTAGTGGGCTTGGTAGCCGTATCTGGATTTGATCGGTGAGGTTGAACTGTATGTTCACGAATAGTCGGTACCGCATGCATGGAGTCTCATTGCATAATGTATGTATAGCGTATAATATGAATGGATGTATTCCAATATTATACGTGTGTTTGTGTTGGCATTGAGTATGAGTATGAATTGTGTTGGTATTGAGTATGACATTTGAGTTGATGTGCCGTTACTGAATGTGTGATATGATTAGGGTGATTAATGTGTTATTTACTTAGCATTACATGATATTTTATAATGCTTATTATATCGATTGAGGAACTCACCCTTACAACTATTTTTCAGGTAACGAGCAGTGATTGAGTAGGAGCTAGTGCTTGGAGTCTAGTGTAGTTCCTTAGTGGGTCATGCTCTGGTAGATGTAACATCGGGATGGGATGTTTTAAATGTTTTATTGTTGGTTGTGAACCATTTTACATGTAATGTGATACATGTTTTGCATGATCGATTTGATTTCTATCCGCTGCGTATTGTGCAAATACTTTATGTTTTGAATTAATAAAAGAGTATGACAGTTATTTTGGTGAATGGTGTGAAATGATTGTGTGACACCCTTAATTGCATAATTACTCTGATTGATATATATTGCTATTTTAATTAAATATTTTAGTGGTATCAGAGCATAGTCGGTCGAGTCGAGTCGTAATTATTTTGTTTCCCTGTACGTGATAGGTGTTGTGTAACCCTATCAGTACTTATTGTTTTAGCTTGTTGGGTTTTCAGAATAGAGATGGCTGGAAGAGGTAGAGACGATGCTGTGATTGCTGAGGCTCTGGGTATGCTAGCTGGAGTACTTGGGGGAAATCCGAATGTTGTGGGAATGGGAGCTGCTCGTCAACTGAGTGAGTTCCAGAAGAACAATCCTCCAATGTTCAAGGGAGTATACGATCCAGATGGTGCTCAGAAGTGGTTGAAGGAGATCGAGAGGATCTTCCGAGTGACTGAGTGTGCCGATAACCATAAGGTCAGGTTCGGTACGCATATGCTGTCAGAGGAAGCAGATGATTGGTGGGTTGCTACCCGCACTGAGTTGGAATCTGCTGGGAATGCTGAGATCACTTGGGCTGTGTTCAGAGAGAGATTCCTGAGGAAGTATTTTCCAGAGGATGTTAGAGGAAAGAAAGAGATAGAGTTCTTAGAATTGAAGCAGGGCAGCCAGTCTGTTACTGAGGTAAAATGCGGGAAAGATAAAGGATCAAGAGATCTACCACACGGATAAAGATCCGAAGTAATAACAGCTAAAGAAATAAGAAACCCAGAGATTTCTTGAGCTGACACCATCAAAGAAAGCAAGTCAATACAGGTAATCGAAATAAATCTCCAAATGGTATCCCACAAATAAAGTGGAATGCCAAGCAAGCTATCCTTTTAGGAGTCATGTGAGCCCTCACAAAAAACTCAACAAACAGGTTAGAGTGACAAGATGGGGTGCAATCAAGAGTTTCCCCAAATCAAAATGTAACCACATGAATCATGCCATTAAAATTCACAAAAAGAGCTCACAAAAAGCAACCAAGTGTAGAAGGCCTAAACCTTTTGTCAAACACATGCATCAAAAGGGTATCAAAATTCAAAGTTAGGGGGAAAGGATCCACACATCAAGACATGGCATACATACTAAAACATGTGCCCACATGCAAAACCTAACGATACCCACTCTTCCAAATTCACCCATAATACCTCATACATTCAGAAATTTCAGGTTGAAAGTATAAAGTAGTGGAAATAGGGCATACCTGATTGGGGAGGATCGATTGAAATTGAATTGCACCGTTGACTTTGCAGAACGATCTTAGGGTTTATATGAGAGGGAATTGGTTTTTTGCAAACGAGTTCCCTTCAGTCTCTGGAGGTTGCTCTGAATTAGTTAGAATCTCTCTAGGGTTTTTCCACTGAATTTTTTTTATAATTTATAACCTGATTTTCGTGGCTTTGTGGGCTCAAATGAGAGAGGTCCAAGTCCAAGATTTTTCTGTTATATTTTATTTATTTATTTATTTTTCATTTTTTTTTCGTTTATTTTTTTCGTTTATTTTTTTTAATTTTTATTTTTATTTTCAAAACGCGTGGGCTTCGCCTAGCGAGCATGACAGTTCAAGAAATTCCTCTGAGCGTAGGTGATTCTGGTGGCTTTTCTTGGGACTCGCTAGGCGACCCATTCTGCTCGCCTAGCGAGCATGACAGCTCATGAACAAATTTTTGCTCCTTCAAGATTAACGTTTTGACTGATGAATAAACCCCATTTGAACATGTTGGAAGTATCTCAAGCCATTCCCTTGTGTTGACTGATCACCCAGATAGGACCCATAAAGTGTCTTGGATGATATTCAAGCTTCTTGGATCTAATTCCGATTGACATGATGAAATGCAATATGAAATGTTAAATGACCTAAAAATGAATGCATGAATGAGGGGGGCAAATTTTGAGGTATTACAATGATGGAAGTCAACTTTAGTAAAGAAAGTTGAAATCCTCCTCGAATAATCTCTATATGGGATGAGATCAGGCTGATTCGTCTCCCATTTACCCTTAATCTGATTAACAACAAGGGCCGAATCGCCATAAACATCAAGATGTTTGATCTTAAGATCAACACATTCTTCCAAACCCATAATACAGGCTTCATACTCCGCCATATTATTCGTGCATTTGAAAATTAACCTTGATGTAAAAGGAAAATGTGTGCCTTAAGGAGTAATAATCACTGCCCCAATACCATTTCCATACTGATTGACGGTGCCATCGAATACCAAACCCCATCGAGAACCAGGCTCTGGCCCTTCATCGAGCGTAGGCTCATCATGATCTTTCATTTTCAAATACAGAATCTCCTCATCAGGGAAGTCGTATTGCACAGACTGATAATCTTCAATTGGTTGATGCGCCAAATGGTCAGCCAAGATACTACCTTTAATGGCTTTTTGAGCTCTATACTCAATATCATACTCAGATGACAACATCTGCCAACTTGCAATTCTCCCAGTTAAAATAGGCTTCTCAAATATATACTTGATCGGATCCATTTTGGATATCAACCGTGTTGTATGATTCAACATATACTGGCGTAAACGCTTAGCAGCCCAAGCCAAAGCATAACATGTCTTCTCAAGCATTGAGTACCGGGACTCACAGTCGGTGAACTTCTTACTCAAGTAGTATATTGCATATTCTTTCTTTCCTGATTCATCTTGCTGACGAAGGACACAACCCATGGAATCATCAAGCACAGTCAAGTACATAATCAATGGTCTCCCTTCAACAGGCGGAGACAGAATCGGAGGCTCGAAAAGATACTCTTTGATACTGTCAAAGGCTTTTTGGCAATCCTCAGTCCAATCATGACGTTGATCTTTCTGGAGGAGCTTGAATATAGGCGCACATGTGGCAGTCATGTGGGATATAAATCTTGAAATGTAATTCAAGCGGCCAAGAAAACCCCGAACTTGCTTCTCAGTTTTGGGCGCAGGCATCTCTTGTATTGCTTTGACCTTGGCAGGATCAACCTCAATACCTCTCTCGCTGACAATAAAGCCCAATAACTTGCCGGAAAGGACTCCAAATATACACTTGTTCGGATTCAAGCGGAGTTTGTACTTCCTCAAACGCTGGAAAAGCTTCAATAAGTGTTCTACATGTGTAACTTCCGTTTTCAACTTTGCAATCATATCATCGACATACACCTCGATCTCCTTGTGCATCATGTCATGAAACAAGGTAGTCATAGCACGTTGATACGTGGCTCCGGCGTTCTTCAAGCCGAAGGGCATCACTCGATAACAGAATGTTCCCCAAGGTGTGATAAATGTTGTCTTCTCCATATCCTCGGGTGCCATTTTAATCTGATTATAACCGAAAAATCCGTCCATAAATGAAAATACATTGAATTTAGCCGTATTATCTACCAACATATCAATGCGTGGTAGAGGAAAATCATCTTTTGGGCTAGCTTTGTTCAAGTCACGGTAATCCACACACATTCGGACTTTTCCGTCTTTTTTAGGTACATGCACAATATTGGCCATCCAATGAGGATATGTAGAAGTCACCAGAAACCCCGCATTAATTTGCTTCTGAACTTCTTCTTTAATCTTCACTGCCATGTCAGGATGAGTTCTTCTGAGTTTTTACTTCACAGGCACACACTCAGGCTTCACCGGCAAGAAATGTTGCACGATATCAGTATCTAGACCAGGCATGTCTTCATACGACCAGGCAAAGACGTCGACATATTCTCGTAGCAACTCAATCAACCCCTTCTTAACAGACTCTTCAAGGAGTGCCCCAATCTTCACTTCATGAATGCAGTCTTCAGACCCCAAGTTGACTGTTTTCAGATTCTTAAGATGTGGCTAATAACACGAAATTATATCACATTTTAAGACTTAATTCAATTAGATTATATTATCATTCACTTTAGTTTATCTCATTTTATCAGATATTATGCAGTATTTCCTTGCTATTTATGTCAGGTATCCATTTTGAAGCAAAATGAAAAAGGGAAGAAAAGGAGGTGTAGAAAGGAGTAAAAAGGAAACAAATATCAAAGACCAAGCCCAGCCCAAAGAAAGCGCACGTTGTGCCTGTGACGGGCGTCACAAGGGTTGTGACGAGCGTCACACTAAAAGCACCCCTGTGACGAGCGTCACACATGGTGTGACGAGCGTCACACCATTCCACTAGCTTTTTGGCGCAAGTCACGCCCTCAGAAGAATTGAAGAGACGTTGAGAGAGTTCGTGTCCTACGCCCACGCCGTGTATTTAGCCATGCTGAAGACTCGTGGGAAACAAAAAGCAGTTAGAAGCACTACTATAAATAGCTACATTAGAAACCTAAAAGGGATCCGCTTCCTATCCCCTCTTTTGCCGTCTACTCTGCCGAAGCTTTTCAAACCTTCTGTTTTAGCTTTTGCTTATTTTTCTTTTCCAGCATTGTTTATTTTATTTATTTCTTTTGCAAGCTTTACATTCTTTTTCCCTTGCAAATTTACCTTTCCCATTTTAGCTTTTAGATATTTTTCGCATAATAGTTTCTACACCGGAAACTATTGTGCAACTTTATACCGGATTTAACCTTACGTTATATTCCAGTTTTATTTCCTTGATTTAATTTACTGTTTAATTGAAGAATCCAAGAACAAATCCTACCGGCTTGTGGTGGAGTGTTCAAGACTATTGTATTACGCATTCAGGTTCTTTAATCATTATTTAATATTTTGTTTTATCATTTATCTATATTATCTGCCTGGAATGAGTCTGTTTATGCATGATATAAATTCTTATTTATTTAGCATGTCTGGCTAATTTGCCTAGGTATCGGTATGTAAAGTAAGCAGAATAAGGGATCAAGACTGAGTCGGTCTATCTAAACTTAAAATCAAAATCAATCTTTTTACGGTCTCAACTTACAGGTTTAATAACAAGATTTTTTACAAAAGTAAAAGACATAAAGAAGTTAAAATCAATAGAGCGAGAGTTTGAGATTTTAACTGGACAGTGTAAGTTAGGCATTAATTCTAGATCAGGGCGAGAGCAAGTTTTAGAGTTAATTAAATTCTGACCTTTTCCAAAAAGTATTTTTAAAGATTGAATGTGAGGACGAGAGTTAAGCATTTGGATTTGATTATATAACCTAAATCAACAGAGCGAGAGTTTGAGATAAGGGTGTTTAAAACGGTCAGTATTTTCTTAAAAGGAGTTTCTGCAACTTTATTGTTTTCAAAATATGGTTTTTGACTTAATTATAAGTGACAACTACATTAATATAAAATCATGGTTTATTCAACAGAGCGAGAGTTTGAGATAAAACCTTTAACCAATAAAGTTAACCGAAACGATTCATTTTAAAACCAAGAAACCGACAAAGACTTATTCCCTAGTTTTGACGAACTACATACCGATATCCGTTTCGTTAATATTTAATCTAGATATTATTTTAGCTCTTAGTTTTTCCCCAAACAATCAAACATTTTCACCTTAGATTTACGTAGTAACCTTAGATAACGGTATATCGATTCATAAGTCCCTGTGGGATCGATATCTTTTAAAACTACGCGATAGAACTGTGCACTTGCAGTTTGTATCCCATTCTCGACTCACACAGTCGAGCGATCAAGTTTTTGGCGCCGTTGCCGGGGACTTCTATTTAATCGATATCGTAACTCTTCCGTTACGCTGTAGAGACTAAGGTTTCTTTTTCTTCTATTCTTTCTTTCGTTGATTTGTATGCCACGCACTCGCTCACAAGGCGAACCGCTCTATTTACGAATCAACGATATCGAACTATATCTCCGAGTCTTACGATGAATTCGGGAATATCGTGCTGAAAACAATCTCCCTCCTATAGACCTTCCTGATCTCAAAGATCTTCCTTCTTTAACCGAGATGGCAGAACCAGCTCGTGCTCTTAGAGATTACGCCGCTCCATCGCAAGATGAACCGCATTCAAGTATTGCTCCGCCCGCAATCGAAGCAAACAACTTCGAACTTAAACCTTCGCTGTTGCAAGCTGTGCAACAGAACCAATTCTCTGGAAATCTTACCGAAGATCCAAACCTTCATTTATCCGTATTTGTCCAATACGCTGATACTGTTAAAGCTAATGGTGTCACTTCAGAGGCAATTCGACTTCGTCTTTTTCCTTTCTCATTAAGAGATAGCGCTAGAAGATGGCTTCAATCACTTCCTTCCAACTCAGTCACCACATGGAACGAGTTGAAGAAAGTTTTTCTTGCCCGATATTTTCCGCCAAGCAAAACAGCTATGTTAAGAGCCCAGATAAACGGATTTAAACAGAAAGACAACGAGTCTCTTTTCGAAGCATGGGAAAGATACAAAGACATGATGAGACTTTGCCCACACCATGGTTTGGAAGACTGGTTAGTAATTCACACATTTTATAATGGTCTCTTATACAATACAAGGTTAACGATAGACGCCGCTGCAGGTGGTGCACTAATGAACAAACCTTATGCTGATGCTTACTAGCTTATCGAGAGCATGGCCCAAAACCACTATCAGTGGGGAACCGAACGAACAACGGTGGAAAAACCTCAACCGAAAACTGGCATGTACGAGATAAGTAACCTTGATCACGTTAATGCAAAAGTGGATGCTTTGGTCCAGAAAATTGAAAGTTTAAATGTATCACCTCCAGCCGCCGTGGTTGCTATAACTCAGAATTGCGAGGTCTGTGGAATCCAAGGCCACACTCCTGCGGAATGTCAACTCTTGACTGGAATCCAAGCAGAGCAAGTAAACTATGCTCAAGGAAGCCCCTATTCGAATACCTATAACCCAAATTGGAAGAACCATCCAAACTTCTCATATAAGAGTAATAATGCTTTATACGCACCTGGACAGTCTCCAAATCAAGCCCCATCTATACCTCCGGGATATCAGAAACCGAATCCATCCATACCTAACAATAATACCCCTAGAAAATCCAACTTGGAAATCATGATGGAAAACTTTATAGCTTCCCAACAACAAACCAATAAAGATTTCTTAAACCAGAACATACACACTGGCGAACAACTTAAACAACTAGCAAGCAAAGTAGATGCCTTGGCTACCCATAACAAAATGCTGGAAACGCAAATATCTCAGGTAGCTCAACAACAAGCACCTACTGCTGCACCAACTGGTACATTCCCTGGACAGCCCCAACCTAATCCGAGAAGCCAAGCTCATGCAATTATATTAAGAAGTGGAACGGAAGTGGAAGGACCGTCTGACCCAAGGATAGAAAACCAAGACCCTAAGAAATCTACTGAGGAAAGTGAACCTAAGGAAAAGGAAGAGAGTAATAAGGAAACCCTAGAAAAGAAGGAACCTTATGTACCTCCACCACCTTACAAACCACCTATACCTTACCCTCAAAGGCTTGTTAAAACCAAAGATGTAGGCCAATTTAGAAAATTTGTTGATCTCCTTAAACAATTAAACGTTACAATTCTGTTTACCGAAGCTATTACGCAGATGCCCTCATATGCTAAATTCTTAAAAGAAATTCTTTCTAATAAGAGGAAACTTGAGGATAGCGAAACCGTTACACTCCCTGCCGAATGTAGCGCTATAATCCAAAACATGCCCCCTAAACTCAAGGATCCGGGTAGTTTCTCTATACCCTGTCACATAGGAAAATTTGTCATCGACAAAGCCTTATGCGATTTAGGAGCCGGAATTAGCGTTATGCCTTTATCCATATGTAAGAAACTGGAAATGGGAGAATTAAGACCGACTAAAATGTCTGTGCAATTAGCAGATCGTTCCATCAAATATCCTGTAGGAATCCTTGAAAACGTTCCCGTACGCATAGGTCAGTTTTACATTCCCACTGACTTCACAATTATGGACATTAGAGAAGATGATACTACACCTATTATACTAGGAAGACCATTCTTAGCAACTGCCGGTGCAATCATAGACGTAAAACGAGGACGACTCACCTTCGAAGTAGGTGAAGAGAAAATTGAATTCATTCTTTCCCAATTCTTGAAAGCACCTGCAATAGAAGATACATGTTACTTCATGGATATCATCGATGAATGCATAAAAGAAGCAGAGTCAGGAGAAGACAAATCATCAGACTATCTTTTAGAGGACAAATCTAAACAATGCCTAGCAATAACACCGGATCCTACGCAGTGTCTTAACAAACCAACCCCTGATTTGAAAACACTTCCCAAAAATCTGAGATATGAATTCCTAGACTTAGAACTTGAACGACCTGTGATAGTTAATGCAGATCTAGGAAGACTCGAAACAGAAAAACTCCTACATATCTTAAGAAAATATCCAACCGCACTAGGATACCACATCACCGATCTTAAAGGAATAAGCCCTTCTATTTGTATGCACCGCATCATGTTAGAAGAAGACTGTAAAACCTCTAGGGAACACCAGAGAAGACTAAATCCGATCCTAAGTGAGGTAGTAAAGAAAGAAATAACCAAGTTATTGGAAGCAGGTATTATATATCCTATATCTGATAGCAAATGGGTTAGTCCTGTACACGTTGTACCAAAGAAAGGAGGCATAACCGTTATTGAAAACGAAAAAGGAGAAACTATAACTAAACGAATCGAATCGGGATGGAGAATGTGCATTGATTATAGGAAACTAAACAAAGCAACCCGAAAAGATCATTTCCCTTTACCATCCATTGACCAAATGTTAGAACGATTAGCTAAACATTCACATTTCTGTTATCTAGACGGTTATTCAGGATTCTTTCAAATACCAATTCACCCTGATGACCAAGAAAAGACAACATTCACATGCCCTTTTGGTACCTTCGCTTATAGACGAATGCCGTTTGGTCTGTGTAATGCCCCTGCAACTTTTCAAAGATGCATGATGGCGATTTTCGCCGACTTTCTCGAAAACATCATGGAAGTATTTATGGATGACTTTTCTGTATACGGACAAAGTTTCGAAGAATGCCTTGAAAACCTGGAAAGAGTTCTTGAGCGATGTGTAAAAGTAAACTTAGTACTTAATTGGGAAAAGTGCCACTTTATGGTACAAGAAGGAATTGTTTTAGGACACATCATCTCGAACAGAGGAATTGAAGTAGACAAGGCCAAAATAGAGGTAATCGAAAATCTTCAACCCCCAAGAACCGTGAGAGAAGTACGAAGCTTTTTAGGACATGCCGGTTTTTACCGACGATTCATCAAAGACTTCTCTAAGATAACTAAACCCTTAACCGGACTGTTGATGAAAGATGCTGAATTCATATTCGACGATAACTGTTTAAAAGCATTTCAAACTCTTAAACAAGCATTGATCTCCGCACCCATTATGCAGACACCAGACTGGAATGAACCATTCGAAATAATGTGCGATGCCAGTGATTATGCTGTAGGTGCTGTTTTAGGACAAAGAAAGGATAAAAAGCTTCACGTTATATATTACGCTAGCAGAACCCTGGATGAAGCACAGATGAATTATGCCACAACCGAGAAAGAACTCCTAGCAGTGGTATTTGCGCTAGATAAATTTCGTTCTTACTTGGTAGGAGCCAAAATAATAGTTTACACCGATCACGCTGCTATCAGGTACCTTTTAACAAAAAAAGATGCTAAACCTAGACTCCTAAGATGGATCTTGTTACTACAAGAATTCGACTTAGAAATCAAGGACAAGAAAGGAACTGAAAACGTAGTAGCGGACCACCTCTCTAGACTTGAGAACCTTGAACCGGAAAGAACATCCATTAATGATGATTTCTCGTATGACAAACTCATAGCTACTTTGGAAGAGAACAACTCCGACATGCAAGTAGAAACCACCTTAGCTATATCTGTCACACCATGGTACGCTGATCTAGTCAATTATTTAGCTGCCGGAATAGTTCCACCTACTTTATCTTACCAGCAGAAGAAACGATTCTTCCACGACATAAAACACTATTACTGGGATGATCCCTTACTTTTCAAAAGAGGCCCCGATGGCATTTTCCGTCGATGTATACCCGAAGAAGAGGTAGAAAATATAATCCAACACTGTCACTACGCGCCTTATGGTGGACACACAAGTACATCCAAGACCTGCTCTAAAATCCTACAAGCTGGCTTTTATTGGCCAACTATTTGGAAGGACGTGCATACGGCTATTAAGGAGTGTGACAGATGTCAACGCACGGGAAACATATCTAGACGTGACGAGATGCCACAAAAAGGTATTTTGGAAGTAGAGATTTTTGACGTGTGGGGGATAGACTTCATGGGACCTTTCCCATCCTCTTTCGGTAACAAATACATACTCGTGGCAGTTGACTACGTATCAAAGTGGATCGAAGCAATAGCTTCTCCAACAAATGACACCCGAGTAGTAACTAGACTCTTTAAAAATATAATATTTCCGAGATTTGGCATCCCAAGAATAGTAGTCAGTGATGGTGGATCACACTTTATATCCAAGGTACTCGAAAAACTACTACTTAAATATGGAGTAAGACATAGGATAGCAACACCTTACCACCCTCAAACCAGTGGACAAGTGGAAGTGTCTAACAGAGAAATCAAGCAAATTCTAGAAAAAACGGTCGCCACTTCAAGGAAAGATTGGTCATTGAAATTACCAGAAGCTTTGTGGGCATACCGAACTGCTTATAAAACTCCCATAGGGACGACCCCATTTAAGCTCATTTATGGAAAATCCTGTCACCTCCCGGTAGAATTAGAACATAAAGCCTATTGGGCTATTAGAAATTTAAATTTGAATTATAAAGCCGCCGGTGAAAAGAGAATCCTTGACATAAACGAATTAGAGGAACTCAGAAGAGACGCCTATGAAAATGCCAAAATCTATAAAGAAAGAGCAAAACAATGGCATGACAAGCGTATATCAAGGAAAATCTTCAAGCAAGGCGACGCAGTACTTTTATTTAACTCTAGACTAAAGTTATTCCCGGGAAAACTACGATCCAGATGGTCAGGACCTTTTCATATCACTAAAATCTTTCCCAGTGGAGCGGTAGAAATAAAAGGACAATCTACAGAACCGTTCACCGTAAACGGGCAACGTCTGAAACATTATCACTATGCGGAAACCAACGAGGATTCGCAAATTCTACACTTAGACGAAACGCCCCCAGGACCCATCAATTATATTTAACAGTTTCTTTGTCGAGCTTGCGACGTGTAAACAAAGCGCTTAGTGGGAGACAACCCACTAATTAGTTTGCTATTTTCTTATTCTATTATTATCATTTCACTATTTTCTTTCTTAATTATTCTTTTAATTTTTTGTTTAGTATTCATTCTTTATTTATTCAAAAATATAAAAAAATATAATAATAATAATTTTTCTTTCTTTCGGCATTTGGCCAAATCCTGACTTAAACTCATCTTTTCTTTTCTCTAGCTAACACTAACCAGATGGGACATTTTGATCGTATGGGTATCAAGTTCAAAGGAACTGGCTCTATAACCTGAATGAAACCCCAACTCCTGCTGGATCCACCGAATCCATCCAGGATTATGAGATTTGTGATGACTATGAGCACTATGTTGACCATATCTCTCATGCTGAATCTGACCCTCAGACACCTTCCGGCTACTATGATATTGATCCTCCTCCTCAGCCTGTCCTGACCGAAGAATCAGCCATGCCTGATCTCCGACATCATATGCCAGGAACAGATATTAAAACCGTCATTGAAGCCTTGATGTCAGAGCATCACGCCCTCAGGGAAGATTTCCACAACTTGAGGCATGAAGTCCTAGAATACATGAGCAGCACGACAAGTCAGTTACGTATGTTACGGCATCGTGTTAACTCTTTTGCTCCTCCGGCCAGAGATCCGAAGATAGATGGAATTTAGTTATTTCTTTCTAAGTTATTTAGTTTTAGGCTAGATTTTTCATTAATGTTATTTGAATTCATGTTCGCATTTATTTTCCTTTCATTTCATTGTTTTCCCTTCCTGTATTACATTATGTTAATTTTATTAAAGCTTTTATTTAATTTATGCAATGACTATGTTCTCTACTGTTCTACTGTTACTCAGAATGAATTATTATTATGTGAAATAGAATAGCATGCAACACAAATTAATTAGCTAAATTAAATAGAACAATCTAAAAACCAAATAAAACAAAATAATTAAAATAAATTCATCTCCAGATTAATTATGTGAAGCGCTGCTGAATGCCCTGCCAAAAAGAACTGTGTGACGAGCGTCACACACTCCATGACGAACGGCACGCATAACTCCTGTTACGAACGTCACACCCTTGTGACGAGCGTAACGCCCCTCAGACATGTGAACGTTAGGGAGCCGTTGGAGACGAACGTTACACCCCTTACCTTTTTACATTCCCCATTCACTTTTCATTTAACCACACTTAATTACTCTTCAACCACTTTTTCTTTCTATCTTCCAATCCTTCTCCTATAAATACCTACCAAAACCTCCTTCATTCACCACAAACAATTCTCTCATATCAAATATACAATTCTTTTCCACTCCAAATCACTCCTTCAAAATTCATCACAATGGCGGGAAATCAAAATTTCGGAAATATCATCTTCCGATCCGGAGATGACAACTATCAGCAAGAGCAATTCGAGCGTTTCCAACAGCGAGGCGTCGTTTCCACCAGGTACCCCGATTTACCTTGTTTACAACAATTAGGCCTACTCCAAGGTATCGAATGGATGCTCCGCCTAGCCGACTTAACCTTCCTTTGCACTCATAATCAACCCACCTACCCATCCCTAACCTTAGAATTCTTAAGTTCATACGACTACACCACTCCCGCCGGTGAAGACGAATTTCTAACCGGTACGGCAACCTTCCGTATGTTTAACACCGAGTACTCTCTAACCCAAAACCAATTGAGTACCATGTTACAATTTCCCATAGAAGGTCAGGTACACCCCAGAATCCCTCCAAACTCAAACTGGAACACAGTTGACGTTTTCGACCTTTTCAAGAAAATTTCCGGTATAGATGCCTACAACTGGGAAGAGCTCCTTCTTTCCCATATACATAACCCAACTATCCGGTACTTTATCCGCATCTTGCAAAACACAGTTTTTGGAAGACCAAACAACAACAAGGTCAACTCAAAGGAGCTATTTTTCCTCCAATGCGTCTTCGAACCGGATACTAAGGTAAACGCCGCCTCCTTTCTATTTCATCATATCCGCACCTTATGTGCTAGAGGCCGGCAACCTTTTATGATTGGTGGATTAATCACCACCATAGCACTTGGCCTAAACCTAGGGGATAAACTCCAAACTTTAGAATCTCTACCTCCCCTATCTATGGATATCAGCTACTGTCGATCCAGCCGCCTGATTAAGAACAGAGTAGGCGGAGGATATTATCTTATGGTGAACAACCAGGCAGTCCCAAGCGTTGTTCTACCAAATATCGCCCTAACTGATGTCACAAACCCCGACCGCCACCTCTATGATCTAAACGCTCCCGAAGCCACCGAGCCTTCACAAACAAACCCGCCCACAGACGAGTTTGAAGCAATGGAGCAAGGTGATCATCCTCCTACACAACATTCAGTCCCGCTCAACCCTTCCGGTAATGCAACTGGCCCATCCTCCCAACGTCGTCGACGAAGAAGGCCTGCAACCAACGACGACATTATGGATGCTATCGATGGTATGCAGGCACAGAATGCAGAGATGATGCAGATGATGCGTCAAATGCAACAGCAACAGGATGCTCGGAATGCCATAACCGACCAGCGGTTTACGGAGTTGTTTAGCAGGTTCGACAACTTAGACATACGTCAAAGATCACCAGGTCCAAGAACCAGAGGCGGAAGGCAGCCTTAGTTGTTATTTTCTTTGCATTTCCATTTTGTATTTCTTTCCCTTAAAACATTGAGGACAATGTTTAGTTTAAGTATGGGGGGGGGGGAAACAATATTCTTCCTATTTCCATTTTTCAAGTATGTTACCTTCCCTTTCATTGTTATTTCCCTTTCTTATTATCTAAAAAAAAAAAAAAAAAAAAAAAAAAAAAATTATTTTAAGTTAAGTCCGAGTGTGAAAATTTCTATTATCCATTCCCTCAATTTTCTTGAGCCATAACAAAATTTTTTTTAACACACCCAATAAGTATAAAGGTTGCTTACTTTATAAAACTTGAGTGAAATCAAAACAAAATCATTACCATAACAACGCTCTGAGAACCTCAATATGTTAGATCAGGATAAGTACCTATTATACCGATTCCTCGAACTTTTAGTTTTATAACAACCCCGAGTAGTTTATACGAGAAGTCAGCACCGTCTTAATAGCAAACTACTGGAGAGCCGATGAATATAAGTGAATGATCCCCAAAGTAACATAAAATATATGAATATATCAGGAAATGCACTGATTAAATTAGGTGATCCTTACCAGATCATTTAATCTAAAAGTTGCAGATCATGCAAAAACACAATATGAAAAATCCATTATGAGTTGGTTCAGTAGGTATCTGGTACTGAACTTGGTAGGGCGGACTACGGTTCGATCCCCCGCAATTTGCAATGGACTGAATAATGAAGTTATCCGACTTATGTACCAGAACTTCTAGCTAAAAGCGGATCATAATCACTAACCGGTTACTCCACTATGTGCGCGAAAAGATAAAGGGCTTAATGTGATTTCGCTAGAATGAAAACGGGTAAAATAAGACTAAAGGAACCAGGATAGCTATCATAGGGTACTTGAACTGATTTGCATAAGGTAGGGTTATCTAAGTTGTAACGGTAGTTGTTGATGTCAAGATTAAACTCAAGTCCTCCTAAACAAAAATCCATTTGCAACCTAGTACGAATTGATGTGTGCTTTGAAATTTCATCTGGCTAAAACTTTTAACAAGTTCTATACTGAATTTTGCTTGAGGACAAGCAAAGATTTAAGTATGGGGGAGTTTGATAACACGAAATTATATCACATTTTAAGACTTAATTCAATTAGATTATATTATCATTCACTTTAGTTTATCTCATTTTATCAGATATTATGCAGTATTTCCTTGCTATTTATGTCAGGTATCCATTTTGAAGCAAAATGAAAAAGGGAAGAAAAGGAGGTGTAGAAAGGAGTAAAAAGGAAACAAATATCAAAGACCAAGCCCAGCCCAAAGAAAGCGCACGTTGTGCCTGTGACGGGCGTCACAAGGGTTGTGACGAGCGTCACACTAAAAGCACCCCTGTGACGAGCGTCACACATGGTGTGACGAGCGTCACACCATTCCACTAGCTTTTTGGCGCAAGTCACGCCCTCAGAAGAATTGAAGAGACGTTGAGAGAGTTCGTGTCCTACGCCCACGCCGTGTATTTAGCCATGCTGAAGACTCGTGGGAAACAAAAAGCAGTTAGAAGCACTACTATAAATAGCTACATTAGAAACCTAAAAGGGATCCGCTTCCTATCCCCTCTTTTGCCGTCTACTCTGCCGAAGCTTTTCAAACCTTCTGTTTTAGCTTTTGCTTATTTTTCTTTTCCAGCATTGTTTATTTTATTTATTTCTTTTGCAAGCTTTACATTCTTTTTCCCTTGCAAATTTACCTTTCCCATTTTAGCTTTTAGATATTTTTCGCATAATAGTTTCTACACCGGAAACTATTGTGCAACTTTATACCGGATTTAACCTTACGTTATATTCCAGTTTTATTTCCTTGATTTAATTTACTGTTTAATTGAAGAATCCAAGAACAAATCCTACCGGCTTGTGGTGGAGTGTTCAAGACTATTGTATTACGCATTCAGGTTCTTTAATCATTATTTAATATTTTGTTTTATCATTTATCTATATTATCTGCCTGGAATGAGTCTGTTTATGCATGATATAAATTCTTATTTATTTAGCATGTCTGGCTAATTTGCCTAGGTATCGGTATGTAAAGTAAGCAGAATAAGGGATCAAGACTGAGTCGGTCTATCTAAACTTAAAATCAAAATCAATCTTTTTACGGTCTCAACTTACAGGTTTAATAACAAGATTTTTTACAAAAGTAAAAGACATAAAGAAGTTAAAATCAATAGAGCGAGAGTTTGAGATTTTAACTGGACAGTGTAAGTTAGGCATTAATTCTAGATCAGGGCGAGAGCAAGTTTTAGAGTTAATTAAATTCTGACCTTTTCCAAAAAGTATTTTTAAAGATTGAATGTGAGGACGAGAGTTAAGCATTTGGATTTGATTATATAACCTAAATCAACAGAGCGAGAGTTTGAGATAAGGGTGTTTAAAACGGTCAGTATTTTCTTAAAAGGAGTTTCTGCAACTTTATTGTTTTCAAAATATGGTTTTTGACTTAATTATAAGTGACAGCTACATTAATATAAAATCATGGTTTATTCAACAGAGCGAGAGTTTGAGATAAAACCTTTAACCAATAAAGTTAACCGAAACGATTCATTTTAAAACCAAGAAACCGACAAAGACTTATTCCCTAGTTTTGACGAACTACATACCGATATCCGTTTCGTTAATATTTAATCTAGATATTATTTTAGCTCTTAGTTTTTCCCCAAACAATCAAACATTTTCACCTTAGATTTACGTAGTAACCTTAGATAACGGTATATCGATTCATAAGTCCCCGTGGGATCGATATCTTTTAAAACTACGCGATAGAACTGTGCACTTGCAGTTTGTATCCCATTCTCGACTCACACAGTCGAGCGATCAGTGGCTGAATGATCTTCTCCTCATACTCAAGCAGACGGGTAATCTCATCAGGAATCTCTTCAACATCATCTTCTTCTGCCTTAAATACAGGGAATTCAAAGTTGGGAGATGGTGTTAGATCATTATGTTCAATGGGTTTGATCAACCAGCATAATGATTTTGTGTATAAAGAGATTTCAGAATTCAAACAAAGGTAAATCATTATGAAGAAGAAAAAAAATTAATTTTATTCTCTTTTTTAGGGTTTTATGGTGATCACCAATTTCATGCATAAAGCAAAAATGAAAAATAATTTGAAAAAAAACATTTAACATGTGATTATTGAATGAATATCATTGTATTAACAAATCATGCCAATAATGTCTTCACTTCTCCCTTTGGCATGGGAGAAGGGTTTTTAAACAGGAATGAACATATTACGTTGACTTATGGATAACTGTTGGAACATCAACATCGACCCAATTATTGCAGATCCCGCCAGGTACGACAAAGTTGCCGAGGTCTTTCTCTTCGTCTTCTTCAATGATGACAGCAACTTCGTAATCTCCATCGGTGTGGATGAAACCTCCACTCCGAAATAGCCCAAGATCATTAGAAGCATCGGAAGAATACCCTATACCAGCCCGAGAATTATTATCTTCCATCTTTATCATTTTCCCCAAACCATTAGTTGTGCCACGCTCAATGGCCAACTTCGCATCTTTGTAGGAGATAAATGAAGAAAGTCCTTTCCTAGAAGGCTCAGCAATAGATAAGGCTTGGAATAGAGTTCCAACCTCATCCTCAGTGTCGATGTAGGAAAAGGAAGATAAATGGCTAACCAAGAGAGCTTTCTCTCCCCCTATCACAACCAACTTCTTGCTCTTGACGAACTTCAACTTTTGGTGTAGGGTGGATGCCACGGCACCTGCCTCATGAATCCATGGTCTACCAAGTAAACAGTTGTACGACGGATGTATGTCCATAACTTGTAAAGTGATATGGAAATCACTAGGTCCAATTTTGATTGGCAGGTCTAATTCACCGATCACGGTCTTGTGTGATCCATCAAAAGCTTTTACTACCACTCCACTCTGCCTCATGGGAGGCCCCTGGTACGAAAGTTTGGCGAGAGTGTACTTTGGCAATACATTAAGTGATGACCCTGTGTCCACCAACACATTGGACAGGGCATCATTTTTGTAGTTCATAGAGATATGTAAGGCCAAATTGTGGTATCTTCCCTCCTCGGGAAGATCATCATCGCAGAAGCTCAAATTGTTGCAGGCAATTATATTTGCAATAATGCTATCAAACTGTTCAACTATGACATCGTGATCCACATATGTCACATCCAGCACCCTTTGCAACACTTCGCGGTGTGGCTCTAAGTTCATCATCAAAGATAGGAGAGATATCTTTGATGGAGTTTGAAGCAACTGCTCCACAACGTTGTACTCACTCCTCTTGATGAGCCTCAACATCTCATCACAATCCTCTCTCAATATGCCAGACTGGCCAACTGGGATAGGAGCTCTACCAGTTTTGACAACAGCAGGGTCAATACCCTTCACGATAGGAATGTAATGATTTGAAAAAGAGGTCCCTACGGGACTGACAGAACTAACAACATCCCTCTTCACGATGTCTTCGTGGGATTTCAGTTGAGCTGAGAAAACACGACCACTATGGGTCACTCAACAAACATCAGATATGCTTACAACAGAGGTTGAGGGAAACTGAATCTCCTTCCCATCTTCAAGCATAACAACATTGTAATGGTACGGGACCGCTTTATGTGACACATACGGGATAGGGCCCGCTGGCTTTATCACAAGAGTTGGCACCACCTTCCTTTTGCTGCCATCATACTTGATGACAACGGAATCAAGAATATTGAACACAGGGGTAATAACATCAACTTCATCCTCATCACGACTTTGAAGTATCTTGATCATCCCTTGGTCTAGCATCTCTTGGATGTCCCTTCTTATCTTGCGGCATCCTCTTTCAATGACAGTGCACACATGGCACGTATCGTGATCGTGCTCATAGTGACTATGCTCACACAACAACTTATGCATTTCCACCAGGGACTGCCTTATATCATTCACATAAAGGACCTTATACTTGCCAGGGCAACCCTGGACCATGTTGACAGCTGCCTTCCCATGCTCGGGAAATGGGTTCTTCTTAACATTAGGGCCTGTATCCTCAAAGGATAGTATCCCACTCCTCGCAAGGTCTTGCACCTTGGTTTTCAACGGGAAGCAGTTCTCCACATCATGTTCGGGTGCACCAGAATGATACACACAATGAAGTTCAGGCTTGTACCACCATTGAGGATTGGCTGGCACAGCAGGAGGATCACGTGGAGTTACCAACTTCCTATCAATCAAGGAAGGGTATAGTTCAACATAAGTCATAGGAATCGGGTCAAAAGTCACCCTCTTCCTTTCATAATTGTTGGTGTTGTTGTTGTTATTGTTGCTACGAGGCTGGTAAGCCTGTTGTTGTTGACGAAATTGTTGTTGTGGTTGTTGAGCTTCTCTAAAAACATGTGCTATCTGAGCCACCTGGTGTTGGTTGACGACTGGTCGAACTTCCTTCTTCCTCACATAGGGCCTTCTTTTACTATGGGAAGAAACAACATGAGTCTCCCCTTCCTTCTTTCTGGAAAATCCTCCATATTTCTTTGCCGAAGAATTATCATCACGGGACAGACGTCCTTCACGGACTCCCTCTTCTAGTCTCATTCCCATAATTACCATTTCGGTAAAGTTCGAGGGAGCACTAGCAATCATACGCTCATAATAGAAAGAGCTCAAGGTCTTCAAAAAGATCTTCGTCATCTCCTTCTCCTCCAATGGTGGCACTATCTGAGCTTCCAATTCCCTCCATCTCTGGGCATACTCCTTGAAGGTTTCCTTATCTTTTTGGGACATTGCCCTCAGTTGATCTCTGTCCGGAGCCATATCCACGTTGTACTTGTACTGCCTTACGAAAGCTTCATCGAGGTCATTGAAAGTGCGCACAGAGCCACAGTCAAGACGCATATACCATTTCAAGGCAGCGCCAGACAGGCTGTCTTGAAAATAATGGATGAGCAGTTGGTCATTGTCGGTATGCGTAGACATTTTTCGAGCATACATGACCAAATGGCTGAGTGGACAGCTATTCCCTTTGTATTTTTCAAATTCAGGGACCTTGAACTTCACCTGAATCTTTACATTCGGGACCAAACAGAGCTCAGAGGTGCTCTTCCTAAACAAGTCCTTCCGTCGAAGGGCCTTCATTTCCTTCCTCAAGTCAGAGAACTGGTGTCTCATCTCGTCTAATTTTTCATACACATCCGGGTTCTCAAAGGCCTCGGAATGGTAGATAGTCTCGTCAACACGGACTTGAGGAATGGGATATGGAATAGGAACAGAATTAACCACCGGGGGTGGCACCACAGGGACCGGGCTAGATGCTGGCTGAGCTTGCACTTGCGGATGATATCCTTTGGGCATGAAATTATGGGGCATCCCCCAAGGGTAACCTGAAGGCATAACATTGACTGATCCCATAGCAGGGGCTGGTATAGAGGTAGGAGCTACTTCAGGTGCTTGATTGGACGCGGACGCTTGCATATTCACAACTTGCTTCTGAGCTTGGAGCAGAGACTCCACTAGAGCAGATAACCGGCTGACTTCTTCTTGAGTTCTCTATTCTCGTTCTCTAGTTGTTCGTCCATTGCCTTGACGTTTACACGAGTGAGGTATGGATGCGTCATCTTATCTTCAAAATAAATGAAGAGCAAAGAGTTAGACCACTGTATCAGGAGCTCGGAACCAAAATCTGCTTATGCATATGATGCATGCAATGTTTGTGCATATGCTTTTGTTTTTTTATCGGAGGAACTTTATAAGGATCTACTTGCAAATATTTTGAAAATATTAAACTTTTTGAGACATATGTGGAATACCCATAGCAATATAATATTTGGAAACTTTTTACACCAAAGAAGTAGTACAGTTTCGGTAACCAAATATAATACAAGAGAAAAGGCAAATAAACATCCTATGGAGCCCTAGAAGTAGTCGTCTAAAGCCTTTGAGATCAGAAGATAATTCGCATGAAGCTTCTTCACCTCTCTCTCATAAGTTGCTTCCATGTCGGCCTTCTCCTTGGCGAGCTGATCATATCTCTTCTTCCAAAACCTAGACAAGTGGGGCAGGAGAGAAGTAACAACATCATCGGGCTCATCAACAACCTAATGCTCTAGAAACTCAATCAATGCATCCTTATCCTTGAGTTGCTGAAGAAGCTCCTCACGCTCATGAACCCAAACACGCGAACAGTCTTCGCCTCTCAACTTCTCTACTCCTTGATTAGGGAGGGTTGAAGGCCCAACCATAACCATAGGGGTAGGTCTCGGATACTCATACGACATGCGATACTCGAGGGCTCTCTTCCTTACCCAAGAGGTGTAAGGCTCCAAAGCAACACAATTCCTTGGACCAAGCTCATTCCTCCCTTCCCTACGAACCTTGCGCCAGGTGTGGACCATCTTATCCTTCAGGTTTTGGGGATCTTTACCCTCTTGAAAGAATAAGCCTTCCAACAAAATGTTGTTAGGTTTATCCTTTAAGGGAAAACCAAGCTAACAGCGAGCCAAGGCAGGGTTGTAGTTAATTCCACCACATGTACCAAGAAGAGGTACATTGGAGAACTCACCACAAGAATCAATAATCTTAATGCCATCATAAACATGATTATACCAAGAGATATCATCATTAGTGAGAGACATAAGTCTCGTGGACCACCGTAGACATCCCTTGTTCTCCTTGAAGGCAAGCGTCTGAGGCAAGTGCGAAATAAACCACTTGTACAACAGAGGCAGGCAACATACAATGGAACCACCACCCTTTGCATTCCTCATATGCAAAGAGAAATAAGTGTCACCCAACAGAGTCGGAACGGGATTAAGAGAAGATAAAATTCTAATAGCGTTCACATCCACAAAGTTGTCAATGTTGGGAAATAACACTAGCCCATAGATGAGGAGTACAAATATGGCTTCAAAAGCTTCCTTACGCATGGCCTTCCCAAACAAGGTAGCTTTGGCAATCAGAAAATCAGACGGGAGACCTTGAATTCCACCCTTGGTAGTCATATTGGCAACAATGTCGGATACCTCCACGTGAAGCATGTCAGCAAACTCTTGAGAAGACAAAATCTTCTCCAAACCACTGAATGGAAATCGGTCAAGAATAAGTATACTCACATGATGAGCATACTCCTCCAATGTAGGAAAAGCTGAAAATCCGGAAAAGTGAAGCACCGATACAGAGGATCGTAGAACTGCACCAACACACTCATCAGACCCTCATCCACCTTGGTAGAGAGAATAGCTAGAAGCTTCCCATGGCGAGCTTTGAACTCCAAGGGCTCTAATACATAAGATGTCAGATGCCTTAACTCTCTCAAGTCGGGTTGTCTGAAACTCTACTTCTTCGTATTCCTTCTTTGCTTATCCATGTCTGAAAATTTGCAAATAGACCCTTTAAGTTCCTCGCAAAAATCTTATTGTCAATGACGTGAATGCGGACGAATGCATGGATGCATGGATGCAACAAACACACTCAAGGATCAAGCAAGTCACACCATACAAAGGTCACAGGATGGCTCAAGTCATCTTCAATATCAATCATCCATTTTGGTGGATTATGGTTTACACCTTATCAACACCCAAGTTCCATTGATTTTAAGGATATACAAGAACGGATCAACCGTGAATCACGGGTTTGTTGTAACTCATGAGCATGGAGTCTCGGTTAAGAACCACCCAACAGGAGTGTACTACGGTTAAACCTGACAGTCATGTTCTAAAAAGGTTCCCGTAGTCATCATCCCATCTTTCGGATATTATCGGATAAAACGACTACTCGTCCTCCAAAAATATTCTCAAGAGGGACTTTTATGAGTGTAGTATCGCATAACAATCGCATCAAGTCTTACACTTGAACGACCTTCGCACTACGTCCTAAAATAGGCCAAGATGGGCTAGGTATCTAAGGTCCTTGGTTTCTAGGGTTCATATTGGAAAGAGTAATGTCTAACCACGACTACTCGTATGACATTAGTAATCCCAATAAGACCTCCACCAAGTGAATGGACTTGCAAGTTAACTTGTTAAGGACTAACTCCACACAAGTCAACAAGACTATGCCATTCTCCTATCATAAGTGCACTCGAGTTCGGGTATAGAACTCATCTCACAAGAAACCACCAAGCATACAAGGAATTAATATATCAAGCAATTCATACATTACAAACAATACATTCATCCCAAATTCGCACAAAAGTATGCCACAAATAAATATAAACATACAACTCATACAAGCAAAAAGTAGGCTAAATCCACTGGGCTTTTCTTCCCCAGCAGAGTCGCCACTTTTCTGTAGCGGGGTTTTCGTTACCTTTAGGTTTATTGACTAAACCAAAAGTGAACATACAATTCGAGTTGCCACCGCACTTTTATTTATCCAAAGGAAAGGCTAATAAAAATGTCAGAGATCTAGGTAAGGGGGTTGGTTATGAAATGGGAAGGTTTTACGCACCCAAAACATCCTTAGAACTCTAAGGGAACCCTTTTTACAAATATGTGTTGTAGGTTGGTATTTGTGAAAAGATTTGTGTAAAAGATGGGAAGGATGAGAAGAGAATAGATTATATTTACAAATTTTATTGTTTGAATGGATGAACCCATTGCCTACGTACCATCACAAAAGAGGATCAAAACCTCGTAGTTCATGGTAAAAATCTCAAAGATTGGTGAATTGATTTTAATCAAAAGCCTTAAGGTCTTTTGTTATCAAAGGGAGAAAACTCAACATAAACCAACAATCCACCATGAGAGGAAGGTTTCAACATGCTAGTGAGGGGTTAACCCTATAATAAGCATGGAAGACTTATAATCCAACACTAAGGATGAAGTGAGATTTACATCAACCATTATGATAAATCAAACCTATGACTAATGTTTTTGAAAAGAGTTTAATAAGTGGCCATTGGAACCATAAAATAACTTGAAATGGGTTATATTTACAAATTGAATTTATTTACAAAATGAGGTCAAAGTTGGGTTAAAGTTTATTCACAATGAGTATTTATGAAAATGGTTTTGAAAAGTCAAAGGCCTAAGGCCTAGGTTTCTAATTTGAAATAAAGTCAAAGTTTTGAAAAATGATTTTTGGCTTGGTTAGAGGGGAGAGAGGAGAGAAGGGCTATTCCTAAAGCATACAAAGATAAGAGGGGAGAGACAACCCTTGAAGTTCCTCTTCTTGGAGTCATTGAGATGACTCAAGATGCTCCTTTCCTTTGGATTTAGCATACAAAGTAAGCAATCAATAATTTGAATTCAAGATCCTAGGATCTCCATTTGGCTTGGCTCTTAACTTGGCTACTCATGGCAATGGTCCTCTTTTCCAAATCTTAAGATGAAACTCCTATCACACCAAATACACACATTAAAAAGCTCACAACATAATAAAGGGAATGGACAAAGAATAAGTTTGAGGAAAAGTCCTTTGAGGTCAACTTTGAATTTTAGCATTCTAAAGGCATGAGGCCTAGTTGCTCTTCAACACATTATGCATTCTAAAGGCATGAGGCTTAGTTGCTCTTGAACTCCTTTAAGCATGGGTGAATCCTAATTCTAAGTCCTTTCTCATTTTGCATTTTTGTTCACATCAACACAAACACAAAACAACACAAAATAGCAATATATTTATATACAATAATGGGCTCAAATGAGTAAAAGAAAAAAATGACATAAACATAAAATATGTGCTCAAGTGAGAAAAATAAAAATCAAGATGAGTAATGAGCAAGAAATAAATGACATTAAAAGTAAATGACAAGAATTTAAAAGCTCAAATTAAACTTAGTAGTTAGTAGAGTTATGTTAGCTTGTCATAAGACAATGTAGCGCTATGTTAAACAATCGTAAGTGGACTAATGTAGTAGCCACACCTATCTGAGGCCGGTCAATAAGAATATAGGCAAAGAACACAAGTTAGAGGTCATGACTAGTAAGTCAAGCTCCATAAACTTGCCATGCCAAACAACTTGTATTGACTTTTGGTTATTTGCTTGACCAAGAAGTAACCTACCTTTAACACAAAACAACTCACTTGATCATGGATCAAGTTGAGTTTGGTTTGGATCAAAAAATATTAAACTTCTATTTGTCAAGACCAACCTCAAGACTTTAACTCATTGGCCATTTGAGGGAAAGAAAGGGATGAAGATGAAAGGGAGGGGAGGAGGTAAGAAGACAACAACCAATCCCAATTGGTCAAGGGATAACTCATCCTTGATCAAATTCATTCATCTCTCTCGGTGATGATCCTTAAGGATTCTCGAACCACAAGATCCAATGAATTTGATCAAAGTTGAATCAATTCAACCTTGATCAACACCAAGTAGAAGAGGAATGAATACAACAAGTCAAGAAGTTAATAATATTTTTTTGGTAATTTTTGAATTAAAATAAAATACAAATACAAAATAAATAAACAAAATTGAACCTCAAATTCAATTCAAAAAAACTTCAATAAGTCCAATTAAATTTTCATAGATTCAACATAGTCAAACAAACTTTGACTAATTTTCTCACAATTTTTAAAATCCAGGAAGTAATTAAAATCAATTAAAAACAACCAAAAATAGCATAATATGAATTAAAATCTCAAAACAAACAATCAATTGTTGAGACTATTTTTCATTGACTTATCATGATCCATAGATGCTATGATTTTTTTTTTGTATTTTTCTAAAGTCAGAAAGTATTTTAAAATGAATTAAAATCATTAAAAACAAAATAATCCATGAAAAATATCAAATGAGGCCATAAAAATAATTAAAAATCATAAGATGAAACTAGATTTTTCAAGAAAATTTTTAGAGTTAGTCTCATATTTTTCTGACCTCATATGAATTTTTTTATGAATTATTGAAAGTAGAATGAATTAAAAGAAAATAAAGAGAAAATGAAATAAAACGAAAAAAGCTGAGCTAACGGATCCATTTCATTAATTGATGTGGCAATGGTACATGGTCTGGATCTGAGGATGCATGATACACTCAAGTCAACAACGCAACACAATGCATTAAATGAAGTAATCGGAATGGATGCACGAGATTAGATCGTGAGGGAGGGATCCAATGGTTGGGATCAAAACACGTGGTGGTGGCGATGGAAACCACCATCTTCTCCGGTCAGCCAAACAGAATCCGACCAGAATTGCAGAAAAATAAATCTCATCAAAAATGAAAAACAAGGGCATGGAAATAAAGCTCATGTGATGTAGATCATCACTGTACCATTAGATTCCTCTCATTCTTCCTATATTGAGAGAAAGATGAAAGAGAAAATCATGGTGTCCACACAGATTGATCTTGAAATGGTAAATTAAATGCACTAAAAGCTTGCCTCAAGTATGAGGACTTCAGAGAACCGCAAAAACACAAGAATACTACATTGAATTGTGAGTTTTAGATCCAAACTGTTTGAGTTTATACCTTCAAAATGGTGAGTTTATGGCCACGAATTCTTCAAGCTTTTTGCGCCTTTTTGATCTCTGAATATAGGGAAGATGATTGGCTAAGGAATCTAGCTTTGAAATTCAACTAACGTTGCTGAATTTCAAGCTCGAAAATATTGAAAATGGTGAGTGATTCCTTTGGTGAGGGTTATGGTTTCAGTTCAGCAGCATGTGGGATCTCCAAAAGGTTATGAAATGAAGGAGAGGAAACCCTTATTTATATGTAAATGCATCTGAACTCACACTTTGCTCATGTGCATGGGAATTGCAATTTTGAATGCATGGGCCTTGGTGGACGTGTGAGAGGCCCATGAATAGCTGAAGGGACTTGCTGAGATCATATGGAGAGCATGTGGTCGTGGACATGGAATGGGAAAAGCTTGCATCTCAAGTTTTATCATAAAATAGCAAAAATGCACATAAATGAAGAAAAATTTGAATCTCCCAAATGGTAGATCCAAATGACTATTGTGAGTAATGGTTGGAAAGTTCTTAAAATAAGGAATAAAAGTCATGTTGGGAAAGAAAACCATTTGACATGTGAAAATTGATCAAAACTGGCTTGGAAAGTTCAAGTGTAAAACATGTTCAAATCACTTTGAAAAAAATCAACCAAAACTAAGCTTGGTTACACCCCTATGTCTTCATGATAAAAGCTTCAAATGAAAACATCTCCAACATCAAAGTTGTATATCATTTCAAGAAAGTCAGTTTAGACTCAAATTTTACATCATTTGGATTTTCTATGATGGAGTTATGGGCATTTGAAGTTGGGTATCTTTTCAAATTCAATGAATTAGGCTAAAGGTGACCTATAATGTTTTTAAATGGAAGATGTATTTCCTTTAGGATTATGAAATTTTGTCCAACATAAAATTCGAAGTAGACATATAAATATTTCCAATTCCTTTTATACCACCTCAAAATCATAAAAATTGAGAAAGTTATGCCCTTGGCAAGTTGACCCAAAATTAGGGTTTCAGTCAAAATGACCTATAATGTTTTGAAATGAATGATGACCTTCCAAGTTTCAAATGGATTTTTGATGAACATGAAAGTTGTTAATATGGTTCTTAGGAATATGTTTTCTTTTGGGGTCATCTTCATTTGACAAACACATCAAACGTTATAGCTCATTGAACCTCAGCTTAGTCAGATGACTTGACTGGTCAACGTTTCAAGGTCAAACTTCCAATCTTGATGATTAAATTCTTGAAGGGCCTCAAATAGGCTTGTATATGCATAAAATGATAAATGAAAGAACTTCCCTTGATTAAATTTGATCAGAGGTTGAGATTGCTTCATGGGTAAGGCACAATCAAAGCACTGTGAAATTAGGGTTTCCTTGGGAAACAATCTTTAAGCCCTTTGGGTTATCTTGATCAAATTGACAAATTGAGATACTTGGGAGACATATACGATGATTAGGAACTTTGTGGACCACTGTCATGCCTTTTCCCATCTTCATCTAGCCATTGCATTGGGCTTAGGAGCCTCCTAGGAGCATTGTGGAGCACATGATCACTTGAGCTTCAAAACAAAAAGAGTTAGTGACATATTTCGTGCTTTTGGTTAGTAATCAAATATGAAAAGCAATAACATAAAATACAAGCATGCTTGGTGATCTCAAATCACTCAAACAAGTCCCAACCCTAGGGTTAAGGAGCCAAACATGCTATGATCCTTGAGGTAATGCAGTTGTGCAATAACATGATGCTATGAGGGATCTTAGGGTCAAAATTAGGGTCTTACAGATATGAATACAAAAAGTTAATGCTCTGTGGGGAAATATTTCCAGAAAGGAAAAGAAATCAGAGAGACTGAAAGTCCATAGGAGCATAATGCATTCCATAAAGGAAAACTCGTTGGGGAGACAATGACTCTGGGGGAAAAGGAGTTATGTGTAGGCCAGGCTACGACTTAAAACTACTGGGGGCTTGAGGAATTCCACACAAAACGGAAAGAATCGGCCGGGGAAACAAAAGACATCTGCATGGGAAACGAGTAAGTCAGGATAAAACTGAAGTACTCGACTCGTGAAGGGGAAAACGTTTTCACTAAGGAAATGCGCACTCAACTCATTTAGCATTTCATATTGCATTTCATCATGTCAATCAGAATTAGATCCAAGAAACTTTACTTTAAAAAAAAAACGGAAAAAATAAATAAATAATAATAATAAAAATAAATAAATAATAATAATAATAAAATAAATAAAAATAATAATAAAAAAATAAATAAAATATAATAGAAAAAACTTGGACTTGGACCTCTCTCATTTGAGCCCACAAAGCCATGAAAATCAGGTTATAAAAGAGGGAGATCAGACAGAAAAAGAAAGAGAAGCAAAATACTTTGAGGTTTCCTTGAAACAAAACCCTTGACAAAACCTGGAGAGAAACCTGACAGAGAACTCAGAGCAACCCCCAGGCAGCTCTGAAAAATTCAATCTGACTCACACACTTTCATCTCACGCAAACCCTAACATTGCCTTGCAAACCCAGCCGTGCCATTTGATTTGAACCGGTCTCTCCCATCAGGTTTGCCTCATTCCCATGATTTTATGCTCTTATTTGGATCATCTGAATGTATGAGGTATGATGGATGAATTTCATTATGTTTTTGCCCACGGGTTTAATTATGCATGAATGGGTGAGACCTATGCCTTGAATATTTAATCACATGATTTCTGAAATGTATGCCACAGGGTTTGAGGTTTCTGAAACCATGTTGTTATCCATGAAAAAAATGCTTATTGTGTTTCACTAACCCTTTTGTTGAGTTTTTTGTGAGGGCTCACAGACTCTTGCAGAGATGGTTTGCGTGGTTTTCCCACTTTATTTGTGGGGTACCCCCTGGAGGTTCATTCCGATTACCTGTACTGACTCACCTTTCTTTGATGGCATTAGCTTGGGAGATCCCTGGGTTTCTTACTCCTTTAATTGCTGTTACTTCGGATCTTCATATGTGTGGTACTTTTACCTCTTTTCCGCATTTTATCGCTTTCTTAGCTGGAAGACCTCGATAGGAGGCATTTGTTTCCTTTTGTTTATTTACTTCTGAGCCCCTTGTTGACACATTTACTTTATACATGTTTGTTTTGTATGTGTTCGTATCCCTGCAGGTAACGCGGTTCCTTCGTCAAGGACTGCCTTTTTGCCCTTGAGCATCCCAAACCCTAAAACCCAAAGCAACGCGTTAACTCCTTCTACTACAGGCGAGTAAGTCTCCAAAGGTCGAGCATCCGGTAGATTGCGTAGTGACGTCGTTCGTCCAAAACCCAATCCATAACCCCGTAGTTAGCCGAACTACGGCTTGCTCTGATTCTCATTCCAGATGAGATACGTAGGCATAAGACGCGATGTCTTAGCGAGCACACATCCCCCCAACCCATAGGTCAGCCGAGCTACGAAGACTCTGATTCTCATATTCAGATGAAATACGTATGCAGTGGATGCGACATCCGCGCGAGTCATTTGCATTTAACCCTTTTTTTTGGTAAACAGCACAAGATAAACTCACACCCTTTAGACAAGAACTACAAAAGTGGATCCCGTAGAGTACTACAGATGCGTAGGGGTGCTAATACCTTCCCTTCGCATAACCGACTCCCGAACCCAAGATTTGGTTGCGAGACCCTGTCTTGTCCTTTCCTTTTTTCAGGTTTACTTCGAGCGTTTCCTTTCCCTCCTTTGGGATGAATAACGCACGGTGGCGACTCTTCTGTCATTTTCTTTCGCCGATGGTTTTTTCGTGCACAGTATTTTTCAGGTTGCGACAGCTGGCGACTCCACTAGGGACACTAAGAAGTTGACCTCTTGCTGGTCCATCTTCCCTAAGCGAGTCCCTCCTAGCTTTTGTGAATTTCTTGTTTATTGGGTGTTCATGCTTTTGTACATTTATTTGCTTACCTGCTTGCATGCATCTGTTGTATCTGTTGGATCTGTTTGTTTGTTTGTTGGGATGGGGTGTTCTATGAGAGATAAGCCCATTACCCAGGCTTGAGTGTACACACAGGTTTTAAAGTGGATAATCATGAGGCTTGCGTGGCGTGTTGCTACGTTAAGTCGTTCGTGAAGAACCACACCCAGACGAGGTTTCTTTTGGATATATTATGTCTTACGGGTGTTCCGTAACGGCAGGATGTTCCTCTAGAAATCGTCGACTCTGGTGACCATTTCCCGAGAACTCAGTCGAGGCCTCTCCTCCGAGACGTGATTATGTTAGCTCTGGTGGGCGCATTCTCGCTGCTCAATCCGAGGATCCCGAGACTGGGAACTTGCTATTAGGATGTCCTGTTGAGGGGAGTCAATGGAGGTCTTTTGTCCCGTAATAATACCAAACCTTCAGTGGTAAACGTATTATTCGCAACTGAAGGGCTGAAGCTGACGAACTTCTGTTCTTAGAACCTACCAGTGAGGGGCGGGCTAAATTCAGGAAACCTTAACCTCCAACCAACCCGGTTTTCTGGAGCAGAGTTTTGGTCTTGTATTATATTCCTCAGTGAATTTCTCTCCAGGCAGTGCAACCTGACAGATGTTCAAGCGGATCCATCAATTCTGATTGACATGCCTTTGCATTGCATAACATCATCTGCATATTTGCATCCAACATCTCATGCTTATTCATTTGCAGCGTATTCCCTTTCAAAACGGGGGTGGCTTAAAACTGAACAAGCAGTGCATCGCATACCATGCATATTAACCCTTGTCTGTTCTGCAGGTGTCACCGCAGTGTCTAATGTTTGTTCCCTGTATCAGGCAGTTATTGGTCCCAAGCGAGTCCACAGGTACCCGACAAAGGAAAATCGTCCACAGCTAGCGATGGACCAAGTACAGAAAGAGCTGGCTGATATGCGTGAAAGGATGGATCAGTTCATGACATTGATGACTGGTATGGCAGAAGGCCAGGAAAAGCTGAGGGAATTGGTTGAGCAACCGAGACCCGATCCGGAGGTGGAGATACCAAATGCTGAGGGAAACCCTGGTAACCCTAGGAACGCTGATAACCCTGTGAACATTGGTAACGCGGGTAACGCAAATGCTGATGGAAACCCGGGTAATGTTGGCAACACAGGGAATGTTGGAAATGGTATTGGCGGAAGGTACAATGTGAATCAAGGAATTCGGATTAACGGGCGCCCCGTTACTGAAGATTATCAGTATGATCAATTTTCTTTGCACGACGAGGCCCTCGAGACCACTCGCCGTATGGATGAGCTTGCTGGGAAGCTCAAATCTTTGGAGTCTCAAAATTCCTTAGGCTTTGATGTCACAAATCTTGGTCTGGTTCAGGGAGTAAGGATTCCTCACAAGTTCAAACCCCCTACTTTTGAGAAATACAACGGGGCTTCTTGCCCACGCACTAATCTCCAATCTTATCTGGGAAGGTTGGGAGCTCACACGGAAGATGAAAAGCTGTGGATGTACTATTTTGAAGACAGTCTAACTGGAGCTTCTCGTGAATGGTATTCTCATTTGTCTCGTACTACCATCAAAAGCTGGAAAGACTTAGCAGAGGCTTTTGTCAAGCAATATCAATACAACCTGGACATGGCTCCAAATCGGACCTTGTTGCAAGGTATGTCTCAGACTGCCAAGGAAACCTTTAGAGAGTATGCTCAGCGTTGGAGACAGATTGTTGCGTCCGTCCAACCCCCTATGTCTGAAAGGGAGATGGCGGACATGTTCATGAACACTCTTCAAGGCAATTATATTGAGAGATTGGCTGCTTGCCCGTCGATCAGCTTTGCAGAAATAGTAATTGCTGGAGAAAGAATCGAGAGTCTGTTGAAGATGGGCCGAATTCAAGACAATAGTGCTTCCAACTCATCAGGTCCCAAGAGACCGTTTGCTGGTAACGGTCAGCGAAGAAAAGAAGGCGAGGCAAGCGTTGTGTATGCCGAAAGAGGCAGGGGTAGAGGACGCCCTAATTATTATAAAGATCAAGTGGCCGCAGTCACTATTCCAACACCTGTTCCTCAACCGCAATATCATCCGCAACAACAACCCAGGTACAACAATCAACAACAAGGAGGTAATCCGGGTCAGCAGAGACACTATCAACAACGTCCAAGGCAGACGGACCAGGTCATCGAGCCAATCCCAATGCCTTATTCAGTATTACTTCCCAAGCTGATTGACATGAATCTGGTTACGTTGAGAACTCTGGCCCCACCAATCGATCCCAATAATTTGCCTAGAGGTTATGATGTCAACGCCAGATGTGCTTTTCACTCCAACGCACCTGGCCATACTACAGATAATTGCAAGGCTCTCCAGTTAAAGGTACAAGATTTGAGAGATGCCCAGGCTATCAATTTTGCTCCAGTGCCTAATATTATCCAAAACCCGATGCCGGCTCACGGCGGGCAGAGGATTAATGCTGTTGATAGTGGGGAAACTTTGAATTTGGTTTCTGATGTGACTAAGGTGAAGACTTCGCTATCGATGGTTAAAGACCGACTTCTAAAAGGACAGATTTTCCCGGGCTGTGGGGAAGAATGCAGAAATTGTCAAGCTGCCGAAAACGGATGTGACAGTTTGAGAAGGGGTATTCAGTAACTGATAGATGAAGGTTGTCTTCAGTTCGATCAGGCCCGTCAAGTGAAGAATGATGTATCGATGGTGACATTTTATTTCACTCCTGAAGAAATATATGTTTCCGAGAGACTCGCTCCGACAACAATATATTTCCCAGAAAGTACAGAACCAGCAGCGGTGAACATCGAAAGTTCAGCACCAGTTGCAATTTACTCTGACAGCCCTCAACCGACTTTGGTTGGTCCAATCACCATCACAATACCAGGACCCGTTCCGTATGAGAAAGACAGTGCTATCACGTGGCACTATGGGGCTGATATCTACTGCCAGGGGCAGAGAGTTAACGAAGAAGACATTGACATTGGTAGCTCCGCTGTAGACAATGTTGGAGGGGTTGGTGGCTTCACTCGCAGCGGACGCCTATTTGCACCATCAACATTACGCGCGAATACTGAAGCCGAGGAAGCTGCCAAGGCTAAAGGGAAACAGATGGCCGCCGAAGAGGTTACTACTGAGGAAGATCCTCCTAAGACCGCATTCGAGAAGGAAGTGGATGAGTTTATGAGGATTATCAAGAAAAGTGACTACAAGGTAGTCGACCAGCTAAATCAGACACCCTCAAAGATCTCCATTCTCTCACTATTACTGTGCTCTGAGGCGCACAGAGCAGCCTTGTTGAAAGTACTTATGGCCTATGTTCCACCGGAGATAACTGTTAACCAGCTGGAGTCGGTAGTTTCCAATGTAAACGCTAGCCGGGGGCTAGGTTTCACCGATAATGACCTGACATCTGAGGGCAGGAATCACAACAAAGCCTTGCATATCATAATGGAGTGCAAAGGGGTGATGCTTTCCCATGTTTTGGTTGATATAGGCTCTTCTCTGAATGTTCTTCCAAAGAAAGCCTTAATGAAGTTGGATTGCGATGACACCATCCTGAGGCCAAGTAACTTAGTTGTGAGGGCTTTTGATGGCTCTAAGAGAGCTGTCTTTGGCGAAGTTGAGTTGCCAGTTAAGATTGGACCGCAGGTGTTCAAGAGCCCCTTTTATGTGATGGATATCCAGCCTGCCTACAATTGTCTGCTAGGTCAGCCTTGGATTCATGTTGCCGGTGCTGTTACTTCTACCCTCCACCAGAAGCTCAAATATGAACTAGAAGGTCAGGTCGTCACTGTCTGTGGTGAAGAGGATATTTTTGTTAGCCACCTGTCTACATTTAAGTATGTAGAGATGGACGGCGAGATGCACGAGATGCTGTGTCAGGGCTTCGAAGCCATAAACATCAATGAGGTCGCGCCCGAAGCTGTCTTTTCACCTGAGTTTGAGAAGGTCGGGACTTCTATCTCTTCATACAAGCAAGCTGTCGAAGTGGTTAAAGCTGGTGATGCCCAAGACTGGGGCAAATTTGTGGAGCCAGTCATCAAAGAAGACAAGTTTGGATTGGGGTATGCTCCGGGATCTCAGAAGAATGAAATCGGTACTCTCTCCAGCGGGGGTTTGGTTTCTCCCCACATCGTCAATGCTGCAGATGAAGACAAGGCTGACAGCGACTGTGACTTAGATAGATGGATTCGCCCGTGTGTCCCGGGAGAAAAGCTCGACAATTGGTCGTCTGAAAAAACCGTCCGGGTTACTCTACTGAAAGAGTGATTTTTATTGTTTTCCTTTATTATATGCATAATAAAGTCTTACACTTTGCCCAAGGTGTAACGGCTCATTTGTAGGGCCATCCATTTAGTTACATTTCGCAATTATTTTTATCATCAATAAAGGACAGCTTTTGCAAACAATTTTGTGTTCTCTTTCTTTCAGTTTTTTTTACTTTTACAAAAAAAAATGGCAATGTTTCTTTTTTCGTTTTTTCTTTCTTTCCAAAAAAAAATCTCTCATTCTAAGGTAAAGCATGATCCTCCATCATGCAGAGCGGACCACCCGGATCTCACTACTAACGACACTGCTATGGCCAAGTATGACTTTGACAATCCTATCTATTAAGCCGAAGAAGGGGTTGAGGAAGATTGTGAATTGCCTGAAGGGTTAGCCAGATTGTTGAAACAGGAGGACCGAGCTATTACACCTTATCAGGAGGTGATTGAGACCGTCAACATCGGTAGCGCAGACGACAAGAAAGAGATCAAGATCGGGGCAAGTCTACAGGCCGAGAGGAAAGACCGTTGATCATGTACTTGACTGTGTTAGAAAGGTCAATGGGTTGTGTGCCCGGTCAGCATGACGAGTCAGGTCGAAAAGAGCATGCAATATACTACCTTAGCAAAAGTTTACCGACTGTGACCAAAGATACTCATTGCTAGAGAAAACTTGCCGCGCTTTGGCATGGGCTGCTCGCCGACTAAGACAGTATATGTTGACTCACACGACTCTATTGATATCAAAAATGGATCCAGTCAAGTATATTTTTGAAAAGCCAGCACTTACCGGAAAGGTTACTAGGTGACAAATGATACTGACAGAGTATGGCATCCAATACACTTCACAAAAAGCCATCAAGGGAAGTATCTTGTCAGACTATCTTGCAGAGCAACCGATTGATGATTACCAACCTATGAGGTTTGACTTTCCTGATGAGGACATCATGTTTCTCAAATCGAAAGATTGAGAGGAACCACTCCCGGAGGAGGGGCCTGACCCTGAATCCAAATGGGTTATGATGTTTGATGGGGCGGTCCACGTCAATGGTCGCGGAGTTGGTGTAGTGTTGATCACACCGGAAGGGGGTTCATATGCCATTTGGTGCCAGAATAACTTTTCCCTGCACCAACAATGAAGCCGAATACGAAGCTTGTATCCTAAGACTTGAGGAAGCCGTCAATATACAGATTAAAACCCTGGATGTATACGGGGATTCAGCTTTGGTCATCAATCAAACCAACGGGAAATGGTGCTATGCTGGAACTACGTACCCAGAATTGACGTATCTCGGTCAGAGACGAATGAAGAAAGCATTTGGTCAGAAAGTGCGCCCTCGGGGGTATCAAGTCGATGAATTGGTACTCAAAAGATTTCTTCCTCCCAACACTGATCACAGGGGCAAATGGACACCGAACTATGAGGGTCCGTACGTGGTTAAAAGGATTTTCTATGGCGGAGCTTTGATGCTAACAACCATGGATGGCGAAGGATTCCCGTCCCGTATTAACTCAGACGCAGCTAAAAAAAATACTTCGCATAAAATAGACCCACTGGACGATACAAAGAATAGTCCAGGCAAAAAAAGGGCATCCCGACGAAACAAAAAAAAGAATAAAGAGGTTCGGGAAAAAATTAGGGATATAAAAAAGAGTACACCCGGTGAGTCGAAAACCCAAAAGGGCGGCTCAGGAAAAAATGGGTATCCCGGTGGATTGAAAACCCGAAAAGGGGGCGATCCAGGCAAAAGTTAGGGAATAAGCGAATGACTGTGATCTGAGTTCATCAATGTTATATCACCGTTTCATTCAATCCGATAATCTTCGAAGGTTAAAGATCGACTAATCATCCACTTCAGAAAGCAAGATGAGCAGAGCGTCTTGAGGACATATGAGCCATAGCAAAGTCGAAACTCAGTGGGACCCCGTATCCCCATTTCCATTAGGATAGTTCTCTTTTTATAGCGATCACCTCTTTTCAGGGATCAGCTTCCTGATACCCTCGCCTATTCCTGGCACAAATTTTCTCCCCAGTAAGATTCGAATAATTAAGTTAAAGAGCCTCTTTATTTTTCATTTATCAGTTTGTTTGCAAAAATGTCCGAATTTTTGATAAAACATATTGCATATGAACATAATGGTGGCTTTTGCAGATGATTTGCACAGGAAAACATTTAAAATTGCTTTGAATGTGCTTAATCCCGGACAGTGAATTCAAACCGAGTAATTCCCCCGAGGCATACGTGTATTTTTGGTTGCAGGTCACAGGAACCGGATGCCAAGTCATGAATCCTCATCCCCAAGCGGTTGACAAAGTCTCTCCTCAGCAGAGCATGTTCCCCAACAGAGTTGACAGTATCCAGACTATATATCCCCAGCGGAATTGACAGTGTCAGACTGTATCTTCCTAGCAACAGCGGAGTGGTTGCATAACCAACAGATGAGAGGGTGGTGTTCCCAATGTTCATCTCATTCCCCAGCAGATTATTTTTAACAGATTTGTTAATCCCCAGCTTGAGGGCGATTAGCAAGTTCATATCCCCAGAAAAGGTCGTTTCCTACGACATTTCCCCAGGAAGTGTTTTCCCCACAGACTCTCCTCACAGAGCCTCGCCGAACAAAGTTTCCATAGTTGATACTCCCCCCGCAAGGTCAATTTTTCAAGCAGCCAATTTATTTTTGGTGGCTCATTGGTCCCGGCAGACGGATCATTCCCCACAGAGCATTCAAGGATTGATACAGCGATCTGTTCCCTACCGGAGTTTGCTTCCCCAAGCAGATTTCTTTTTACACCATGCATAACATTTGCATTTGCATGCATATTATATCAAGCATACACATAAGCTGATAAACAGGTTCTTCCAAGCAGACTGAAGAATTACTTTACAACCAAGGTCATGAGATCCAGCCAGAGGATCAAGCGTGAGTGATCCAGCCTAAGGGTCGTTTTGAAGATTCAGCCTGAGAATCGTTTGCCAGTGATCCGGCCTGAGGTTCATTTTGAAGATTCAACCTGAGAATCGTGTTCCAGTGATCCAGCCTGAGGGTCATTTCGAAGATTCAGCCTAAGAATCGTGTTCTAGTGTTCCAGCCTGAGGGTCATTTCGAAGATTCAGCCTGAGAATCGTGTTCCAGTAAGCCAGCCTAAGGCTCAATTTGAAGATTCCCCAGTGAAGTCGCCTACAAGCTTTATTTCCCCAGCAAGCCCAATTGAGGAGTCGTTACAACATGTTCTAGCCCGAAGAATATGTACGAAGCCCAAAAGTGGAATATTCTCGAAGCTGCATATCTAATATGAAGGTTAGGTGTAGATGTCAAAAGAGGGTCAACCAGCACATGCCTCAGATGCCGGATCCTAATGATGGGAATTTATCATCAAAACAATTCAGATCTAGCCAGAAGATCGAAGTAGATTCAGCCAGAGAATCGAAACAAAGAAGATCTAGCCAGAAGATCGAAAATCGCAACAATTCGGATCTAGCCAGAAGATCGAAGTAGATTCAGCCAGAGAATCGAAACAAAGAAGATCTAGCCAGAAGATCGAAAATCGCAACAATTCAGATCTAGCCAGAAGATCGAAGTAGATTCAGCCAGAGAATCAAAGGAAATAGATTCAGCCAGAGAATCGAAACGAAGGAGATCTAGCCAGAAGATCGAAGAAGATCTAGCCAGAAGATCAAAATCGTATCCAGCCTGAGGATCAAAATTAATATCCAACCAGAGGACTAAATTGAGTATAGGTTCAGCCAGAGGATCGAAACTCCAGATTAAGCCAGAAGACTGATTCAGATCCAGCCAGAGGATCAGAAGAAAAATAAACAGCACGGTGTATTTCCGCGTTTTTGTGGTGTTCTCGGAGCGCAAATTTTTGGTCTGTCTTTGGTATTCAATCACATCTCACCCCGTTTGTCTGATAAGCTGTTCGCCTTCATCCTACTCGAGTTAGCTGATGATTGAATAGGGGCAGCTGTAACACCCCAAAATTTGCCCTCCTCATTCATGCATTCATTTAGCATTTCATATTGCATTTCATCATGTCAATCAGAATTAGATCCAAGAAACTTTATTTAAAAAAAAAAGTAACGAAAGAAAAAAAAAAGAAAAAAAAAAACGAACGAAAAATAAAACGAAAAAAAAAAATAATAAAAAAAAACGAACGAAAAAATAAATAAATAATAATAATAATAATAATAATAAATAAATAAATAAAAATAATAATAAAAAAATAAATAAAATATAATAGAAAAAACTTGGACTTGGACCTCTCTCATTTGAGCCCACAAAGCCATGAAAATCAGGTTATAAAAGAGGGAGATCAGACAGAAAAAGGAAGAGAAGCAAAATACTCTGAGGTTTCCTTGAAACAAAACCCTTGACAAAACCTGGAGAGAAACCTGACAGAGAACTCAGAGCAACCCCCAGGCAGCTCTGAAAAATTCAATCTGACTCACACACTTTCATTTCACGCAAACCTTAACATTGCCTTGCAAACCCAGCCGTGCCATTTGATTTCAACCGGTCTCTCCCATCAGGTTTGCCTCATTCCCATGATTTTATGCTCTTAATTTGGATCATCTGAATGTATGAGGTATGATGGATGAATTTCATTATGTTTTTGCCCACGGGTTTAATTATGCATGAATGGTTGAAACCTATGCCTTGAATGTTTAATCACATGATTTCTGAAATGTATGCCACAGGGTTTGAGGTTTCTTAAATCATGCTGTTATCCATGAAAAAATGCTTATCGTGTTTCACTAACCCTTTTATTGAGTTTTTTGTGAGGGCTCACAGACTCTTGCAGAGATGGTTTGCGTGGCTTTCCCACTTTATTTGTGGGGTACCCCCTGGAGGTTCATTCCGATTACCTGTACTGACTCACCTTTCTTTGATGGCATTAGCTTGGGAGATCCCTGGGTTTCTTACTCCTTTAATTGCTGTTACTTCGGATCTTCATCTGTGTGGTACTTTTACCTTTTTTCCGCATTTTATCGCTTTCTTAGCTGGAAGACCTCGATAGGAGGCATTTGTTTTCTTTTGTTTATTTACTTCTGAGCCCCTTGTTGGCACATTTACTTTATACATGTTTGTTTTGTATGTGTTCGTATCCCTGCAGGTAGCGCGGTTCCTTCGTCAAGGACTGCCTTTTTGCCCTTGAGCATCCCAAACCCTAAAACCCAAAGCAACACGTTAACTCCTTCTACTACAGGCGAGTAAGTCTCTAAAGGTCGGGAATCCGGTAGATTGCGTAGTGACGTCGTTCGTCCAAAACCCAATCCATAACCCCGTAGTTAGCCGAACTACGGCTTGCTCTGATTCTCATTCCAGATGAGATACGTAGGCATAAGACGCGATGTCTTAGCGAGCACACATCCCCCAACCCATAGGTCAGCCGAGCTACGAAGACTCTGATTCTCATATTCAGATGAAATACGTATGCAGTGGATGCGACATCCGCGCGAGTCATTTTCATTTAACCCTTTTTTTTGGTAAACAGCACAAGATAAACTCACACCCTTCAGACAAGAACTACAAAAGTGGATCCCGTAGAGTAATACGGATGCGTAGGGGTGCTAATACCTTCCCTTCGCATAACCGACTCCCGAACCCAAGATTTGGTTGCGAGACCCCGTCTTGTCCTTTCCTTTTTTCAGGTTTACTTCGAGCGTTTCCTTTCCCTCCTTTGGGATGAATAACGCACGGTGGCGACTCTTCTGTCATTTTCTTTCGCCGGTTGTTTTTTCGCGCACTGCATTTTTCAGGTTGCGACACACAGGAGGAGAAAAACTCTATTACCTACAACCTATTACTGGGTAAGGAGATAATAAAGATCTGACAGGGAGGACATCTGTCATCAGTTAAGATGAACATATCAAGGAAGACTCGCTGAGGAAAAGCCAGAAGGAATATTCATTACCGATTACTGGGTAAGAATAGCCTTGCTGGGAAAAACTGCAGAAAATAGGATTTACAACTACCAGTTACTGGGCAGAAGACCAAGAGGTGAGAGTATCCATCATCGGTTAGGATGAACATATCAAGGATAAACTCAACAGGGATGAAAATCCGTCATCGGTTAAGATGAACATATCAAGGATAGACTTGCCTGAGGATGTCAAGGAGGATATCCATCATCAGTTAAGATGAACATATCAAGGATATACCAATTGAACAAAAGGGTAGTAATTACATTTATCAAAATCTAGACAGAAAACCGTCGGAGGGAGAATCCATCACCGGTTAGGATGAACATATCAAGGATTAACTCTGTGAGGGGGACAAAGTAGGATTTAAAACTACCGGTTACTGGGTAGAAGACCACACAAAGAGAAAATCCGTCGCTGGTTAAAGTTAACATATCAAGGATAGACTCTGAAAAGGGGAATAAAAGTAAGGATTATATCTATCAGTTACTGGATAGAATACCAAAGAAGAGAAAATTCGTCATTGTTTAAAGTGAACATATCAAGGATAGACTTCGCACAGGGGAAAAAATAGGATTTACAACTACCAGTTACTGGGTAGAAGACCACAAGGAGAAGAAAACCCGTCACCGGTTAAGATGAACATATCAAGGATAGAATCTCTGAGGAACAAAATAGGGATTACAACTACCTTTTACTGGGTAGAATACCACAGAAGAGAAAATCCGTCACTGGTTAAAGTGAACATATCAAGGATAGACTCCTGCGGGGAAGGAAAGATATCCGTCACCGGTTAGGATGAACATATCAAGGATATACTTTCAGGGGACTCTATTGGAGAGAAAAAAGGGTACTTTTGTTGGGTATTGGGCAAGAAGTAACAAACTGCAAACTAAGAAGAATATTATCAGTTACTGGGTAATAGACTCTTAGGGGACCAATATATCTATATAGGTAAGAACTAGAAAGAAAACAGTCAATCAAGACTCAACTCAATGAGGACATTACTCAAGGGGAGTAATTCCATCCAGAAAATTTGCTGGAGAGGAAACTGAAATAACAATCATCCACGAGGAGACAAACTCAGTGGGGAAACAGAGTAAGGTTAAAGTCTTTTCTGCTTAGGGGCTGACACTCTACAATCGAAGGAGGACAAACATCAGATTTGGTATGGGGATAAAGTACCGCCATAACAGAGAATGAGAGTCTCAAATAAATCAAATATGAAGATGAAGTATATGCAAATCATGAATTTATATGAATGTATATGCGTATATATATGGTGATTATGCTGACAAAACGATCACAAAGGATACAAAAGTATTGCAAAGAAATTGAACCGTTGGTACAATCCTCGGTCAATCCACAAAAATCATGGAGACAATCTGTTGGAGAACAGCGGGATTAAAAACCCAAAGGATCAACTCTCGCTGGGGGTGAAGATCTGCTGAAGATAAAACATCCAGATTGTAGGGAATTTTAGGTCGGTACCAGAAAAATGGGAGACAACCCTACTGGGGAACAAATCAAACAGCTGCTCAAAAACCAGGAGGAAACTCTGACTGGGAGCAAAGATACGAAGATCGTTGGGGACACCAAAGCGATCTACCGGGGAAAATCAAGCATCTCTGATGAAGATCCACCTAGTGAGGAAATACGAACTCCGCTAGGGAGGACCGAAACTCTGTTGGGGACAACGACACACCATAGGGTATCTGAATCAACCAACTCAGCTGGGGATAAAGAAAGAACCTCCACTGGGGATCAAACACTCCGCCAAGGGTCTGAATTAACACAAACGTCCAGGGATACCCGAAGAGTTATTGCTTGGGGAACCTCAGATGCTTCACACTTAAGGACTTGCTACTCATTGAAATGCTGTTGATATTACTGTTACTTGCTTTGGGAAAAGTTCTTGCTTTTATATTTAAAGAAAACTTGATTGTGACTTAAAAATTCAATTTCAAAATGATCATAATAAAAAATAATTTATAACTATTGGCTGAAGTAAATAGGAATAGAAACAATTGGATAAAAGCTCAACTTTATTTATTGGATGGTAGTCTGGAAATGACAAGACTCCATAGATTTTTACAAAGATGAAAATGGTAATTTACATGGATAAGGGTAGTTCTTACATTGAATACAAATGATCCTTAATCCCTCTACCAAACCTTGATATCCACTGTGCTCTTGACCGCTGCTGAAGATGAACCAACGTCAACCCTTGTGCTCACACAAGTCTTCAAAATCACTGAAGATCAGCAGAATGCAATTACTTGCTATAATCCCTAATTTTTGCATAAGTTGCCCCAAGGTGGGGTACTCAACTTATCGGGAAATTATTTCTGTTTTTATGTCTCTAATTTTGGCCTGGATTTCCCTTTCGGGTTTTCCATCCACCGAGATGCTCATTTTTGCCTAAGCCTCCCTTTCGGGTTTTCAACTTAGCGAGCTGTTCTTTTCTTTTCTAGGCGAAGTATTTCTTGACTGCATCTGCGTTCATAGGACGAGTGAACTCTTCACCATCCATAGTTGTAAGAATCAACGCACCGCCTAAAAAGGCTCTCTTGACAACATATGGGCCTTCATAATTGGGAGTCCATTTTCCTCTGGAATCTGGCTTGAAAGATAAAATCTTCTTGAGCACAAGGTCACCTTCTCTGAACACTCGAGGTTTGACCTTCTTATCAAAAGCTTTCTTCATTCTTTGCTGATATAACTGACCATGACACATGGCAGTTAATCTCTTCTCTTATATTAAATTCAGGTGGTCAAACCTGGTCTGACACCATTCAGCTTCAGTCAACTTGGCTTCCATGAGCACACGCAACGAAGGAATTTCAACCTCTACGGGGAGCACTGCTTCCATACCATATACAAGAGAGAAAGGGGTTGCCTCTGTTGAAGTGCGGACATATGTACGATACCCATGCAAAGCAAATTGGAGCATCCCATGCCAATCCTTATACGTGACAACCATCTTCTAGATAATCTTCTTGATATTCTTATTCGCAGCTTCAACAACCCCATTCATCTTGGGTCTATAGGGAGAAGAGTTATGGTGTGCAATCTTGAAGTCTTTACAAAGAGCTTCCATCATATTGTTATTCAAGTTCAATCCATTATGAGTAATGATCTTACTTGGCACACCATATTGACATATAATCTGATTCTTGATAAACCTTACAACAACTTGCTTGGTTACATTTGCATATGATGCCGCTTCAACCCATTTTGTGAAGTAGTCAATGGCCACTAAAATGAAACGATGTCCATTCGAAGCTTTTGGCTCGATCATCCCAATCATATCAATTCCCCACATGGAGAAAGGCCATGGGGAAGAGATAACATTCAATAGTGTCGGAGGACACATGAATCTTATCAGCATAAATTTGACACTTGTGGTATTTCTTCACAAACTTGCAACAGTCAGATTCCATTGTCAGCCAATAGTAACCTGCTCTCAACATCTTCTTCGCCATTGCATGTCCATTGGAATGAGTACCAAAGGAACCTTCATGCACTTCAGTCATCAACAAGTCTGCTTCGTGTCTATCCACGCATCTGAGCAAAACCATGTAGAAGTTTCTCTTGTACAGTATATCACCATTCAAGTAGAAATTTCCGGCTAATCTTCTCAAAGTCTTCTTATCTTTCAAAGATGCCCCAGGCGGGTAAATCTTACCTTGGAGGAAACATTTGATGTCGTAATACCACGGCTTCTCGTCTTTGATCTCTTCAACAACAAACACATGAGCTGGCCTATCAAGATGCATCACAGATAAATTAGGAACTTCATTCCAATACTTCACTATAATCATTGATGCCAACGTTGCAAGAGCATCTGCAATCCGGTTCTCATCTCAAGGGATATCATGAAATTCAACCTTTGTAAAGAAAGTTGAAATCCTCCTCGCATAATCTCTATATGGTATCAAACCGGGTTGATTTGTCTCCCATTCTCCTTTGATCTGATTCACTACCAAAGCCGAATCACCGAAGACATCCAAATATTTGATTCTGAGATTCATGGCCTCTTCAAGCCCCATAATGCAAGCTTCATATTTTGCCATGTTGTTTGTACACTTGAAAGTCAATCTAGCTGTAAATGGTAGATGCATGACTTGAGGAGTAATAATCACTGCCCCAATGCCATTTCCATATTGATTGACAACTCCATCAAATACCATGCCCCAACGGGAACCAGGTTCTGGCCCTTCTTCTAGCAATGGTTCATCACAATCCTTCATTTTCAAGTACAAAATCTCTTCATCAGGAAAATCATATTGCACTGACTCATAATTTTCAATTGGTTGGTGAGCCAAATGGTCAGTCAAGATACTACCTTTGATCACTTTCTGAGATTGGTATTCGATATCATACTCTGATAGCAACATCTGCCAACGGGCAATTCTTTCAGTTAAAGCAGGCTTCTCAACTATGTACTTGATTGGATCCATTTTGGATATCAACCAGGTGGTGTGATTCAACATATACTGACGGAGACACTTAGCAACCCAAGCCAATGCGCAACAAGTTATCTCAAGCATTGAATACCGAGTCTCACAGTCGGTGAACTTCTTACTGAGGTAGTAGATTGCAAATTCTTTCTTCCCAGTCTCATCTTGCTGACCAAGAAGACAACCCATACTATCTTCTAGCACAGTCAAATACATGATCAAGGGTCTTCCTTCAACAGGTGGAAACAAAATCAGGGGCTCAAGCAAATACTCTTTGATACTATCAAATGCTTTCTGGCAGTCTTCGGTCCAATCACAAGACTGATCTTTCCGAAGAAGCTTGAATATAGGCGCACATGTGGCAGTCATGCGGGAAATGAATCTAGAAATATAATTCAAGCGACCAAGAAAACCTCTGAGTTGCTTCTCAGTTTTGGGCGCATGCATCTCTTGTATTGCTTTGACCTTGGTAGGATCAACTTCAATACCTTTCTCACTGACAATAAAGCCCAACAACTTACCAGAACAAACACCAAAGGCACATTTATTGGGATTCAAGCGGAGTTTGTACTTCCTCAAATGCTGGAATAGCTTCAACAAATGCTCAACATGTTCCTCTTCATCAATCGACTTAGCAATCATGTCATCGACATACACTTCAATCTCTTTATGCATCATATCATGAAAAAGACTAGTCATTGCTCTCTGGTAAGTTGCACCAGCATTCTTTAGACCGAAAGGCATCACTCTATAGCAGAATGTTCCCCAGGGTGTAATGGATGTGGTCTTCTCCATATCCTCGGGTGGCATCTTAATCTGATTATATTTGGAAAATCCATCCATAAACGAAAAGACTTTGAATTTGGCAGTATTGTCTACCAACATATCAATGTGTGGCAGAGGGAAATCATCTTTCGGACTGGCTCTATTCAAATCTCTATAATCTACGCACATGCGGACTTTTCCATCTTTCTTCAGCACATGCACAATATTGGCCACCCATTACGGATACTCAATAGTTACAAGGAAACCGACATCAATCTGCTTTTGAACTTCCTCTTTGATCTTCACAGCCATATAAGGATGCGTTCTTCTGAAACTTCTGCTTGACTGGAGAGCATTCTGGCTTCAACGACAATCTATGCTCCACAATATCAGAATCCAAACCATGCATGTCTTGATAGGACCAAGCAAACACATCTGAATATTCTTGAAGAAGATCAATCAACCCCTTCTTAGCATCTGGGCACAGTCGAGACCCAATCTTGACTTCCTTCATATCATCTTCGAAACCCAAGTTGACTAGCTCAAGCTGCTCTTTAAACGGCTGAATAATCTTTTCATCTTGCTCAAGAAGACGAGACAATTCATTACTCACCTCTATATCACTTTCCTCATCGGCTTCAAACACAGGGAATTCAAAATTTGGAGAAGGAGAAGGATCATTGTATTCAATGGGGTTAGGAACCAACCTACATAATGATTTGATATTTTGATTTTAGAGAAGTGAATTTGTGACCAAATATTATGCAGATGGAAAATTATATTGTTTATTTATGTTTTTTGTGATTACCATTTTCAGAAATAAGCAAAAATTAAAAATAAACATCAAAGATGTGGATGAATAGAATTAATTTTATTAATGATCAATTTAAAATGCCCAAACAATGTTCACTTCTCCCTTAGGCATAGGAGAAGGATTTTAAAATATAAAAATAAATTACTTAGATCGATGCAAAATAACAGGAATATCAACGGCAGTCCAATTGTTGCGTGTTCCTCCATGCATCACAAAGTTGGTGCAGTCTTCCTCTTCGCTATCCTCTAGCACAACCGCTAAGTATTGTTCATTCCCATGAATGAACCCTTCGCTACGGAAGTTGAGTTGCATCTCTTCAGCTTTAACGGTTGACGAGCCCTTCTGGAACCCCAAACCAATTCTACCTTTGTTGTCGGAGACTTCTACCACACGCCCCCACTGATCAATTGGACCTTCTTCAACGATCTTCTGTGCATCTTTTAGAGAGGACATTGGTGCCCCAACTCTCTTATAAGCAGCAATAGACAAGGCTTGGAACGACGTTCCAACCTCATCCTCAGCTTCTACATACGAAAAAGATGACAGATGGCTGACCAACAACGCTTTCTCTCCTCCCACAATCACCAACTTGCCATTCTTGACAAATTTGAGCTTCTGATGCAGAGTGGAAGTAACAGCTCCTGCTTCATAAATCCATGGCCTTCCCAACAAACAATTGTAGGCCAGGTGAATATCCATTACCTGAAAAGTAATCTGAAAATCACTCGTACCTATCTTGATTGGAAGTTCCACTTCTCCAATGACAGTCTTGCGAGAGCCATCGAAGGCTTTGATAAATACCCCACTATATCTCATGGGAGCTCCTTGGTAAGATAACTTTGACAATGTGGACTTCGGAATCACATTGAGTGATGACCCAATATCAACTAGCACGTTTGATAAAAACATCTTCCTTACAGTTCATGGAAATATGCAAAGCCAGATTATGATCTCTTCCCTCTTCAGGGAGTTCTTCGTCGCAAAAGCTTAGATTGTTGTATGAGGTGATGTTAGCTACAATATGATCAAATTGAGCCACAACAACATCTTGCTCCATATATGCCTGTTCAAGAACTCTCTGGAGCGCTTCTCTGTGCGCTTCAGAATTTAAAAGCAGAGACAACACTGAAATCTTTGAGGGAGTCTGGAGCAACTGCTCAACCATATTAAATTCACTCCTCTTGATCAGGCGGGGTACCTCATCATCATCACTATTGGCTTTCAAATTGATGGATTCACCAGACTTATCCTTTGAACAACCCACAGGATCTACACTAGGCACCTCCGCCTTCTTACCAACAATCAATTCTTCCTTATTTTCCGGGAACACCGGTCCAAAAACTCGACCATTGCGGCTCACCTTCGTAACATCTGCAATGCTCACTACTGAACTGGTCATAGGCAACAGGACCTCTTGACCTTTCTCTATTAACGTATCATTGTATTGATACGGTACATCTTTATCAGATGCATACGGGACTGGGCCCGCTAACCGTATTACCAACGAAGAAACTGATCTATTGCTGACATCCTGGTTACTGCTGATGTCATACTGAATCACCAACCGCTCTGGTTGCTTGAAATCGGGAACAATGACATTAACATTGTCATCAATATGACGAGATTGAACAATCTAGATCATGCCTTCATCCATTAGACGCTGGATGTCCCTTTTCACGACAACACACCCTCTTGGGTTCACACTACAAATATCACAACCTTCGTGATCATGTTCACAATCACTCACCAAAGATATATCTTTATGCATTTGTACCAAAGATCTTCGGATAAACTAGACATCAAAAACCTTGAATTCATCTGGACAGTCGTCCACCATGTTCACTGAAGAATTCCCCTGAGCGGGCAAAGGATTAGCTTTCACATTAGGCACGCGGTCTTCAAAAGACACCATGCCACTCTTCATAAGATTTTTCACCTCATACTTCAGCAGATAACAGTTCTCAATATCGTGTCCAGGTGCACCCTAGTGAAAAGCACAGCGAAGTTCAGGTTTATACCACCAAGGAAGTGGTTCTGGTATATGCGGTGGATTCCTCGGTTGAATCAAATTCTTGAGGACTAAAGATGGGTACAGTTCGGCATATGACATAGGAATTGGGTCAAAAGAGACCTTCTTCCTCTCAAAATTCTGTTGCTGGTGATGATTGTTGTTGGAATTGTTATTGTTGTAGGTGTTTGTTCTTTGTTGCGGTTGTTGTTGTTGACGTTGATTTTGATACTGATGTTGTTGTTGTTGTATTGGTGTTGTTTGCTGATTTGAAAATACTGGAATGACGGATGATACTTGATGATGATGATGTTGACGGGGTGGTGGATTTCTTCTGATTTGAGGCCTCTTCTGCCTCCCATTGGAAATAGCATTGGTCTCTCTATCCTTCCTCTTGCTAAAACTATTGCCTAACTTCTTACTCGTTGACGCCTCTTCTTTCGAAAATCGTCCTTCATGCACCCCTTCTTCAAGTCTCATCCCCATGTTTACCATCGCGGTAAAATCATTGGGGGCACTGGAAATCATACGTTCATAATAAAATGAACTCAGGGTTTTGAGAAAGATTTTCATCATCTCTTTCTCCTTGGAGGAGTGATCTGGGCAGCCAACTCCCTCCAACGCTGGGCGTACTCCTTAAATGTCTCCTTATCCTTCTGAGACATGGACCTCAGTTGGTCCCTATCCGGCGCCATATCCACGTTGTATTTGTACTATTTCACGAAAGCCTCATCTAGATCATTGAAAGTGCGGATGCTTGCACTATCTAGCCCCATATACCATCGGAGCGCAGCACCTATCAGGCTATTCTGGAAATAGTGAATTAGTAACTGATCATTATCTGTCTGGGTTGACATCTTGCGGGCATACATCACAAGATGACTGAGTGGACACGAGTTCCCTTCATATTTCTCAAAGTCAGGCACTTTGAATTTCACTGGGTTTTTCACGTTGGGCACTAAGCACGGTTCAACAACACTCTTCCCAAACAAATCTTTGCCTCTCAGCATTTTCAGTTCCTTGCGCAGCTCAAGGAATTGGTCTTTCATCTCATCCATCTTCTCATAGACGTCTGGGCCCTCATATGACTCGGAATGATAGATGGTGTCTTTAACACGCGGCAAAGTGTGCACAACGGGAGGTGGCACACACATGACCGGGCTAGATGCCGACATGGAAGCAAAAGTGGGAGCGAAACCCTCTGGCACAAAATTAGGTGGCATTCCCCAAGGAAATCCAGAGGCAGATTCAGAGCGAAGTGGGCAGTGGCAGCAATCACAGTAGAGGTAACCACTTCAGAGATGACTGTCCTTGCGGGAGGGGTTGCAAGAGTAGGAGAAGCTTGGCTCTGGGTAGCAAGAACTGACTCCATCATGGCAGTCATTCGGGCAATCTCCTCTATCAAGTCTCAGTTCTCTTGCTCGAGGTGTTCCATGATCTTTGGACGATTAGCTCTGGTGTTATACCGGTGAGTCAGCTTGGCTAAAGCACAGAAGAACATCAATCAGACACCTGGCAAAAACCTGCTTATGCAAATGATGCATGAAATGAAATGTTTGATTATTTTTATTTTCCAAGGAACTTACTATATCATTTGCAAATATAAAAATTGAAATAGCAATTGGAATAATTTTGATATGACCAAAAATCTCTTTTTATTTATATAAATTGGAAGGATTACACTGAGTACAATTTAAGAAACCAAAATAAAAGATACAAGAGAAAAGGAGGCTAGTCATCCTAAGGATCCCTAACAACAATGTCAGAAGATCTGGCTGAAGGCACGTACTTCCTTCAAATGCGACAAATCTCGGTCTCAAAAGAAGCCTTCATCTGAGTCTTCTCGAGGACAAGCTGGTCAACAATCTTCTTCCAGGAAACGGAAGGACGAGGCATGCTAGAAGATGAAACCTCTGGTTCTCTCTGTCTCTTCGTCACTCGGTCTTCAAGTAGCTCAAAGCATGGAAACACTCTTCCCACATATCCTTTTCTTGCTTCATCTTGGTGAGTGCGTCTTCCAACTCCTCTACATCTTGGTTACAGAGAGTTAATGGCTCAACCACAACTATATACATAGGTCTTTCACAGGGATAAGGCATCTTCGACTCCAAAGCTCTCTTCTTCACCCAAAGAGTGTAAGCTTCCACAACTACACAATTGCACGGAACAAGCTCGGATCTCCCTTTCCTATGCACATTATGCCAAGCATGCACAATCTTCTGCTTCAAATGTTGGGGATCTTTACCCTCTTGAAGAAAAGACCTTCTAACAAAGTGTTATTAGGCTTATCTCTTTAGGGGAAATCCAAGTTGATGACGAGCCAAAGCAGGGTTGTAGCTAATTCCTTCTTGTGTACCAATGAGAGGCACATTAGAGAATTCACCACAACTATCAATAATCTCCAAACTTCTTAAAGATGGGTCATACCAAACTATATCATCGTTAGTGAGAGACATAAGTCTCTGAGACCACCTTAGAGATTGTTTGTTCTCCACAAAAGCAGGTGTCTGAGGCAAGTGCGAAATAAACCACTTGTACAGAAGAGGGATGCAACAGACAATCGTTCCACCACCCTTAGAATTCCTTAGATGCAAAGAGAAATACATATCACCCAATAAAGTAGGTACAGGATTCCCAATCAAGAAAAGTCTAATGGCGTTAACATCCACAAAACCGTCAATGTTAGGGAACAAAGCTAATCCATAAATGAGAAACACAAAGATAGCTTCAAAATCATTCACACTACCAGCTTGAGAATAAGTGGTAGCTTCCTTGATGAGGAAAATAGATGGAAATCCAAATAACCCTCATTTCTTCACCCAATGAGCCTTTATCTCAGACTTCTTCAAGTGAAAAGCTTCAGCAATAATACTAGACTGGGGAATCTCCTCCAATCCACTAAAAGGAACTCTACTAGAAACAGGTATCCCTAAAATATGAGAATACTCCTCTAAGGTAGGCACAAGTTGAAAATCCGGGAAAGTGAAACAATGGTAGAGAGGATCATAGAACTGCACTAATACGCTCAACAATCCTTCCACTACATCAGCAGACAAGATGGACAAAAGATTTCCATGACATTGTTTGAAGTCCAAGGGATCTAATACAAAAGATGCTAGCTTCCTTAACCCTTTCAAGTCGGGACATCTGAAACTGTACTTCTTAGTGTTCCTTCGTCCATAATCCATGATCTGAAAATATTTGCAAATGACACCTTAGTCCCTTGAAATTTTGTATGATGAATGTTATGATGCGCATGAAATGAATGGATGCAACAATCACAAGTAAGGGATCACACACAAGGTAAACAAAGGTCAAGGGATGAATCAAGTCATTATCAAGATCAATCATCCATTTTGGTGGATTATGGTTTACACCTTATCAACACCCAAGTTCCATTGATATTGACAAGACTTGATTGGATCAACCAAGAATCAAGGGTTTGTTGCAAGTCACAAGCATGGAGTCTGGGTAAGAACCATCCCAAAGGAGTGAACTAAGGATAAACCTGTAGATCATGTTCTAAAAAGTTCCCAGAGTCTTAATTCCATCTATCGGATATTACAAGTTAAAATGACTGACTCATCGACCCATAATATTCTCAAGAGAAACTCGTCTGGGTGTAGTATCGCGTAACAACTATTATCAAGTCTACACTTGAACAGTTTCCGCACTACGTCCTAAATAGGCCAAGATGGGTTAGGTGTTCTAAGCTCCTCAGCTTCTCAGACCCAATTAGAAATAGTCATGCCTAACCATAAATACTTGTGTGACATTTCCAAATTCAAAGGAGTCTCCACTGAGCAGATGGATCTCAAGCTAACTTGTTAAGGCCTACTCCACACAAGTCGAACATGACTATACCATCCCCCTATCTTAATTGCACTCAAGTTCGGGTTAGAAGTTATCTCACCACTCAGAGATCACCAAGCACAATAAGCAGATTATATCACACATACATATATATAAACATCACATATATACAAATATATTCACACAAAAAGGTAGGTTAAACCCACTGGAGACTACTCCCCAGCAGAGTCACCAGTTAATTTTTGTAGCGGGAAATTTATGATCATCAAGCTATTGACAAGCTAGAGATCAAATAACAAGAGTCACCACCGCGCTTTTATTGTTTCCAATGGAAAAGGGAAGAAGTATGAACAAAACCCAATAAGTAAGAAGTTTTCAAATAAAAACTAATAAAAGTCAGAGATCACATGTAAGGGGGTTGGTTACACAGAGGGAAGGTGTTAGCACCCAAAGTGTCCTAGGTACTCCTAGGGAGCCCTTTTTGTGTGCATATGTATTTTGTACAAATTGATGTTTACAAACAAATACAATGGGGGTTGAGAAAAGAATTGATTAATTACATTTTTTGTGTTTGACAAGACCTTCGGCCTTATGCCTATGTACCAACATAAAAATGAGGGATAAAAACCTCGTAGTTCGTGCTAGAAATTTTAAAGTGATTATGTTGTTTTTAACAAAAATTAAGCTTGAAAGGCATAAAGGCCTAAAATGGTTTGAATGAGTTAGTTCTTTTTGGCTTTTTGAATAAGTCAAGTATAGTTAAATTCATTTACAGAGTTTGATTTAAGAAAAGAAAATTGAAAATGCAATAGCATAAGGCCAAAGTTTCTATCTTTTTTTGAAAGTGGTCAAAGTTTAGAACAAAAGTAGTTCACACAAAGAAGGTTTTAAAAATGGAGGGAGAGATTTTAAAATTACAGAAATGGGGAGAAGATGAAGAGACTACCCTATGTACAAAAATTTAAAAGTTTAAAGTTGAAAAGATCTGACCAAATGGGAGAAATCCAATAGACAAGTATGTCAATAGAAACCCAGAATTCCCTTGGACTTTTTTATAATCAAGCAACACACAAATGCACAATTATATCAATCTTGAAGAGCAAAGGCATCAAATAAAGATGGTCTCATCGAAGCCTATCCACTTCAATGATCTTCTTCAAAAGAGCCTATGTAGCAGATGAATTTCACAAGTCACAGATTCAACATAACAGCTTAATAATGATCAATGTTGCAGATGAATCTGGAGAGATCTTGAATGATGTATCAGATGGATTCAAACTTGCAAGTTCTTGATTCTTCAATAAATTGGCATTGGCCAAGTTCATTAGCAAAGTAATGTTGCCTAAGTTCTAAGTCCAATTAGGGCAAGATCAAACCAATAGTCCACTCAAAGTCTTTTAGGATTTTTGTTTTTATTATGTGCATTAATGGTCAAAAACCAAACAAGCAAATAAGATATACACAAAGCAAAATAATATCACACAATATGGTCCAAGTGGACAAATGAAAAATTACATTAACATAAACAATTAGAATGGTATGTATAATGGCAAATGATAATAGAACAATAAAAGTAAATTGCATTAAAAGTAAAAGCTTGAAAGTAAAAGTTAATGGTTAGTAAGTTAATAGTTAGTTTTGTTTTGCTTTTTGATTCAAGACATTCTTTGGATAACACTCAACCCACTTGCCACAAGCATGGATCCTTGAACCAAAACATCTTCCAAAGGAAGGAAAGAAGGCAAAGTTTCCACACAATATCATGTAAGAGGGGAGACTTACAATCTCACTAACTAGAATGCTTATGCCTTTTGTGTCACAAATTTAGCGCTATGTTAAGCAATCGTAATTGGACTTATGTAGAAGTCACAAGTATTTGAGGTCGGGCAATAAACATTTGGTGTTAATACATGTTGGAGACATAGTATTAAGAACTATGCTCATTAAACATATCACACACAAAAAATATGCAAAGGTGTGACCTAATCTCATCCATACTCATGTTAATCTTTCAATCAACTAGTATTAGGACTTTGAGATGTCATTGGCCAAATGGAGATGAATGGATGAAGAAGGGGAATTAGATGAAGAGGGAAAGGGATGAATGAGATCACAAATTGGTTAAAGGAGGAATTTTACCAAATTAATATTATTCATTCATTTTGGGAGATGGAATGTACATTCCATCAATCCCCTAAATCCAATAATATTAACTTGACAAAGTCAAATCAACCTTGATCAAGGCCCAACAACAAATGAGAAACTCAAATAAGTCAATCCAAATGGTCAACATAATTAAAATGGCATTTATTCAATTAAAAATATTAAAATAATGCATTACATTCAAATATGTTTTGTCCAAATCCTAAAATCACATCAAAACACCATATAAATGGCCATGTGATTTATCATAGGTCAAACAAGGTCAAAGGACCTTGGATACAAAATTTCATAATTTTTGTACACTTGAAAATATTTTTAAATAATTAAAAACAAATGAGAAATCAATTAATTCATGAAAAATATTAATAATGATCCAAAAATTAATTTTAATTCAGAATATGAAATAGAAAAGTTTTTGAAATTTTTTGGTGAAAGTCCCATATTTTTTGGATCAATATTAAATTTATTATGAATTATTGAAGAAAATGGAATTAAATGGAAATTCAGAAAATGCTAAAATACGTGGACCATCAGATCTCCCTCATTAATTGAGGTGGAAGATCTGATGATCCACAACGTGCGTTCCACCAATGTCCTAGTCAACTGCATGGCAAACATGGTATTCACAAGGAACGGCTGTGATTATAACGTGAAGCAAGGATCACACGGTTTAGACCAAAGACACCTCATCACCAGAGCCAGAGCTCCGGTTGTCTTCTCCGGCGAGCTTCGCCGGACCGGTCAACATGAACCATCACCAAAATTTCAAACAGGGACATGATTTTAAAGAGAAAACATCACTGAGCATGAATATCACCTCAATTTCTTCCAATTCCAACTATATTGAGAGATATGTGGAATTGAAAAATGAGGTTCATGACCCGAGTTGCTTCGATTTGGCCTCAAAGAAACTCAAACACCTTGCCTACATTGGTAGGACTTCAGCCAACACAATAATCAATAGAATTGAGCAAGGAACAAGGAGAACCGAAGAGTTGAAAAATTCTGCAAATTACCTTCAATGGAGGTCTGAGTTTGCTAGATCTTGATCTAAATCGTGCTTTGCTTCACTTTAATGGAATGCAGAAGAGGAATGGAATGGCTTAGAATCAATGGACTCCTGGAGAATTGAATTCCAAAACAGTGGAGATTCAAGCTCAAATTCAACTGAATTTTTCAGGTTTATCCTCTTAATGTGAAGGGTTTTCTGTGGGGATTCAAAGCTGGTGCAGTGTGTGTGTTAATTCTGAGCAATTGAGCTTCAATTTATAGATAAATTAGATGATATTTGCACACTCACTTTCACTTTCAAAAATTGGCAAATGATGAAAGCATGGTGCATGGGCGCGCATAGGCCCATGAAATGATTGTTTGAAAGTCCAAAATGAAGTTCATATGTTAAAGACAATCATGAACTTAAATCTAAAAACATAATAAAATAGTAAAATAAGCAAAATAAAGTAGATAAATTTCTAAGTACAATTATAGAAGAATGTGCATCAAAATGCACTGATCACTGACTCACCGTTATAATACTCGCGCTAATCAACCAAAGAGAATGGAGCACTTAGAGCAAGAGAACATAGAGCTGAAGGATGAGATCGCCAAACTTACGACACTAATGGAGTCTGTCATTGCTGCCCAGAATCAGTCATCACCATCTCCTGCAACTCCTCCTCCTCAGAGGGCCGTTATTTCTGATATTACTTCTTCAACTGTTCCTATTACTGCTCCCAGTCAACCCATTCCTGCTATGCCTGTTGGATTCTCTTGGGGAATGCCATAAAATTTTATGCCAGAAGGATATGCACCCACATTTGTTTATCTTTCGGCATCTATCCCGGTCATGTCAGTGCTGTAACACCCCGATAAAAATAAGATAATTATTTAATTTAAGTTAATATTATATTTATTAATTTAATTAAATAATTGGAATTATTGGATTATTATTATTATTATTATTGGAATAATAATTATTGGAAAATATATATAAGTGGGAAATAAGAAAAAGAGTCCCATTTGGTAAAGAAAGGGTTTCACGTGAAAAGCAGAGAAGCGGCTGAAAAGAGGAAAAAGGCAAAGAGACAGAGCAAGAGGAAGAAGGTTGGAGAAGAGAAAAGCTTGAAGCTTAAAGATTCGCCGGATTAACTCAGGTAAGGGGGGTTTATCGTCGTTTAATGGGTATTATGGGTTAACATGTAATGGGTAGTGATGAACCGTTGATTTGACCCTAATTGGGATGTTGAATGCTGAAAAATTGTGTTGGATAAGTTGTGTTAAAACTGAAATTGAATCTGTAATTGGATGGGTAGTGATTTTCCGAAAACGTAGCTTCTTACGGAATTGGAATCGGGGGTCCGGAAGTCCTTCAACGGCGGAAAATGCGGAGAATTCTGCATTCTGCTTCGTGTTAGCGCAGGAACAACTTTCTGTCTTGCGTTAACCGGTTAACCCAGAGTGTTAACCGGTTAACACTGTTGTGATTTCTGAGAAATTGCTGTTCTGTCTGCGTTAACCGGTTAACCCAGGGCGTTAACCGGTTAACACTGTTAAAATTGGCCAGGAAGCGTGTTCTGTCCTGCGTTAACCGGTTAACCCAGGGTGTTAACCGGTTAACACTGTTGGAAATTGGAAAAATTGATATTTTAATGTTGTGAACATAATTGGTGATTGGCCTATACCGGTGTGTGATATAGTAGGGATTATTTCCCGTTGTTTTGAGTAGGATAGGTATTAGTAGAGTGTGCTAATACTGTGACTGAATTATTTGGCATGACATAATATGATTATGTGATAAATATGCTGATGATGTGTGAAAATATGCATAATGTTGTGAATGTATATATTATGTATGTAATTGTGGATGGACTGTTTTATGGCTTAGAGTGTGAGCATATGTCCATTGTGGATTGTTGTTGATGTTGCATGCTAGGTGATTTGGCATAGCATAATGTGGCCTTTATGGTGGTAGCTAATTCCCATGGTGAGGAATTAGTGATGTTAGTCATTTTGGACTGTTGTTGATGTTGCATGCTAGGTGATTAGCGTGCATAGCATGGCCCTTGGGGTGGTAGCTAATTCCCATGGTGAGGAATTAGTGATGTGAGTCACTAGGTCTCAAATGAGTGGGACTAGTGAGCTTGGTAGCCGTACCTGGATTTGGTCGGTGAAGTTGAACTATATGTTCACGAATAGTCGGTACCGCATGCATGGAGTCTCATTGCATAATGTATGTATGGCGTATAATATGAATGGATGTATTCCAATATTATACGTGTGTTTTGTGTTGGTGTTGAGTATGAATTGAGATTATACGGGTGCTTTATGTTGGTGTTGAGTATGATGTTTGAGTTGATGTGCCGTTACTGAATGTGTGTTATGATTAGGGTGATGAAATGTGTTAAATTACTTAACATTGCATGATATTTTATAATGCTTATTATATCGATTGAGGAACTCACCCTTACAACTATTTTTCAGGTAACGAGCAGTGATTGAGTAGGAGCTAGTGCTTGGAGTCTAGTGTAGTTCCTTAATGGGTCATGCTCTGGTAGATGTAACATCGGGATGGGATGTTTTAAATGTTTTATTGTTGGTTGTGAACCAGTTTACATGTAATATGCTACATGTTTTGCATGATTGATTTAATCTCTATCCGCTGCGTATTGTGCAAATGCTTTATGTTTTGAATTAATAAAAGAGCATGACAGTTATCATGGTGAATGGTGTGAAGTAATTGTGTGACACCCTTAATTGCATATTTACTCTGATTGATATATGTTGTTATTTTAATTAAACTTTTGGGGTATTTTAGAAGGGTGTTACATTAGTGGTATCAGAGCATAGTCGGTCGAGTCGAGTCGTAATTATTCTGTTTCTCTGTACGTGATAGGTGTTGTGTAACCCTATCAGTACTTATTGTTTTAGCTTGTTGGGTTTTCAGAATAGAGATGGCTGGAAGAGGTAGAGATGATGCTGCGATTGCTGAGGCTCTGGGTATGCTAGCTGGAGTACTTGGAGGGAATCCGAATGTTGTGGGGCTCGGAGCTGCTCGTCAACTAAGTGAGTTCCAGAAGAACAATCCTCCAATGTTCAAGGGAGCATACGATCCAGATGATGCTCATAAGTGGTTGAAGGAGATCGAGAGGATCTTCCGAGTGACTGAGTGTGCCGATAACCAGAAGGTCAGGTTCGGTACGCATATGCTGTCAGAGGAAGCAGATGATTGGTGGGTTGCTGCCCGCACTGAGTTAGAAGCTGCTGGGGGTGCTGAGATCACCTGGGCAGTGTTCAGAGAGAGATTCCTGAGGAAGTACTTTCCGGAGGATGTCAGAGGAAAGAAAGAGATAGAGTTCTTAGAATTGAAGCAGGGCAACCGGTCTGTTACTGAGTATGCTGCTAAGTTCACAGAGCTGTCGAAGTATTACACTCCCTATGATGAGGCTACTGGGGAATTTTCAAAATGTGTGAAGTTTGAGAACGGGTTACGTCCCGAGATCAAGCAAGCTATTGGGTATCAGCGGATTAGAGTGTTTTCTGACTTGGTTGACTGCTGCAGGATTTTTGAACAGGATACCAAGGCCAGAGCTGAGAGCTATCAGCAGAGGGTTGATAGGAAAGGCAAGAATCAGAATGATCGTGCGAAACCGTATGCAGCTGGCAAAGGTTTCCAGAGACAAAGTGGGATGAAGAGACCTAGTGGGGGAGACTCCAGTGCCCCTGCTAAGTGTTATAGATGTGGTCAGGCTGGACATCGTTTCCATGAGTGTACCAGTGCTGAGAAGAAGTGTTTCAAGTGTGGAAAAGGTGGTCACTTGGCTGCAGAGTGCCGGTTGAAGACTGTGACTTGTTTCAACTGTGGAGAAGTGGGTCATATCAGTCCACAGTGTCCTAAGTCGAAGAAAGAGAACCAGTCGGGAGGCAAGGTCTTTGCTTTATCGGGTTCTGAGACTTCTGCAGATGATCGTTTGATCCGAGGTACGTGTTATATTAATGGCTTTCCTCTTGTAGCTATTATTGACACAGGTGCGACTCATTCCTTTATATCCTTGGATTGTGCTGTGAAACTCAAATTAGAGATATCTGAGATGCATGGGGGTATGGTGATTGATACTCCTGCGAAGGGTTCAGTGACTACTACTTCAGTTTGTTTAAATTGCCCTTTGAGTATTTTTGGTAGAGACTTTGGGATGGACCTTGTGTGTCTTCCACTAGTGCAGATTGATGTTATCTTGGGTATGAACTGGTTGGTGTTTAACCGAGTTTATATCAACTGTTTTGATAAGACTGTGATTTTTCCTGAGAATGAGGAAGGAAAGAGTTTGTTTCTATCAGCAAGGCAGGTGAATGAGGCAATAGCAGATGGGGCAGAGTTGTTTATGCTGTTAGCGACTTTGGAGGCTAAAGATAAACTAGTGATTTGCGATCTAGCCGTGGTGTGTGATTTTCCTGAGGTGTTTCCTGAAGAAGTGAATGAATTACCGCCAGAGCGTGAAGTTGAGTTCTCGATTGATTTGGTACCTGGTACTAGGCCGATATCGATGACTCCGTACCGTATGTCTGCTGTTGAGTTAACTAAATTGAAGAGTCAGTTGGAAGATTTGTTGGATAAGAAGTTTATTCGTCCGAGTGTGTCACCGTGGGGTGCACCAGTGTTATTGGTTAAGAAGAAAGAAGGTACTATGAGGTTGTGTGTGGACTACAGGCAACTGAATAAAGTGACGATCAAGAATCGGTATCCTTTGCCGAGGATTGATGATTTGATGGATCAGTTGGTTGGTGCGAGTGTGTTCAGCAAAATAGATTTGAGATCGGGGTATCATCAGATACGTGTGAAAACTGAGGATATTCAGAAGACTGCTTTCAGAACAAGGTATGGACATTATGAGTATTCTGTAATGCCTTTTGGTGTGACTAATGCGCCTGGAGTATTTATGGAGTATATGAATAGGATTTTCCATCCGTACCTAGACAAGTTTGTTGTGGTGTTTATTGACGATATTTTGGTGTATTCGAAATCTGAAGAAGAGCATGCTGAACATTTGAGAGTGGTTTTAAGAGTTCTACGAGAAAAGAAGTTATTTGCTAAACTGTCTAAGTGTGAATTTTGGTTTGAAGAGGTTAGTTTTCTTGGTCATGTGATTTCAAGAGGTGGTGTTGCTGTTGATCCTTCTAAGATAGAAGCGGTATCTAAGTGGGAAGCTCCGAAGTCAGTTTCTGAGATAAGGAGTTTTCTTGGACTTGCAGGTTATTATAGGAAATTCATTGAGGGATTTTCTAAGTTGGCGTTACCGTTGACGATGTTGACTAGAAAGGGGCAAGCGTTTGTTTGGGACTCAAAGTGTGAAGAAGGTTTCCAAGAGTTAAAGAGAAGGTTAACTACTGCTCCTATTCTGATATTACCGAGTCCGTCAGAACTATTTGAGGTTTTCTGTGATGCGTCATTGTTGGGCTTGGGTGGTGTGTTGATGCAGAATAAGCAGGTTATAGCTTATGCTTCGAGACAGCTGAGGGTTCATGAGAGGAACTATCCGACACACGATTTAGAGTTGGCGGCTGTGGTTTTTGTTCTGAAGTTGTGGAGGCATTACTTGTATGGGTCAAGATTTGAGGTTTTCAGTGACCATAAAAGTTTAAAGTATTTGTTTGATCAGAAAGAGCTGAATATGAGACAGAGGAGATGGTTAGAGTTTCTGAAGGATTATGACTTTGGTTTGAATTACCATCCGGGTAAAGCAAACGTAGTGGCTGATGCATTGAGTCGGAAATCATTGCATATGTCTATGTTAATGGTTAAGGAATTGGATTTAATTGAGCAGTTTAGAGACTTGAGTTTGGTGTGTGAGAGTACTCACCATAGTGTTAAATTGGGAATGTTGAAGTTAACGAGTGGTATTCTAGATGAGATTAGAGAGGGTCAGAAATCCGATGTGCTTTTGGTTGATAAGTTGACTCTAGTGAATCAAGGTCAAGGTGGTGAATTCAGAGTTGATGAGAATGGTGTTTTGAAATTTGGTAATCGGGTGTGTATTCCGGATGTTACCGAACTTAAGAAGAGTATTCTTGAGGAAGGACATCGTAGTGGCCTGAGTATTCATCCTGGAGCTACGAAGATGTATCATGATTTGAAAAAGTTATTTTGGTGGCCGGGAATGAAAAGAGAAATTGCGAGTTTTGTTTATTCTTGTTTGACTTGTCAGAAGTCAAAGATTGAGCATCAGAAGCCGTCTGGGCTAATGCAACCGTTGGCTATTCCAGAGTGGAAGTGGGATAGTATCAGTATGGATTTTGTTTCTGGTTTACCGAGGACAATTAAGAATTTTGAAGCTATTTGGGTGATTGTCGACAGATTGACAAAATCGGCTCATTTCATTCCGATCAGAATGGATTATCCGTTAGAGAGATTAGCCGAGTTGTATATTGAGAAGATTGTAAGTTTGCATGGTATTCCGTCGAGTATTGTTTCGGACAGAGATCCTAGATTTACATCGAAGTTCTGGGAAGGTTTGCAGAGCGCTTTGGGAACTAAGCTGAGATTGAGTTCTGCATATCATCCGCAGACTGATGGTCAGACTGAGAGGACGATTCACTCACTAGAGGATCTTTTGAGGGCTTGTGTTTTGGAAAAGGGAGGTGCTTGGGATTGTTACTTACCTTTGATTGAGTTTACCTACAACAATAGTTTTCATTCGAGCATTGGTATGGCACCGTTTGAAGCTTTATATGGTAGGAGATGTCGGACGCCTTTATGTTGGTATGAGTCCGGTGAGAGTGCTGTGGTTGGACCGGAGATTGTTCAACAGACTACGGAAAAGATTAAGATGATTCAGGAGAAGATGAGAATTGCTCAGAGTCGTCAGAAGAGTTATCACGACAAGAGAAGGAAGTCACTTGAGTTTCAAGAGGGGGATCATGTGTTTCTCCGTGTTACTCCGATAACTGGAGTTGGTCGAGCTTTGAAGTCGAAGAAGTTGACACCTCGATTTATTGGTCCTTATCAGATTTTGGAGAGGATAGGGGAGGTAGCCTATCGTATCGCTTTACCGCCGTCACTTGCGAATTTGCATGAGGTTTTTCATGTGTCTCAGTTGAGGAGGTACATTCCTGATCCGTCGCATGTAGTCCAAATAGATGATGTATAGGTGAGAGATAACCTGACTGTTGAAACATCACCTATGAGGATCGAGGATCGAGAGTTGAAGCAGTTGCGGGGTAAAGAGATTGCTTTGGTAAAGGTAGCTTGGGGAGGACCAGCAGGTGGCAATGTGACTTGGGAACTTGAAAGTCAGATGAAGGAGTCTTATCCGGAGTTATTCGCTTGAGGTATGTTTTCGAGGACGAAAACTCTTTTAGTGGGGGAGAGTTGTAACACCCCGATAAAAATAAGATAATTATTTAATTTAAGTTAATATTATATTTATTAATTTAATTAAATAATTGGAATTATTGGATTATTATTATTATTATTATTGGAATAATAATTATTGGAAAATATATATAAGTTGGAAATAAGAAAAAGAGTCCCATTTGGTAAAGAAAGGGTTTCACGTGAAAAGCAGAGAAGCGGCTGAAAAGAGGAAAAAGGCAAAGAGACAGAGCAAGAGGAAGAAGGTTGGAGAAGAGAAAAGCTTGAAGCTTAAAGATTCGCCGGATTAACTCAGGTAAGGGGGGTTTATCGTCGTTTAATGGGTATTATGGGTTAACATGTAATGGGTAGTGATGAACCGTTGATTTGACCCTAATTGGGATGTTGAATGCTGAAAAATTGTGTTGGATAAGTTGTGTTAAAACTGAAATTGAATCTGTAATTGGATGGGTAGTGATTTTCCGAAAACGTAGCTTCTTACGGAATTGGAATCGGGGGTCCGGAAGTCCTTCAACGGCGGAAAATGCGGAGAATTCTGCATTCTGCTTCGTGTTAGCGCATGAACAGCTTTCTGTCTTGCGTTAACCGGTTAACCCAGGGTGTTAACCGGTTAACACTGTTGTGATTTCTGAGAAATTGTTGTTCTGTCTGCGTTAACCGGTTAACCCAGGGCGTTAACCGGTTAACACTGTTAAAATTGGCCAGGAAGCGTGTTCTGTCCTGCGTTAACCGGTTAACCCAGGGTGTTAACCGGTTAACACTGTTGGAAATTGGAAAAATTGATATTTTAATGTTGTGAACATAATTGGTGATTGGCCTATACCGGTGTGTGATATAGTAGGGATTATTTCCCGTTGTTTTGAGTAGGATAGGTATTAGTAGAGTGTGCTAATACTGTGACTGAATTATTTGGCATGACATAATATGATTATGTGATAAATATGCTGATGATGTGTGAAAATATGCATAATGTTGTGAATGTATATATTATGTATGTAATTGTGGATGGACTGTTTTATGGCTTAGAGTGTGAGCATATGTCCATTGTGGATTGTTGTTGATGTTGCATGCTAGGTGATTTGGCATAGCATAATGTGGCCTTTATGGTGGTAGCTAATTCCCATGGTGAGGAATTAGTGATGTTAGTCATTTTGGACTGTTGTTGATGTTGCATGCTAGGTGATTAGCGTGCATAGCATGGCCCTTGGGGTGGTAGCTAATTCCCATGGTGAGGAATTAGTGATGTGAGTCACTAGGTCTCAAATGAGTGGGACTAGTGAGCTTGGTAGCCGTACCTGGATTTGGTCGGTGAAGTTAAACTATACGTTCACGAATAGTCGGTACCGCATGCATGGAGTCTCATTGCATAATGTATGTATGGCGTATAATATGAATGGATGTATTCCAATATTATACGTGTGTTTTGTGTTGGTGTTGAGTATGAATTGAGATTATACAGGTGCTTTATGTTGGTGTTGAGTATGATGTTTGAGTTGATGTGCCGTTACTGAATGTGTGTTATGATTAGGGTGATGAAATGTGTTAAATTACTTAACATTGCATGATATTTTATAATGCTTATTATATCGATTGAGGAACTCACCCTTACAACTATTTTTTAGGTAACGAGTAGTGATTGAGTAGGAGCCAGTGCTTGGAGTCTAGTGTAGTTCCTTAGTGGGTCATGCTCTGGTAGATGTAACATCGGGATGGGATGTTTTAAATGTTTTATTGTTGGTTGTGAACCAGTTTACATGTAATATGCTACATGTTTTGCATGATTGATCTAATCTCTATCCGCTGCGTATTGTGCAAATGCTTTATGTTTTGAATTAATAAAAGAGCATGACAGTTATCATGGTGAATGGTGTGAAGTAATTGTGTGACACCCTTAATTGCATATTTACTCTGATTGATATATGTTGTTATTTTAATTAAACTTTTGGGGTATTTTAGAAGGGTGTTACAAGTGCCACCTCCTTTTGTTCACACTTTTCCTCGTGTTGAGGACACTATCTACCACTCTGAGTCGTCTGAAGGTCCGGATGTATACAAGAAGATGGATGAAATGAAAGATTAATTCCTCTAAGCCATCTTGTTATGTATTCCAGAAAAATATCTACTTAAACTTATAATGATCAGCTATTGATTCACTATTTCCAAGATAACTTAACTGGAGTTGCCTTAAGGTGGTACATGGGTCTGGACAGTGCAAGTATTCGTACTTTGAATGACTTAGGTGAAGCCTTTGTCAAGCAGTATAAGTACAACGTGGATATGGTTCCTGATATAGGTCAGTTGAGGTCAATGTCTCAGAAGGATAAGAAGACATTCAAAGAATATGCCCAGAGATGGAGAGAATTGGTTGCTCAGATAAGTCCACCTCTTGAAGAGAAGGAGATGACTAAGATCTTCTTAAAAAGGATGAGTTCGTTTTATTACAAATGTACAATTGCAAGTGCCCCCAATGATTTTACCAAAATGGTAAACATGGGGATAAGGCTATAAGAAGGAGTCCGTGAAGGACATTTGTCTAAAGAAGAAGTGCCAACTAGCAAGAAGTACGGTAGTAGTTTCTCTAAGAGGAAAGAAGGAGAGACTAATTCAGTATCCGTGCAGAGGCAGAGGAGGCCTCATGTCGGAAAAGGTTCTCAATCCAGTCAACATCAACACCAAGTTTCATCAATAATTCCGTTTTTTTCCAACAATCCTAACAATCAATTAGTTCCAATTCAACATCAACATCAGTAACAACCGCGACAAAGAACCAACTACAACAACAACAATCATCACTAACAAAACTTCGAAAGGAAGAAGGTCTCATTTGACCCTATTCCTATGACATATGTAGAGTTATACCCGTCATTGATCCTCAAGAATCTCATTCAGCCAAGAAACCTTCCGCAAATCCCTGAGCCACTACCATGGTGGTTCAAGCCCGATCTTTGTTGTGCTTTTCACCAGGGAACCCCTGGTCATGATATAGAGAACTATTATCTATTGAAGTATGAAGTTCAAAAGTTTTTGAAGAGTGGTATGGTGTCCTTTGAGGATAGAGTGCAAAATGTAAAAGCCAATCTGTTGCATGCTTTGGTAACACTTTTGTCAACATGGTGGACGACTGTCCATGGAATTTTAGAGTTTTTGATGTACTACGTATCCGAAGATCTCTGGTGGAAATGCATAGAACTCTATGTTTAATCAGTGACTGTGAACATGACCATGACGATTGTGTCATTTGCAGCGTGAACCCCCTTGGGTGTATGGTTGTCAAGAGAGATATCCAGAAGTTGATGGATGAGAATGTAATCCAGATTCAACAGTCAAGGGATATGGGAGATGATGTGAATGTCATTGTACCAGTGTTTAATACCCCTGAGCGGGTAGTCATTCAGTTTGATAGCAACGACATCAAAAATGTCAATAGATCGGTATCATTGTTGGTTATACGGTCAACGGGTCCCATCCCTTATGCATCCAATAAAGTTGTGCCATACCAATATAATGCCACTATGATTGAAAATGGTCAAGAGGTTCCTCTACCAGTTGCAGATTCAGTGGTGAATATCGCAGATATTGCAAAGGTGACCCGTAGTGGTCGTGTGTTCAGTCCAGTTTTCCCTAAAGTGATAGAAGATGTTTCAGTAAGTAAGAAGGTAGAGATTCCAATGGTGAATCTGGTTAATGCTTCAATATGTCAGTCTGGTGAATCCAACAAATTGAAGACTAACAATGATGATGATGTGTTAAGGTTAATCAAGAGAAGTGAATTCAATATTGTAGAGCAGCTGCTTCAGACACCGTCAAAGATATATGTGCTATCATTGCTAATGAATTCTGAAGCACATAGAGAAACATTGCAGAAAATGTTGGAACAGGCTTATGTTGAGCATGATATTAATGTGGATCAGTTTGACCACATTGTTGCCAACATCACTTCTTGTAACAATTTGAGTTTTTGTGATGAAGAACCTCCTGAGGAAGGCAGGAATCACAATTTGGCAATGCACATTTCAATGAATTGCAAGGAGGACTCTTTTTCCAATGTGTTGGTTGATATTGGTTCATCATTGGATGTGTTACCAAAGTCAACTCTGTCAAGACTCTCTTACCAAGGCGCCCTAATGAGGTATAGTGGCGTAGTTGTCAAAGCATTTGCCGGTTCTCGTAAGACCTTCATTGGAAAAGTGGACCTTCCAGTAAAGATAGGTCCGAGTGATTTCCATATTACTTTCCAAGTAATGGATATCCATCCGGTCTATAGCCGCCTGTTGGGAAGGCCATGGATTCATGAATTCAGAGTTGTGATGTCTACCTTACACCAAAAGCTGAAATTTGTGAAGAACAACAAGCTTGTCGTTGTTGATAGAGAGAGGGCATTATTGGTAAGACATTTGTCATTTTTCACGTATGTTGATGCTGAGGAAGAGGTGGGAACACTGTTCCAAGCCTTATCTATTGCTGATGAGTTAAAGAAAACTGGGGCACCCATGTCTTCTTTGAAAGATGAACAAGAGGCTATTCAGGCTGTCGGTATTGACAAGTGGGGTCGTGTTGTGTAGATCGCCGTGAACAAGAATAGAGTCGGGCTAGGATTTCAACCAGGGCCATTCAGCGCCAAAGCCAAAGTTATACAACCAATTTTCCACAATGGAGGGTTCATTCATGGGGATGATCAACACTCAGTTGCCATTATTGAAGACAGTGGTGATGAAGACGAAGCTTGCGCCAGCTTTGTGATGCATGGCCAGATTTGCAACAATTGGGTTGCTGTCGATGTTCATGTTATCATTCATCGTTCTAAGTAATTTGTTTTTTATTATTTATAAGAAAAATCCTTATCCTATGCCTAAGGGAGAAGTGAACATTGTTGGGCATTTTTATTACTATCATCAATGAAATACAATTTTATTCATTCACATCTATGATGTTTTATTTTTAGTTTTTTATTTTTTTCTGAAAATGGTAATCACAAAAAACATAAATAAATAATAATCTTCCATCTGCATAATATTTTTTCGCACTCCACTTCTCTAAAATCAAAATATCAAATTATTATGCAGGTTGGTTCTCAAACCCATTGAATATAATGATCCTACTCCCTCTCCAAACTTTGATTTCCCTGTGTTTGAAGCTGAGGAAGAGATTGATGATGAAGAAGTATCTGATGAGTTATCCCTTTTGCTCGAGTACGAGGAAAAATCCATTCATCCGTTTGAAGAACATATTGAACTAGTCAATTTGGGTTCTGAGGATGATGTGAAGGAAATCAAGATTAGGTCTCAAATGTGTCTAGAAGCTAAGAAGGGGTTGATTGATCTTCTTCGTGAGTATTCAAATGTGTTTGCTTGGTCCTATCAAGACATGCCTGGGTTGGATTCTGAGATTATGGAGCATAGACTGTCGTTGAAGTCAAAATGCCCGCCAGTCAAGCAGAAATTGAGAAGAACTCATCCTGATATGGTAGTGAAGATCAAAAAGGAAGTGCATAAACAAATTGATGTTGGTTTTCTTGTTACCTCCGAGTATCCACAATGGATGGCCAATATTGTGCATGTGCCTAAGAAAGGTGGCAAAGTCCGCATGTGTGTTGATTATAAAGATTTGAACAAAGATAGTCCAAAAGATAATTTCCCTCTGCCACACATTGATATGTTAGTAGATGATACAACTAAATTCAAAGTCTTTTCGTTTATTGGCGGATTTTCCGGTTACAATCAAATCAAGATGACACCTGAAGATATGGAGAAGACCATATTCATTACACCCTGGGGAGCATTATGTTATAGAGTGACACCTTTCGATTTAAAGAATGTTGGTGCAAGTAACCAGAGAGCTATGACCACTCTTTTTCATGATATTATGCATAAAGAGATTGAAGTTTATGTTGATGATGCGATTGCTAAATCAAGTGATGAAGAAGAATATGTTGAGCATTTGTTGAAGTTATTCCAGCATTTGAGGAAATATAAACTCTACTTGAATCCCAATAAGTGTACTTTTGAGGTTCGTTCTGGTAAGCTGTTGGGATTTATTGTTAGTGAGAAGGGTATTGAGGTTGATCCTACCAAGGTTGAAGCAATACAAGAGATGCCAGCACCCCAAACTGAGAAGCAAGTCAGAGGTTTTCTCGGCCGCTTGAATTATATCTCGAGATTTATATCACATATGACTGCCACATGTGCGCCAATTTTCAAGTTTCTTCGGAAAGATCAATCTTGCGATTGGACCGAAGATTTCCAGAAAGCTTTTCATAGTATTAAAGAGTATCTGCTTGAGCCTCCAATTTTGTCTCCGCCTGTTGAAGGAAGACCATTGATCGTGTATTTGACTGTGCTTGAAGAAAGTATGGGTTGTGTTCGGGGTCAGCAAGATGAATCTGGAAAGAAAGAATATGCAATTTACTACCTCAGTAAGAAGTTCACCGAATGTTAAGCGTCTGCACCAGTATATGTTGAATCATACTACTTGGTTGATATCCAGAATGGATCTAATCAAGTACATTTTTGAGAAGCCTGCTTTAACTGGGAGGATTGCCTATTGACAGATGTTGTTATCTGAGCATGATATTGAATAGCGATCTCAGAAAGCTGTTAAAGGTAGTGTCTTGGCTGACCATTTGGCTCACCAACATATTGAAAATTATCAGTCAGTGCAGTATGATTTTCCTGATGAAGAGATCCTATACTTAAAGATGAAAGATTGTGACGAACCATTGCTTGAAGAAGGGCCAAAACCTGGTTCCCGTTGGGGCATGGTATTTGATGGAGATGTTAATTAGTTGGTAATGGCATTGGGGCAGTGATTATTACTCCTCACGACACTCATTTTCCGTTTACGACTAGATTGACCTTTAAGTGTACAAACAATATGGTGGAGTATGAAGCTTGCATTATGGGTCTTGAAAAAGTTATTGATCTTAAAATTAAATACCTTGACGTCTATGGAGATTTAGCTTTGGTTGTAAACCAAATCAAAGGTGAATGGGAGACGAATCAACTCGATTTGATACCATATAGAGACTATGCGGGGAGAATTTTAACTTTATTTACAAAGGTTGAGTTTCATCATATCCCTCGAGATGAAAATCAGATGGCAGATGCTCTTGCAATGTTGGCTTCCATGATTGTGGTGAAATTTTGGAATGAGGTTCTTAATTTGACTATGATGCGTCTTGATAGGCCAACTCATGTATTTGCTGTTGAAGAAGTCAAAGATGAAAAGCCATGGTATTTTGATATCAAATGTTTCCTTCAAAGTCAAATTTACCAGCCTGGGGCATCTTTAAAAGATAAGAAGACTTTGAGAAGATTAGCTGGAAACTTCTACTTGAATGGTGATGTGCTTTATAAGAGAAACTTCGATATGGTTTTGCTCAGATGCATGGATAAACACGAAGCAGACCTATTGATGACTGAAGTCCATGAAGGTTACTTTGGTACCCATTCCAATGGACATGCTATGGAAAAGAAGATGTTGAGGGCAGGTTACTATTGGCTGACAATGGAATCTGACTGTTGCAAGTTTGTGAAGAAATACCACAAGTGTCAAATTTATGCAGATAAAATTGATGTTCCCCCGACACTGTTGAACGTCGTTTCCTCTCCATGACCCTTCTCCATGTGGGATATTGATATGATTGGTATGATTGAGCCCAAAGCCTCTAACGACCATCATTTCATTCTGGTGGTTATTGATTACTTCATAAAGTGGGTTGAAGTAGTATCATACGCGAATGTGGCCAAGTAATTTGTTGTAAGGTTTATCAAGAATAAGATTATATGTCGTTATGGTGTGCAAAGTAAGATCATTAATGATAATGGATCGAACTTGAATAATAACGTAATGGAATCTCTTTGCAAAGACTTCAAGATTGCACATCATAATTCTTCTCCCTACAGACCCAAGATGAATGGGGCTGTTGAAACTGCAAATAAGAACATTAAGAAGATCATTCAGAAGATGGTTGTGACGTACAAAGATTGGAATGAGATGCTCTCATTTTCTTTGCATGGGTATTGTACATCCATCCACACTTCAACTTGGGCAAACTTTTCTCTCTCTCGTTTATGGCATGGAAACTGTGCTCCCGTAGAGGTTTAGATCCCCTCATTGCGTGTCTTGATGGAAGCCAAGTTGACAGAAGCTGAATGGTGTCAGACCAAGTATGATCAGTTGAATTTGATTGAAGAAAAGAGATTAACTGCCATGTGCCATGGTGTAAGACCCTAATTTTGATCCTAAGATCCCTCATGCATTTCGTCACAAGCATTAGCACTAGGATCATACCTTGGCATCCTCCTTACCCCTTTTCATTGGGTTTGTTTTGGGAGAGATCACCAAGCTCTTTGTGATTATATCATACTTGTATTTTATCATTTTACTAACCAAAATACCAAAAAAATATGTCTTTGTAGTTGTCTAACTCTTTTGTAGGTAAGGGACATGATTTCCTTGATTCATTGATCACATCTAGGGTTTAAGACCCTCATGAACAAAGAGCACCATCAAGAATTGATCCAAGAATGGTTATGAGCATCATGTATGAGTCCCAATTGCTTCTACATGTTATATTGATCAAGTTTTCTTCAAGAGTTTGAGGGTGATTTGCCCTGGAAACCCTAGTTTGACTGGGTATCTTAAGTAACTTCTCCAACAAGCTATCTCACCTATTGATCAA